>NW_004567123.1:16722491-16808263 GCF_000260355.1 Condylura cristata
GGGAGGGAAATGCACGAGACTATGGTGGTGGCACAGGGGTGATTTGGTGATGGGAAACCCGTGGGGATTACAATCGAGATGTTAAAAACAAAAAATGTGCAAAATGATGTAAAAATAAACTTTGTAATAAAAAAAAATTAATAATAATAAAAACAAAACAAAAGTCACCCATCCTATGAAATCACCTCAGAAGGCCCAGCTAAAGAGAATGGTCTCTTTCTGTCACACTGGATGGCTTTTATTTCTACCTAATGTGGCCAATCTTGAGTTGACTAGCTTGCATTTGTATCTTATTTGGACTGCTGGTCTGAAAACTCAGACAAGGTAGAAACTGAAACCATTTTATCTATTCCTTTATAGCCCAACCAGTGCTTTATATGTAACAGGTGATCAACAAGTGTAAGGTGAAGGGTGGGTGGATGGATGGAAGGATGCAAGGACAAGAAAAGATGAATCTATGTGTGGGAGGGGTGGAGGTGGGCAACTGGATGGTCAGATGAGTGATGGGAGTATGATGAGTGGGTGGATGAGAAAATGGAGAGTAGAAGGATGAATGGCTGGCTGGTTGGCTTGCTGGCTGGATGGATGGAGGGAAGGAACAAAGTTAGATGGGCAGACAGCTGTATAGAGACTACGCCATTTTGCTCAATGGATGTTTGAGAATTCCTATGTGGGTACAACAAACTGATTGGAAGGGGGGGGTTGAGACTATACTGTCAGAATGCTGTACATAGGATTGAGAAACTATCAATTGGCCCCATGAAAGGAAAAGATGATCACTCCCAGGACTCCCACTGCAGGTATGACTATAATAATCCAAAAATAGCAAGATTCTGAAAATCCATGTCCCTAAAAAGGGTTCAAAACTTTCCTAAAACTTACAATTTAAAAACTCATCCTTGGCTCTAAGAACTCTTTCTCGTTACTGATACAAGTGATATACAACATTCTATGTGCTTTACCAAGAGTGGTTCCTCTAATTCCTCACAAACACCCTGGGTGAAATGCTATTTTCATCCTCATAATGAGGCACAGAGATATAAGTAATTCTCCTTAGATTACACAGCTGTAAATGGCAAGACTGGGATTGGAACCCAAGGCTAAGCAGGGCTAGAGTCCATGCTTTTAATCACTGCACGATCCTGCCTAAAAGAACTGAGAACTCTATGCATGAAAGAACTGAGAACTCTGTGCATGAATGTTTAACACTTGAAGAGTCTAGTTCTGTGGCTCTGAGCATCTCTACACCCAAGTGACTGGGTCATCCTCCTGGGAAAGGCTGGATGGAGCTTTCAGAGGGTGAGGGAGGAAGTGAGGGGTCTTGGCGGGCTCCTGTGAACACCAGCCCTGCTGCTGTCAGGCGCCTGGCCGTCACTCTTCACTGTTAACCTTGGGGGAAAAACACATTTGTGGCAGATAACAGGCATGAGGGTGTGCCGGCCCTCCGCCTGCTCCTGAGCCTGATGGATGGGCTACACGGGCCCCCCCTGACCTGTGTGTGTACCGTTATCTGCTCAGCCAAGGGAGGCTGTTCATCATGCCGACAGCTTGGCAAGGCACGCCTGCTGGGCCTACATCAGCCAGAGTCGTCAACATTCCAGAAAGAGAAGGGAAAGGGGTAGGAGGGACACAGAGAGGACCAAGGACCCCAGCACCCTAGGCCCAGGTTTGGCCTAGAGGGTGGCACTGATTCTGTGCCTGGCTTCTGTTTCTGATGGTCTCAGGGATACACTGTGTGACTATGGGTTGGTCACTTAACCTCTCTGGGCTAGCAAATGAGATTAAGCTTTACTAGAAACCTGAGTCTTGTTTCATCTCCTTCTCATATTCCATAGTTGGTCTTCCCAGTCTGCCATCATCTTGTCTACTTCTCACCATCCTCTCCACTGGGATCACTCTAATTCAAGTCACAGTCATCTTTTCCCTGGGTTCCCTGATTCCTTCACTGTCTCCTACACTCTACTCTCCACAGGGCAGCTAGAGGGACCTGTGTTACAAAATGTCAGGCCACATAAGTCTCTTAAAACCCACCTGGATCCAACAACTTCTGGTCTGTCTAACATTACATTAAACCTGCTTGCCACTTGTTAGCCAAGGTGCTCACCCTGCCATGTCCTTGCCCATCTCGTGGTCCTCATATGCTGTTTCCTGTGATGGAAAACTTTTCCCAGTTCTTTGCATGCTTAATCAACTCCTCATTCATAGCTATCAGCTCATCTGTCACCTCCTCAGAGACATCATCCCAACCAGAAATAATACCCAGTTCCTAATTTCACCCATCCCAGTTCTTATTACAGGCCAAAGCATATTATTTACTTATTTGTGTATTTCTCTGTTGTCTGCCTTCCCATAAGAAAGTAAGTTCCAAAAGCTCATGGATTGTTGTCTTACTCAACATTCTCCCTGAAATCCTTCTTAGGACCAAGCCAGATACTCTGCTCCACCCCAGGTCTTTGTCCCAGGCACCCCTTCTGTTCAGAATCCTCTTCCTCCTTTGTCCCCTATTTATCCATACTCACTCACTAGGTCTATGCCAGGCTATACTTCCCAAAGATGATCACAACAATCTTTCATCCCATAGATTCTTCATAAAATATACTCCCCTTGGTTTGGAACAGACTTGTGAGTTGTTCATAAGGCACAGGGTGCAGTGGAAATGACACTGGGACACTTCTGAGTTGAAGTCAATGACAGTGACTCTGAAACCCTGAGCCACCATGTGCAAAGGATGCCATGCAGTGAGGAAGCCCAAGGTAGCCTCTGCAGAGAGCTCACGTGAAGCCCTGGGATGCACGCAGAGACAGAGGGCCTGACAGCTCCCAGATGCTCCAGGCCCAGCCTCAGCTGACAGAGACCCTGAGTCAGAGTGGCCCAGTAGAGCCCTTCTGAATGCCTGATGCACAGACGCCAGGGACACAGTAGTGAAAAAGACAAAAGTCCATGACCTTTCTGAACTTACATTCTAACAGGGAAGGCAGACAACAGAAAAATATACAAAGAAGTAAACAACATAATGTTGGGTTGTGATAAGAACACAAAGTCACTGTGTTGTTTTAGCCCTTGGAAACACGCGCTCTTCAGCACAACAGGTAAGCCCTCAGCTCATGCATCACCTCCTCGGGGAAGCCCCCCGACACTCAGGCCTTAGGTCAGGTCTGCTTTGTTTCACTTCATTTTTTGTCCTAAGACATATCACAGTTGGTAATGACACAGTTATTTACGTGATGGTTGGCTTTGTTTTTCCCTCTTCTACAAAATATGAGCTCCACAATGGACAAGCTAGGGAAGGGACCTTTGTCTTATTTACCGCTCTGTTCACAGGCTCTTGAATAGTGCCTGATTTATAATAGGGGCTCGGCACATACCAGTGAATTAATGATTTCATTAAAACATCACACCAGTCCTGAAAAGGAGCTTTATCCTCTCCATTTTGCAGTCAAAGAAACAGATCTCAGACAGTTCTGTCCTTGCCCGAGGTCACAAGCAGAGCAGGAGCTGAACCTGGTACTTTGACTCCAAAGCCAGAGTTCATCTCCTGACAGATACAGGAATGAGGTACTGGCCTGGGGTCCCAGAAGTGAGGGCTGAGAGGGACCCGAGATGTCCTTTGGTTTTACACTTGGAGGAAAAGGGGCCCAGAGAGGGCCAGGGTCTTCCCAAAGTCACGGAGCTCATCAGTGTTCAAGCTGGGACAAGACCCAGAGCCCACGTTCCTGGACTACAACTTCTCCAGGCGCCACACCCTCAAGCTGTCCTGAAGACTGGCTGTGATAGAGGCCAAGATGAGATGCCAGGAGAGACGAGACAGGAAGATAAACGATCTGGAAAAGGAGAACCCCAACTTCTCTGTACAAAGCAAAGGGGACAGAAGAGCAATTATTTTAGGAAATCTACTCGGGTACTGGCACACAGATGTTTTCTCACAAATATTTCACTAAGATGTTTCTCACAAAAACTCATGATATTATCATCACCTAGGAAACAGAGGCCCAGAGAGGTCGGAGTACTTGTCCAAAGTCCCCGGCTGGTAAGCGGTAGGATCTGAATCTGAATCTGTGAGTCACCAGGGCCCCTTCCAGGATGCCAGGCTGTCTCACTGAGAGCTAAGAGAGCTTGAGGTCACACATGAATGGGGACTTACAGGAGGCTGGGGGCACGCGGTGGGGGCAGCACCAGAGTTTGCACTGGGTAGTTTGATCTTTAAGAAACCGAACTGAGGCCCTCCCTGGTGGCACAGTGGGCACTGCACTAAGAATCTAAAGCCACTTCCGCATGAGTTCGATCCCGCCTGCCTCGGAGGTGACCACATGGCGCGGCAGACCTCTCCTGACCCGCCCGCTGCTCCCCTCAGCAGTGTACTTCGTAGATCTGCCTGTTCTGCTCCCCACTCTGTCTCTGGTGAAGTCTCTCACCACCTCTGGCCTGTATCCCAGTTCTGTATGCACAAATAAATAAATCTTTAAAAAAAAAAAACTGAGCTGAGGACAGTATTCCAGGTGGAAAGGGGAGCGTGGGCAAGTCCTTAGGCCGGTCTGTGACCCAGAGGGAGGTGTGCCAGCTGGGGTTGGGCAGGAGGACTTGCTGGGCCTCAGGAGCCAGTACAGGCTGGACCCTGCAGCTCCTGTCCCTCCTCACCTCTGCAGCCCCGTCACCTTCCCCAGCACAGACCCCTCCGTCCGGGCAAGGACTGCAAAATAGATGAGTCTGTTTATGAAGCCCATAATGTTGCCAGCAAAACAAGGCACTCAGCAGAGCAGCGCAGTGCCTCTAATGGGATATTATTTATGTCATTTTCCTCCCGGCGCTAGAGCCATTACCGCCTGGGACGGCGCTCCGTCACCCTCCGCTCCCCCAGTGATGTTCCAATGTCACGCTGAAGGATACACGCTGCCGTCGTCACGGCTGGACCTGGGGCTGGTGGAGAACTGGTGTGGAAGTAGGTCAACCCCCAGTTCCCTATCGATCCAAGGTCAACAGGCCCCATTCCTGCCAATGGGGTCTTGCTGGTCCTGGGTTGCCTTTAGTGCCAGCCATCCTGCCAGGCATTAAGAATCCTTCCACGGCTCCCCACGACCCTGCAGAAAGTCTCCTACATCTAGTGAGTCAATGGGGTTTCTGGACTCTGGCCCCTGCCCGCCTCTCCAGCCTCTTCTCTGGGCACTTGTGGTAAGCTGGGATCTGGTGTACCAGACTCAGTTTATGCATCTGATTCAGCCCCACCTGCCCCCTCTTTCTCAGTGGTAAGTCAGCCTTGGCCTTTTAACACAGCCTTTCATCTACTACAGGCGAGGGCCGGCCTTCGGCTCAGCCTCCATCAAGCCAGGCTGCAGCAACCAGCACTTGGGTCCCACCCTGAAGGAGGCTCTGGTTCCTTCATGATTTTTCATTCAGATAAAGCCTGAAGCACAGAGCATGGGACATGGCTTCCTGGAGGTGCCAGGAAATAACACTCTCTGGACTCCTGACAATCAAGAGAAGGGAGCCTCGTAGGTTATTTAAAGAACAAAGGCACCACGTGACCTACAGATGCGCCACCCACGTGACCCAGCATCCGACACACATGGCCAGAAACGTGTCACCTGGTATTTGCTCTTCTTTCATTCAGGTCTTCGTATATATGCTGCTGCAGCTGGCAGCTCTTCTTTCTCTGCTTCATTTTCCTCCCCCCTAATTCTTGCTGCCCCAGAGCTGCAGCCCCATAAAGAACATAAACTGTTGGAACCTTTGAATTCAACCACAACTTCGTTACTTCTTGAGGAAGGATCTGAGGCAAGGGAAGGAATCTCTCTGAGCCTCAGTTCCCACAGCTGTAAATGTGATAGCAATAGCCCTTAGCCGCAGGGTCGGCAGTGCCTGTGACCCTCAGGAAAGCTTGCTCTTCTCACTCCAGCGCATCCCTTCTTTTGCATCACGGACTGTCATGATCCGCTTTCATTGCCAGCTAGGCTCTTCGGAAAACCCCATTCATCCTTTACGCTTACCTTTCACGTCACCCCCTGGGATAATACTCTCTGCCCCCCCGAGGTGATCAGAACCCCTCATCCCCTTGCTTCCTCCCTGATTTCATTGACCATCACACTGCCTTTCACTAGTCTGAGCACTCCACAAGGGTAGGGCTGTGTTTTGCTCACCTGAACCTCCTGTTACTCCACACAGGCCGGGAACGCAGCGTGTGCTGTATACACAGTGAGTGAGGTTCATTCCGGGTGGCTGACTGATGCTCTTATTTCACTCTTTTCACAACTCGGCATCAGAAGGGCTAGCTGGGTCTCTGATACATGCATTTCTGCTTTTTAAAAATTCCTCCCTTCTGTTTTCTTTGGATTTGTTTTGTTATATTTCTAGTATCTTGAATTGAAATTTCAATTAATTTGTGTTCCAAATTGCCTTCTAACAAGCACACTAAAAGCTAAACATTTCTCTCTGAATATCACCTTGTCACCAGTTGGGGTATGATGCTCTCATTGCCTTTCAGTTCCCAGTGGCTGTATTTTAACTCCTTCTTACAAATAAGGAAAACTGGAGTCAAAGGGATGAAGGGACTTAACCCTTCATCACAAAGTGAGAAAGGGGCAGAGTTGAGGTTTAACCCAGATCTCTAGAACCCATAACACTTCCCACATTCATCCTCTCGCTCTAGTTTTGAGATAAATGCAATTGTAAGAAATACTGCAGAGAGAGAATGAGCCCTTTATCCAATGAAAATATCTTGTAAAACTCTAGCACAGCATCACCACTAGCATGTTGTACATGATCCATTGGTCTTATTCAATGTTTTGCTTGTATTCACGTGTGTATGTTTCTAGCCTATTTCATCAATATTTCAACGCTGTTTGCACTATGAGGTGGCTCTTCTCAGTATCTCAGCATCCTCAGCACCACTGCTGTCAAGATAGGATGCTCACACCCTATGCCTGGGAACAACTCAAACCCTGTTCTTTCCCCTCGCCGTGAGCCTGAGCCTCTGCTTCCCTTTGCTCCAGCTCAAGGCTTGAGACCCTGCTGGCTGACAACAAACATCTTCAAAACTTTCTGCAGGTTCAGCTCTCTGTCTCTAGTGGGTCCCCTCCTGCAGACTACCATTAAGCCGACCCTACCTTGAACAGGCTGCTGGCCTTTTAGGGATGAGGCTGGACACGACACCTGAATGGCCACACCTACCCCACCAGCTCCCGAGGGACCTGAAGTAGGACTTCACCCTCTAGTAAGAGATTTTTTGGTGTCACCTCCTCATTGTACACATGGAGAAAGTAGCTGGGGCTGCCTTACTGTGCTCGCCTAAGCGCCTGATACTTCTACACTCATTGCTGTTGTTTCTATTATTTGCTATCATGCATAATTTATGGGTAAGAAACTGAAGCTCAGAGACAGAAAGACTCTTCACTCCACCTAGCCAAAGCTGACAGATCTCTGAGCCTTGGTTTCTGCACCTGCAAAACGGGAGAAGCCAGCTCTTGGAGTCATTCAGGATGATTAGAGGGAATGCGAGGAATGTGGCCTCTAGTGAGATCATAGAATCGAGGCAGATGCTGATGGCACCTTCTACCTGGTCAAGTAGGTGTCTGGCGAATCAAATCACAGAAATGAGCCCCCTCTTCAGGAAATCCACATACTTCAGGAGGTAACAAGGTGGAAGGGGAAACACTTTGTACCGAATAGTCCTGGGTTTGAATTCTGTGTGACCTCAGAAGAGTTGCTTAACTTCTCTGTACCTTTGCTCCCATTTATACACTGGCGCTCATGATTACTCATGGAACATCCAAGGAAATAATGGGATTAGAGATGACGGGTAAGCTCTAAAGCTCTGTCTAGATGATAGTGCTGTCATTGGCAGATATCCCAGAGCAAATATAAGAAGGTTAGAGGAGGATAATAACTGAGTCCCTTCTGGAGATGTTACAATGAGCTCTCACAACTACCCAGGACAGAGTGGCAGGGCCTGATTCAGAATGGAAAACCATGGGCTAGTCTCTTCTCAAGCTTCCCACACTTCTTAGATAAAGAAGCATACCCAGAAGGGTCATGTGACTTGCCCAAGGTGACACTGCTGGTAGATGAAAGAGCTGAGATTTTTAACTAACCTGGTAGGATAACTGGGGTATCTGAGACTAGAGACTCTAAGAGATGACAGGGGACAGGGAATCCTGTCCCCAGGGTTCTCAATCCCCTTCCCTTAGCTGGTATCCTCTTGGCTACCAGGAGTGGGCATCAGGGTGGGGATCCCAGGTGGCCTGTGGCCATCAGCAGCAAGTCTGGATCCTGGTGTCACTGTCAGTTCCCAGTTGCTCCTCGACATTGTGTCTAAGCGTCAGCATCTCTCACCTAGAACATCAGCACCCTCTGGGCAGCCCTCTTTGCCTCCTCTCATCCCCACCCCATCCAGGTCACTTAAGAAAGTCATTTTAAATCCCAGAGTTGGCCACACACCCTGACACCTGACTTAAATACCAGTAGCTATTTACAGTACTTTGCTGAGTTCCCCAATTCAGAGTGGGGGCAGGGCTCAAACTCCTACCTGAGCATTCAGTGAAAGATCCTGTGATCTCACCCCCTCTACCTCCTCTTCTTCCTCTTCACTCATTCTACACAACACACACCAGGAGTCCGTAGCTGGGCCTTTTCTCCTGCTGTTTCCTCCACCAGGAACACTGGGTTCCCAGATGCTCAGCTCACATCCTGCTTCCATTAGACCACACCCTTGACCTTCCACATGAGGGTCACTTCCTCCTGCCAGGCACAGCAGTTTCTTCATCCACTAGCACACCCACGGTGGGCGATCATAAATCAGTGTCCCTCTCTGAGCATCCTGAGCACCCAGTGCTGTGTGACACACACTGAGTGCATACCCTTGCTGACTTTACGATGCCTTTCGCCATCCCCATTTACAGATGCAGAAATGGAGACTAGGAGGTACAGGAAGTTCTCTCAATGTCACACCAAGTAGGAGCAGGCATTCTAACTCTCGAGTCCAAAATCAGAACTCCTCTCTTGTGCTACTTTGCTGGGAGTCCCCCCAACCCGATTCAAGGTTGGGGCGCTTGTGGTTCATTTAGATTCCACCAGCAGTTAATCCAGTATCGCAAACCAGTAGGTTCATTTATGAGCATTGCTTTCGAATGCAGTATAGTGAAAAGTGGCTGATCGGATATAGACAGTCTGTACTTACGTGAAAACTACTACGTGGTGGAAACTATTCTGGGTTTTAGGAAGAGATCTGTGAGCAAAAACACAACAATCTCTGCCTTCAGGGTATTGGTAGAGAGAGAAAATCTGTTGGGAAGAAACAGGTAAATAAAAACAAATAAAAGCTCAAGCACATCAGATGAGGAAGAGGTGTGGGAAGAATAAAGGAGGAAGGGATGACAGCACGTCCTGCGTGTGCTTACAGCAGAGTGCATAGCCCCTCTTCTGGGGCCCACTGGGAGAAAGTGATTCAGAGGGAGACCCATGTCCACTTGCGGGGTGAAGGGCAGAATGGGGGTTGGGGAGGCAAGCACATGGCCAGAGACTGGGTAGGGCTGGGTGAGGTCCTGCTTCCTCCTTTCCCACATGCCCTTGCCCTCATTCTCTTCACTGCCCTGCTGGCATCTAACTGACTCAAAATAAAACACAACAGCCCACTGGAGGAGCCATCCAACCTCTCCCTGCAGACTCGGCTGTGACAGTGGTGGCACTAAAAGTAGCAGCGTGACGGGAAATGGTCGGTCAAATTACCGCCTCCTCATTGGCCTTATTTATGGCCCTCACTATTTTCCCTCCTGCCCTCCAGACCATGGCTAAAGGGAGGGCGAGAGGGGCTGTTCTCTGCCTGCTTGGCACATGATGACCTTGGAGACAGTGTCCTTAAGGGTTCCCAGGGGAGGTGTGGGTTTGGGAACCTGGGTCGTGGCAGCCCCAGTAATAAGGTCACTCTACAAAGTCTCAGACAGCTTAGTTTTATTCAGGGGAAAAATGAGATGGAATTTTCCTTTCATGAAAGCTCTGTGCTGGGCATTTTGTGTACAAAATTTCCCTCAACCCTTATATTCATTCTATTGCTCCATTTTAGAAGGGGATGAACTGAGGCCCAGAGAGGTTAATTAATGGGCTAAAGGTCATACAATGAATTAAAGGCAGATCAGGATTTGAACTTAAGTCGGTATGAATCAACCTAAGTTGAACTCCAAGGTTGCTTTTTTATCTCTCTTGCTGCTCTCAGAAAAGCCCAACGCAAGCCATAGTGGACTGCAGGTGGTATAGCAGCAGGGTCTCCAGACAAGTCTTAAATTCTAGTCCTGATTGTGCCACATCCTAAGTCTAACACACAGGACAAGTCCCTTTCCCTCTCTGGGCCCCCGTTTCCCCATCTGGAAAGTGAACATACTATCTTTTGTTAAGGGTAAGTGAGATACCAGGCAAGAAAGTCTTTGGAGAAGGTGCTGTTTGAAGACAGTGCAGTCATGGCACAGTCAAAATCCAGGAGAGGGTTAAGGAGAAAGGAGCTTTTATTGTTTCAGCAGCAGCAGCAGCAGCAGCAGCCACAGCAGCATATCTGCAGCAAACCTCACCTGTTTACAGTCCATTAGAAGCCATTATTGCTGTGTCTGGGGCAGATGCACACCCCTGACCTTGATGCGTGTCTGACAGCCACAGGCAGCAATCTGGGGAGCAGAAGTTATTTTGGCAGCATTTAAAGGGCCACAAGAGGCTGAAGGCCTCTTCCAGTGCCCTACTCCTTTCCAATTCCCAGATCACAACCTCTATAACCAGGGGTTGAGGAAGAAGCCCAGCCTTCCAGATGCCTAGACTTCCTTCAGCCCTCTTGAGAGCACTATCTTGAGTTTGCAACCTTAAAGCAATAGTGAGTGAGGAAGAAACAAATAGACTGCGAAGACTGTGTGGACCTTAGCCGCCCAATCCCATCCCTGTGCCCCAGAAAGTAAGGGATATGCTCAAGGTCAAAAGAATAGAACCAGAATGGGAGCAGAGCTCCTGGGACTCCCCTCTAGGCTTTGAGATACTAATTATGGGAATTTCAGGCAGTGACCACTGGCATGTTGGTAATAGGACCTGGAAGAGAGCAGGATTTTTTCTCATGTTACACGGGTGGCTGCCACCTCTGTTTTCAAAAAAGCCTGACCCTGGATATGGGGGGCCCCAAGCAAAGCTTCTTCCTCCAAGTTTCTAGGAGTGAGGCCATGAGAGAAGTTAGGATTGCTGCTACAAGATTCAAAATCAGCAAGTTTGTCTCAATACTCTTGTTTTCCTTTTCTTCCCAGTTCTTTTCTGCTTTTTATCAACCTTTTCTAAATAGTTCTCCCATGCTTTCTCTTCATTTCCTTTCAGCAAAGTCTTTTTTTTTTAAGATTTATTTATTATTTATTTTTGCATACAGAACTGGGGTACAGGCCAGAGGCTCAGAGGTGGTGAGAGGCTTCACCAGAGACAGAGTGGGGAACAGAACAGGCAGATCGACAAAGTACACTGCTGAGGGGAGCAGCTGGCGGGTCAGTAGAGGTCTGCCGTGCCATGTGGTCACCTCCGGGGCAGGCGGGAATCGAACTCATGCGGAAGTGGCTTTAGGTTCTCAGTGCTGTGCTTTAACCCGCTGCGCCACCAGGGAGGGCCTCAGCAAAGTCTTTTTTCAAAAAAGAATTAAAATCTCATTTATACGCAAGCGTGATTATCAGCAGCTCTAAGGTAGTGGTACTTGCTCACATTTTTATAGCACTTTACAGAAGAAGGAAGAAAGACACATATTCCCTTCTCCACCTAATTACAACTCCATTTTTTAATGGCAAATCTTATTCTTCAGACCTATTCTCAAAGTCTCTCTTCCAGGAAGCCTCCCTTAATGCCCAGGCTTATCTGAGCTCCTCTGTAGCATGCCCTCTTCAGAGATCCTGTATTTTAGTATGAGTATTTGATGAATACCTCTAACCCTGTTAAACCATGAGGTCCTTAAGGGAACCTTTTTTTCACTCTCTAGTGTATCTCTAGGGCCTAGTAAAGTCCCTGGAACATAGGAGATGTTTAATAAATATTCTTTTAATGAATAGATAAATTAAGTGAATAAAATATGAGGCAACCATAAAGTCTAAACTCTTTCATTCCATGAAGAACAGCCCCCCGAAATCCAAGACAGTCTCTTAGGACACTGGTGGGTCCAGACCCCCTTCTCTAGGCTCATGCACACATTCCTTGCTGCTATAGGCTTGACTGCCCTCAACAGCTGTCCTCTTCTCTGCAAAACTGTCCTGTTTACACAGGGCACCTCTCCTGGGAGGTTATACTTTCCCCCCACACCTAACCTGGTGTGGCCCACAGTCAGTAGCCACTGACAGTAGTGTACACAGGCTTTGTCTCAAGTCAGGGGCAGTCCTGTAATGCAATTTATGCTCTGGAGATTCTAAGGGCACAGGCAAAGGATAAACTTTCCCTGACATAGCATCCATGCTGTCACCCTCTTTCCCTCCTGCTTTTCTCCCTTCTTTACTGGTTTTTCTTAAGACCACTTCCTCAATAAACTTGTCCACTGAATCTTTCTCAGGTTCTTCTCCTAGGACACTGACCTGAATAGGCACTACCAAATCTTTCATGGGCTCCAGGCTAGTGATCTTTTCCTGCTGGGGAATTACTGTTTAATAAGCACCTACTGTCTACCAGAGTCCATGCTGGATGCTCTACATTTATCATTTAATCCTTACAACCACCAGTGGAGATTGGGTTTGACCAGTTACTGGTAATGTTATGTGCTCAAGGGCTTCTTTTCTTTCAAAACATACTGTATGACTTGCTCATGGTCATATAGTTGATACACTGTGGGACAGGGATTTGAACCCAATTCCAGCATGTGAAGTGATCATGAACACCTCTAAATATGACACAGGGTGACTATGGTTTCAAAATAATAGAAAAATAGAGAAATGGACATTGTTGGGGAGGACAGTGATGGAACTTAGCAAAGGAGAAAACACTTGAATCCAAAAGAATGAACAGGAGGAGTCTTTCAGGTAGATGAAGGGGGTGAAGAGTATACAAGATAGAGGGAGTAGCATGTGCTGAGGTAAGGAGGCAGAAATAAGCATGTATTTCATGAGTTTCCAACGAAGAGTGAGGTATATGCAACAGATATAGGCTTTGGGTGCTAAGATAAGGAAACTGATATTTGTCCTGTAAGAATCTTCTCAAGATGAAAGATGAACTGAAATGATAGACTGGAGCCCAGGAGGTGATTTATGGGAGACAAGCTGAAGTTGTATTTTTAAGCTGGGGGGGTAATGAAAAGTAGGTAAATTCAAGAGAGTGATTTGGGAGAGAAAAATAGCAGATGGGAGGTAGACATGGGAGATAAGAAAGTAGGAGGAGTCAGGGGTAATGTCCAGCAGTCTGTCTTGGGTAATGTCACTTGCCAAAATAAGAAAAAAACGGGCAGGCTTGGGCAGGAGAATAATGAGCTCAGTTCAGGACATGCCAAACCTACGCTTTTCTCCAGGGGGCACTGTTCAAAAGGTAGCAGGTAAATAGCCCTCTCCTTAGCTCAGTCGAGGGGTAGGAGTTGAAATTCTGTATCAGAAACTCTGGTTGGTTCTTTGTGATATCACAGAAGTGGAGGAGGGGTTATTTAAAGAAGACCTTGACCACATAATATGATGAGTAACTAGTCAAACCCAGTCTTTCAAGAACTTACTGTCCTGATTGAGCTTGAAAGAATTCTTTCAAACTAATCTTTTTGGACTTTTTCAAATTCTTTTGCCTCATGAGTTTCCTTTGACCAGGTATATCCCATCCCAGTCCTTTAACCATCCCTCCCCCATAGCATATTTCTGGAAAGGGAAAAAAAAAAAAAAAAACCAAAAACGTAGAATGGATGATTTGGGAGCTGAAAACCTCCAAATGGGAGGTTATATCCTCAAGACAGCAGCATCAATCACCACATTTTCATTATTAAGTAACATCGCAGTATGCTGGGCTGATTCTGCACCTTATCTGAACCTAGCAGCTGTGCCCTAAATTCCAGCCGTGGCGCCTGTCTGCAGGAATTCAGTTGCCTGTGTTTAAAATGAGTGTTAGCATCTATCATTTCCCCACACCAAATGGTTTTGTGTCGGTAGTTGGCAGTGCTAATCTGTCACCAGGATACTCCACTGCCCGGCTCAATACCCTCTTCGTCACTGTTGGAGGGGAGAGGTATGGGAGGCCCCAGGAAGGGGGAAATGTCACTGTGAGGACAATTGCAACATTTGGGATTCTTTCACCAAAAAAGGGTGGGGGGAGGAAAGCCATCTGTGTCTATTGAAGGCTCAGACTTTCTATCCCACTGGTTCTGGGCAATTAGGGATTTTCCATCACTCATTCTTTGGGTCAGTGTAAAAGTTGGTGGAACTTAGCAGGAGAAATCTGCGGGTCATGGCTCTATCCATGGTGCTGAATGGCCTTGGCGCCGTCTGTGGTCTTTCAGCTCTCACAGATGCAGAATCTCAGCTTGTGTGTGCTATGGACTATTTGGTCTGATGGAGCTCAGCTCCTTTCTTAAGTCAAAAATAGCTTACTCTCCAGGTAAGTATACAAACCCAAAATTTTTCTCACAATACAAAAATTAACCTATTATTTCATGGGGTTTGTGGGGCCCCAGTTAAGAATTTTAACATCCTCATTTTCAGTTTAACCTCTTCATTTTACAGATGGAGATGCTGAGCCATTTGTCAAAGTCTTCAGAATGAACAGGTGGAATTTTGGGTGGGGTGAATGAGTCAAAAGCAGTGAAGAACAGCTGAAAAAGGAAGGGCGTGGGCCCTCCCTGGTGGCGCAACGGGTTAGGAGGCAGCACTGCAAGCCAGCCACAGCCGCTTCAGTGCCAGTTCAAACCCCAGCACTGGAGGTGACCCCCATGGCGTGGCAGACCTCTCCTGACCTGCCCGCTGCTCCCCTCAGCACTGTACTTTGTCAATCTGCCTACTCTGCTCCCCACTCTGTCTCTGGTGAAGTCTCTCACCACCCCTGCACCTCAGGCCTGAACCCCATAAATAAATATTAAAAAAAAAAGAGGAGGGAAGTGCACTGGACTATGGTGATGGCACACGGGTGATTTGGTGATGGGAAGCCCTCGGGGGTTACAACTGAGATGGAAATAGACACAAAATTATGTTAAAATAAACTATTATATTATTTAAAAAAAAAGAAAAGAAAGAAAGAAAGAGGAAAGGTTTAAAAGGCAAAATATCTAGGTTGAATCAACTAGCGGTCACTAGCTGTATGGCTTGGGCCCATACACTCCAAAATTCAGTTTTCTCATCAATGAAGCTGGATAATAGTATCTAGTTTGTAGGACTGTGATAAGGAGTCATGTTAATGGAGGCAGCATGTTATAAATAAAATCTTTTAAAAAATAAATAAAAAAAAAGAACCGAAGGATTTATTCCAGTAAGCTGGGTTCCACTGGCAGAAAACCACCATTTGTCAGTCCCCTATAGCCTCAGCCAAAGATAACTGCTTCACTCAAGGTAACATCTCTTCCTGAGCTAACCTGCATCCATTAGCTTTTTGATGTGCAGTGTAGAGGCTCACCTCAACTCTCAACAACTCTGAAGTATCACCCAGTTTCATAGCCTTTGAAACTGGGCTAGGTTAAGCTCTACTTTCTTTCTCTCTATCCAATCTCATCTCCTCACTACTCATCCATGGGTATTGACCCTAAGAGCATTCCATAACAAATACCCTGCAAGCTGGCCTCCATCTCATAGTCTACTTCCCAATACACCCAATCTGTGATACATGTATGTCTAGGGCAGCTCCTGTTGGTTAGAAGGCTCTTGATGCTTTTAAATTTATAAACTCAAACTCCTGACTCCCAACCAATTAATTTGCTGCACTCAAACATTATTACTTCCAGTCTTCCATTGTCTTGGTCTTTTCACAGTCAACCAGCTTAGTGCCTCTTGGTAGATGATGATACTTGGACTGGTATGATTCTTTTAGTCCAACCTTCTGCCTCCAGGAATCAGAATGCCTCAAACTGACCATGCACAGATGCCAGAGCTAGTTGACAAAGAATAATTCAGATGTCCACCTTTCTGCTCCATCCTGGAAATTCTCCCTTTCTTCTCTCATTTCCACTTAGTCCACAAGTGCTGCCTGGACCATAGCAGCAATATGTACAGCAGAAAATCCACATATTCAACATTCAGTCGATGGTGGTGAATATCCCCTGGGGAAAACGGTGTCTGGTCTTATCTTAAAGGGTTTCCAGAATATGTACACGCACTCATGAAGTCAGTTTTTCAGTCAATATTTATGGTGCCAAGCCTTCTGTTGTGCCCTCGGGGGATAGTAGTGAATAAGAAAGATGAGATTCTCTGCCCTAAAAAGATCACAGACTAGCACCTCCCACTCCAATAGGGGTTTCCCAGGGTTTTGCTCCCCCTTAGCTGTCAAGGAACTTTTCCTTCTGTTAATCACAGTCCCTTAGGACTTCGATTTAAACTTGTCATGTGGTTGTTTTCCCATTCAATATGTTTGTTACTGCACCTTTGAAAAAACAAGCCTGTAGCCTCCAACCCCTTGGGACTTAAGTATCTTTTTTTGGGGGGGACTTAAGTATCTTTTAATTTCTCTCTCTCTCTCTCTCTTTTTAACCAGAATCATATTTTTAGGATAAACCTGGGCTGAAAAGACTGACAGTAAAGAAGCCAAGGTCAGATGACCATTTGATGTATTGGTATGTAATTGATGTATTGGTTCATTGGCATTACTTGGTGACCAGATGGTGCCTAGCCCTAATTTTTGCCCACCCTCCAGGCCTGAACCCAGAGGGTGAGTAGAACTGCTCATCACTGGTTGGAAGCATCATTTTCCCTTAGAAAGGACTATCTTGCTATGCTTAGTGTCATTTGGCAAGGAGTGATTATATTTATTATGAAGACTAGAAAACTAAAGCACAAAGCTAAGAAATGACTTGACTAAGACTCTCCTGAGGCTAAAATTCTTCCACTGAACTAAAAGAGAGAAGAGTGGCACATGCAAGCACAGAAACAAAAAGAAGTAGCAGATAAGAAGAGAGATGAAGAGGAGGGTAGGGGAAAATGTAGATGGGGCAGAAAGAGGCAGAAGAGGCGAGGAGAGAGAGATTCACTCCAAAAGATGACTTCTTTGCTTTCCAGAGGCATTTATCTTTCATTTGACCTTAGAAGAGTCTATTTGTGTTGAGATTTTAAATTGAGAATTTTTCTTTTTAAAAAACATCCCTGTGCAGTTAGCACAGTTCCATATTAATTTCTATTCATGCCAGTGGCTTCGGTATTTATTCTCCTCCAAAATCACTGAGTTGGAAGGGACAGAGTGAAAGTCATTTGGCTTTGTGTTTATTTGGATTCAGAGCCTGAGCCCCAAGGGATGGTGATGAAGGGGTGGGGGTTGAGGTCAGTGCACTGGGCTGAAAACTGGGGGGAGGGGACTGGCAGTGTTGCCATGCACCTGACTTCTGTCCAAATCTTATCGCATCCTGGATTGTCAGCTCTGAAGCCCCTGGGCGAGGGGGCTGGTGGACAGGCCAGCGCCATGAATTCCCTGGGACTTAGCTATTCAGTGTCTTGAAAACAGCATCTAAGATGGATCTTGAACTTATGACAAACTGAGAGTCAGTGTGCCCAAGAGGTGAAATTTGGGACTGAGCACCTGCCTGGGTATGTGTCCCAACCTCACTACTTACAAACTGGAGGATGTTCACTTATCTGAGTCTCGGTTGCCCTTGCCTGACAAATGGAATCAGTAAGAACAATAGCCTCCACGACTGATCATGAGGAGCTTGGCACAGTGCCTAGTGGGTATTCAAGAAATGCTTGTGGGTTGAATGACAATAGTTCATACACTGGTTGGAAGCATCATTTTCCCTTGTGAAGGACTAGCTTGCTAAGTATAATCACTGCTTGCCAAGGGACACTAAGAGGTGCTTTTTAAGGCTCTCTAGGGCTCCAAGCCTCTTCTCTGCCCTTAAACACCCATTTAGCACCTCAACTATGGCCCTAAGAAGAGATGGGTTTTACTCTGCACACCATCCTCCCCAGCCTCTTCATCAGGACGCCCCCCCTGCCTGCCGCTCTCCAGCTTCATGCCCAGTGCTCTCAGGAACTTTGGCTCCACTGATCCTCTAACAGACACATTCTCCTCTCTTCCCACCCCTTTCAAGGCAAAATCCTTCAGATCACACCTCAGATTTCGTCCCCCAATCTAAGTCTCTGGTTAGTCTCAATCATTGAAGCATGTGTATATTCTTCATAGCTCTTAGCATTGGGTGCAACTCTATGTTATTTTATTGCTTTGACTCATGTCTGTCTCTCTCAAGACTGTAAGCTCTACCAGGAACTTATCTCTGGTACCTTGTACAGGATCTTCCACACAGTGGATATTCAATTAATGGCTAATGAAACGAAGGCAGCAGAGGCCCTCCCTCGTGGCACAAAAGGTTAAAGCACAACACTATGAAGCTGTTCACAGCTACTAAAGAACAAGTCTCGTCTCCAGCCAGGGAGGTGACCCACAGCAGACCTCTCCTAACCTGCCCGCTGCTCCCCTCAGCATGGTATTTTAATATATCTGCCTGTCCTGCTCCCCACTCTGTCTGGTGAATCCTCTCACCCCCCCCCCCGCACCTCTGGCCTGAACCCCAGTTCTGCATGTATGAATAAATAAATAAATAAATATGTATATATATTTTTGCTAGGACCTTGTTTCAAAGGTTTTTTTTTTAATTTTTCATAATATAGTTTATAGCTTATTTTTACATCATTTTGTGCATTTTCCCAACTCAGTTGTAATCCCCGTGGGCTTCCCATCACCAAATCACCCATATGCCATCACCATAGTCCGTGCATTTCCCTTCCCCTACTGTTTTTGATCCCATTCCCCACTCCACCGCCATAAAATGTCTCTGGTATATAGCTGTTCATTATTATTTAAATAAACCTTTAAAAAAGAAAAAAGAAGGAAGCAGGAGTAAAAGGGAGGGAAGGAAAGAAGGAGGAAAGGAAAGGAGGAAGCTTAAAGAGAGAGGGGCAGAGGGAGAGAGATAAGGAGGGAGGGAAGGAGTGAGGAGGAGAGAGAACATAAGAACTTTTCATGCCCATTTTACAGCTCTAAAGAGACTCAAGTAAGTGGAATCTTTTACCTACAGACTGACATACACACCACTAGGAATCTGAGATATAAACCTAGACCCAGTAGACCCAGTCTACTCTTGCATCTAGAGAACGGATTGTGAAAAATGACACTGACAATATAAAATATCATCAGCTATGTAGCAAATGTCCATGGGCCCAGCCCATAGCTTAAATGATAGAATATCATGGAGACTTTTAACATGCCCTGAATTTTCCTACTGGATCCCAACCCTCTTCCCCTGACTCCCAGCAGTAATCACTATCCCAAATTGGTTATTTAGCATTTTCTGGTAGCTTTAATACTTTTTACTCTAGGGTATATGCTTAAATAGCACTGTTTCACATATTTTTAGACATTATATAAACAGCATCATCCTGTGTGTATCTGTCTGCAACCTACCTCTTTTTCACTCACTATTATATTGTGGTTTTATCCCAGCAGCTCTATTTCCTTCATTTTCATTGCTGTATGTTGGTCCCCTGTATGAATAATCCATGGTTTATTTGTTCATTCTCCATACCAGTGGATATTAAGGTTGTTCCTTCTTTTATGCAACATGTAAACCTTTTGTCAAAAAAAAATTTCAGGGGAGTTAAACATAAAAATCAGATAAAGTAGAAATGCTTTGTTTGAGTTGACGTCAGGGCTGCTCCAAAGACCTACAACGGGGTTCTGTTGCCAGGAGAGCTGCAAATATTCCTGGGGCCTTCTCTCCCCTTGATCGTGGGCAACAGCCAGGAGAGGGGACAGGAGCAGACAGGTCCAAAGAGGCTCACATCACCTCAGATTTGAATCTGCAATCAGAAGAGGGCCAGTCTCTGCTGAGTCTTTCTGGCTTAATTCAACCCTCACTACACACACACACACACACACACACACTCTCCTCCAGGAAACCTTTCTGGCTGCCCCAGACTGAGGGCATCTCTCTTCCACAGCTCATCTCCCTCTGGGAGCCAGGCAAGTCAAACAGAAGCCTTTTCAAATGTTTTTGCTGGTAAGTTGAGGCAGATGTCACTGCCTTAGCCTGAGCTCTCACCTAGCAGCTTGCTACACTACTCCAAGTCCACACCAAACATGCGTTCACCGCTCCAAACCACTGCTCTCCCCTATCCTCTGATAGACAGGATTGGCCCCTCTCCTTGCTCCATGCCCCATGCCCAAGGTGCCAGCATGTCCTGGCAGTTTTGTTCTTAACTCCTCTGGTCTAACACATGCACCACATCAGCCCAATCACCATCCTTTTTCTCACGGATGACATAAAGACCTCCTTTTTGGTCTCCTTTCTTCTACTCATGCATTGCAATAATCCATTTTCCAAACATCAAAGACATCTTTGAAGAACACAAAACAGATGGTCTTGCTGCTCTGCTAAGCCCTTAGAATAACTTCCTCTTAGGAGACCAAGCCATCTTGGGGCCTGAGCTCCTGTGTGCTCTGGGCTCTGCTCATCAAGCCAGCCTCCTCTTGCTCCTCATTCCTCCTCTCTACCCTGAAGCCGGCCTCATTGGTGCCCCGGTCCTGCAGGCCCTTCGCCAGCAGGCCCTGGTCATCTGTGACCTCTGCCTGGACTAACTCCTCTCCAGCTCTTCACCTAGTTAACTCCCACCTTCATCAGGCCTCTACTCATAAGTTACCTTCTCGGTTCAAAGCAAGACAAACTTCTATGATTACAGGCTAAGAGCACAAGGGCCTCTTCCTTATAACATAGTTGTAATTTAACTTTTCTTTGCATGCTTCTTGGATTACTCTCCATCTTCCCTTCTAGAATGTGAGCTCTATGAGAGTAGGGACTCCGCCTTGCTCTCTGTTTTCTCCTTAGAGTTCAGTTCAGCACTGGGCTCAAAAATACCTTCCTGGGTCAATGAGTGGCTAGGGTTTCAGTGACTCTTGGCAGAGGTTTGCCCCTGGGAAGCCTCAGAGACTGGGGAGAGAGAACCAGCATGTTAGGATATTGATTGGATGAGCGGGAGGAGGGGAAGGGCATCACAAAGGGAGGCATTGGCATAAGCTCTGACATGATGGAAAACCTTATGCTTTCAGTAGAAACAAAGTTTGAGTCCCAACTGAGTGATTCCAGAAAATGTAACTTCATTTTTCTGAGCTATAAAATTAAGACTCTCAGAGTTGTCTGTGTCAATGCGTCCCAAACTATCTGTGGTGAAAAATCAGATTTTCTTTTCCCAACCTGTGGTGGACTTTTTTGTGGTCTGTACCTTGCCCATACACTTGGATGCTGCAGCAATAGCAAATGGAAACAGAACTTTTTAAACACCGGCTCTCACCATCCAGAGGCTTACTCACACAGCCTAGGGACTAATGGCTGCAGACCAGCTCTGGCCTGCAACATGAAGAGCTCTGAGCAGTCTGTACTTACTGCCTGCAGTTCCTCCCCTCCCATGCTCTTTCTTCTTAAAATACTTTATTTAGAAATTATTTCAAACTTGCACAAATCATACAAAGTATTGCACATTCCCTTAATCTGAATTCCCCAGTTATTAAAACTTTGCCATATGGCTGCATTTCTATGCACACACTACTCTTTTTCAGCATTATTTGAGATCAAGTTGAAAAGCTGTGTGTGTTACTTGCTAGTCAGTGTCATCACCAGGCCCTCTCACCAGACAGATCCAGGAAATACGTATGTACGTATGTGTGTACACAGACCACATGTGTACCTATACCTCTGAATACAACTATATCTATAACCACCAGCGCATATCAATACCTCCAACTCTAATCTAATACCTCATGTTTCCTCCTAAATCCGCATGCCTGACTCCCATCATCCCCAGTGGATTGGCTTGTTGGTGCAATGCCCATATGTAGACAATGTCCAGTCATGCGGACCAAGTAGGTGCTGCTGCCTTCTTTGCCTCTGGCAATGTTATTGCCTCCAAGAGAAGGGGTGAAAGAGAAGGAAGGAAAGGGGGAGGGGTGAAAGAGAAAGAACAGGAAGAGGATAAAGAGGAAGAATCTTCCATTCTCTCAAGTTTGCTCTAATCAAGCTCAATCCCCCACCATTCCTCCCAAATGGCATTGGCCAAATTCATCAGTGACCTGCAAGCTGCTAAATCCAATGGTTAATTCTCAGTTTTATCTTATTTGCCCAAAAAGCAGCAAAAGATTCCTTGGTTATGCTCTCCTGAAACACTACCTACACTTGGCTTTCCTGGATTCCTCCCACTTCCCTGGCTGCTGCTTCTCTATACCTTTTGCTGGCCCCTCCTCAAGTCCCAGCCTTTTCAATTTGGCTTCATCCTTGTTCCCCTTCACTTGTTCACTACTGATCTCATGGCTTCAGTATCAGCTATGCCTTGATGTCTCACAAGTGATACCTCCACCAAGATCTCCAGATCTCTGTATTCGTTTCCTGGGGTAGGTAAACAAAAAGCAAACAAACAACAATTAAAAAAAAAAAACAACAGAGATTTAATATAATTATTTAGATATAAACACGATGGAAGGATTTTAAAAAATAAACAAAGAGGCAGCCTAAAGACTGGTTAACTGTAGAGAGCAGCTCTCAGTCTTGCTGGCGGGAGGAAAACAACTGTATACACGGAGCCTAGCACAGCACCTGACCCACAGGAGGAACTCAGTATTTATTGAATTAAAGGCTTTCAGTTTTTTCATCTGTAAAACTGAAACACCTCTCCAATATAATAAGGATCACATGAGTTACGAGAAGGAAAGTGTGCATAATAAATGCCTCCTCCCAATCTAGGTTCCCTGCCAACTCAAAGACTGTTTCTATGAAGATTTAAGTCTCCTGTGAGCTAGCTACCCTTGGAGTTGCTACTGTCCTTCTTCTGGAATTACAGGATTAATGCCCTAGAAGTAGAAACTGTTGTTAGGGACCAAGCCTAGTAAATATTTTCTAAAGCTAGCACGCATAGCCCCAGGACTCCTGAGCAAGCCTCCCATGAACAGAGCAGCCACCAAATGTCTCAGAGACCCTCCTCACATCCCCAGATCCACATTTACCTGCTACAGGCTCCCACTATCCCTACGATCTGCGTCTGTTCATTCCTGGGTCTGGTTTTTAATTCGTCTCACTGTCTGCCTTTGCCTTCATTATCCCCTCCCTGCCATGGAGGGGCTAGTTAAAGTGTCGGGAGCAATGTCATTTACAGCCTCCTGTTGCTAAGCAACGGACCCAGGTGAGCCCTTGAACTTCTTTCTTAGCAGCTGAAATGTATCTGGTGGAGTGATGGGGGCCCTGTTTGAACTATTTTATCACCTGGGACAAGCTGCCAGCCTGGCAGCCCTGTCCCTCCTGTGGCCTGGAGAGGACTGACCCAGGCCTCTGGGCCCCCCATTCTCAGTCTCTCCTAATTAACTGCGGCTGCTCAGGGCCGCCTAGGTGTCCAGCTCCAGGGTATACAATCCCTGCAGAAATGAATCAGACCTGTCCTGCCTTGAGGGCCTCCTTGTCTCAGTGCAGACAGAGTGAGTGAGAAAGAGAGAAACTCCCAAATAGGTCACTACAATCTGGAGTGGAGCATCACATGAGGGAGTCAGACTCGTTCTGTCTGCCAGGGATGCTCTGGAGATGGTGACTCTGTGCTGAGTCTTGAAGGCTGAACAAGGCTTGGTCTGGGACAGAGGAATACAGCAGGCTTCCCAGGGGAGGGCCGTGCAAATTCCTAGAGGTAGGAAAAGCCCTGGTTCGTTAGGGAGAAACAGTGGGTGGGCCCAGCACTAGCTCTGTGGCTGACTACCCACTCGCCTCCCTCTGGTCTTTGGTTCTCTTCAGGATGGGGGGGGTTGGGTTTGGATGGGATAAGAGTTTAACAAAACAGTTTGTGCCTGTGACTGTAAACATTGAATCTGGGGGTATTTCAAGATGAAACCTTTTTATTTGAATAGTTTCAAATTTACTTTACAGAGTGTTAGAAAACTATATGACTAGTACATCTAGCAAGTGATATGAATATTTCTTTAAAATGCTTTTAAGTTTTTACAAGCAAGTTATGTTAAGGAAAAATAAACTACCAGTGCAGGTGGTATCTAAAGAGCAATCTGGGAAGGACCAAGATTTCAGATATACTACAGCAGTCTTTATAGGCTCTTTCTGCCTTGTTAGCCACACAAAGGCTAATGCTGCCCAGTACTCTCTGTCACTTCTAAGCCACAACCCCTCTGGCTCCTAGGTGAAATGATCACTTTGCTTCACAGATGGGCCTCAGAGGCGGGGTAAGGTGGAGGTAGTTCCTCAGCAAGTTTGTGGTGTGAGGAGCTGGGCTTAGGGTGGTGTTCTCCTGCTGCCACACTGACATCACTCATGGTCTCCCAGAGGCTGCCCCAGCCTGGGTATAAACTCAGCTTTCACTGTGAGCATTCAGGAACACATCAGCAAAGTCAGCCAGATGGAGACGGCCTGCTGCAGATTCTGAGCCAGTGGTGTCCAGTCTCTGGACCTTAGTATTCCCACATGTACAAATGGAAAGTACCCTTGAGACTGGGTGAGGGCCAGGATCTTTTTCCAGCTACATGTCCTTGGAGTTTCTAAGACACCCCGCCCACTGAAATGTCCTGGAAACTAGGGGAAGATAGGGAAGAGGCAGTTGCAGTATCTCAGACCTCACTGCTGTGCAAATTGCTCTGAACTGCAAGGAGCCCAGAGACCTAAAATGATGCCTCTCAGCATTCCTTAGCCAAGACCTCTCCATCTTTCTGAGAGATCTAGCTTGTTTGGGTCTGATCTATGGGGTCTTCTGAGGACAGCCTGTCTTCTCTGACACCACATATAGGTGCCTGGATGATAGGGTAACCAACCATGCAGTCTGATTGGTGCTCCTGGAACATGAGACAGTAAGTTTTAAGCCAGAGTGGCCCCAGGCAAGCTGGGATTCTGCTGCCTCCGATGGGGCCTTATTCTCATCTCTTCCTGGAGTGCTAACAATAACCAGAAGGGCTCACTTGACTATTACTGTTCCAATTTCCAGAGGAAAAGAGCAGAGGCAAATTAAAACCACAATGAGATACCACCTCACCCCAGTGAGAATGGCACATCTTCAAACAACTAGCAACAACAAATGTTGGCGAGGATGTGGAGAAAAAGGAACTCTCCTGCACTGCTGGTGGGAATGCAAACTAGTACAACCACTATGGAAAACTCTTTGGAGGTTCCTCAAACTGCTTCCATATGACCCAGCAATTCCACTCCTAGGTATTTACCCAAAAGACACAAAAACACTGATTCAAAAAGATACCTGCACCCCCATGTTTACTGCTGCTTTATTTACAATTGGAAAGACATGGAAACAGTCCAAATGCCCAAAAGAAGATGACTGGATTCAAAAGATGTGGTACATATATACAATGGAGTATTATTCAGCAACCCCAAAAAAACATGCCTTTTGCAGCAACATGGATGGAGCTGGAAAAGATCATGTTTAGTGAAATAAGCCAGAAAGAAAAGGAAAAATACTGGATGGTTTCTTTCATAGCAGGAAAATAAAGGACCAGGCAAGAAAATAATAATGATGAACAGCTATATACCAGAGACATTTTGTGGGGGTGGAGTGCAGAATAGGATCAAAAACAGTGGGGGGAGGGAAATGCACTGGATTATAGTGATGGCACATGGGTGATCTGGTGATGGGAAGCCCAAGGGGATTGCAACTGAGATGGAAAAATACACAAAATGATGAAAAAATAAACTATTATATTATTTAAAAAAAAAAAAAAAGAGCAGAGGCTCAGGTGGGAGGTGACCTGATAGAGTCATGGCTACTAGTGGGGGAGATGACCTTCAAATTCAGGTCTGCAGCTATCAAACCTCTCAGTGGTTTAAGAGTCTCCGCAGTAGAAATGCTCGGGTGAGTGTAAGAGGAGGTAGATGGCCCCGGGGCCACTAACAAGGGCTCTGGAGTTCTCTGTCTAAAGTGGCATTGCCATCTTTTCCAGGAGGGTCAGAGACTTGGGCTATGGTGCCAACCCCATCCCTAACTTGCTGAGTAACCTTGAACTAACCACTTACCTTTCAATTTTTGCTACCAGATAACAGAAATGACCTTAAGTCCCCTTTAAGACTATAAAACTAAAAAGGAGGTGTGAGGCTATCAGGTTGAATTATGTCTCCATTTTATAGATTAGGGAAATCGAGGCCCACAGAAAAAAGTGACTAAGTCTAGTAATTGCACTTGTACTTGTCTGTGGTAATGAAAAGTATGGTCAAAAGTCAAAGAGCAGTAGAGTCAACTTAAAGAGATATAGAGATAGCTAGTTGGTGGGTAGTGAGAGAGAGAGATGGAGACAGAAAGAAAATGCACACACAAGAATTAGCAACTGACCTTATCTGGTTTCTGGATCCAGTTAAGCTTGAAGTCCACTTGGACTTCTTAGCGATTAAGTCAGTAAATTCCTCCTTTAAGTCAACTCAAGATGGGTTTTCCTCACAGCCTAAAGAATCCAAAGTAATTTATACCAGTTCTTGTAGCCTTCCATTTCGGGATCTGGGAGTATGTGTATTGGGTAATTCATTCATTCATCCATTCAATATGTATTAGACCCACTATGTAACAAGTACTATGCGGGTGGGGCGACCAGCATTAAACAAAATACACGGGGGGTGGGGGGTGCCTCAAAGGACGCACAATCCAGTTGAGGCGGCAGTTTGGGAAATGAATTAGTGTACACTGAAGTGTGATGGAAATCTGCAGAGAGACCTATACGAAAGAGGCAGAGGCTGAGATGCATGCAGGGGCTCAAACAGGTAGGCAAGGAAATGGAAACTATATCCTGGAATGATGGCAAGGGCTAAGGCCTGGAAGAAGGTGAGAGAGGCAGCATGAAGAGGAAGCATCTGTCCGTGTGCAGTCAAGTTAAATATGGATTAGTGCCTGCTATGATACTTAGCTCTCGGTGGACCTGCAGATTTTCAAGAAGAATAGGACAATATCCCTCCCAGGCTGACTGGGGAGCCAGAAACCACAAGTAAGGGCACTGGAATGGCGAGCAGGAGCACCAAGGGCCGCAAGGAAGGCTTGACAGCGAGTAGGGAAGCAGAGATGAGACAAGGAAGGGTCTTAACTGTCACTTAGGTGGCAAAGTCTGAACCAGAACTAAAGAGGGGAGTGAGCAGACTTGGGGGCAGATAAGAGAAGGGAGTTGAGGGTGGCCTCTTAAATGTACCTGGGCCAGGCTTATTCCCTAAGAGGGTCTCCATGATCGCTCTGTAACAAGCACTCTCCTGGGAGTTAGTTCTGGACCTGAAAAGAGCTCTTAGTGTAGGCAGGGAGATATATTTGAGCAAAAAAATAATGACCAGTTGGGTGAATAGCATCAGAACAATTATCAGAAGGAGACACAGGGAGCCGGGGAAGCTTGGGGGAGGACAGCATGCACTGGGAAAATCCCTGTGGGAGGGTTCCCCAGAAGCAGCAGATTGCGAGGCGCATGATTTATTGAGGGAATGCTCCTCAGGAAGGCTGGGAAGGGAGTGGGGGAGACAGGACCGAGACGTGGGGAAGCCAAACAAAAAGAGCATTTTGGTCACTCGATGCTGTCATACATTTTCGCAAACTTAGACTCTGAGTCACAAGGTTTCTGTGGGTCAGGAATCCAAGTGTGGCTTAGCTGAGTGGTCTGACGTGGGGTCTATAAAGGGGATACAGACAATATGTTTGGGGTCTCTAAAGGGGATACAGACAATGTGTTAGCCAGAATCACAGTCATCCCAAGGCTCAGCAGAGGGAGGGTCCACTGCTAAGATCACTCTTGTGAGTGTTGACAGACTCGGGCCTCACCGGCTGCTGCCAGTCATCGACTCCTGCTCTACAGGGCTACTTATAGCATGGCGGCTTGCGTTCCCTAGGGTGAGAGAACTGAGAGAGGGTCCTGTGACCTTACAACCCACATACTAGAGTACAGATGCCAGAAGGTGAGCTCCTTGGGGCCATCTTAGAGGCTGCTAACCATAGCGAGGTTTCAGGCAGAGTCCCAGTCACAGCCTGGTCCCATGGGGTACACTGGAGTATAAGCCATACCAGAGTTTATACAGTTTCAAGTTAAGGAAAGCGGGCTTTTAAACCCGTAGACCAGTTGATCAGGTATTTCACTTGTTGTATGGGCAAAGAAGACCAGTGGTCAAAGGACAGGCCTCTGAGGGCGGTCACAAGTGATCTATTAGAAAAAGAGCGTATAGAAATTAGGAAACACACACCAACCAGACATCCAAAGAGAACAAGGTAGAGACCCAGGGGTGTCTCCTACAAATATAAAGAATGTCTATTGCCTGTAGCTGTCAATGTCACTGCTCAGGAGTGCTCCTATACACACACTGAAAAATACCTATTCACTGATGTAGGACCTGATGAAGTAAATTATTGTCGGAGACCAGCTCCAACTATTGAGGTGTCTGGAGGCAGGACAGGCAGGACCCTAAGGTGGGAAGGCATCGGCGAGTAGAGATTCCTAAAAAAGGGGAAAGGGAGAAAAAAGGGGAAAGGGGAGCGAGAAAGACACGGGAGTCAGAGTTGGGTGCAAGTCTTCCTGCTCTGCCTTCAGCAGAGGTTTATTTTTATACATTAGGAGTAAGTAGTGGGATGATTTCAGCACAGGAACTGGGCTGAGAGATTATAATCATCTTTGTTTTTCCTAAGAACAGTTTGGGGTTGTTTTGACCCTTGCTTGAGATTACAACATTCTAAAATCAATCAAGGTAAAAAACAGGTACATAGTGCACAAAATCTATGACTAATATTACTATAGTGGAGATAGAAGTCCCTTAAACCTTATCTACTATTTAATGTGTTTGTTTTTCTGCCTTAATCATCCTGGGAGACAGAAGAGGAAATTCCTTGCTAATCAAATCTCTGCATAGGAGACCTAGGTGGGTTTCTTTATCTAAAGACTACATAGCAGAATCCTGAAAAACTAGCCAGAAGACTTTTTGTGGATTCCTTTAAGGTGGAAAACTTGATTAGTTTAAAAACAGGCAACCTGGATGAGTTTCCACATCTAAAGGCCAAACAATAGGAAGTTTGAGTAATTCTTTAAAAAGCTGAATAGAAGGCTAGGTGAGATAATAGAATGATAAGATTTAGGTTATCCTCCATCCGGCAGTGAGAGAGACTTTGCAAAAACAGCCCTTTTGCTTTTATTTATCAGTCAGTAGTCAAGTCACTTGACTTCAGGGGAATTTTTTCACCCTGGTGCAGTGCTTGCTTGTCAAGGCAGACAGGCCTTGTGCGGCTGAGGCAGTCCAATTGTAAGCTGAAAGTTGCTCAGAATATTTTGATATTATGATTATACAAAAAAGGGAGGTCATAACATAAGTTAGCGTGGAAAGTCTGATTTTTCAGAGCAATTCCCCTCCATCCGGACAGTGTCTGACGACAGAGGTTGCATAGCTCGTGTCAAATTATGGTCCATCTACACATTGTATTATTGCATAGCTGTTAACTAATGGAAAAGATTTGCCAGAAATATTGTTAAGTGAAAAACATCAGGGTATAAATATTGACTGTGTTGGAAATAAAGGAATTATTTGTATATACTTCTACTCATACTCACCAAGAGATGGACATTTTCAGGTATTTTTAATTTTTTAATCAAAAATTTTTAATTTTTAGTTTTTTAAAAATTAAGGTAACATTGGTTTACAGTACTATATATGATTTAGGGAAATAGGCTTACACCTCCTCAGATGTAGGTCATCATACCACGCCTGCCACCAAAGCACCCATGTCCTTTACCCTAGACAACTGGCTCCCTTGCCCTCTTTGTTCCCTCGCCTTATCTCCACCTTTAGTAGCCTCAATTCTGCAGTCACATTTCTAGGGTTTGTTTTTGTCTACTTTTGTCAGCTCCTTTGTTTTGTTTCTCTGTATTCCACAGCTGAGTGAAATCATCTGGTATTTATCTTTCTCCTTCTGAATTATTTCACTTAACAATTCCTCCAGTTCCATCCAAGCTATCACAAATGGCAAGCATTCACCTTTTTTACGACTGAGTAGTATTCCATTACATTTATACCCACATACTCTTAATCCATTCTTCTGTTGTTGGGCACTTGAGTTGTTTCCATAATTGGCCTATAATATTTGGGGATAACTATTTAACTGTGTGTAAATATTACTTTTGTAATAATTTTAAAACTCATTTCAAACAAAAGAAACTGAACCTGGAAAAACAAGTTCCTGAAGCTACATGCATCTTTATGACTCTTTCAGTGACTTGGTCCTGATGTTCTGAAGACCTAGAAGAAAATTTCTCATTCAGCTTAGTTAGCACTAGAAATACTTTTTTTTGTTTTTCAGTGAGATTGTATTGTCTGTATAATTTGTTTCTGCCTTGTGTTTTATAATTTACTCTGAAGATTAGATTGTATTTTACATTTCACTCTAAAATTTTTATAATAGCCTTTAGCCAAAAGCATTAAAAATCTGATTTTGACAGCTGTGTAAATTACCAGCCTGTTTCTGTCTTGTTCCATCCTCCCCACAGCTACTTTCAGAGCTCTAAGGAGCAAATCTAATCCCAAAGAGAGACCACTGAGGAGACAGGTGCTATTATTTAGATAAGAAAAGATGACTTAGAATCTAACTTTCTAACCAGTTACCATGCTGTCTATCTGTCTACTCAAGAAACTATAGTACCTCATTCATCTCAGTTCCATCCTTCAGTTTGACTCTAACCAGCACAAAAGATATCCAGATGTGAAACCCCCTCCTTGGATCCAAGCTCTATGCTCCTAATAATGCAACCAACTCTGGCATTCATGCCCAGGTGAGCATGATATTTTTTCTTGCCCTCCTAATTAGGCTTATGTATATCAGTCATAGTCCAATCAGAGAAACAGAAACTATTCTAGATATTTCAATCAGAGAAGAACTGAATGTGTGAAATTTATAACATAGGTGCTAGAGTAGGAGAGCAGAACAACAAAAGGGGGAAAGTGGAGATGCTCAGCTATGCATCCACTCTTAGCTGAGCCCAGGGGCTTATAGCTGAGCAGCTACAGTGCTGCCACTGGCACTGGGCAGGAGCCACCCCTGTGGTCACCATTGCAACCACCGATAGAGCTGGACTTCACATTTAACAGAGGTTCCTATTGCTGCACTGATATGTTTAATCTTCTACCAAGGCCTCCCAATGGCAGAACCCACTGGCCCCAGCTGACAAGTACATCTGGAAAATGTAGTCTGTAGGCTTCTAGCCTCACTTAAGAGACCAAAGAAGGGTGAGGTAGGGCTGAGAGCTATCAGCAAATAAATGGCCCACAAGGCCTCCTCTGTCATCAAAGCAAATAACAGAAGAAACCTTTTGACAATATCAAACAGAGGTGAATGAATTTATGTTAGTGATAGCACCCAGGTAGAAGCCAGACAAATCTTTGGGATGGACAAGCCCTTGAGATCAGGGTTTTCTGAAAGGTAAGGAGCAAAAGCTCTTTCCATAAGAGGTGACAGTTGCATGTGTCACAGAGAACAGTTCTAGTTGAGGCCAAAGAGAAAACCAGCAGCACACACCCCCAGCCTCCTTTCTCTACCTGGCCCTTCTTCCAGAAAGTCCTCTTGACAGCCACTAAACGGTACACACAGCCATCTGAGTCTTCTTTTAGAAAGGTCTAAATTTATAACGGTGACTGAGTGATGACACGGAGACCCTAAGGCTACTGAAAGAGGCATGGGTTACTTACAGTTCTTGAGAGAAGGTAGCACGCCACACCATACCCCAAAGGGCCACAGGAGGAAGCACCAGGTTTGGTCAGGAGACAAGAAGAACAACTAGAGAAAGATATAGACCACAGCCTTTTGGGGGTTTCCACAGGAAAGGAAAAGCAGGGCAGAGTAGGCCTGGTAGGCTGGAATAGTTCCAGTGTTCTTTGGGGCATAAGGTCTGTATTCAACCCTGGGTTCAATTAGTGCATGGGAAATATTGCCTGGTGTGTGTGAGTCAGGAAAAGGTGATGAGGAGTATGGAGTCCAGACAGCAGGGAAGAAATAAACAACTTTGGCTGTTAGCGTGTTTCACGGCTAATGGATGACCAGTGGACATAGAATCTAAGAAAAAAGTTAGAAGAATCCAGTGACCTTGTCTTGTTCTCACCTATGCACCCAGTTTACAGATGGGAAAGGAGAAAAGAACCTCTCCATCGCTTTACACTGAGTTGAAACGAGGGCTCGGGTCACCTCTTTCCTCTCAGCCCACACCTCTCCCCCTGACTCCTTCAGGCCGGTAAGTATTGGGAAGCACCTATAAGCTTCCACATATCTTTCCTGCATGTGTTTGTCCTGCCCTCTCCAGGCTGTGCTAAAGCTCCCTCCTTATTACCTTTCTTGCCCCCACCCAAACTTGCAAAGCCCCACGGGCAATCAACTCGCCAGGAGTGGGCTCAGTGTCAACAGGGCTCCATCTCAGGAACAGGAGAGTCCAAACACACGACCACACTGCCTAGTCCTGGAGTGTTCTCACCTGCAGGCCTCAGCTCTACGGTCCCTTCCTGAGAGAGGCCTTCCTTGGCCTCCTCACAGGAATCGCTTCTCTGCAGCGTCCCTCCCACCCAGCACCTCTGTTTGTAACAGTATATACGGGGCAGTTTATCTCCCCTGTTTGGCTGTTAGCTTCCTAAAAAAAGGGCCATGTTTGTCTGGTTTCAACTTCATTTCCAATGCCTACAACAGAAAAGCAACTCAATAAATGAATGTTGAGTGAATGAATGAGTTAATAAATGTGAATGAAGTTCAAGGAGGAGAAATTACTTGTCAAGGGTCCCTGCTGCCTAAGAGGCAAGGCTAGATTCTGGGCTACTGCTCCAGCACCCCCTCTAGGCAAGAGTTAGGCACCACTGAGAGGATTCAACGGGGTTGTGGAGGGGGGGTTGGGGGGACTGGCTATGTTCCACACAACCACGCTCCCTCACCACTCTCTGGAGTCTCCCATCTCTGTAAAATGGGAAGGCCAAGAGTGCTCCCCACCACAGCGGTTCCCAGGAGAGCGTCCTCCCCCGCCACCCCGCCCCACAGCCGGCCCTGGCAGGGAGAGCGGGGAGAGCGCGCCCACCGCCTCGGTGAGGCCGCTGCAATCTGCAGCCCGACCTCAATTAGCCCGGCGCCTACGCTCGCCAATTACCGCGTCAATCACGGCGCTGGCGGCAGAGTTGGAGAGGAAGGGAGGGGAGAAGGCCTGGCTGGAGCAGCCCCGTGTACCCTGCACTGGCTGAAACCGGTCCAGGCTCCAGGGGAAGAAACTGCTAAAACCTCATCCCTCCCTCGCCCACCCAAAAGCTCTGGCGATTGGACTCGGCCCTGATGAAAATTCGCAGGACCTCCTCCTCCTCTCAACTGGCACCCACCTCCTCAGACCCCACTCAGCTCAATCTCAGTTTCCCCATCTTGTAAACCACAAGCTTTGTGAACTAGAGCTGGTGTCTTCCCTGCCTCGCACACCCTACACGCTCAATAGTGAATACATGGTGACATAAATAAAAGCAAATATGTTATCTGGGAGTCAAAATAATACCACAGAAGACAGTTGTGAGGATAAAGCAAGATGTCTAGAGAAGTACGGAGAGTCGGCACAACAGAATACTGGAGGCTGCTGTTACGGGCTCTATCTGCTTATTGAGACATCTGATAACACCATTTCAGTGCCAGGTTCTGGGCGGGAGGCTTGTGTGCAGGAGCTCACAGTCTGCTAGTTTTGACTAGACTGTTAAAGTTTGTAGTCTTAACATAATGCCTCATTTTCCAAGCCCCATAGCTTTTTTGACCTTGACAAATGAGGTGTGGAGACACAGATGGGTCAGAGATTGTGGCAGTTGGGCAAAGGGCACAGAGATAAAGCTGTCCCAGGCCCATCCTTCAAGAATGCCCTGCTCCACAACGAGAGCTCTCTGCAGGGCATACAAAGGCCCCTGCTGCGGTCCCCCCAACTCCATCTCAGCTTTCCTCTGGCATCCTTGGAGAACCACTTCCCTCCCCAAGTCTGCTGGTGGAGGAGTTGCAGTGACCTTACTGGTCCAGCTATGCGTGACTCAAACTGGCCACCACAGTCCCCTATTGGCCTAGACACAGTGACCGTTATAAGGATGGTCATGTGACCCCAACAAAGCCAGCCAGAGATTGCTGCAGAGACCCAGAGAGAGATGAGGCCAGAGAGAGAAGTCATCAGCTGGGGTTGCTGAAATGGGGCTTGAGTCTGGGGTTACCAGCAGCCATTTTATCAGCTATAGACAGCCCTTCTTGCATAAAGGAGTCCATGCCTGAGACAGGTATGGAGGAAAACAGACATTGTTTTGAGAACCCTGGTTCTAAGAGTTACATAAGCCAACAAATCGAAGTCAGTTTGGGTTATAGTTTGTACAACCAATGATCTTTGTTTTTCCACAATTTTCACAATGGGAATGTCTGTTAAAATGAACAAATATGGATCAATGCTCTTAAAAGCACACAGGTACACAACTGAGGTGGAAAAAGGCACAAAATGATGTAAAAATAAAATATTATATTATTTTAAAAATAGAATACAAAAACACTAACTTGAAAAAAGAAAAGTACACAGGTACAAAGGTGATTGTACAAAACATTGACTTGTTTTCTGTTCGTGGGCCTTACATCATTTCTACAAGAATAAACACTGCTTTTGTGATAAGAAAAAAAAAGTAACTTTTTAAAAACAGATCACTTATCTTTGATATTAGGACATAATAATGAATTAAAGAAGCCAGGCTCAGACATTCATATTGTATGATTCCATTCATATGAAGTTCAAGAACTCGTAAATTATGTCTGTGGTAGTAGTGGTCAGAAAACCTAGGAAGGTTGTGGACTGGGAGGAGCGGGAGGGAGCCTTCTGGAATCATGGAAACATTCTCTGTTTTTTGATCTGGGTGGTGGTCACACAGGTGTATAAATATGTAAAAAGTTACTGAGCTATATCCCTGAAAACTTATTTTACTGTGTATGCATTTACGCATGAGTGTATATTATACCTCAATAAAATTATTTAGAAAAATCACATGTATCCATATCTATAGGCACCTTATGGCTCTTTAAGTTCCTTCACTTAGCCCTCAATCCAATTCTCATTTCATAGGGAAAGTAAAATCTTTTCTTCATTGGGTTTCTGAAGTATAAGAACTTAATGAAACAATTAAATGAAAGATTAAAATAATTAAAGACAATATCATGGAGGCCACCAACTCTTCCCCATCACCACCTCTGCAAATCCATTCTCCCCGACTGAGCCCTCCACGTATTCTCATGGCACCCATGGTTCTGTCTCACAGTGGATGTGTATCAGAGTCTGGTAGATTCAACAGAACTGCATCCTCTTAGAACAAAGAAAAGCCTGGTATTTGGAACAGAAAAGCCTTGCTTTCCCGGCAACTTTGCAAAAGTGATTTCTAGTATTAATGGGTAGAACCTTCTCCTGGATTGATCCCCCTTTTCACAGGACTAATTATAGATTTATTAATATTTATGGGCCTCTCGTCACAGCCGATAGCTCTTGTTTGAGGACATTAAGCCTTATCTCACTACCTCCAGGAAGGGGCATTTGAAGCCAGCTCTAATTGGGCAACCCGCAATCAAGATAGAAGGGGAAAAATGACAATAGCTCGCCTGTTGCCATATATTCAAACACAGCCCGCCCAGCTTAGTGATTATCTTTAGAATTAATAATCTTGCTAGCCTACGTTTGAGCCCTAATAGTGGGAAATCGTATTAAATACTTTGCTAAGAGCAATCAGCTTTTTGATAAGGCTAATGGACCTGCCCCTAGCTGTTTCTCATCTCTGTGCTCTCCGTTTCCTGTCCCCAGCAGAAAGCCACTTTGTCCATATCACTTGTCATTTAAAATCAGCATCACCTGGTGCTATTTCCTGATGGGGTCCCCCTGCCTCTCTCACCCCATCCAGTCCATCTCAGGCGCTGCAGTGAGATTTTTTTTTTTGGAAGGTGCAGCTCTCGCTCTGCCATGGCTCTACTCTATGGACTTCCGTTGCTCCCACTGCCTACGGTGTGAGTGGGATAAGGGACCATCTAGCCCTCCACAACCCAGCCCCATCTGCTTCATACGTTGATCTCTCCCAGGACCCAAATCCTTAGCTACCTTGAACAATGACTTGTCTGTTGCTGGGACACACCTCTGATGTTAGAAAACAACATAGGTTTGGGATTTGAACTCTCTACAGTCAGATCCAATGCTACCACTCGCTGGTTTATTTTCTCCAAAATGCTCAGCTGCCTGGGGCCTCAGCTGTCTCACCTGCAACAGAGATAACTGAGCTTACTGGGGGCACAGGATGTAAGGGCCTATGATTCAGATGTACAGGAGGTGGGGTTCCCTTTTCCACGTACAAGGGTCAAGGAGTATTGGAGTGAAGAGCACCAGGACCCCAAGAATAGCTGCCCCACATCACCAGAACAGAAATTAGGTGCTGCCGACAGGTGCCAGGCAGGCTCCTGCTATCACCAGCGAGGCTCTGACAGCTGCTCCAGCTGTCTCCTGTCACAGAGAACACATCTGAGACCAAACTGATGAGCTTGTCTCCAGACAGGCAACTGCAGAGGGAAAAGAAGGGTGGGGGTAGTCCAGTGCACAGCCTGCCCATCTCACCCATGCCACCCAACAGGAAGCTCTTAATCACCAGAAAGCCTGGAAGGGACTTTCTCAGGCTCCTCTGACCTTGTCGGTACATGCACAAATATGCCCTTAATAGGATTTGAGAGTCCAGCTCAGCATCATATGGTAAATCCACACCGGTGCACAGACACCAGTGAGCAAATCGTGCGGTCATGCATCCGCAGTGGCGTATAGACAGGCGTGACTGTGCCCATGGCCATGCACATTCACGCCATTCTCACACAGAGAAGCTTCTCTCAGTGCACAAAGATACTCATTCATGTTTAGATTGCTGTACTTCACAAACACAACGTGTGTATTCATATTCACACATGTATACACACAGGGTCTAAGTCTGGATTCTCTCAGAAGGCTCTCACACAGGAATTTAGGTGGCAGTGTTGACTGGGATTGCAAGAAGCCCAGTGAAGAAGACAAAAGACTGGAAGGTGTATTCATGAGTGTGACCTGTTCTTGGGGCTCCATCCTAATGAACATTCTCTGAGTGACTATGAGAAACTCACTTTGTGCCAAAGAAGAGTTAGGGCATTGTGAGGTTTCTCCTAAGTCTAAAGTCATCGCATGAGGGCTGCCCTGGGTATAACTCTCCAGCACTTGCAGGCAGGGCACACTCAAGAAATTCTCTTACATGCAGACACAGTTCCCCATAACCATATATGTGGGGACTGTCCACAGAGGACCTCAAAGTAGACCAGAAATATGAGTGGGACACTGAATTTGTTTACTGCACACAGGCTTTACTCTCCATTACTTGTGCCCGCAAAAGCATGTAAAAAGGTGGGTAAAAAATATGTAAAATACTATATACATATTAAACATGTCAACATCCCTGAAATTGGCATATGCCCTACAATTGAAATAAGTAATGGATTATTTCTTTCTTTTTAGTATATAAGATGATGGTACATGTTGTCACTGATAAGAATTGTGGGTTTAGTGAAATGATATCCAGTAGTCCTTACTTCTATAACATCATCAATAGAGCCTTTGAAACTGCAACTTTAAAGGAAAAGAGGTATATAGATGCTCGGACTTCAAGCAATGTCATTTTATTAATCTTCAGCTGGAATAATTTCCTTTCTCCTCAATGTTATAATGAAGCAAAGTTGAACAAAATTGCATATATGTGCTGCCATGGACCTAGAGTCTATAAGTGTACACAAGAAACTAGGAGACAGCATGGGAGGGATACTAACTTAATCATCACTTTATTAACATATAATTTATTTACCATAAAAACTCACCTTTCAAAAGTATGCACGCAGCATTTCTGTTATATTCACAAAGTTGTATGACCATCACTATTATATAATTCCGGACTATTTTCATCTCACCCAAAAAGAAACTTCATAAAAATTAATAGTCAGTTCTCATTCCCACCTGCCCCCAGCCCTAGGAAACTACTAATCTACTTTCTATCTCCATGGATTTGCCAAGTCTAGACATCTTATATAGCCTGTTATATTTGACTTCTTTTACTTAGCATATTTTTAGGTTCCATCCATGTTGTAACAGGTACCAGCAAATCATTCCTTTTCATGGCTCAATAATATTCCATTGAATGGATATGTCACATTCTCCCATTCATCTGTTGATGCATATTGCTGTTGTTTCTACTTTTTGCCATTTGAATAATGTCACTATGAATATGCATGAACAAGTTTTTGTATGGACATATTTTCATTTGTCTTTGGTATACAACTAAGGGTAGAATTGTTGGGCCATATAATAACATTTATGTTTCACTTTTTTTATCATTATGAAAGGTCCTTCTTTTTCTTTAGTATTAATTTTTTAATAATACATTTTAAAAGATTTTATTTATTTATGCATAGAAGAATGGGGTGTAGGCCAGAGGTGCAGGGGGTGAGAGGATTCACCAGAGACAGAGTGGGGAGCAGAACAGAGTGGGGAGCAGATCAATGAAGTACATGCTGAAGGGAGCAGCGGGCTAGACAGGGGAGGTCTGCTGTACCATGTGGGTTAGCTTCTTGGCCAGGGATTGAACTCATGCTAAGTGGCTGGCAACAGCTTGATAGCACTGAAACTTAACCCCATGCCACCGGGGAGGCCCTCCAGTAATAGCTTTTTACTTAAAGTCTTTTTTTCCCCTAATTTTAAAGGTCTTTCCAACTCTTTTGATTCCTGTTTGCAAGTTATATATTATTTGTCATATTTTTTACCAATAGAGTACAATTATTCCTGTCATGGTTTTGGTCTGAAAATATTCTAGCATTAGACAGCAGTGATGGTCTTCTGTCTTTTTGTCCCACCATCCCTCCAATATTGCCTTCATTTGTGTAAGTAGATAACTTCTAGTATGTCGTTTTGATTCTCTAGTTGTATCTTTTACTGTATATTTTTTGGCTATTTTTTTCATTGTTTCCCTGGTTATTACAATTAACATCTTAAAATAACCTAGTTTAGATCAATACCAACCTAATTTCCACAGTATACAAAAATGTTACTCCAGTATAGCTTCATTTTCTAATCCCTATTTGTACTATCATTGTCATAGAAATTATACCTTTACACATTATAAGTCCATCCATATGGTTTCATAATTACTGCTTTAATAGGCCATCTTTTAAATCAGGTATGAAAAAAATATTACAAACAAAATTACATTTGTGTCATATATTTATCTATATACTTAAAGAATCTTTGCTCTTTATTTTTATACTCTTTGCTTCTTTATGCAGATGCAAGTTTTTACCTCATGTCTTATCATTTCAGCCTAAAAGACTCCCATTATTATTATTATTTTGTAAAGCATGTATTAAATCTAGGTAATCTTAATTCCTCTTCCCCTCTAGGAGCATAGTTGTGCTACATAAAGAACTGTGGCTATCAGTTCCCCCTCTCCATGGTTTATTGTTTACTTAGTGACTTTGCTAGATTAATTCTGTGAAGTGTGTATTCTTTCTCATATGTGGCTGTTGAAGTCTCAGCTCCATTAGCTTTAACTAATGTCAAAGATTTTCTTCAATGTCCTGAACTGACAAATCTCACAGCTGTTACCAAGGGGCTCTGTGAGTCTGGTGGAATTTAAAACACTGCCTTAGCTTTCACTTCCTGCGAATTTTGGGAAAGAGACCCAACAGCAACATACACCCAACATAAAAGGAAGATAATTTAAAACATAGCAAATGGTGCAAAAATACTACTGGATCAAGAATGGGTGAAAATGTCTTGACATTCCCTTCTGGAGGATAGTTTTGCTGCATAAAAAACCATGGAAATCAGCTCCCCCCCTCCATGGTCTACAACATGAATGAAAACATTCTCAGCTTACACAGAACCCTAGGTCAGCCAGAGGTGAAAGCCTATGACCTCCTCATGCTTTTCCTAGACATGCACATGTATGTGGCCATCTAGATTCCTGGAAGATACTGGAGTTTTTCAATTGCTTGTCCATTTCCCCCAGTTTTTCTTTTAAGATTTTTGGTTAATCTCTTGCTGGCTCCAAGTGGTAACACTGCCTCAGGAAGCTATGACATTAAATGATTTGCTCTGTTTGCTGTTAACAACTGTCCTTTTTGCACAGACAGAACTCTAATTCAGTCCAAGTAAAGACAAGTCCTAAAAATGAAACTTTTGAGAATCTTACCAGACATCTCAAATAATGATATGACAGGTCTCTGTAGATGGAACTTTGGGGAAGCTCCAAACATGTTCTCAGGTGGCTGTTTGAGTTCTGGTTTTTACGGTTATTTACAAGGCTGCTGGCTTTCAAGGCTACCATGGAGATGGGGAGAGAGAATGGGATTAGGGAAACTTAAAATAAATCAAAGTTCACCATTCCTACCAAGACTTATTTTCCTGAACAAACACTCCTCGAATTATTGAATTATTGCTAGCTTTCTAATGTCCAACATTTCAAAAATATATGTGTTTGAGAGTCTTTCCATTGCTTTTATGGAGGGGTAGAATTTGGGAAGTCCTTTTTCCCCCCATTCCAAAAGTCAAACACTAGAACACTGCCTTTTCCTATGTACCATGTCCAGATATTACACAATAAAAAAAATACAAATAAAAACACACGGATATGTGCCTATACATTGACTCAAAAGCCTATATGCATGCATACACATATACACCTGCCTGTGGCACACATATTTTCATGCATGCCTGGGAATGATGATCAACTCTGTTTCAGAAAGACCTTCCCCCTTGAGTTGCAATGTGGAACCCAGAGCACATGAGATGGGAAGCAGAGAAACCAAGAAGAGGATGGGCATCATCCAGCAATAGTGATGCTGTGGCCGGGACTAGGTCCAGGGGGAGTTACAAATTTCATGGCCAATTACCCCCATGAGCCCCACATGTCTACAGGCCCAGGCATATCACATGTAGATACATGATCCATTGTCCTGATATGCATGTGCCTGACTCAGAAGAGCTGGGGGAGGGGGTGGGTTGTGAACCAAAGGTGAGAAGGACAAGATTCTGGAGGGGTGGGTAGGAGGGAGGTGTGGTTTTCTGGGCCTGATACCCCGAGTCTGCCAACCTCCACTCTTTCAGGCTGGATATGCAACCCACATTCTACCAAGGAACACCTTTTTCCAGCAAAGCAAACTTATCCTGATCCTCCCTGGCCTCCCCGCTGTGGCCTAGGGGAGCCACAGCTGTAACCAGGGCCCTTCCTGTTCCTCCTGACTTGGTTATCAGCTCGGCCTGTGTCCCCCTAGGTCACTTCCCTTCCCTTCAGAAATTTCTACAGGCTTATATTTTGTTTCTTTGCTTCACCCCAAATTCACCTCCAGTGAAGGAGCACATGGACAGACTGGAAGCTACTGGATAAGACCCAGATACAAGAGTCTAGATCATCTCAAACCCCTCAAATTCCAACTGCAAAGATCACAGCTATCCTAAGTCCAAAGTACTAGAGCTCTGGATTTTTAAAAAAGACCACTTCTTTTTCTTATGAATTATTTTAAACATCTAAAGAATAGTATCATGCAAATCAATATACGCACTCCCCAGTTTTGACATCAAAATTATGCCTGACTTGCTTTAGTTCTTACCTTTTATTTTTTTAATTATTTAGTCAGTGAATGAATGTATCATCCACTCTCAGGCTGATGAGCCCTTGGATTGCTTCCAGATTTTTGCTATTGTGGGCAGAACAGTATGAGCATTCTTGTCATGTCTCCTGCTGTGTATGTGCAAGAGTTTCTCTTGGGATAAGTACCAAGGAGTGGAATTGCTGAATATTCAGCTTCCTGAGATACTGCCAAACTGCTTTCCAAAGTAGTTGAATCAATTTGCACTCTACCAGCAGTGTCTGAGAGGTCTTGGAGATCTGCACCCTCTGCTAGCCTCACACGATGGAATGCTCTCCAGGGCTCAATATGAATGAACAGCAGCAGAAGGCAACAATAAGTGTGACTCTTGGCAACTCAATAGAAAGTGAAAGAATACATGAAGCCTGTCACTTTTTAAAAACTCTATATAAAGAACCTATACATAGAAATAAGTACATACATACAAACACACACACATATTAGTAGTTACTGCCTTTTTTAAAAAAAAAATGTTACCTTCTAGTACATAGGACTCCCCAATCCTTTCTCTCTCTCTGCAGCCCAAGGGAATTGTTCTCAGACAATAGAGCATGCAGCCTTCCCTTATTTTTTTAACTGCTTATGAATGAATCAACACTGTTGGTGAGTTTTTTTACATTTTCATAAATAGCATAAAATATACATCGCCTTCTGAAATTTGCTTCCTCCCCCTGCTCAGTCCCCATTATAGCTTTGAGGTTTTTCCATGTCAAGAACCCTTAAAGTGGCAACCCTGAGAAAGGGGCTGAGGGTGGTGACAGAACCTGCATCCGGGTAAGAGGACCTAAGAGCAGCAGGAAACTGGGCCCCATTCTAGGCTTTCCAGAGAAGAAGATCTGAGCCTAAGTTAGTCTCACACAGGCCCCCATGAAGGCTGGGGAGTGCAGGAGCTTTAGGGAGACGCGTTAGTCCCAGACAGCAGCACAGCCCGGGCTCCAGCAGTAGAAGAGCTGTATGCCTAATGAGTGGACAGCTGAGTGGACAGCTGAGGGTCGACTGTTCCCGTGAACTGAGGCTCAGGAAGGTCCTGACTTGCCCTGATCACAAGCACACGTGCAGCCGCCTCACACACCTCCTGTCCCCTACTGGCCGCCTCCTTTGCACCTCCTGTCTGTGCAGCTCAGGACGATAGCCCGGGGTGGGCCTGAGTGGGGTCCTCAGGGCCATGCCGTGCTAGCTAGCTGCGCCAGCTGCAGGCCTTTCACTGCCAAGGTTGCCATCCACTTTTCACACAGCTCATTTGTCTGCAAAGCATGAAGAAAGATCATTCCTGTCACTGCTTCAGCTGCCACCATGACAGATAGCTTTCATCACAGCCCCTTCCCTGAGCAGCACCTCCCTTCCCTCCCAAGCCCTCAACACTGGGGGTAGTGGTAGGGGGTAGAGAGATTCTGAGCCAGCTACTTTAGGGGTGCACTTTCAGAGACCGTTGCAATGATATCCCCACCTTGTCTTTGTGGAGGAGAAGCAGTGACTGATCATTGCAGTGTGGCACCAGGCAATTCATGTAACCTCCCTGTAAAACTCCCCCCAACTTTTCTCCAGAAGCCACACTAGCTCTATTTTGAAGCTCTTACTTCATTTGATCTTCCCAGTTTCTCCTCAGGGAACTTCACAATAATAAACCCAGTTTCTATTCATGCTCTGTACCAAGTCCCGTGCTGCACTGCCCACAGTCACCATCCTAGCTACCCAAAAAATAAAAGCACCACACCAGCGTAGAGCTGTGATCATCAAAAAACCTCCTGGGTGCCCAGGTGCCTCAGAAAAGGAAGGACCCTCCTCCTGGGAAGGAGGGAGAAGGACTGCAGAAAATGTAGGCATGTAATTAAGGGGGAGTTCTGAGGTGGGTGATGAGGCTCTGATGTTAGCAGGACCGACTCAGGCACTGGCACCCTGATGTGCTGTGTGACCTCGAGGAAGTGCTTGCTTCTCTGAAACTCCACTGGCTGGTGGAGAGCTGTTAATGGGACTTCTCCTTGGAGAGCTGTGTCAGGGACTAAGGCAGGCAAAGTGCTATTTGATGTGAGGAGTGCCAAGTTCTCTGCTTCCCAAGGCTCCATGTCCTCTGACTGTACCTGAGGGGCCTCAACTGGGTGATCCAGGGATCGTCCAGCAAGGTGGACCAGCAGGACGAGACCTGGGGGTGCCTAGAAGACGAGGTGGCGGCAGATGGTCTGGATGGTGGTGTCTACCTCCACGCATGGGTGAGCAGTAGGAAAGAAGAAAGCTATCCATGGGGTGAGCACTGGGAATATAGTGTACATGGCGGGAGGTGCTGAGAGCAGAGCCCAGGAACAAGTCTCGAAGGCCAGGAACTTGCACCCAAGCCTGAGGGCAGTGGGGAGGCAGGGAAGGGCCTTGAGCAGGAGTGGCAAGGTCAGATTGAGTGTTTGACAGACTCCACGGATAATGACTGGGAAACAGAGTTTGGAAGGTTCAAGCTAGAACCTAAACCCTGGTCTCCCAGCTTTACAGTCCTGCACGTTTTCAGCAGGATTTTTGGTTTTGTGAAAACCAAAGCCTGATTTTTCTGAGGAGCCCAGGTACTGTGTGTCAGGGAGCAGAGGCCTCAGCCACTGGGGCAGGAGGCTCATGAGTGAGAGTTGGGCTGGGGGAAGAAAGGCAGCTTACCAGCTTCCCAGTTGGCGAAGCATTCCTCCGACCACGGAGCCTAGTGTGCTCCTAGCTGCCTCAGTTTGTGTCTCCCAGGTAGCACAGACACCAGGAATAGGCTAGAAACTGAATGCAAAATCAAAATGCAGCAAATAAATGGATGCAGAAGTCACTTGGAGCCAATAACTAGAACCTCTTCTGGACTCTGAAACAGGGAAGTGCCAAGAAATTTAGCTGGCTAACCAAGAAGGAATGTTAGACTGGACACCTCCAGGTCTCATCCTACTGGTCCACCTTGCTGGTCGATCTCTGGATCACTCAGTTGAGCCCCTCAGGTACAGTCAGAGGAAATGGAGCCTTGGGAAGAGAAGAGAGGTCAAACCTAAGGACTCAGAGAACTGCAGCCCTAGAGCCAGGAAGATCAAGCTTAGATCTAGCTCCTCCACTTTCTAGCACACACGACCTCAGCAGGTGGTCAGAACCCCAGCCTCTTCATCAGACAAATAGGGAGGAGAAGGCCCTTCTCACGATTTGGGTGGGCATATCACAAGTAATACTGAGTGTGGGGGGTGAACAAGGCAAACACAGACACAGAGCTTGCATGGTTGTGGGGAGACATTAAATCATCTCTTTGATTTGTCATCACTCATTACAAAAAGGGGAAAGGGCTCTGAAGGGAAGGAACATAGCTCTAGAAGTGTTTAACACAGGGGCAGAAATGCTGGGCCTAGGTAATCCAGGAGGGCTTCCTGGAGGAGGTGGTGCTTGGACTGAGCACTGGGGGGAGGGAGGAAGCAAGAAGCAGCGACAAAAGCCAGGAGAAGGGTAGAGGAACAGACCAGAGAGTGGGGAAGGCAGAGTCAAAGGAAGAGAGTGAAAAGATAAGCAGAGAAAGCAGCAAAAATGAAAAGTTGGAGAGCGAAGTAGAGAGGTAGTCAGAGCAGCAGTCTGGCTCAGCCAGCTGGACAGAGGAATGGGGGTGGGGGGCTGGGAAAGCGGGCTGAGAGGCAAAGAGCTAAAGAGCATGGGGGGGGGAGGGGGAAGAGAGAGACCACAATGGACTCCAAGCTCTCCACCCACGGCTGCCTGGACTTTCATCTCTGACACAAGAACTTGAACTCCCCTGGAGGGAAGCACAGGGCGTTTAGGCTGGCGCTGAATAATGCATTTCACGTGCCAGTGCTATTTCATCTTTGCCTTTGTAAACTGGGATTCAGGAACAGAGGGAGGCTGCAGCCAGCAGGGTGCAGGATGGGCAGGGAGAGCTGAGGAGGGTGCTGCCTCAGGGAGGTGAGGCAAGGACCGGCAGGCCAGGCCCCTGGACAGAGCAAGGGCCTTGCTCCTCCTCCTGCCACACCCCCAGGGAGCACTTGAGGGGGATTTTCAGCTGGAAATGCCTTCTTGCCACAGTCAGCAGTCAACTAAGGTGCTGATGGTTAGGCAGAGTGCTAACTGTTAATGAAGGTGTTAATTGCCAACTAGGATGTGTTCATTGTCAACTGAGGTGTGTGTCAAATAGCATATTTGCAGTTTACTAGGGTATTAATTGTTAATAAAACTGGTTGCTATTCACTAATAAAAAGTATTCGCTATTAATTAGGATGTTCAAAAGTCAGGTTTTTGTCAGGTTTTTGCCAAGTAGAATGTTTGCTCTTAACTGTGTTAACAGTTAATGAAGGTTTTGACTGTTAATGAGGGTGTTCTGCATCAGCTCAGATATTTGTGATAGGATGTTTGGTCTGGCACCAGCTGTGGTGTCTCAGTTCACAGACGCTTCCCTCCTCCTCATCACCTCATGTCTCCTTCCCCTTGGGCCTGGGTTCCTAGGTACCCACAACACTCCCTGACCCATCCAGAACTGGTTCCACAGACAGTTCCACCTAGCAACCGGGTCCTGATCTTACTGGAAAGCCAAGCTGGAAAATAGAACACTCCTGAAGGGGCAGGGATTATCTGAAATGCAGGCATAAGCAAAAACAGCTTTTCTGTCAATGTCAGTGGCCCCGTTCTACCCAGGCGGGAAATAGCTACACCATCCAGGTTTGTAAGTACACGTGTGGCATTCGCACAACTACGAAATCACCTAAGGATGCTTCACAGAGCATGTCCCTGTTTCTAGGTGCCACATGACTGCATGCACACAGCCAACTGACTGACTGATGGTGGAATGACAGGGTGGAAAAGTTGTCTGCTGGCCTGAAAATCTGCAAGATGGGCAGCCTATGGGCTCCAGTTAAAATCATACGGTGGTTCTTCCAGGACAGCAGGGGGCTTCGCCTTACCAGTGCTGTTCCCTGATGCTGGAGTGTACTGATGGGTGGTACCCAGAGAACAAAAGCCTGGTGCTAATTTTCCAGGATCCCAGAGAATCCCCAGCCCAGGCAGCCATGGGAAGCCAAGGCCCTAACCTTGGAGCACTGGGCAGTATTCGTCAAGTCTCTCCCTCTCTGGGCTTTGGGTATAAAGTGGGGTTTGGACCAGTACTTCTGGAGGGTCTAGCCAGCTCCAGTTTTTAGGCTGCTGCTCAAGGCCACTTCCCAATTACAGTGACAAAAGGCCAGGAAGATGACTCTGTCCTGTGTTCTCCAGCCCTTCACCAATCACATCTCCAACGAGGTGCCCCCAGACCCTGAGATCCTCTCCCAGCCCCAGGGTGACAGTGGTGACAGGTGAGAATCAGAGGTTGCCAACCCTCCTCCCTGAGTAGAGGACCACCCACAGTGAGTGGCGGCTACTGGGTTTGGACGGACACCTCCTTGTCCGCATCTACAACTCAGATGTACACAGTTGTACAACACAACCCACAACTTGACACCCAGACACACATGCACCATTACACAGATGGTCTCGCAGACACACACAAATACTCCAGGACACCCTGCACACATGCAAAAGCGGGCGTGGGTGCTGGCTACCACACTGCAGACCCATGAACCCCCATTCCAGCCACAGTACACACCCCACGGCAGTCATGACAGGCCTTGCTGAAATAAGTGCCTCCCCAAGGCTCTTGGGGCAAAGACCAAACCCAGCAAAGCGCCGCCCCCTGCCCACCTCAGCTCCCTCCAACCCACACCCCTCTCATCCACATCAGCCTCTCAGTCTCTTAAGCCCCTCGGGCCTTGACACATGCTGCCACCTTCTCGAATACAAGCCCCTCTCCACTCCTACCCTGCTCAGAGGCCTATTCTCTGGGAATCTCCCTGTCCACCTCAGGTCTCCTTGGAAGCACCAAGTAGAACCACCATGACGGTTTCGTGTGTGATATTTCTCTCTCGTCTCTATTAAGCTGGGAGCTCCCTGAGACCATGCCAGTGTGGCTCCTTCATAGCACCAGTGCCTGACCTAGCAATGGCGAGGGCGGGCTGGGGGTGGCTTGGCATAAACATGAGTTTATGCCATGAATGACGTGTGTGTGAGTGGATAAAGGGATGAATGGATGAGGGCCACATGCTCACATCACAAAGCCAAGGCAAGGGAAATATGCACACACACACACACACACACACAGCATTTGCTCGAATTGAATCAGATTCCAGATTTGCTTCTTAGGTGACCCAGAGAAGTGCTGTGACCAACTTGAGCCTCAGTTTCCCCATTTCTAATATTGGGATAAATAAGTAAGCCCAGAAAGAAGTGAAGAATGGCGGTGTCCCAGAGTTGGTCCTGACCCAGGAGGGAGGCTGCCCATTCCACTTCATCCCCCTCAGCCAAAGGCAGAGCTCACATCTGGCACCTCAGCTGGCGTCTCCTGGCCAGGCAGAGAGAACAGCTGTGGCTGTCAGCCCTCACAGTCCATCCTGGACCAAACGCTTGAGGGGCACTTTCGTATTTAATTCTCTCAACAGCGCCATCAAGTAACAGGTGTCAGATTCATCCCCATTTTACAGAGAAAATGACTGAGACTCAGAACTTGGCCTACGATGTTTGGGGGAAGGACAGTGACCTGTGTGAACCCCTCTCTGCAACCTCCTCCCACTATACTTCTCTCTCTCTCTCTTTCCTCCCTTTCTCTCCATCCCAGCAGATCTCTCAAAGCCTTCTTTCTCTCACCTCCCAACAGCTGCTGCCCTTGGTGCTCACAGCTCCCCCACCTCTGGCTACCCTCTGGTCCCCACCAGCTGCCAACTTCCCTTCTTCCCAGCAGAGCACACAGGGAGTTGGGTCAGGCCTCCTGGGGCCTGGACTCCCTGACTCTGCCATTCCCTGACTGTGTGACGCAGGCATACTGCACTTCTTGCTCCCATCTGCAGAGCTAGGGGAACAATGAAATGACCTGGGGTTGCTGGAGAGAGGAAACAAGTGAATACAAGTAGGATGGACGCTGTTGATGGCCATCTGGACCCCTTTCACCTCATGATGTGTATCTAAGCCTTAGCTCCCATGGGTTTATTGCTAATAAGCACATCTTATTCAGAAGCCTGACCTCGGACTACAGTGCACCTGAAATGCCAGGGGGTGTGGAGTGCCCCTGGAGTGGCTCCCAGCCAGTCACTGACAGCTGCAGGGGCATAAACACAGCTATTCTGTTTCCAGATGGGATGAACTCGGGGTCACTTTACATGCCAGGGCTCCCCAGGGGATCAGACTGCTGCCTTCCCAGACCCCATATCTGGGCGCACCTTATAACCAATATCCTGCACGGGAATCCTTATCTTCCTGGTCTGATTCTGGGTTCCCCAACCTCAGCAACAGTGTGCACCTGGCTTAAAGTACAGGCTCAATCCATTTTAGCTCCTATTATCTTACTTCTTGATAGGTGGAAACAAACATCTTTGTCTCGCGAGGTCTTGGGTTCCTCACCTGTAAAATGGACACGATGTCACCCGGGTTCATAAAGCTTCATGAGTAACTGAGTGAAGAAACAGACATATGTCCCACCTTAGCTGAGGACTGGTTCCAAGGTTTCTCCCCACTGGGTCACCCCATCTCCCAGCTGCCCTCCAGTCCCAGCAGCTAAGGATGCTTACCTCTGCACCCTCAATGCTTACCCAGCCTAGAGGAGGGCATGGCATGTAAAGTGACTTCAAGTTCACCCCACCAGAAACAGGAGAGCTGGGTTTCTGCCCCTGCAGCAGTAGGTTCCTGTCTCCCTCCCTATACGTAGGGAAGCTTCCCATCACACGCTAGACATTATGTTGGGGTCCGCACAGCCCTCTTCCTACTGGGACAATGGGCCTTTGTAACCCCAACTTCTCCAGCCCTTGGAGGTCTGATTTCAGAGGTGTGGGTTCCCATTCTCCCTCAGGGGGTTCTGGAGCCAGATTCTGCCAGCTCAGAAAAAGCCACTGTTATATTTTCAGGAATTTTGAAAACTGGTTGTTAAACTGTCAGTAACCTGAATGCCAAGATGGGAATATTTATACCATAGAAATTGACAAATGCTACAAATCCTAAATTCTTAGGCTCCTGCATATTAGATTTGGAGAATCCCAGCTAGTGGGATCACATATCATTCTGTTGTTGAATGTCCAAGGTTCCACCACTTGCCACTCAATATGCCAAAAGAATTGAGACAAAAGTTGGAGGGAGGAAAAAGATTCACCCTGGGACCAGTAAACTGAGATGATGGAATAATGGTATAAAGACCACCTCCTCTCACTAGGGTTTGGGGCTGATTATAAAGGATTATGGGCAGAGAAGTTAAGGTTGAGGCCAGGAACAAAAATGTATCTGCTACTCTCCTTCAAGCTCCAGGCTCTCTGGGGCATGCGTCTTTCTTCTAAAGACAAGCTGATAAGTCTTTGTGCTCAGCTGCTCTGTTTTGAAACTTCTGCTTGAGAAACGGTGATAATCGTTCAGGTCCTGGCTGGACCTGCTACCACTTTCAACTCAGGAATTTGATTCTAGAGTTAGCAAGTGAGCAAACAGTCCAACTTGGCATCATCAAAATTTCTCTCCTAAAGCTTTGGAGGTGGGAGGAAGATCCCGTGTCGGGGGACCAGCCACTGTCTATAAGCCCAGGAACACGTCTCCGCCTTTTCAGGGAAACAGATGAAGCACTTGGTGTGAGTTTAGGGCTGTAATGAACCATGCATCACTTAGGGTGGCATTTCGCTTAAAGTGGGATAAGATGTTGGAAAGACAAGGAAACTGCCCAGATGCCCAAAAGTAGATGACTGGATTAAAAAGATGCGGTACATAGACACAATGGAATATTACTCAGCAACCAAAAAAAAAAAAGCACTTGTCTGCAGTAACATGAATGGAGCTGAAAAAGATCATGCTCATTGAAATAAGCCAGAAAGAAAAGGGAAAATACCAGATTGTTTCACTCACAGCAGGAATATAATGGACCAGGCCAAAAATAATAATAATGATGAACAGTTATATACCAGAGACATTTTATGGGGGTGGAGTGGAGAATGGGATCAAAAACAGTGGGGGGAGGGAAATGCACTGGACTATGGTGATGGCACACGGGTGATTTGGTGATGGGAAGCCCAGGGGGATTACAACTGAGATGAAAAAATGCACAAAATGATGTAAAAATAAACTATTATATTATTAAAATAAATAAATTTACTTACAAAGAAAAAACAATGGGGTAAGATGCCCACACTCACTATGAGAGGTATCTAGACTGCAATTTCATGATACACACAGAAACCCCAAACTACTCTTTCTCCCTCTCCCCCTCTCTCCTTTTACTCTCTCTCCCTCCGGGTTCACTCTTTGCCACTCACCCCAGTCATAGTTAAAGTTCTCTATCACACAGGAAGTAAAGATCACAGAAATTTGGATCTCACAGCCAGGTTGTCACACGCTGAGATGTCTCTTGCAGCAACACCTGCCCCCTCCAACCTAATCGTAAACTTGACCTCTGTGCTCCTTCAGTGGCAGTGAGATCACCATAGTACAAGACAGTCCAAGTCACTTGTGATCTTTAATGTTATTGTTGGGCCAAGATGAACCTTCCCACATTGATTATTGACAAATGTCACAAAATTCTCCCCCTGCAGGAGCTGGTACACAGAAGAACTGGCCGGGGAACCCTAAAGGACCTTGTGAAGACAGAAATGAGGCTCTGGGCACTCTGAGGAGGACTCATACTCTCATTCTCGGGAGCCTAACTGTGACCTTGACCCCAATGTGGCATGAAATTTCTGAGCATTCATGGTCCCCTAAAGTCCGATGACCCAGTCAACAGATGAGAAACTTGCAGCCCAGAAACAGGAGGGACTTCCTAAGGTCAAGGTCACACAGCACCTCAGAAGTCAGTAACTAAATCTATATCTTCTGCTTCCAATGTTGTGGACTCCCCCCACTTCAGACCTCTGCTCCCAGACAAACTGAAACAAGGCTCCAGTCAGAGATTTGAAGCAGACTCCGCCCCCCTCACCAACTCCCCCCTCTCCCCCCATCCCAGGCTTTGGGGGGAGGGCTACCTCTGCTTGGCAACCCCTACCAGCCAGAGCCGTGGGAGACCTTGGTGAGTCCCCAGGCCACTGAAGGGGGCGGACAGCTGGGCCGGGTGATGGGTGGTTTTAATATTTAAACACAGTTTGCCGCTGCACAGCCAAAGGCAAAAGCAGCTGCCTCCTTTTTCTTCTCCTTCCTCTCCTTCCTTTCTTCCCTTTTTTTTTAAATCTTTAATGTCTCCCGCCAGCAGCCAGTGGGGGAGGCGTTGTTCAAGAGCCATATTTCAAAGGGTTGCCACAGCTGGAGGGATTTTCAGAGCATTTCGAGCCAATCCATTGTGTATAAATATATAGATATATATATATAGGTTTCATTATCCCCTTCAGGGCTGCCAGAGAATATATTCTTTTAATATGTATAATATATTTGAGCTGCTACATGGCTCGCAGGGGGGAGGGAGGGTGGCCCATAACTGACATTTCAGAGGCATTTCCAGGGACTGAGAAACAGCTGACTTGGGGTAAGGGGAGATTTGGCCTCTGGAGTCCAGTCACCGGGAGTCTAAAGGGGCTAGAGCACAATCCCTACCTTGTGCCTGGATCCAGGACTGATATTTATTTGGTCCTTCGAGATGGTTCATCTGATCCTTTTGGATAGCCACAGCTTTCCATTGCTAAATGGTATTCAGCTGTAACAAAGGATTTAGGGCCCCATGTCCTGGATCTACTGCAAACAAGAAAGTTTGAAACCGAGTGACCTTGGACAAGCAGCATAAACTCCCTGACCCTTAACACCTTCATCTGTAAAAGAAGAGGACCAGCCTACTTTGTGGGGTGAAACCCGGCTGCCAAGGAGCACTCACAACTGGGGATGTGATCCAGTTATGGGGCGTGGTCTAAGTGGGTGAAGGAGGTTTCCTTGGAGAAGTACAACCACTGACCCCAAAGAAAGAGGGATAAGGGGGGGAAATGGTCCAGGTCCCTCCCAAGCATACCAAAGCAAGGGGCATAATGGGCATTTGAGACCCACTCAAAGGTTGTGACCAGAAGGAGCCGGACTACCCTCAGCTGGCAGTCTTAGCTTGGAGGGCTCAGCCTTTCCTCCTTTTCCCTCTGCGTCCTGTTTTGCTTGCCTGGTGCTCTGGGTGCATCTTCTAGCCTCTTCCCAGGAAGCAAAATAATGTCTTCCCTGGTGGCATGATTATTGAGAAATGAGGTCAAAATAGAAAGGGGACTTGATTTTCTTAGCATCTGACTCTCCAGCAGCCTCTGCTCATTTGTCTCTCTCGGGGTTCCCTTTGACGCCCCTTCCCGCGTGGGGCCAGACACCTGAAAGAGGAGGAGGGCAGAGCGGTCCCCAGCATCATGTAGGAATAGAAGCCTTGAGCTCTGGGACCAGGGCTCCCACATATGAGTGACTCAGCACCGCCTGGAAGTTTCTGAGTCAATGGATTTGAGGTCCCGAAGTCACATTTCCCAGTGGTCCGGGGTGATACTGAAGCTGGGGGATTTGGGGAGCCTTAATCTTTGAGTTTAGAACCGCAACCCAGCCCCAAAGACAGGAGAACAGAGGAGTGGGATCCCTATGTTTCTACTGATGCAGTTACAAATGATAAGCATTAACAAGTTTGTCCTTGCCCTATTTTTTGCAAAACTCCCCCCTCCCCCGTTCTTGCCAGGTTTGTCTTCTTGCATTCCGTCTCCAGGCTGACTCCTCACCCCTTCCCTTTGCAGGATGCCCATGCCCGCCCCCCTTTCCTTCCCTTTGTATAAATAATCCTGCCAAAGAGCAGGATGGTGGTCTTTCAGACATGAGTCTACAGCCCTCCTCGTTTGTCGACAAATTAAACCACCTGTCTTTTCCTTAAACTGCTTCCTTTTGTTGGCTGAGGGAAACTGAGGTCGGTGTTCCGTATCACCCCCAGCATTTAAATTCTGTGACCCTTGTAACCTGCTTTTCTCACATTCTTCTCCATCACTGTAAAAGGACACTTCTGGGCCCTCCCTGGTGGCGCAGCGGGTTAGAGCACATCACTAAGAAGCGAAAGCCACTTACTCATGAGTTCATCAGTTCGATCTCCACCTGCCCCAGAGGTGATCCATATGGCGCAGCAGACCTCTCCTGGCCTGCCCCCGCCCGCTGCTCTCCTCAGCAGTGTACTTCATTGACCTGCCTGTTCTGCTCCCCACTCTGTCTCTGGTGAAGCCTTTCACTGCCCTTGTACCTCTGGCCTGTACCCCAGTTCTGTATGCACAAATAAATAAATCTTTAAAAAAAAAAAAAAGACACGCCCAAACAACTCATCTTTTAAGAGTATGCTGGATTCGTCCTGTCCCTACCTCTCACCTAAAAGCAAGACCCACCAACTCTCCCTTTAAATATATACAGACTCCACCTCCACACGGACCACTCTGCTCTGAGCCACCAGGGTCTCGCCCCTGAGTCATTACAACAGCTTCCTCTCTGCTTCATGCCTGCGCCAGCCCATCTCCATCCAGCAGCCGAAGGATCTTTAAGCCATGCGTCTGGTCATTTTCCTTGCCCCACTTCACCCTTTCTCTTGCCTTGCCTCTGCATGGCTGGTTCCGCTCATCTCTCCACTCATCTTTCAGCTCCTAGTTTAAGGCTGCCTCACTAAAGGGCCCTCCCCTGAGTCCTGAGTTGCCTCCCTCTTCTCTGCCCTTTCTTGGCTTCCTTCACAGCTTTTATCACAATTTGTAATTATTTGTTTGTTGTTTACTGGTTTGACAGTTTGCTTCCATGTTCTGGACAACAAGATCCTCAGACATCCTTCTCCCTACTGCTCTACCCCCAGGGCCAGCACAATGCCTGGCACCTGGAGGTGCTCACTGTAAATTCCTGGAGCAACAGTAGAGTGATACTTGATTAATCCAATCCATCATTTTAAATCAGGCTGCATCGGTCATGAAATGCACTCTCTGGGCCAGATGACATCCCATTAGCCAAGTGCATTGTCCTGGGATGAACAGGGTGGTCTCTTCCCAAAGGGGGATTGTCTAGACAGCTCAAGGATAGAGTCCCCAGGACCCTGTTCCAGGTGCCTCTTAAGCTTCCAACCTGCCTAGGATGGAGCAGAAAGAACTGGAGAGAACAGGAGGTTCCACTTGCCTGCATACCAATTTGACAGGTGAGTAAACAGGCCTTGAGCTTCTCCCAGGCATTGTGCAAACTGGACAAGGACAAGTCCCCCAGCCTTATTCTCCAGACCTCACTGTGGGTCCACAGCCTTCCCTGCAGCTAAGATCGCTGAGGAGACTGAACAGCCACTGACTCCACCCCTCCTACCTGGTAGCAAATCTGAACAGCCCAGTTAGAGGTGTTAGCACTCCTATCCTGTTTCCTGCAGAACTTCTCCCCAACCACGAAGTCTGGAGAGATGTCGTTTAGGAGATCTGGGTAACTTCTGTCCCCCTTTCTCGGCCTCAGTTTCCTCTTCCGCGCAACGGGAGAGGTATCGAGGCTATGGGAGTCTCCAGAGCCTTTCACTGTGATCTCCGGTGGGGGGTCTCGGTCTGCTGCAGCCGCCCACCGGGATGCCACGACGCTTCTCCGCGGAGCGCCGGCGCCCCCTGCTGGAGAGAGGCCGGGGGCGGTGCGACGCAGAGTCCTGGGATCAGTAAAGTCCAGGGGCCAGTAAAGGGTGATGCGGGGAGATTCAGACACACGAGACACAAATACGCGCGGCCTGACATTCCAGGTCTATCCTAAAACACGGACACAATACCACCCGGACCCTTTCCATGGTCTCAGGAGTCCAGGAGAGCAAGGAACAGCTGCTGGTGAAGGTGTGGTCACAGCTTGGACACTTGGGTATTCAAAGTACGAGCGTCCTGAAGGTCCACCACAGTGTAAGTAGGGCGAGAGCCTGCATAAACGCCCCTTGAAGAAATGACACCCAGTTACCCAGTGGTAGAGAGTGGCAGGCTGTGTGAAGGAGGGGAAGCCAAGACTCCACCGCCACTCTCAGGAAACCTTTAGAATCCATGTGTAGGTTGGGAGACGCGACAGCCCCTCTCCTACAGGTGTTGGTCCCCTGCAGGTCCCCTGAGGACCCCAGCAGGAACCTGCTGCTGGGAAGGAGGCTCCAGAAGGCTGCAGAGCCCTAACTCATAGCAATTCTGGAAGTCAGCTTCCTGGCTTTCAGTCATTCAGTGCGGGCTGCTGAGCACCTACCAGTTGCCAAATGCTTGCCCAGAATAGTGTGTAGCCAGTGGAGCGCAAAGTCCCTGCCCTCATGAAGCTTAGCGGGTCCGATGGACCATGAAAAAATAAAGCAAGCAAGCGATCTGATGCCAGTTGATCATCCGGCAATTCTACTGCTAGGTGTACCCAGGAGAAATGGAAACATATGTCCATACAGCCCTGCACAGACTCGCATATAAATGTTCCTGGTAGCTTTAGTTCTGATAGCTGAAAACTAGACATGGCTCATCTCGACAGGAGAGAGAATGGCCAAGGCCAGACACACCCATACAATGGAACAGCCCAGCCACAAAACCAGGGGAAGACATACATCTCAAAAGCATTATGTTGTGCAAAAGAAATGCAACACAAAGGTGTACGTGCTGAATTATTCCATGTATGTGAAATTCTGGAAACAGAAAAGCTAAGCCATGTGACAGAAAACAGATCAGTCAGCACCAGTGGGCAGAGAGAGAGCCCCAGTGATGAAATCTTCAGGTAACAGAAATGATGATTCAGGGTGGTTACTAAGATACAAATATTTGTCAAAACTCATCAAACAGTTTATTCTAAATGAGTGCATTATATAGTGTGTAAATTATACTATGTTGTTTTTTAAAAAGTTATAATGCAAGAGCTGTAAGAACAATAGGGTGGGGCCCTCCATGCTGGCGCAGCACTGCGAAGTCACAGCCCACTTGGGTGCAAGTTCGATCCCCACCAGGAGGTTACCCACATGGCGCGGCAGACCTCTCCTGACCCGCCCACTGCTCCCCTCAGCAGTGTACTTCGTCGATCTGTCTGTTCTGCTCCCTACTGTCTCTGGTGAATCCTCTCACTGCCCCTGTACCTCTGGCCCCAGTTCTGTCCGCATAAATAAATAAATAAATCTTAAAAAAAAAAAAAAAGAATAGGATGAAGGGCAAAGGGTATACTTAGGGTAGTGTAGTCAGAGATAGCTCTCTGAGCTGACGGTACTGGAGACGAAACCTGAATGAAGCAGAGGAGCAGGACTAAGGGAGAAGCAAGCTAGGCCGTGGGTAAGCACAAATGCCCAGAGGCAGGACGGGGCCAGGCCTCAACTAACTGAAACAAAGCTTATGTTCACAGGTAAGGAGGGCTGCCAGATGCTAAGCTGAGTAGACAAAACAATTAAGGGGCTGGCTCCTCCCTCACCCCATCTTGGTTTTCTGGCTGTGCCCACAGACTGTTGTTAAGTGGTGGCTTCTTAGGCCACACTAGATCTGGATTTTCTCAGGATAAGAAAGCAAGCCCTGAGGTAAAACTTTGAGTGTTGGGGTTTGTTTGTGGCCCCAGGAAACACAGAAACACAGTCTGAGTGAGGCAGGAAAGGTAAGGATAAAGGTTGTTAATGAGGTCGTTCCTGCTGAGGGCAACTGGGGCTGGGTGGCTGGAGACCCTCTAGCACACTGTGTGGAGCACACTTTGACATTTGAGCTGAGTTCTGAGGTATGAGGAGGAGCCAGCAAAATGAAAGGCTGGGGACAGCATTTCAGCAGGGAGCAGAGTCTGTGCAATGGCGGTGAGGTGGGAAAGTAGCTTTCTCAAACAAAACAGAAACCAGAGTAGCTGTGGCAGTGCAGTGAGGAGAGCAGGGAGGTGAGTTCAGTGATGGCGACGGCCTGAAGACACAGGGTGTAGCTGACACAGATGGGGCCTTAGCCATCAGCACCCCCACACCCTGATGGCTTCCTGTGTCTCTGGGTAAGGAGTCATCTCCACAGCGCTGAGCTTGGCTGGAAGTGGACACAAGCCAGAAGCACTAATCCCAAGGGGTGAGCCTTTGTCAGTGAGGATCAGAATTTAGAGGACAAATCCCCCATATAGGATGGGGACCAGGATGAAGTGTAGAGGGAGACACTGGGGCATGAGGTTGGAAGTACTCTCTCAGGGCTGTGCCGGTGTAAAGTCAGCAGTGATAGCAAGGGCCTTCCTCAATGTTTTTATAACAACTCTATTGAGGTGTAAGTCACATACCATAAAGTTCACCTTCTTCAGCAGTTTTTGTGTATGTTCACAAAAAGTGTGCAACCATCACCACCATTCAGTTCCAAGCTATCTTATCATCCCCCTAGAAATCCCGTCCCCATTAGTCACTCCCTTTCTCACCTCACTCCCACAACCAGCCCCTGGCAACACAATCTACTTTCTGTCTCTGTGGATTTGCCTATTCCAGACATTTCACAGAACTGGACTCACACTCCACTTGGCCTTGTGTGACTGACTGCTTTTACTTAGCAAGATGTTTCTAAGGCTCATCTATCTGTAGTATATGTCAGTACTTCATTATTTTTATGACTGAATAATACTGCATTGTGTGGGTAAGCTGTATTTGCTTAGCCAGTCGATTCATGTGGGTTGTTTCTACATGTTGCCTTTTAGGAAAAATGCTCCTCTAAGCAGCATATTTTTTGTGAGTATAGGTTTTAATTTCTCTGGGATCTATATTTCCCAATGTGGGCCTGCAGGGTCATGAAGCAACTCTGTGTTTAGCCTTTTGAGAAACTGCCAGACTGTTTTCCACTGTAGCTGCATCATTTAACATTGCCCACCCCCAGCCCCACAATGTATGAGAGCTCTAATTTCTCCACACCCTCACCAACTCTTACCAGTTTCTATATTTTTGATGGAAAAGGCACAGGTGTGCAGTGGGATCTCCTTGTGGTTTCTCCCTATCTTTAGGGCCCTGGGTGCCATGCTTGTCTAACCCTCGTACTAGCTCTCAAGTCCTCACCCCTCCCTGGAGCCTTCCCAGTGTATACATTTCTCCCCACAGAGGTCCTCAAAGGGTCCCAGTGGCCATGGCAGGAACAAACTTGTCACCGAGCCCGTTGTTAACTCTTCCTGTCTCACATTATGTGCTTCTCACAATCACCTCTCATATAACCCTCTCACATCCAAATCCTTGACTCAGAATCTTTGGGGGACAGAGGGAAGTTAAGACATATGACCTAGAGGGTCACAGTGAGGAATTTAGAAACTCTAAGGGCAACAGGGGTGGCTTGAACAGTACTAAGAACGGTGTGTTGGGGCCAGAGCTCTCCTGCTAGCACCCTGAAGGGAAAAGACGATGGGTAGCAGAAGACCAGGGCAGCACTGATAAAGTCCTCCGGCATGGATGAACAGCACAGGAGCAAATGGGCTGGCACAGAACCTGGCAAGTACAGTGCTCATTGGCTGCTGGAGCAAAGACAGGAAAATTTCTTGGTCACAGTGGTATCTGGGTCAGGATTTGATGGCCAAGAGATGCAGGCTGTGTGCGCCGTCTAAGTGAATGAAGTACTAGCGAAGGCTAAGCCGCAGCACTCAAAAAAACACACACACACACACACACACACAAAGGACGGCAGCTTACCCAGAGCTCAGGACGCCAGGGAGGAGCGAGGCAAGATAGTGAAATGGCCAGAAGAGGGTGCTCCTCGTTCTTGGAAGCCTCTTGGAGCTGAATGTCCCAAACAGACCTTAAATAATGGAAAATGAAGTAGGAGCAGGTGAGGGGGGTTTAGATGCCAAATAAAAGTGGGGGCTTAATTTCTAATAATTTCAGAGCAGAGGAGGATCAGGGTTAAGGGTGAGGTGAGGTGGAAAGGGCAGAGAGGAGGTGGCTCGGCTGCTGGGCTGGAGGCCTGAGGGCGAAGTGCGGAAGCCTAGTTCTCATCTCCAGGAGAAATGAAAACAAATGTCCACAAAATGACTTGTACAAAAACATTTATAATAGCTCCAAACTGGAAAGAAACCAAATGCCCACCAACAGCAGACTATGTAAACATTGTGGTGTACTCATATAATAAAATACCTCACAGCAATAAAAAGGAATGAATTGTTGCCACATTCAGTAACATGAATGAATCTCAAAAACATTATAGTAATGAAAATGTCAGATACAAAGGATTATATGTGATATTACTCCATCCATTAAAATTCTAGAACAGGTAAAACTAATCTATGTTGATATAAATCCGAATACAGTGGTTAGCTCCTTGCGGGAGTAGGTTGAATGAGAGGGAACGCAGGAAAGCCTTCTGCGATGCTGAAAACTTTCCATATCCGAATTGGCTGGAGATTATTCAAACATGTATAATTAAAACTTGCTCATTTCTATCTTAATAATAAGTGATCATAAAAATAAAACTATTTTACCCAATTTTATTTTATTTTATTTTTGATTACACTTTTTATTTTGAAACAATTGGAGGCTTATAAGAAATAATGAAGAAAACTTCACTCTAGTTTCCCAAATGATAAAATCTTACAAAGCCATAGTACAATATACAACCAGGATATTGACAAGGATCCAGTGCAATGATCTTGTTCAGATTTTCCCAGGTTCACTTTACTCATGTACTCGTGTGTGTGTGTTTGTGTGTGTGTGTTTGTGTGTGTGTGTGTTACACCATTGCTTCACATGTGTAGGTTTGTGTATGTACCACCACAGTCAGGACACAGAATGATTACATCATGACAAGGATCTCTTACATTGTCCCTTTAAAAACACCTGCTCTCACATCTTCACACAATGCCCACCTCCCAACCCACCCTTAACTCCTGGCATCCACTGATCTGTTTTCAGTGTTTATAACTTCACCATTTCACAAATCTTACTGTTTCTTTTTTTACTCAGCATAATTCTCTGGGATTCACCCATGTTGCTGCACACATCCATAGTTCAATGTTCTTCATTGCTGAGTAGTATTCCATGGTATGTGTCAACCACGGTTTATTTAATATTAACCTACTGAAGGACATAGAATTGTTTCTAGCTTGGGGCTGTTACTAATAAAGCTGGTATGTATGATTTTGTGTGAACATACATTTTCATTTCTCTAAGATAAATGCCCACGAGTGCAACTGTTGGTTTATATGGTAATAGGAAGTTTAATGTTTGTTTCTTACTACCAACCATGCTTACCAGGGTGGTTATCCATTTTCTACTCCCACCTGCAATGTCTGAATGATCTAGTTTCTCCACATCCTTACCAGCATTTGATGCTGTCACTATTTTTTATTTTTTATTTTAAACACTTGAATAGGTACATAGTGATATCTCATTGTGATTTTAATTTGCATTTCCCTAGTGGCTAATGATGTTGAACATCTTCCCATGTGCTTATTTACCATCTGTGTATCCTCCTTAGTGAAAAGCCTGCTAATGTCTTTTGTCCATTTTTTAATTGAATTGTTTGTGGGGTGTGTTTTTTTTTTTTTACTTTTGAGTTTTGAGAGAGTTCTTTTTTAATGAGGTATAATTGACATATAATGCTACATTGCTCTCAGGTGTAGGACATAATGATTTGATATTTGTATACACTGCAAAATGATCACCACAACAAGTCTAGTTAACATCTGTCACTGTATATAGCTACAAAAAGTATTTTCTTTGTGTTTCGAACTTTTAAGATCTACTCTCTTAGCAACTTTCAAAATTCAATACAGTATTGTTAACTATAGTTACCACACTAAAACATATTTTATAACTGTTAGTTTGTACCTTTTGACCCCTTTCACACATTTTCCCAACCACCTCCTGGGTCTGTTCTAGGTATGTGTGAGCTTACTTTTTAAAATAAGAGCTGGGTGCAGGCCAGAGATGCAGGAGGTGGGAGGATTCACCAGAGATGGAGCTGAGAACAGAACAGGCTGACTGAGTGAAATACACTGCTGAGAGGAGCAGCAGGTGAGACAGGAGAGGTCCGCTTTAATTGGTTGCACCAACTTACATTTCTACCAACAATGATGGTAGAAATCCTTGCCAATGCTCGTTAGTATATCTTGTCTTTTTGACAAAATCATGACTAAACAATATCAGAAATAAAGCAGAAGTTACAAATGGCACAGAAATACAAAGGATCAAAACAGATTATTATAAGCAACTATACACCAATACATTCAAAGATCCCGAAGAAAAGGACACATTTCTAGAACAATATAATCTACTAAGACTATAAATCAGAAAGAAAGAGTTGAGTAAACTAATTACAATCATGGAAATTGAAACAGTAAAATCAAGTCTCCCTAAGAATGAAAGCCCAGGTCTAGATGACTTTACAGCATTCTAACAAACCTTTAAAGAACAACTTAAACACACCTTGTTCAAATTATTTCTAAAAGTCCAAAAATAGGGAATACTCTAATGCTTTATGAGGCCCACATTACCTTAACAACAAAACCAGATAAAAATAGCTCAAGAAACTACAGACTAATAATTCCTGATAAATACTGATAAAAAAAATTTTCCACAAAATTCTAGCAAATCAAATTCAATAATATATTACAAGGATCATGTGATGTCATCAAGTGGGATTACCTCAGGGATACAAGGATGGTTTAATGTATGTAAATCACTCATGTGATATTATTATATCAACAAAAATAAAGATCACATCAAAGTATAAACAGATACAGAGAAAGCATTCAATAAGGTCAGCAACCATTTATGATTAAAATCTCTCAACAAGACAGGAATAGAAGGAACCTGTCTCAATATAATAAAGGGCACATATTATAAACCTACAACTAACATACTTAATGGTAAAAAACTTAAAAGTTTTCCCTTTAAGACTAGGAATAAGAAAAGGATGTCCATTGTCATTTCTGTTTAATTTAGAATGAGAAGTTCTTGCTAGAGCAATCAGACAGCAAGAAATAAAGGAAACCAAGCTGGAAAAGAAGCAAAACAATAATTATTTGCAGAGAATATGATACCATATACAGGAAATCCTAGAGTTCACACAAAAACCTGCTGCATCTTTATATACAATGACCGAGAAGCATAAGAAATTAAGAAAATTATTCTGGGCTCTCCTTGGTGGCACAACAGGTCAGAGTACAGCATTAACTGAAGCCCAGCCACTTCAGCACAAGTTCGATCCCTGGCCAGGGAGGTCACCCACATGGCACAGCAGATTTCATCAATCTGTCTCACCACCCCTGCTCCTCTGGCCTGTACCCCAGTTCTGTATGCATAAATAAATATATCTTTAGGGAAAAACATTTAAAAAAAAAAGAAAAGAAAAAAGAAAATTATTCCACTCACAATTACTTCAAAAAGAATGAAATACCTAGGAATTTTCCTAACCAAGGAGGTAAAGGACTTATGCAATGAAAACTGCAAGATGTTACTAAAGGAATTAGATTATAGCATAGGAGATGGCAAAAAACATTCCATGCCCATGGATAATCAATCAAAATGCCTATCCTACCAAAGCAATATGTAAACAAATGCAGTTGCTATTAAAAAACAACAACAACAGGCCCTCCCTGGTGGCACAGCGGGTTAAAGCACAGCACTGAGAATCTAAAGCCGCTTCTGCATGAGTTTGATTCCCGCCTGCCCCGGAGGAGACCACATGGCGTGGCAGACCTCTCCTGACCCACCCGCTGCTCCCCTCAGCAGTGTACTTCGTTGATCTGCCTGTTCTGTTCCCCACTCTGTCTCTGGTGAAGCCTCTCACGGCCCCTGAGCCTCTGGCCTGTAACCCAGTTCTGTATGCACAAATAAATAAATCTTTAAAACAACAACAACAACAACAACAATATTCTTTAAAGAACCTGAATGGAAAATATTAAAATTTGTATAAAACCATGAAAAGTTCTCTAGTGGCAAAGCAATCCTAAGAAAAAAGGAGAGGAATGGAGGCATAGCGCTGCCTGAATTTACATTATATTATAAAGCCATAGTTATTAAAACAAGCTGGTACTGGGATAAAAAGAGACACATGGATCAATGGCACAGAAATGAAAGACCAGAAAGAAATCCACATATATATCGATATTTAATTCATGATAAAGGAGCTAGGAATATACAAGGGGGAAAGGAAAGTTTCTTCAATAATGGTACTGAGAAAACTGAAAGACCACACAAAAATGAAGTTCAATCATTCTCTAATTCGATATACAAAAATAGATTCCAAATGGATTAAATATTTACATGTAAGAGCTGCAACAATAAAAATACATAGGAGAAAATATTGCTGATACCCTCCATGACATCAACAATCAATGTTTTTGGAGACTCAACCCCTATGGCAAAGAAAATAAAACAAAAATAAACAATTGGGACTAGTTCTAATTAAAAATATTTTACATAGCAAAAGAAAATACAAGTAGATGAAAAAGACACGAATGGTAGAAAATATTTATATATTATACAACTGATATGGTTTTAATACCCAAGATACATAAAAAAACTGAAACAATTTAACAATTAAAATAACCAAACAACCCAATTAATGAATAAACAGCACAACCACACAGACGATTCACTAAAAAGGATATCCAGAAGATCAAGAGATATATGGAAAAATGTTCATTATTTTAAAGAAGGTACCCCTGAGAATGGTACCTTTTAAATGACTACCAACAAGATACAAAGTAGAGTGTACTGTTAATGGCTATTAATTAATAAAATCACAGTCTATAGATTTAATCAGGTGAGGCACTACCATGTCTATTTTGAAACAGCCTCTTTTAATACTTAAAGAGACTTTAAGAGAAGTCTTTGGGCTATAAAGCACATTAAAATTGGTATTGTTCTATCTTTCGCAAGTGGTATGTTGAATATTACATATTGCTAGAGTTAAAATTTAAAGGCAAGAAAAATATGGTTATTTATTTCTCATTAGACTAAACAGTAAAAAAAGAAAAACTGATGAGATTAATTTCTCCTTTTATGAATAATGCTTTTGCTATCAAGTTTAAGAACTCTGCCTAGCTCTTGAGTGTAAAGGTTTTCTCCTTTGCTTTTTTTTTTTTTTTTGGATATAAATTTCATAGTTTTACATTTTACAGTCAAGTCGGTGGCCCATTTTGAGTTATTCTTGTATAACATGAGAGATATAGGTTGTTTCTTTTTGTTTTTTTGTTTTTCTAACACAGGGAAATCCAATGGCTCCTGCACTGTGTGTTGAAAAACTTTTTCTTCCATTGAATCGCTTTTGCATCTTTGTTTAAAATAAGCTGGACATATTTGTGTAGCACTGCTTCTAGGTTCTGTAGTTTCTTCCATTGATCTATGTCTCTACCTTCTGCCAGTACCATACAGCCTAAATCTCTACAGCTATATTGTAAGCCTTAATATTAGGCAGAGTAATTCTTTCTACTTTATCCTTCTGATTTATGATTGTTTTACTCTTCCAGGGCTTGATTCTTCTATATAAAATTTAGAAGAAGCTTACCTTATTCTAATAATATAAGGGTCCACAAAAAAATGTCTTTCAAGGACTTTGACAGGAATTACACTAAACTAACAGATTTGAGAAGAACTGACAACTTCACTATGGTGAGCCTTTCAATCCAGCAACAGTGTCCGTTTATTTAGGTCTTCTTTGATTTTTCTTATCAATATTTTATCAATATTTTGTCATACAGATCCCATACATGTTGCACTGTTTGTACCCTGTATAGTTCAATTTTGCTGGAGAAACTGCAGATGGTATTATTTTTATATTTGGTTTCCACATTTTGTACATGATATATAGAAACAAAAAAATTACTTGATCTTAACGTTTTTTAATGTGGGATTTCATTTCTACTTATAGAAAGTTAAAGAGAATATTGCTCTCATCCGCAAAACTTTTCTTGAGCCCACTGGAGAACTGAGGTCACAAGGCAATCAAGCAAACTGAATTCTAAAGGATAACAAGCCCAACAGGGAAGAGACAGCACCCACAGAATCCAAGAAAAGGAGGCACCCCCAAAATGCAAGGAAAAAGAAAAACAGCTAAAATTCTTACTCTTGTATGGCTGCATAGAGGCTCTTGTGACTAAAACTCTAGGAACCTCCAGGCACAAAAGGAGTTCACACTCCCTTGCAAATTCTTTTCTACAGATCTCCATCAGATGCCCATAAGAAAATTGAGAGGAGGATAGTAGACCTGGGGGCCCTTTGTCAGTGGCACTGGAGCACAAAACTCCACTCACTTGGACGAGCAGAACAGTGAGCTGCAGGAAACACTCCTAGGAGGAGGAAACCCTCCTTCCTTTAGGGCTCAGGAGAAGTTCCATAGCTTCTGGGGACGGGGCGACCAAGCTGCCGCTGAAGAAGAGGTGTTTACCCTGGAAGGAGAAACAGGAACCTCCACTCCCTATCGTCATCAAAAAAATGTTTACATCTTTTTATATAATGAAGAAACACTTCAAGACCCATCCTTACCAGGAGGAAAGGTGATTGTCCTCGACAAAATGTTTGTGCTAAATGAAAAGCAACAGTTGAGACTTGACCAGCAGCAGGTATCCACGCCTCACACTGAGTAGCAAGCACAGCAGAGTACGAGGGGAGGGTTAAGCATGGGCAAGAGATCCTCTTCATGGTACAAGTGTGCAGGAGCTGCTGAAAGCTGAGCATGGAAAAGGAACAGAAAAATTCTCTGGCAGGCCAGCCACTAAGCACAAGGAAGTAACAACCACAACTGGAGGTACTTAAAGTCTGCACAATGCTGAGGGTAACTATAGCAACAACAAAACTCTAACCCAGCCCAACCACTGACTAGATTGACTCAATACACACACCAGTAGAAGTGTTCTAGTTCCAAACATAAATATCATTTGCTTGAGTTTCTCTTCTTTTATCATAATATCTAGCATTTAATTATTACGAGACACACAAAAAGAAGAAAAAAGCAACGTAATCCCGTTCAAAAGATAATACACACCTTTCCACAGTGTTGTACCAGCTGAGTGGAAAAGACTACAGGTAGAACAGTTCGGGGTGGTAGGAGGATCAGGATTTCTGTTTTGGACAAATTGAACTGGAGATGCCAATGAGACACGAAGGTGAAGGTGTCCTGGAGGCAGCTGGACATAAGAGTCTATAGTGCAGGAGAGTGATGACTTATGCTCCTTCTATTATACAAGAAATTACTTCCTTATCGAAACGATGCTATGACTTTTATACAACAAACTTGTTTCTAGAAACCATCTGAGGTAATCTTCAGAATCTGTCCTTCCATTGAGTGCCTCAAGTTATTTGTCAATGTCTGCAAAGTGATATGAGAAGTGTTCTTATCCACTTACAGCTGCTTTCCAGCCTGGGAAATACTCATGATGATCTTTTAATTCAATTTTTAAGTGTCTCTTCATCTTGTGCAAAATACTTCCAGTGAGTTCTTTAGCCAAGTTTATAGCCAGATCACTAAGACCACAAAAACATTTTTGGCATTTGTGCTATGGTTTACAGACTGTGTAGGAGCAGCAATTTCCTCCGAGGGTGTAGAGGGATCCCAGAGCTCGTAAGGGCACCTCCTGCTTCCTGAGTGTGTACTGTTCCAAGTGCAGTGTCATTTGTTATAACATGTGTGAACACATGAAGTATCATGGCCATCCAGGAGGTAAGCACTATGCATACCTAGACCGCATAAACCTGAGGTTTCAAGAGCTAGCATGATTTGCCCAAGTTCACACAGCACTTGAGAGAGGCAGGACTGACATGCTCTGAAGGACCCGAGAGATGTTAGTGAAGCTGGTGATCCTGCTGGTCAATGCATTGAAGGCTGAATCAGAGTCATATTTTGCCTTATTGAATCTGTCTACCCATTCATCTCCTTATTTTTGATGTATTTCAAAGTAAATTACAGACAGCTATGTATACATCCCCTGAACACTTCGATATGTCAATCATTGACTACATCGAGCTTGATATTTGTGTTAAATTTAACATATTGTGGAATGTGCAAATCTTAAGTGTATCGTTACGTAAGGTTCAGCAAATGCACATACTTGTTTAACTCAAACCTCTATCAAGACATAGAACATGACATTATTTGTCTTTTTGCTTGTGGAGATCCAGTTTTCCTAACACCATTTTTTATGGAAGAGTCCCTGTTGTGTATTCTTGGCTCCCTTGTCAAAAACTAGTTAGCTGAATGTGCATGGGGCTTTTATTCTGTTCCATTTGAGACTGTTGTATGTTGTGTGCATGCATGAATGAGCGTGTGAGTGTGCATGTGTTCACTTAATGTATCCCGTAAGTCTCACATGCTTTCTTCACTCCTTTTCATTCTTTTTTGTTTCTGTTCCTCTAACAGGCTAATTTCAAATGATTTGTCTCTGGGTTCATTGACTCTTTCTTCCACATGGTCAAATCTGTTGTTGAAGGCTTCTATTGATTTTTATCAGTTGTGTCACTGAATTCTTCAGTTCCAGGATTTCACTATAGTTCCTTTCAAATAGCTTCTATTTCTTTATTAAGCTTCTCATTTTATGCACCCACAATTTCCCTGATTTTGTTTAGCTGTCACTCTGTTTCTTTAAGTTGATTATTCTTTTCTAAGATAATCCATCATCTTCTTTAAGATGATCGTTTTGAATTCACTGTTAGGCAATTTATAGACCTTCAATTCATCGACTGGTTATTAAAGCATTATTAAATTTGTTTTAAATAAAAATTTAAAATAAAATTGCTTTAAATAAAACCACTGAAGGTTTCTTTAGTGGTGGAATATGTGCCTGATTCTGCAAGATCCATGCAATCTTCCACTGGTGTCTGTGCATGTGAAGACATTAACACTGTTCTTCATAGACTAGTTTCAGCAGGTATGACCTCCTGGCCTGTCCTAGGCTTGCATGATCACCTGGATTGCACTTGAGTGGAGTTGGAGGCAGGTCATGGATCCTGCTGTTGAATATGCAATAGGATCTATGACTTTTGGGCCTTTTTATGAGGGGGTCACATGGCTTGAATTAGAGTCTGATCCTTGGATAAAAGGGCCTCCATGACCTTGATCAGTCAAACTGGTGCTAAGACGACTCTGCTTTAAGTTCCACAAATGGTCTGTTATTAGATGCACAGATGGGTGTGCAAGTCCCTGGGAAGGCTCCTGATTGGCTGGTCCCTGGGTGGGTCCCTAGATGGGAAGGACTGGGTTCAGAGCAAGGCTAAGAAGGCTGGAAGAGAGTCAGAAGGCTACTTCAGAGTGCTCAACCAGCATTAAAATTTACAGGTTTGTCTTAAGGGACACAGCTGAGTATGCCTTCTACCAAGTTCCTGTGTGGACTGGACAACAGTTGTGAGGGATTAGAACTGGGTTATAGAATGGTTTAAGGACCTGCCATTTGTCTGAGGTCTGCAAGTTAACCTCAAAGACTTGGACTTTGTGGAACTTAAAGCAGAGTCTTGTCTTAGCACCAGTGACTCCCAGCAGCTCTTGAGCAGGCAGGCCTGCTCATGGACCATGGTTGGGAGGGCCTGGAATGTCCAAGGCTGTGCCCCTGAACACAAGCCTGCAGATTTTAATCCTGGCTGTGGACAATGAAGTAGCCCTGACTCTGTTCCAGTCCTCTCAGCCTTGGCCTAGGCCCAACTCTGCCCAGTGAGGTTATGGAGTCTCTTCAAGACCCACAAGTGACCCAATGTCAGCAGGCCTACTTCAAGAACTCAGGTGATGTGTCTTCTGGCAGGTCCCTGGGTGGGCAGGAGTGTTCCCAGTCCATAGCTGAGAGGAGCTGGAGCTGTTTCTGGGTCTTGCCACTTCGAGATCTGCAGTTAGACCATGGTCAGAAGGTCTACTTGGGGCAGAAAGATCACAGAACCGATGTCTTTCTTGCTACATCTTCAGAGGCACGGGTGTCAGTTTGTCCTGTCACTATAATGTTAATGCTGATCACCGGGTTAAGGTGGGATCTGCAGGTTTCTTCACTATAGTAGTCATTTTCCCTTTGTAATTAGTAAGCTACTTCGCAGGAGGTAATTTGAGACTATAAATATTCTGTTCCTTATCCAACTTCCACCCAATAATTTTAGCATCCATTAATGAGTTTTATTCATATTCATATATCACTCATATATATTGTTATTAGGGTTGCAAAACAGTGATTTGCTAACTTCATCATCCCTTTTATGTTTACTAATTGGCATTCTATTGTAAAGAATAGCTCTCCCTTCTCTGCTATTTATTTCTTTATTAACAGTACACACTCATGGATTTTTGTTTTCTTCAGTGGGAAATAATACACCACACCACTATCATTATTTATGTTGATGCTTTACTGTCATAGGCACAGGATCTGAATTCAAGTCTTTTTTTAAAGCCTATGGTTTTTAACCACTTTTCTATGTTCCATGCTACTTACTAGCTGGGTTACCTTGAGAAAGTTGCTTAATCTCTCTAAAACTTGGCTTTAATATTGGGAGGCTCTAAGAGGCACGTGTGATAAAGCTCCTAAGGGGAAGTTTGTGACTTTCCCACTCAGCTGAGTCTTAGGACTAACCTCTGCTCCCTGCCAGGACCTCATTACCATTCCACTCAATTTCAAGCTACACTGATCTTTAGTCTAGTCCTGATTTAGGGGCTTGACACACACAGGAAGTCACAACCAGCTCCTGCCAGATCAAAGCTGCTCCTCCGTTGGGCCCCAGAGCGTGAAACAATATCAAGTAGAAGCACAAGTTTAGTCATGATGGACTAAACTTGAACAAGAAATAAACATTTCTGGTCACCAGCCACTAAGCATAACCTCATCCACTACTCTGAATTATAACAGGGACCAAGTCAGACTTAGTTCCTGCCCTCATGGAGCACAGTCTACCAGGGAAAACAGACACGAACCAAAAGAATAGGTAGTGAGGATTTGTGAAGGGTTATAAAAGAAGAGCACCTGTTATGGGACAGCATCTATCAGCTTCATTTGGAAAGCCAGCGTGTTTCTAAGGAAGCAACAGGAAAGCTAGGACCTTAAGCATGAGCCTGTCGGTACGGTGATGAAGGGAAGGAAGGAGCATGTGTGAGGACCCTGAGACAGGAGGGGACTGTGCTTCCAATGGTGCATCTTTAACTGCCTCTCAATGTGAGCCCCAAGAGTCTTTAAATAAAAAGACTTCCTTTTTACTTAAAACTAGCTGAAATTCTAATATACCAAAGGAGTATAAATTTCGTATTTTAGGCAGGAACTTTTTTTTATAACAGTTTATTTTTACATCATTTTGTACATTTTTTCCCCCCCATCTCAATTGTAATCCCCGCGGGTTAGGCAGGAACTCTTGGTGGGTCTCTGCACTGGTCTTATCAACCTGTATCTCTCAAGCAGATTCCCACCTCAGTGGATTCATTGGCCAGAAAGTTCTCATGCTAAGGGATATGCAGGTCCATCTGGCTTCTCCATGGAAAAGTCAGGTGGATTCTTTTGCATGACTAATTACTGAAAAGCAATCTGACTTCCTTTTTCCTTTTGTTGATTCTTCAGGATGCATCGTGGGCACAAACCTACTCTTGGACAGGGCAGTGTCTAAGCAGCATTACTGCCTCCAACCTTGTGTCAGGGGAAATCACCAAGATTCATCTGAGCCCCAGAACAGAAAGATCTACTCTCTGGGGTAGATCTGAATTCAAGAAAATCCCCCCAAGGCTGTTCTTTCCTCAGCCTTACCCAAACCAGTAAATCCACTTTTCAAGGCAAAACTCCAAGAATCATCTTCAATTCCTTCTCTATCCCCTCACTTTTAAGCAACCAGCAGGTCCCAACTGCCTGGCCTCTAAAATGTGTCACAAATGAGCTCACCTTCCTCTACACAACTGCCTTCACCCTTGACCAAATGCACACAGACACTTGCCTTGGCCTCCCCATTTCCACTCCTGCTTCTTCCACTTACTTCAGTTAGAATGAGCTTTTAAAAATCCAAATCTTCTGTTTAGAGCCTTTCATGGTTCTCTATTATTTTAGAATAATTTCCAAACTTATATCCTTGACTTATAAACCCTTTGTGATATATGGTATGACCATGGCCAAGGTCACTCCCCACCATTCCCTGTGCAACCCTGCCACACTGACTCGCTTGTGCTTTTTTTATATTAATAGTTTATTTTTACATCATTTTCTGCCTTTTCCATCTAAGTTGTAATCCCCGTGGGCTTCCCATCACCAAATCACCTGTGTGGAATCACCATCACTTGGGCTTTTTTTAAAAGATTTATTTATTTATTCATACAGAACTGGGGTACAGGCCAGAAGTGTGGGGTGGTGAGAAGCTTCACCAGAGACAAAGTGGGGAGCAGAACAGGCAGATCAATGAAGTACACTGCTGAGGGGAGCAGCAGATGGGTCAGGAGAGGTCTGTCATGCCATGTGGTCACCTCCAGGGTGGGCATGGATTGAACTCATGCAGAAGTGGCTTTAACTTCTTCGTGTTGTCCTTTAACCAGCTGTGCCACCAGGGAGGGCCCCCGCTTGTGCTTCTTGAAACAGCCTCCTACTCTCATCTCTAGATTGTTTCAAATTCTATTCTCTTTGCCTATAATGATGTCACCTATATTCATGACCCAGAAACAACTTCTTCACCTTCAGATGGGTTAAATGTTACCACTTCCAGGAAGCCTTACTTCCTTGGCCACCCCCAGACTAACTTAGGCCTCCCTATTACTCTTCTTCTCCATCATACAGTGACATGCTTCTAATTAAGTTCCATGTCCAGTTTTACTGCCACTGAAATGGAGCTCAGTAAAGTAAGGGATTCTCTCTTTCAGCTCACTGCTATATCCCTAGGGTCTAGCATGGTACCTGGTTTACACTGGATACTCGGTAAATGTTTGCTATCTGGATGAATGATTGACAGCTGGGGTTCTGGAACCTTCACAGCTAGTCCTTGGTAGGATCTCATAATCATCTAGGATAGACTTGGCCCCTTGGAAAGGAAAAGCTGCCTAGGTCATAAATTCTCCAAGGGATTTTAGAGATACATTTTATAGCGTATCTAAACATGGGGATCTAAGCCTCATTTATCCTCCCTAACATAGGTATAGATTATATTCATATTCAGTATGAGACAGGAATATGATTTTTCATGTTTCTCCAGGATTCACCTATAGGTTTGACATATTGGGGCTTTAGGTCCATGTGGCCTGGATTCAAAGTCAGCCCTATTACCAATAGCCTTATTAGGCAACTGACTCTATCTTCCTGAACCTTCCTTTCCACTGCTGAAAAATATTAACTCTACACCTTACAGAACATCGAAAATTAAGTAAGGCAGTTCCTGTTGCACTGTATCAGGCACATAATAAGCGCCTAATATATCATTATTGTTGAATCATTAATAGGCTGACAGCTTATTAAGAACACTAGGGATTTCCCCATATTATCACTAGGTGTCGCCACAGACTTGAATAAAATAGCAGCACTTGTTTTCCAAGTGGAGAGAGCCTAGGCAGTCTGGAACCAAAGAGCTGGAAAAACTAAAGCCACAGCAGGCAGGAGCTTGCCACTGTCATGAAAGCAGATGGAGATTTGAACCCACTTGTCCTGCCTTACTGTGACAGGGGAACGCGCCACCACAGTTCCCACATCTCCCTCGGCCCTGAAATAGACTGTTTAATCCATTTGTAATAATAGGTAACTGGTATTAGCTATGTGACAGGTGCTATGCTAAGCACCGCAAACTATCCCCACACTGAATTCTCAGAACAACCACATGCGGTGGACTCTACAGCTGTTCTCACATCGATGGGGAAAGAGCGGTAGAGAGGTGAATTGCTCAAGCACCCACAGCTAGTAAGTACACAGTAAGGCTAAAACCTTAGTGTGCTCATCACAGTATGTGCTGTTCCAGAGCTTACTTCATTCTTTGGTCACCTTGCTAATAATGTTTCTTATTACTTTTTAAAACTTCTGATAACACATGGTTTCTTTGTTGATTTAAATAACTATTGTTCCACTAGAGGTTAAATTTCCCGATTCTAAGACTTGGTGAAAAAATGTTTATTCTTGAAAAAAACCAAAATGTCAAATGAAGTGACAGTATAGGAAAGCAGATGTGACTTCATAAATCATCAATGTATTAATAACAAACTTTTTCCTGACTCTCTATCATTTAGCCCCAAGTTTGCCAGCTAGTTGCAACTAAATTCCATGAATCTGGTTATCAGCCAAACTGGAGGCTTGGAGGGCAAACATAAAAACTCTGGTAACCCTCCCTCCCTCCCTTTCATCTTTCATTCAACAGTTACTGCCTTCTTCTCTGAGGTCAAGAAATAACCCCAAAATGACGCGGCCCTCAAGGAGCTCACAGTTGAAGTTAACAGACACAGGAATGTGCACGCAATGGCATTGCTTAACTGCATCTCTCCCCAAACTGGATGGCATTTGTCTTATTCACTCTCAATCCTCCATGGCTACCAATACCTAGTATGTTTTAGGTGCTCAGAGTTTTTGGAATAAATACAAATGTTTCATGGAAGAGGTAGCACTTTGCAATTGTGATAATTAGAGAGGCTCCTGACAGGTGGAAACAGAGGCCATGAAGACACTGCTCAAGAGAAGAGTGACAGGGCCATTTCAGAAAGATCATCCTGGCTGCTATGTGGAGGACATTGGCTCTGGGTGAGACTGGAGATAGTGAGACCAGTGAGAAGGCTGCAAAGGGTCCCAGGGAGAGAAGAGAGTGGCCTGGACCAGGGCTTTAGCAGTGAAGATAGAAAAGGCCTGAAGGGAGCTTCAAGAGGGACGGACAAGACTTGGAAAGTGAGCATAGGAAGCAGGAGTCAGGGGTGTGCTCAGGTATCTGTGGATAGGGGCAAGCTGCAAGAGGCTTAGCAGAAGTTGAGGGCTCTCAAGTGAAATTTTAAAGACAGAAAGATCTTCCAGATCCCTGAGGCCAGCTCTGGTCTCATCTCTATCATCTGGAGCTAAGTTTGGTGTGTAGGAAAGTCTTGTGGGTGTAGAAGGAGGGAACCAGCTGGGTAAGAGTCAGGTCCATATGAGTGAGAGGCCTGGCCTCATTTTCTCCAGTGTTCTGGGGAAAAGGTTGCCAATGCCCGATAGGCAGGGAGGTTCCTGGAAGGCAAAGTCACTTCAAAAGAGACCTTCTGAATTTTACTCAGCAGCACATGTCACTTGCCATGAATTGGCAGGACTACTTCCTTTTTATTACATTTTCCTTTTTCTAGAGGTACAATATAAAGTACATGAAGTTCCCTAACCATAAGGTACAGTTTGATGAATGTTGCCCCTGTAATCAATTACAATCAGATTAAGAGGTACCTTTCCAGACCCCAGGAAAGTCTTTTTTACCGCTTTCTCACTTCTACTCATCCTCTGATCCAGAAAACCACCAGTCTAATTTTTGTCACCACAGATTCATTTTGCCTGCCCTCGAACTTGATGTCAATGGAATCATACAATATGTCCTATTTTGGTATGTGGATTCTTTTAATCTATATATTGTATATAAGACTAAGCCATGGTATTAAATATGGCAGTATTTTAGACTTTTATATGTAAAACATAGTATCCCATTGTATGAACATGTTATAATTTGTTTATTGGTTCTCCTATTAGACTATTTCCACTTTGAGTTATGAATGAATTCCCTATGAACAATCCTGCATGGATTTTTCTGTACACACAGGCACTTACTTCGCTTGGAATGAATACCTACAAGTAGAAATTCTGTCATAGAATAGTGGGGCAGGAGTATGTTTAGATTTAGTAGAAAGGATCAGTCTTCCAGAGTGGTTTTACCAAGTTCCTCTCCTACCAGTAGTATGCAAAAATTTCAGTTGCTTCATGTCCTTGCCAACACTTAGTTCCTGCTTCTTTTATAAGCAAGATTTTCCATTCTAAGACTGTCCTTTTCCTCCAGTGTTGGATATTGGGTATGTCTGGTGAGGATGCATTTATCACTTGGCCCACAGACAGCAAGATGGCAAAAGGTTACATCCAGTGTTTCAGTTTCAGCTAGAGGAGTAGACATCTCTTGGATGCATATATAACTCCAAGAACTGGGGGGTGGGGGGTGTCCATTTATTACCATGAACATACAGCCAACCATTCCATCTTTAGTCAACAGAGCAAAGATGGAATGTCCTTGATGACACCACCAAGTCACTCATCCTGCCAGTAAGTCTATTTATTTTTTAAGCCAGTTCATCTAAGGGTTCTTTTGGAACTTGCAACATTCAAGGGTACAGTCCACTAGCTCTCCCTGTAATCAAACCGTGGTGCCCTTTCTGTCATCTAGAGCAGTCACCTCACTGAGTATTCACACCCTGAAACCTCCTCTCTGGAATCCCATGTCCACCTGGTCCTCCTATTCCTCTAGTCACTGCATTGCTCTGCTCCCTATGCTTTTTTATGTACCTTCCCTCCCTTGGGATTTCCTCAAGTGCCATGGTATATCGCCTGTGTGTTGACATTATCTAAGTATGTATCCCTAGCACCATTCTCAGATAAATGGTGCCTACTTACCCTCTCCACCAAGATGTTGCCCAGGCATTTCAAACTTACCTTCTCAAAACCAAATTCTTCATCTTCCCCCTCAATCTGATCCTTCTTCAGGCTTAACCACCTGAGTCAAGGGTTCTTTCACTCCTTCATATTCAAGGTAAAAATCTAGGTGTTACTACTAATGTTGGAGCACTCATCCACATCCAATATTAAACCCTCTACTTCCCACTTCCCCAAGCCAACACCCTGTATGACTCACCATTACTTTGCACCTAGAAAGCTGCACCAGTTGCCTTCCAACTGGCCATGCAACCAGGGTGGCCTTTCAGAAACTCAAGTTCAGACCCATTCCCTTACTGAAAGTGGCTTCTTTACTGCTCTTAAAGTCAATCCGAATTCCTTAGACAGCACTGTTTTTGCTCACCTCTCACCCCCACCGTGCTCCTCCCAACCACCATTTCTGGACTAAGATATTCACTCTTGCCCTGCACAACTACCAATTGTCCTTGGTTTCTCAGGATAAACGCCAGATTTCCAATGGGGTCCACCATCACCCTACTGTCTCTCCCTAGCATTCTTTCATCTGCACAGCTCTTCCCGTGATGCTAAAACTCGACTAAAGTTATTAAGATATGGTAATTATTTCATGACTGTCTTCCCCTCTGCCATGTCCCCAGACTCTCTCCCACCAGACTGGCCTTGTCTTGGGGTTGGACACGTATCACCCTCCACTGTACCCTCTTGCCTTTGGCACAGTTTCACACAGCAAGCGCTCAAGGCATGGGCTTCATTGGCTAATACATGAGTACACTGACTCAATTCCCACAACAACCTTTTGAGGCATTTCATCAGACACGGGCATCAGAGCCGGGTGGGCGAGAGGGTAGCCCCGAGGTATAGGGCGAGGGGCGGAGTCGGGTCCAAACCCAAGTCAGGCCCAAAGTTCTCAGCCCGGACCTTTGCGATCCTCAACTTTGGCCTCTCGGTGAAAGGGCCAGGGAGGGGGCGGACTCTGAACCAGCAGGTTATCCTGGGGCACACGGGTCATCCACACCCCGGCCTCGGGGATGGAAGCTCACCTACCGAGACTACGGTACGCCCCCTCTGCTCTCACGAGGAAGCTCACAATCTGCTGCATATGCATTAAGGGACCAAGCCCGTGGTTTGGGACTGTCCAAACTTTGCCTGTTTAAAAAGTCTCCGAACTTGACAAGTTTAGAGGCCCCAGAGTTCCTCACAAGCCCTCAAACAGTCTTTACATGTTATCTGATGCGTATTTTGAGAGACTATATGGCAAAGGTGGCCTCCCTTGGGGTCGTATGATCAGGCATCTGCTTTAGATAGCCCGATCCTAAAGGGGTCCTTGGCCGGCACGACTAGAAGACGAAGGGGGCGTCTCCCCGGCTTCCTGCGGCGTTGGTGTCGAGCTGAGGTGGAGACGGGCTGCGGCAGCGACGGCGACAGTGGCGGCGGCGCCATGGCAGGGCTCGCAGGTACTGTGGCGTCGGCCTCTCGGGGGCGGGATAAGAGGCCCTCAGTGCGGCCGCGCCGCCATGTTGTCCCTTCGGGGTCACCTTAGGCGTCGCTCCGTCCCTCACTGGGGTTTTTCTTCCGCACGCTCTAGGGCCACCCCTGCCCCGTGTCACGTGATTGTCCTGCTTAGCCCCAGCCTGGGCCCCGGTCGGGGAGGGTCCCTTCCCGGCTTGGGGGTGGGTCACAGGACTCCTGGGTTCTCTCTGTGGCCTCCAAGGTCAGTGCTCGCCAATCTGCTCCCGGGATGAGGCGGGCAGAGCCGGGAGCGCGGCGGCTGGGGCGCGACCACCCGCTCTTGGGCCCCAGGGCTCATGGCAGCGGGCCCAGCTTCTGAGAGGCATGCCACTTTGGCCCTGCCACTTCAGTCGCTTTTTTTTTTTCCCTTTCCCCAATCAGAAGGGACTTGGAGAAGGGAGGGAGGGACCTCCAGCCGCGGGCCCTCGCTTTGGCGTCTGGGGCGACAGGTTGACGCTCGGCTTTGAATCGCGAATGCTGCTTTCTCTCCCTTAACTTTACACAAAGGCCGAACCAGCCCGTTCCCTTTCTTGTAATTTATATATATGGGGAGTGGCCTCAAGGGCAGCTGAAGGAACGGAATGCCTGGCACACTAATGACCTGGAAAGAAGAATGGGTGATGAAAGACAGTTGTTTTTTCCTTCCCCCTTCCAAACCTTTAATTTCCTTCCAGGCCTACATGTCTATTTTCAGCGTTAAATGTTGGGACAGATTGGGGTCTGCCCTGGGAAAGAAATGGTCTTTCTATTTATAGGTTCGGCTCGTGTTTTATTCCTTTCAGGGAATGGTGTGTTGGGGACAGCTTCTGTCTGCCCTGCCTGACAGGGTCCAAGCATCCCCCTCAGTCTTCTGGAGGGCAACGCCAAAGCCAGGACCAAAAAAAAAAAAAAAAAAAAAAGTTCCAGTCTAAATGCTACTGCCAAGTGTTAGATCTTGTTTATTTGTTTGTTTTAAATTAAAGACAATTGATGTGAAACAAACCTGTTAAAAGACTTCAAGCCCTGGTCAGCTTCCGAAGGCCAAATCAAATCCAAGGCCAAATCAAATCCGTATCTGAAATTGGTATGTTAGAGTTACTGCCAAAACCAGTTTAACCTTTTATCTGTAATGTTGTTTCAAAGAGGAATCTCAAAGTCTGGATTTGGCTGTCTTTTGTTGTTGTTGTTGTTGTTCTCCTATCTTTGAAACATATGCATTCCATTTCAAGCCTGTCACTGTGTGATATACCAAGGACCATGTGTTGCCTGCCTCTCTGACTTCCTGTTCTGGGAATGCTCAGGAATCGATCCTGCTGGGGCATGAGCTCTGTAGGAGGGTGAGGATGGGAGAGTGAAGAGGATCATTCCCAGAGAAGATGGTGACATGTCTCTAGGGCATATCGAGGAAGTCAGAGGTCACCAGGGGGAAAAAGAGACTGTTGTTAGACTAATGTTTTGTGTCTGTTTGTGCGCTTGTGCACGTGTAAATGTCATGGGGAAAAGCTAACTGTAAATTCGGAATCTCACTTTATGGTGCAGTTTGAAAATACATATCTAGCGAATGGCTCACAGCAAACCTGCTCTCTCATCTGACCCACGTGTAATAAACTATCGTTGTTCTGCCGCTGAAGCTCATGAAACTTGTCCCCGCAATCCACCCTCTCTTCAGCCACAATCCAAATACTCCAACAGTAGATGTAGCAGTATGACCTTGCATCCCAGTACCTCTGAAAACCATGGCACCTCAGCCTTCCTGGGGCTTGACTTCACTAGTTAGCCTGAGAAACTAACACCTTGGTTGGGGCATTAGTCCCAAGAGTCGCCTGTTACTATAGCCCTACAACTGGAGTCCCATTCCAATCCCCTCACAATTCATCTGTATCCTTGCCCTTTTTGGGGGGACGGGGGAGGTGCCTTGAGAGGGTGGTAGAGGTGGTTTAGAAGAAAGGGACATTTACCCAATAGACGAAAGTCTTTCCAATAAAATCTAGTCATTTCAACTCCTCCCACTGCTCTCTATCAGAATAAAACATTTTAATGGTATCACTTCTGGAAAAATTTTTATAAATAAGATGCGTTTGAGCCAGATTTCTAGGCTTCACACAGGAACAGAGTGAATGAGTTCCTTTTGCATTCTCTGGTGGGTTGTGTTTGCTGCCAGAGCATGAGGGTTTGGGAATGGGAGATAAAAAGGGGGAATGGACATTGTATACTCAAGCCCACTCATGTGGATACAGGACCCCAGGATAGCCCTTGCCTGAAAGTCTTGCCTTCTCCTTATACCACATTTAGAGACTTGCTGATGGATGGAAGAAGTCCCACAATTGGGCTTTGCTAAGACCTGGAAAACTTGGGGGCTGCCAGCAGGCTCCTGCCTTGTAGAATGGCACAGGCGGCTACGGAGGTGCTGCCGCCTCCAGAGCAGCCCCACCCACTGTGCTGCTGCAGCCCATCTCCCTTGAACTCAGCTACCTTATAAGTGGTTTGACATTAGAGGGGCTACAGGCACACCCTTCAAAGGCTCTGAGGGGAGGGGCAGCCTTCATTGAGTACACATGTTGAAATATGTTCATGGTTCTGTGAATTTAGTGTAGTATACCAGAAACTCCCTGTCTTGAAGCCTGCCAAGATACTGACTTCAGAAGGAAGGAGGTGTGGGCAGTGCCTGCTGGTGAGTCACCCAGGCAAGCGGAGGCCTACCTCACCTTCAGGCTATGGTAGAAGCTGGAGCCATCCAACCTGAGGCAGTTGGAGTCTCAGACTGCACATTCTCACCAGTTCTGATGAGCTCTGATTGCCACTTTGATGACTATTTCTAGTTTTGTTGGGGTTCACCAGGATCTTGGCCATTTTCACATAATAGGACTGAGGTGAGGGGCAAGAGGTGACTAGGTTCCCTGGGTCATGTGATGACAAACCTACTGAAAGCAAGACCTTCCTTTCCAGCCCTGTAATTCCCTAATGCTGAACTGAAGTTAGAGATGTCTCCAGAAGGGCTGTTGGTTGGGTTGCTCTAGGGGAGGGGAACATGATCAGACTCAAGGGACCAGGTGCTTTATGCTCCAGAAGTGTTTGTGACAGCTGTGACTAAGGGATTTGAGGAAGTGACAGATTTATGGCTGTCCAACTCCCTTCCTTGGTATTGACCCAAGAACAGGTGTGTAATGACAGGGACATGTAGAGCCAAAGACGAGCCTAAACCGGCAGCATGGCCATTTGTTGAAGTAGTCAGCTGACCCCATGTAAGAAGGAGCTCTAAGAAGAAGGGAGAGAAGTCAGAGTGGAGCAGCCAGTCTACCCTGATGGCAGGGGAGAGCCCAGGGACAGGGACCTGGTAAGCACCTCTAATTGGAGGATACTGTTGGGAGAAGCAAGGAGCCCAGTAATGGGGAGACTGATCTGGAAAGAGGTCCCTGGTAGTGGAGGTGGGAAATCCAGGAGAGTAGCAAGGCCAAGCAGGGTGTCCGATAGTGGGTCCGGTAGAGGTTATGGGGCTTGGAGGGACAAGTAGGATGGGGAGGCAGCACAGCACACCTCTTACCCATATTCATTTGCCACACCCTCTCCAGAGCTCATTTCCTGAGGGGGGAGAGGGAGTCCTGGATTGAGACCTGGTGTGATAAGGCTTTGTGCTCTTTAAGCCCCCCCCCCCTTACACACCAGAGCCCCTTATTCTAGGATAAGTGAAGGCACCCACCATGGTGAGCTTGGGGGGAGGCAAGGGAAGTGGTCCTTTATCTCAGGACAGTGTTAAATTGAAATGTCAAGAGAACTGGTTGTGTGGGAGGCCAGGCAATTTATTCCCACTTTGTTGCTTCCCCTGCCCCACCTGCTCCCAGGCCGTGTCCCCACTCAGCAATGGGCAGATCGGTCCATTCTTCACATTGGAAGTTGAGAAATAAGTCACAAGAGACAACTTTTTGAGCGCCTCTACCACCCCACAGGGTCCTGGGACACTGTGCAATGGGGGAGGTACTGAGTTTTATTTTTTTGTAGAGGTGGTCCCTGTCCTCCAGGAGCTTACAATCTAGCTGGGGAGACACAACTAATGCACACTTATACAATTAGTACAATTAGCGATTACCACAACATTGACCACAATTGCGTGAGACCAGGGAAAAGCAAGATCAGTGAGCGGCTGGGGACTCAGAGAAGGTGTTTTAGTAAAGATGGGATTAGTTTACTGGTTGAATAGGTCCAGATCAAATGGCATTTCTTTAGGGTGGGTGAGCTGGGGAGGCAGTGATGGGGGGAAGAGGTTTTGGGGAAAGAGGAATAGAGGAAGCAAAGGCAGCAGGGCTGGAATGAATGTGCCACAGGCAAGGGTCAATGAGAGGGCCCCGTTAATTTCTTAACCCTCCTCCCTCACTGGAGCCCTCCAGTCCCGCCACACTGGCACACAGTTGGTGCCTTTTCTGCTGCACTGAGATTCAGGGCTTCAGCTGGTGGTGCTGGAATGTCCATTCTGCTGGCTGGTGTAGTTGTCTGGATCTCCGTGGTGGGGCCTGTTGGCATGGCCAAGGCTGCGAGGCTGGGATGTCGCTGTCCCAACTTGGTCCAGATCAGAACGCGATGCCTGTGCCCAGATCTCACAGTCTGCTCCCCCTGTACCCCCTTCTCCCTCTACCCCAACCCGCAGTGGGACCGGTGCAAAGGGGTAAGGGCTCTGTTATTGTCGTCATTATCGGTGCTGCTTCTCCGGAGGCTTACTGGCCCCTCACTGACCTTGGCAAGTGCTCCTCTGACGAGAGAGCACAGGGGACCCCCCATTCCTGCGCGGCACTGGCTCCCATGCTGGCCGAGATGCACAGGAGCACCTGGTGACATGGCCGCCCAGGGCTGGGGGCCGGGGCCTCAGTTGGGGGCTCGCTGCCGGCGCTCTCCCAACACCTGCCGCCCGGTTCTGGACACTGTGTACGCCAGCTTCTGCAGGGAGTACCTGAACACCTGCAGTGAGAAATCCAGGACCTGCCCTTAAAGGGGAGCACCGCACCCAAAGCTTCTGCAGTGTGCCATGCCCACCCCCTGCCCCGCCCCCTGCCCTGCCCGCCTGTCCGACTAGGCAGAGAGGCAGGCGAGGGCGCAGCTTGTCCACGAGTCAGGGCAGCTGGAGCTTTTCCAACTGTGCTGAAGGCTGCATGGCGGCAAGCTGATTGGACCCATAACTTAGGTTATACCTCACTTCTCGCAATGGGCTGTGTCCCTCGAGTATTTCGAAAAGCGAATCCTACCCAGTAAATGCAGCATTCCAGGAACACCTTAAAGGAAATATGCGATTCCTTTGGCAAAGGGAAATCTTTAGCAGGGAAATCTTCCCACAAAGGGTGCTTTTGGGTAAATGATTTTATGGTCAAAGCGCTTTCTTCTGATTTACTTCTTTTTATGCAGAGCACTTTGCTTTTTTTTTTTTTTAATCGAATTGTCCTCTTTTGGAAGCGCTTTTTTTCCTACCATTTTCCTGCAAAGAACCCTTTCCTCTAATTGTTTTCTTCAAAGCGCTTTTGTCTGATTCGTTTTTGTTTGCTCCTTTGTCTAATTTTTTTTCTGCAATGCGCTTTGTAGCTAGTGCATTTTTTTCTGCCAAGTGCTTTTGTCCGACTTACTTTTTCCTGCAATGCGCATTTTCTTTATTTTTTTTCCTGACGAATTACTTTTATTCTCCTCATGTTTGATGTGGGTTGGTTTTTCGTTTTGTTTTGCGAAGTGCTTTTCCCTCCCAACTACCTTTTTCTAACTTATTTTTGTCCTATCCCCGCAAGCGCTATGTATTTTTAAAGAAAATTTCCCCGCAATGCGCACTTTAAGGCGGAAAATTTTCGCTAAGTGTGCGGTAACGGTGTAAACCAGAGTGCCCCGCCTCCCTTCTGAGGTCGAATCTGGGTGTATTGGTTTTTCTTACCACATTGTTCGCTAAGAGCTTCAGTGCCCGTCCGCGGCTGGCGCCCGCCGCACCCCAACTCTTTGTTCCCAGCCGGGCGCGAGCGCACTGGAAAGGGTCTGCGCGAGTAGGAGGGCGCTGGGAACAGGCGGGGGCGCACGGTGCCGGCCGCGGCACTCGGCAGGCAGCGGCCGCGGCAGTCAGAATAGGACGGGTACCGCGGAAGGCGGCAAACGCTACGCGGATCGCCGGGTTAGGGTGCACACCGAAACCCCTCTGCCTCCCAGAGCCCAGGCACACTTACCTGCAGCAGCACGCGGAAGATGTACCAGCCGATAATGAGCAGTTCAGCCGAGGCTGCAGCCACTGCCGCCATGGTTCCGAGAGTGGTAGGTCGGTGTTGGAGTGAGGCCGCGGGTTCGCCGAGGTCCGCTAGTCTCGGAGTCCGCTGTTGGGCGCACTGCCGCAGCCGCGGTGGCCGCGCCTTAAGTAGTCGAGTGCTGCCTGACTGCGCATGCGCGCTGAGGGGGGCCATGAGGAGGGGTGGTAGGGGGGAGCATCTCATTCGCCAGGAGAGGGAAAAATAATCCTCCTGCTCTTTCCACACCGACCCCCGCCTCCTGAGTTCCATTTTAGCCCCGTTCGAGAAGATTCCGCCGCGACCGCTTTTGAATTTTTGTGTAAAATGCAGGGAATTATAACTGAGTAATGTATTGGGGTGAAGAGGTGCCGAAATCCCTCATCTCTGCGCCCTAGACTGCAAGTTTTCATCGTGTCAGGTGCCGCATCAGAACCTACCTTGGGCTTTAATGGGAAATCTAATTTAGAAAGGAATAATTTGCCCCACGGAGCAAAAGAGCTTGCCTTGCTTCGCACAGTTTTTCTAATATCTGATGTATTGTAAGCCGTGTGCTTTGCTTCATGAGAATTTGAGCGTGTAACCTTTCCCTGATTAATTGCATCCTGCTTCTTACCGTTACTACATTTGGACCTACGTGGTGGTGACTGTAGGGAGCGGAGCCAGGGCGTTGAGCTCTAGGTGCAAAAAAAAAAAAAAAAAAGGTTATTTATGGAGTATCTACACCGTAGGAGGGTTTTGGAGGGATTGGAGCTTTTATATGCAAAGATGGGACATGATTGAGTTCTCTCAAAAAGTGGTCAGAATGTACTCGGGTAGTTTTCTATTTGACAGATCATATCAACCGGTTTTCTCCCTTTCCCCCCAGATCCTAGTAGGTATTCATCAGTTTGCAAGGTTCTTTGTGCTTATTGCGGTAGGCGGCTGGAGAACTGAACCGGGCTTCTGCTCCCGCCACCAGAGGGTTGTGGCTCCCTTTCTAAGCAAGGCGGGAAGAATGGACCGCGGACCACGAGCTCGTCCGCAGCGCACCGGTGGCCCACCGCTGAAGAGAACCTCTCTAGCAGGCTGCCTGGCACAGGGACCAGCTGGCATTTGCCCCTTTGTGGATAGAAAATTAATTTTGATTAAAAGCTCCTAGAGGTCAGGTTCGATACAGTGCCAGCTGCAGATGAAGGGTATAAATGATCCAAGAGAGGTGGCTTGGACAAAGTGGCATGGTGATTTATTTATTATTATTATTATTTTTTTTTTTTTGCATTGACTTTCGAAGAAGTTAGCTGGTTTTATCGAAGTGATACCAGGCTTTTTGAAAAAAAAAAAAATGCTCAGACTAGGCTACCATCTTAAAACGAAATATTTGGTGGTGGTGCTGCTGTGACTCCCTAGCGTTTGGGAGGCTCCATTGCCTGTGACCTCCTGCCAGCAGTGTGCAGTTAACTGCTTTAAATCTTCATTGAGCACCTGCTAAGAAAGATAGTGTAAGTCTTTACTTTTGGGGGCACAGCAGGAGGCCATCAGGTAGTAACCACAGGGCGGTATTGTGAGGTCTGGACCCCTGAGGACGGGCCGCAGCCCCAGGAGGCGATACATGATCTCTGCTGGGCAGGGCCCAGGCAAAGCCAGTCCCCTGTGCCGGACCTGCGGAAGAGCCCTCTCCTGGACCCCCCTGGGAAGCCATGGGGAGATACCCCAGGAGGCTTCCTAAATGGGTGACTTGGAGAGGAGTTGACTTCCATGGGTGGGCAGGGAGGAATGGGCATTCACATTTGCTGTTGTTAACCCATGATCCATTTTCCCAAATAAGTATACATTCTGTTCCTGTTGTCCAGATCAGAACGCGATGCCTGTGCCCAGATCT
>NW_004567123.1:16808363-16821941 GCF_000260355.1 Condylura cristata
TTTTTTTTTTTTTGTTTTTTTTTTTTTTGTCTGTCTGTCTGTCTGTCTGTTGTGTTGACTTTTCTCTTCAGGATCCCTGCTGCCTTGGTGATCCCGGGCTGACAGCCAGAGAGCACAGCGGCTCAGCTCCTGGAGAGTGAGGGTTGAAGAAAGCGGAGGGGGCCGCCCGCGTCCGCTGGCTCCCGTTAGGTTGGTTCCTGCAGCGGTGCCCGGCAGCCTTGGCGAAGGCCCTGCCCAGCAGAGATCATGTATTGCCTCCAGTGGCTGCTGCCCGTCCTCCTCATCCCCAAGCCACTCAACCCCGCCCTGTGGTTTAGCCACTCCATGTTCATGGGCTTCTACCTGCTCAGCTTTCTCCTGGAGCGGAAGCCTTGCACAATTTGCGCCCTGGTTTTCCTGGCAGCCCTGTTCCTCATCTGCTATAGCTGCTGGGGAAACTGTTTCCTGTACCACTGCTCTGATTCCCCGCTTCCAGAATCGGCGCATGACCCTGGTGTTGTGGGCACCTAACAACCCAGTTAACTTTCCAAGGAAGCAGAAGACGGGAGGGGAGGCATTGACATAGGTCATAAAGCATTGGAGTTTCAAATCCCGCAGCCCTGCGGGTGCCACATTCCTGACGGCGCCTTTTGGCCTGTGATGTTTTATCCTTATAATGTGAATAATGGCACTGACTGGTGCTTTCATTGTAGAGTCCTATAGTCGTGGGTGGTCTTGTGGTTATGTGTGTTCTGTCCCCATCTTGGTTCCTAGCTGGCAGGATGGCCAAATCCTCGCTCATTCCGGCGAGGACTCTGCGCCTATCCTGGTCAACCACCCTGGCATGACCTGGACAGATAAAATGCCAGTCTCATGTCACCTCTGTGACCCCTCCTTGTTAGGGTCTCCTCCCCTCTCCAACTGACTCCTTTGTCCCTTTCCTGGTTTCCCTTAGTTCTCTCCTACACCCTTTCCTTTTTGGGGGAGCACCTGTCCAAGACAGGGCTCATTTTTGCACTTATCTCGAATTTAAAGAGATTGCTGACGCCCAAGAGCCTCGCTTTTTCGTCCTTCTTTCCCTGTTCAGCAGGCTAGACGAAAAGTCTTGACTGCTTGTTGCCCATAAATCTCCAGTATTTTCTCCACTTCATTTTGAAGAAAGATAGATACATATTGCTCTTTCACCTGAGTGTCTGGGCTCATGCTTATAGCCCAGCCTCACTTCCTTTGCCCTTCCTCCTGCCCTTCTCAGCTGTCTCCAGGAGAGGGGCCTCATAGTGTCTCCCGTGCATGCTCTGCAGGATTGAGGTGTGGTGTGTACATGTAGACCTAGCAGTCCCCAGCCGAGTGAACGGAAGAGTGTTCGTGAGTTTCATAACAACCATGATCCCTTTGATAGGTGTTTGGATATAGTTTGGTGTGCTGTGTGTGTGGTGTGCTGTGTGTGCGTGTGTGTGCGTGTGTGTGTGTACAAATACATGTGTATGTACCTTTTAAAGAAGCTTTATCAAATGTGTTCTGAATTTGAGGTTTAGCAATAGCTAGCTCTAGTAGGTGCCGCTACAGTTTTCATTTAGCATGGGGATTACAGAGTGACCAGCACATTGGACTCCAAGGTGGTTCAGACAAGACAGAGGGGAACAGTGGCCATCATCCTCGTGCCAGGAGATTCTTCAGTCCTGCATATATAGACTATCTGTTTTGAAGAATACACAGGAAGACTTTGTGACTGTCACTTGCTATTTTTTTTCCTGCGCTTCAGTAACAAGTGTTGGCAAATGAGACTTTCTCCTGGCCCAGGCCCTCTGGGGATCAACATGGTTGTCCTTCCAGTCTCAACTATCCATCTTCCTCTGGCCTGACATGGGGAGGGAGATAGGCCAGTCAGCGGACAGAACTGGAGGCAGTCCATGTAGGGAATGGGACCTTGAGGCCACACTTGTGGAACATTTGGACTGCTGTTCCAGAGCTTTTATTTCTGGTGTGTTCGTTGCACAGCTGTTTGAAATGTTTAATAAAGCTTTATAAACTTTACTTTGTGGTTTTATGTGGCTGCGGTCCATTTGGGTTGTGGTATTGGGTTTCTAGGTTGGTGGGGAGCAAGGAGTAGCATGGAGGGACCGGGTCCTTGGCGCCAGGGTACCTTGGCCCGAAAACTTGATCTGCTCTCTGGAAAGCAGATGGTGGGGTTGGGGGAGGGGAGAGCAGGGGACAGGCCAGGCAGTGAACAGGAGGGAGTCTGAAAGTTTTCAGAGATGAGACATTTGCTTTTCTCAGCTCCCATGGCTTCTCGCCTGAAACTGTTTCCCTCCATAGGAGATTTGAGTAACTGATCCCTTGACAAACAACTTAAGACAGCTGGAGCTCTAATCATCAAGGATTTTTATGGTGCTGCTTTTGAAGTAAAAATAAAGTGAAACCCCTTATGGCATTTCAAGTGGAAAAATAAATAAGGCTAGCCGACCAACCAGGGGGCTTACCACGATGGTTGGACGTGCCAGACGGTGCAGTTCCGGGTCGTCGATGTACATGTGCTCACACAGCTATGACCCCTGAGACAAAGGGGGGTATCTGTCAGGGCCTGTGCTGGTGTCCACCCTGAAATCTCAAAAAGATAGCAGCACTGCCTGACCAAGGGACAGGGCTGTGATGAAGGTCTTCTGAGAGCAGTTGTGAGAGGGCTTTGGTAATTTCATAGGTCACCTATTTCACCTAAATTTTTAGTTTATGGTTATAAAGGTTTGTCTCATTTTCTTTAGCCTTTTTAAATCTCCCTACCATCATTTGGTCCTCCTTTTCACTCCTGTGGCATACTATTGCTTTGACCTTTCTTAACCAAAATTTGCCAAAGAGTTGTCAATTTTAAAGGTATTTTCAAGGAGTCAAACTTATCAATTACATCTGCTCAATATTTTCCCTATCTGATTCTGTCACGTTTTTATATCTCAATTCTTTTCTGGGATTTCTGGATATATTTCATGGTTCAGCAAAGCCTTGACAAGCTGAGGAGTTGCACACGTGGAAAGAAAGGATGGTTTGTTTAGCAAACTCTGAACCCTCCACACTGGCTTGCTGGGGATTTCAGGGGCAAGACCCAGGCCTGACTCTCCAGGAGCACATGATTCTGGCCTGTGGAAAGACTTAAGAAAATAAACCATTGCAAATTCCAAAAGCAAAACAAACAAACAAAAAAGGCTTTCGTAGCCCTACTATCCCGTGGAGGCACCTGGATGATAGACGAAGCCAAGATGATTGCTTATTTTGCTCTCCTCAGAAAGCAACTTTTGTCTTAGGTCAAGCCCACTTGAGGGTCATAAACAGGCCTCCCTCTGAAAGATGTGTGGCCCTTCCCAGCAGAGAGCCTGCAGCCCACCATCTCCCGAGGTGATTGCCAAGTCAGCGTTCTGTCTGCCCAACAGGGCTTTCCACCTTGCCAAGGCAGCATTGGCAATAACCTGCCCCTCATCCCCGAAACACCTTTCAAGAAAATGAAAAGGAAATACCTCTCCGAAAAAAGTAGGGGTAGCAAGCCTCAAAAATCACACACCTGGCTGGTGGCTGTGACACCTAATGTGAAATGGCTGCAAGGAAGTACATGGAGCTGGTAACCACAAGACCACTGAGGCCTGGGTTAGGCTGATCTGTGTCCTGCTCTAGGCCTCAGTTTCCTTATGGTAAAGTGTGGTCTTTGGAACAAAAACAGTCTTGGTAGCCCTAATGTACTGGGAATTGAAGAAAGGCTCTGATGCAGTCTGGGGAGGACTGATGCGCAAGCAGAGATCTGAAGACAAGTGTAAATGTTTGAACAGGGAAATAATAGATGAGGTGTTACATCTTACCATCTAGTCAAGGATATCCGTGCTTACAGAGAGACTAGGTTAAAAGTAAAATGAAGGGTTACCAGTATCTGACTGCCCTAGAATCAGAACCCAAAAAGGGTTTTGGGGATAAAGAAGGTCAGGCTGTTTACAAAGCTAGAGGCCTATATTGAGAGATGGGGGCTGGGGGGGGGGGGCGCGCGGGCAGGAAGGGAAGGGGGCCTAGGGCCAGTTATGCTGGTGTCGGCTCCCAGATTTGGGCGTGAGAAATCTTCATTTTCTAGCTAACTGGAGCCATCACACATCCGTTTCTGATGTAAAGTAGTGGCCCAGTCAACACCATTTAAGGTGGAATTCTTCGGTAGAAACAGGTCTGCATTTGAGTAGTGAAAGCAGCAAGGTTGTCTAGGTTTTTGGGAACTGGAAGAAGTGGATAGAAGAAATGGTGGGTGAGGAGGGAAAGTTAGGAGAAAGAGAAAACTGGGGGGAGAACAGGAAAATGATAAAAGGGAGCTGACTCCCATTGAGTAGCTGCAGGCAAGGCCAGTCAGCTGCTAGAGCAAGAACCCAGTTACCTGGCACCTGGGGTAAAGGTTATCCCCAAATGGATGAAAGGGCCACTGCCCTGAAAAAGAGGAAAGAAGGGTTCTCTACATCAAGTGATAGAAGATGACCCTAAGAGCAGCTTGCCCAGCTGCTGCCGAGCACCCTCCCTCCACAGTGTTTCCCTGAAAGCCCGACATAGGACAGTCTTGGGGCAATGCCTTATCTTAAGAGAAAACTTTGATTATAAAGAAGGTACAAGGTGAAGAGGCGAAGCTGAATATGCAGCAGCTGCAGGCTTCAGACAGAAGTCCTTGATCTCCCTCCAGGATTTTGGGAAAGGAGGTCAAAAGGTGAGTGGAGGTAGAGAGTCAAGGCCTTGGGGAACCCTAGACACTGCCTTTGTCACTGAGCCTCTCTGAACCTCTGTTTCCTCACCTGTAAAATATCACAGCATCCGTCAGAGCCTGTCCCAAGGTGAAGTCTTCCCAAATGTTACTTCCTCTCTTCTGTCCATCCCCTTACCAGCTGACCTTACAGATGCAGCTGCTTCTTACAGATGCAGTCTGATCATCGAACTCTGCCACTTTGATTCACATACAGAGCATTCGACAGGCCCTGTGTCAAGCTGAGAACCTGATGCAAAATAAGACATCCCCTCCTTGGGGAGTTCAGGTTAATGTCAGGGTTGTGATGGAGTTAGGGTAAGAGGTCATTTGGGAGGCCATGTGGCAACCCCTCTGCTTGAAGTTCCTTAGTTTTATTTTACAAACCCTAAAGTGACAATATCTTTAAAGGGATTTTGTCCCTTGGTCAAAATCCTGACTCTTGATTTTGTTTGATCACCTGTTTGATCACCACCTTGTCATGGCCCTTCCCTGGATTTAAGAGGAATCCCTACCTGTCTAACTTCCTCCATACGAGCAACCAATGTTGGGGATATGTTTGAGGGTGCTTTTCAGATGTGAGTTCAACATCACCCTTCCAAGACAAATTCTCCGCATTGTTCTGGCCTCTCACCTCTTTTCCTGGGGACCTCATGCAGTCTGCACTTGGATGGCTCACCGCTTCTCCCAAACTTCACACTCTGCCAATTCCCTGCCCCACACTGAGTGGCAGCTCTCCAAGCCAAGTGGGGACAAGGAGCCGAGGTCTCAGGCCTGATCACCACTCATTTCTATCTGACTTTGCTCTCCTCTGCTCACTCTCCCAGTTTTCCCCAGCTGTAAACCAAAGAGGGGACTAGACCGCTAGTCGAATGTTTGCAAAGCCTTCTTTGCAAGTTAACCATGTTAACTTAGTCTCAGAGGTACTAGTTTAAAGAAACTGTGTTAAAACAAGCAAGCGTGTTTAATCATGAATTTTTACATTGTGATTACATTTTAAAATCTCTTCAGTGTAGAATTGTTAAGAATCTTAGCTTAAAGGCACACTTGGCAGGGTCTGTGAGGGAGGAAAACAGACACAGCCCTTCAATTCCCTGGGGCCTGCGGACCCAACTTTTTACGTTGACCATCAAAACACTGCACAGTTCTGGAGGGCAAAGACTTGGTATTTGTCCCTTGATCAGACCTGGCATAGAACTTATTAGTTGGCTGGCCAGATGGGTGAATGGGTAGGTGTCTCAATCAGTCAGTCTCTTGACTCCCTAAGGAGTTAGATGGCCCAGTCTTTCCTAGAAGGAAGAGAATTCAGTTTGCTTCTCAACTCCCCTCTTGGAACTCTGAAGTGAAAATATTTCCCAACTTCCAGACTAATAATTTGAACAAAGGTATGTGAGGAGAAACTTGTGAAAGACTCCATATCCTGGCATCTTCCCCGTGGCCCCCATGTGGTTTGAGAGTGACCCAGTCAGGTGGTAGACACCCTTTAAGACCTGGATATAGGTGGTTCCCAGAGTGACTTACAGGCTGAGCAGTTTCCTGCTTCCCCCCTCACATTATCTGCCCCACATTCCAACCTCTTAGTCGTTTCCATTTCTATAAGAGCCTCCTCCCTGGCAAGTCAGTGAACCAGCAGAATATGTTCCACAGCCCCATTTCACTACAAACCAGCTGAAGCTATACTGAGAGCTCCTCTGACTGCTCAGGGTTCAGAGCTAGGCCAGGCTGGCCCTTGCTTTCTGAACTCTGACAGCAAGCTTAGCTGGTCCTCTGCATTGCTCATCTTTCCTCATACCTGGATCCTGAGCTTCCTCTTTGGGGCGATGGTCTTGGAGCTTTGTACTCACAACCACAGTCCACTGTAACACACTCACACATCCATAGCACTGAGGTTCAACCCTTCCCCGGCCTCATTCCCTCAGACCACCTTGAGTAAAGACCCAGGCTCAGTCTAGCCCCCAGACTCACCACTATGGAGTACTGTGGGAGTTAGGCTGCTACTTGCGGGCAGACTGGTTCACTTAAGGAGCAGCTTTATGATGGTTGGCTTTTGGTTCTTTTGTTTTTAGCTTCCTGGTATAATAGGAACCCATTTTTATTGCCACACTTAGAGCACTTATTGTTCCATTTTGAACTCACAGGAACTGGGGACCACAGGCACATGGCACACACTGCAGCACTGTGGCTAACCATCCCCAAACCATGTCCTCGGAATAGCCTGGCTGTGCAGTATGAAAGACTATTGGATTAGGCCTCCTTGCCCTGGTCCTGGTGCCATCACACCTCTATAGGTGTATAAGCAACTGTTTATATAGCCCCTGAATCTCTCCCATGTCTGTCTCCTTTTCATTTGGATCCACATTTCTTGCTGAATAGTTGGACCAGTTGTCTCTGCCTCTAGCCCTGTCCTGTTTAGTCCCGCATCCTCAGGATCATCAGTCTAATCACCCAACATAGATCCTGCTCCTCAGCTCTTGGATTAATGTTTGTCCTTCCCGTAGCCCAGGGAAAGGAGTTGTCTGTGTTCACGGAGCAGTCAGTATTTCACACCCTGGCTCCCACCTACCCCAGTAGGTGAGTTCCTCCTGAGCTCCTCAGGGTACTCATCCAGATAAGCCCACTTGTCCTCCCTGAAGACATGAGAGTACTTTTGCATGAAAGTCTAGGAGATTCCCCGAGAGGGAGGAGTTCTGAGAAAATGGGGGCCTCCCGTTGCAACCACTGCTAGCAAGAGGCCTAAGGAGGGGTCGTTACAGATGTGTCCGTTAGGAGATCTTGTCCACATGAGGGCCAGCATAGTAATAAAAGCAGATAGCACCATGGAGAGGAGAAAATGAAAGGAAGAAGTAGGGAGAAGTGAAAGGGCAGTTTGTTCATTCCAACTATGAAGGGAAAGAGAGATGGGGAAGTATCCCTTGGACTCTTTATTTAGCTAATATTTGGCAACTATTTTTCCAGATCATGTGCTGGTGAGCATTTACCAGCAATTACCTCCCTGAAATTTTACAGAACTTCCTAAGGTTGACATGTTTATACCCTCTATATAGCAGAGGTTCCCAAGTTAAGTGACAAGTCACCAACTGGGATTTGCACCCCATCCCATTGCCCTCCAGAGCCTCATTTACTACTAACTTTGCCTACCCTATGGCCCGACAGGGAGGGAAAAAGCCAGAGAGTGGAGATAAAGGGGGATTACTGGAGGTTGGGTAGGATTTGGGGACTGAACATACCACTTTTCAGATGGGAAGCAGCCAGACAGAATAGAAACCAGTTTTAGTCAATTAAGAGATCTAAGCCCATTTAAAAAAAAAAAAAAAAGAGGGGAGGAGGAGGAATTGAATATTTTAAAGGATACAAAGATATACCTCTTTCCTACAGTGAAATGGCATCAATAAAGCAAAGACAAACAAGAACAGGGGTGATGATAGCCTGGATCCCAAGACGCTTGGGATGGGATGGAATGATGGGTAGCTGATAACTTGGCCTGGACTGGCAGCATGCAGCAACCTGCCCACCAAGCCTGGGAGGCTTAGCACTCATCGAGAGACCTTATCCATCCCCAAGCCATCTGTAGGGATTGCAGATTAAGTAGTGGGCGATGTAAAGCAAACGACTGAAATGGGAAATCAAACCAAAGAAGAAAAATGACCAGTGTTAAGTTAAGGATGCTAGACAGGAGTTGGGTGTCCTATCCTTTTACCAATTAAGGAGGTGCTGCCTGAGATATGCAAAATTGGTATCTACATAGTGGTCAGGACTGTGATCTGTGGGTCCAGTTTTGCTCAGTTTCCAAAGGTTTTGGGGGGCTAGTTGGAAGGTCCTGATACTCCCCATTCAGGATCTTGAAGTTTGTAGATTTACCCCCAACCTATAGTGTGAATTTAAGCCCCATGACTCACAGTAAGAACTGGTCCATGCCCTTCTGACTGCATTGTCTCGTTTATACACCATGTCACATTCCTGAACAATTACCACATAATTCTTTTCGAACCCAGGTTTCCAGATATTTTTATGACCAGGATTAGATGGGCAAAGACTCATACTGAATCCCCCCAGTAGGGATGCTTTCCATTCACTTCCTAGGTGCCTATAATTCATGTCTCCTCACTCATTGGACCTGTTTCCTCACTAAAAATAAGGCGATTGGACTAAACAATCCTTGGGCTCCTTTCCATTACTACCATCATCCTCAGACGCCCTGGTACCTGGAGTGGACAGAGAGTATGTGAGTCCAGGATCTGGGTCAACTCCACATCTGGGAGCTTGGAAGAATCCTGACAATGGCTGAAAGTGAACTTGGCATTTGCTGGTTGAAATGGTTTTCCTGCTCATGGCGAAGTGTCTTGGCAGGTTCTATGCAGGTAGGTTGATTCATATATGAGGGGTAGGGTTGGGCTCTGTGATGTTTCCTTGCAGGATTGGACATCTCCAGGCAGCATGTTCCCTGAGAAGGTGACCCTGCTCTCTGAGTCAACCAGGAATAGCTTCACTGAAAGTCAGACCCTCAAAGGGATGGCTTATCCAAAACCAAAGCTCTGATCACTGAAAAAATGACAAAATCCATTTCCAACCTCACCTCAGAGCACACAGGCAAATTCAAAAACTATTTTTCAAAAGTCAAAAGGAAATATGAACTCAATAAAAACCAGGGAGGAGAAAAGTTGGATGGGGAAACCCCACTTAAAAAGCAATAAAATAATATCAAGAAGGCAAACACCTACCAATTTGATACATCAAAACTAAATATCTTCAAAATCAAATAATATCACAGACAGTCAAAAAGCAGAGTGAGTAAACTATTTGCAGACCCATATATGTAAATCAGAGTGAGTAAACTATTTGCAGACCCATATATGTAAATGAGCACACACAAAGCCTTAGCAATAAAAATGTACAGATAAGTTTGTAATTCACCTACATAGCTTACCAAAAAGAAAATAGAATTGACTAAGCTTAAAAAAAAATACAAGTTTTTACCAACAAGGTAGGGGGAAGAAATGATTAAGAATTCCCGGTTCTGATGAGGATACAGTGGAACAGGCAATGCTGAGGTGACTGAATTGGTGTAAACTTTTTGGAATGTAACATGGCAGTTGTAGAGAAGAAGAGAGCTGAACATTTCAAGAAAAGGCAAATGGCCTCTATATACATTTATTTAGTTAGACATAGTGCTAGGTGTTAAAACATGAAGATAAATAAGATATGGTACCTGCTTCTGGGAATACAAAGGTAAGGCAGACACAAACAGATACTAATATGCTAAGTAGTGAGAAATAGGCTTGGGACAGTCCTCCAAGCTTGGATCTTCTGGGCCGGGTGGTACAATTATGCAGCTTTATGGGTGTATCCAGGGAAGTTCCTGGGAAAGTTTCGGGAGGAGTAGGAGCTATTCAGGTGGATGGCAGAGACACACTCATGCAATGGAGGCTTTCAGAATGTGAAACGAGAGGCAAGGATGGAGAAGCCCGAGACCAGCTCACACAGCCCATGTCTATCTAATTGAGGAGTTTGATCTTTTTCCTCTTGACAAGTAGCCACTGAAACATTTTAAGCAGGCAAATGCCATGGTAGGATTTCTGTTTTAGATGATTAGTTGCTTGGAGACATTTGGAGGAGATGATGACCTTGGTCCAGGTAGAGAGGTCAAGGCCTGAACTAGGGCAGGGGCCAAGAGGATGGAGAAAAGTGGTCAGACCCAAGAGGTAAACTTAGGAGAACACACTGCTGGGGTTAAAGAAAGGTCAGCATGCTGGATCCTGTTTCCTGGGTGACCAGGATGAGAAACAACCAAGAGGAAGAGTAGGCTTATGGAACCAGAGGAGGGCTGTGAGCTCAGTAGTGAAGTTGGGTGGAAGATGGGCATCCAGTTGGAGGTGGCCTATCAGGAAGCAGGTAGAGTTTAAATCCAAGAAGAGACTTGGGTTGTGATTGATGGTGATTATTGCCATGAACTTTGTCACCAAAGTCACTTAAAGGATGTAGCCACTGAGAAAAGAAAGGGGGTCCAGAACAGAGAATCGCTAGATGGAGAGAAGACAAAGGTCACCAAGGCAAAAGAGAAATCAGAGTGATGGGAAAATCTGGAGCCTGTGTGAGTATGGAACACACACACACACACACACCCTGCCCCCAGCCCCAGCCTGGGATGTGGAGCATTCCCTGGAGAGAACAACCATCAGATAAAAGAGAAAGGACTGAAAGCCCACTGGATGGAGGAGTTCAGGGCCCTTGGGGCCTCAACAGGGGCAGTGTTCTGGGAGAGATGGGTAGGAGCCCCAAAGTGGGCAGAGGAACATGCAAAGGGAAGAGAAGCAGGCAGCAAGGCCACGTGTCCTGGAGAGTTGGGAGTCCCGGAGAGAGCTTACTGGAGTAACAATTCATGTCAGAAAGAATTTCTGGGCTGGCTTGAGAAGAAATGAGGATAGACGTGTTAGAAAACAGGTTGGAAAAGCTGTCACCTAAAATCCTGTCTAAATCGGAGGCAAGAACAGAGGACAGGGATGGTAAGGAAGAAAAAATATCCATTGATGACCTTAACTTAGGTCTGTTGTCAAGTAGGAAAGCGTAAGCGCCAGCTTGGAGCTCATGTGGTAGTTTGGGCCTCTCCCAGTGGAGACAGAGAAGCAGAGACTAGCTTAAAGAGAAAGGTGCAAGTTCAGGGGCAGGACCAGACTCAGCAGTGACTGACGGGGATGGATACAGCAAGAGGCTCCTGCTAGGGAGACTAAGCAGGAGGGACCAGAGGGCAAGACCAACCAAGAGGGAGCATTCTAGAAACCCCAGGAGAAAGTCCTCAGAGGTCAGGGTGGCCCTGATGGGCCAGATGCGCAGTGGTTGGGAGAAGATGGGAAGGTGAAGGTGTCCCCAGAACCTGGTCTTTGGCCATCCTGGCCACAGCAACTTTGGGGGAGGGAGCAGAAGCCCAACTGGGTGGGGGTGATCCGGAGTCTAATTGAAAAACAAGAGAGGAACAGGGGAGCAGGTGGTCCCAGAAGGTGCTAATTCTCAGAGGCTGGCTGGGCCAGCCTGACGCCAGGAGCAGGGACAGGGGCTCTACACAGGTGGGATTAGGAGCAAAGGTGGAGGGATTAGTTGTGCTGCTGGAAGGGACAATTTAGCTCATGTTCATTTTACTACGTAACCTGATCTCCATGTTCTTCTGGCGGGTTTGTCTCTGCCCTTTGGGTACCGGCTACAGGTCTAATTAGCACTGGTTTCATCCTGCCTCATGTCTGGGACTGTGTCTTACTCTTTTTTTTTTTTTTTTTCTTTTTGTACCTTTTGGCACCTAGCAACAGGCAGTAAGGTAGGTAGAAGCAGAATAATTATTTTCTGCTTGAAATCAAATGTTTAAAATGGAAATTCAGGATTTCTTTTTAACCATAAAGATTCTGTAACAATTCCCAAGGAACCAGCGAACATGGACATAAAAGTCAATGCTGCGGTGGTTGGGACATGAGTGGGTCTGGTTCTAAGGAAACGTACCCTACATTCCAGTGTGGGCACAACTCTAGCTTACATGGTGAGATTAAGATCATTGTCTTATATGGCCATTGCATCCTCTTCCTGCCCACCCTGAGGTAGACTGCACCACTTGCCCCATTTAACAGGGCTAGAGGGAGGGAATGGTGGGCAGTGGAGTGGGTGGGGACTGGGGCAGAGTTTCAAACGCTGTGTTCAGGGTCCTCATTACTTGGTGGTAATGTTTCTTAGACACTGAATACATATTAACTATTTCCTCTATATTTGGGCAAAAGTCAAAATCAAGAGAACCTTGGTCTAAGTCCTTGAATTTGGGGTTTGTGCATACATGGGCAGAGAGAGAGAGGCCGATAAGTCATCTGTGTGAGAGGACATCTCATGCTCCATGGTAATCACAAAGAATAGGAACAGAAAATGTTCCTACAATAATAAGGAACATGAGGGAAGAGTAAGGGCCGTTAGAAAACCCAAGCACCCCAGACATCCATTATATGATGTATCAAGCCCTGAGGCAGGGAGACCAGCTAGAAGCCCATGGTCAAGATAAGAGAGGAAGAAGCAGACCAGTAGAGATGGCAAGAGATAGATCAGAAACCTTGGAGTAGATAAAAAACAGAAATCATTTGTGAATGACTAATGACTACAATGAGAGCGCAGAGCCAAAAGCAACTCTCATGCGTCGTGGGTAGGCCCCTGGGTGGATGGTGGGCAGCCTCTGGGGGGATACCACATGGAGAACCAACTTGAGGGCTGGACAGTGCACTCAGATACAGTTAAGGTGTCAAGGACATAGCCAGGAGCCTAGCGAGCACTTGGATCTGGGGTCTGAGGCTCAGGATGAGCTTTGACTATAAGTAATAGCCCAGGTACATCACCACACAAAAAAATGGAGAATCCCAAAATGAGTGAGGTCACCAGAGAGGATGGAAAAGGCCCAGCAGAGCAGAATCATGCGTTATCATGATATTTGAAGAGCCTGTCAAGGTGTAGGCAGGCAATAAAGGAGAGTGAAGGGAGGACCTGAAAGATACAACAAACAGCTAGCAAACTGGGTTGCCATGGCAACCAGGTAGAAGCATTTCAAGGAGAAAGTAATCAACACTGTCAAATACAGCAGAGAATTCCAATAAGATAAAGACCGATTTTTTTCTTTGGATTTGGTAATTAGTAAGCTTTTGGTGACCTTATTAAGAGTGTTTTGAGGGAGTCCTGAGATATATGAGCTGGAATAATGTCAAGATGAGATAGGGCGGTGAATCTGTTAACAAATTGTCCTATGAGGAGCCTGGAAGGAAGACTTCAAGGTGAAGGATGGAAGTGGGATGCCGGGTGCAGGATGGAGGGGGCTGCCGGGTGCAGGATGGGGGGGGGGG
>NW_004567123.1:16822399-16827003 GCF_000260355.1 Condylura cristata
GGGGGGGGCTGCCGGGTGTAGGATGGAGGGGGATGCTGGGTGTAGGAAAGCAGGAGTTAACTCCCAAGCACAACAAGCTTTGCTTAGTGCCAAAAGTTTACTCATCTACATATTCTAGTTTAGCACCCAGGGAGTGTGCCTAGTACTGTGGAGACTTTGGTGAATTAAATAAAACAGACAGAATCCCTGTGTCATATAATTGGTCCGACAGTAAAGGAAGATGTTATTCAAATGATCACACACATAAACGGACCGTTTCCAACACTGATACTGAAGGAGTGCAACTAGGTGCTGGCAATGGACAGGGGCCTGTCCTAGGCTGAGTCCTGAGGCTTCCCTGAGGAGATGACTCTCGAACCAAGTTGTAAAGAAGGAAAAGCAGTTAACTGGATAGAGGAAAATGGATAGAGCATTCTGGCAAGAGAACAACTTGTGCACACGAGAGAAATGACCCAAGAGGCAGACAGTGCTGGCTGTGCAGAGCTGTGGAGGCCAGAACTGAGCTTCGTACATCCTAGAAGCAAAGAAAACAGGACTGGGACATGCCCTGGTGCATTTCTATAAATTAGTTTGGGGCAATAACAGAGAGATCATTAGAGGAAGCATGGGGTGGACTCAGGAAGACAGAAGTTTCGGTTGTCATGGTGGACATGGTGGAGACACAGTCACTAGGCTGGTTAGATCTGGTGCTTTGACCGAATGAAGAGGGGTAGGAGAGGAGGAAGTATTCAGAAGACCCCTGAATTTTGGGTGAGACGGCAGTGTCTTTCTCCAAACAGGGAGCCCCAGAAAGGGACTGGTGAGTGAGTTAGAGCCCAATTCTGCTGGTGGACAGCTGAGACATCCTAATGGAAGTGGGGAGGAAGGACTGACTGCACGGACTGACTGCACAGACTGGAGCACAGAGGGATGAATCACAGCAACTGTTGGATTCTGAGTAGAAATATGAAGCAAAGTGGCTTCAGGTTCCTGGATCATTTTGCGATTACAAGATTGACTGAGGAAGCCCAGAAAACACCAACATTTGGGTGTATAAAAGGAAATTCCCCTTTAGGGTTCTGAAAAGAAAGAGCCAGAGAGGACCCTCAGCAGAAAGTTCAAGTAGTTGGCAGTGGGTGATGGTGGAGAGCCCACTCCAACATGCATGCATTCACTGTGGCATGCCCCTCCATGAGCAGCAGGACGAACCCTGCTGATTCAACAGCCTGGGGCCCATGGGAGCCCTCAGAGAAGTTTACTAGAAGTGGCTTGGGTGGGAGTAAACTAAGGAAAGAAAGGAGCAGGGGATAAAGTCTAATCCTTTAAGATTTTGATTATTTAAGGACAGACCAATACTGGCATTGGAATATCCTGAAGCGGCCTGAGCAATGAACAGAGTGAGGATGGAGACAATTAGTGAAGTGAGCTCCCAACGGGGCTGGGCTCAAGCTTGGAGGTAGATAAATTAGTTTGGGGCAATAATGTGTATTTGTCTGAATGGGACAAAATTAAATTATTTACCTTTTAGAGAGAAACTTGAGCTCCATGATCTTCTGGGAGCTTCTATCTGACCTCTGTGCTGACTCCAGCTCTAATGAGCACCAGCTTTATCCTGTCTCGTGGCTGGGATCATGTCTTATTTGTGTGTTTCTCAGAACCTAGCAACAGGCAGTAAATTCTTTGGGTGCCAAATCAGTATTTTCTGCCTCAGAATCAAATATCTAAATTCAACATTAAAATTCTGACCAAAAATAATCCAGCACTTAAGCACAGGAAAGAACTGGGGCAGCAAGTTTCAGGTGGCAGTTTTTAGTGGGTGGATTGAGCAAAAGTGGAAGTGCGTGCTGTCCTCTAAGCTCTGTACCCTTATCCACACTCAGACTCATCTCCTCCTATGCACACCACCTCCTCCCACATGAGACAGAACATTGCCCATTTCACAGATGCCGGGAGAGCGGAGAAGGAAGTGTCTTACTGACTCCGTTCCTGAGGCCGGAGCTGGGTTCAGACCTTGATCCTTCCAATCCCACAGCCTTCCCAGGACCAGGAAGATGGGGAGGAAGAGGATGAGGGAGAGCCCTGTGAAGCCCGGGCAGAGGTGCTCAGCAGGCTCTCAGGAAGGCTGCAGGTGGGATCCCACTGAAGACCCACCAGGTATGGAAACCCTGGCTTCCAGCCGCAGTGAGGAGGGATCGGCCGCGCCTGCGAAGCCGGGCAGTGGCCCACCACACTCATGCGTGCAGCTGTATTGCATCTAAAAGTTCTATATTTAAAAAAAAAAAAAGTAACAGTTTAACTCCTCTCAAACATGTTTTCATGTATGCCGTGACACGGAGCTCGAATCTGATCTTTTTCCACATGGATAACCAGCATGCTAAGCACCGTTTATGGCCTAAAGACATCTTTCTCCCAACCCCTATGTCGAGCCTATGTGGGTCCGTTGCCTACTTCTGGGGCGATACCCTATTTCAATGAGCAAAGCTTTATCTTACCACCTAGCAAGGCAATATACTGCTGGCCCTTTCTTTCTTTCTTTCTTTATTGTAATTATCGTGATCATATTGGAGACTTCCTTTTTCACATACATTTTAGAATTAACTTGTCAAAGTTTCATGAAAAAAAAAATCTTGTTGGAACGATGAGGAGATTACATTGGAGGAAGAAATAACATCTTTAGGCCATCGGTTCTTCCCATTTGTGAACACGATGTCTGCTTCCATTTTAGTCTTACTCGTTTGGTGTGATTGTTAATGCCTTCTAAAAAAGACTGGTGACTTTTGCCATAAAGCTGTTTTACATTTTTTTTTTTTTTGGAGGTTTATTCCTCAGTACCTTATCTGTTTTGTTGCGTTTGTATGCGGGAAAAGTTTTCCTTTTCTTTCCAAATTTTAATCAATTTACTAATCACGATGCTTCATTCACAGACACAGTCCGTAAATGTGCTTTGTCCCTGGGCACACAATGAGAACACAGCACACATGTAAAACAGAGTTAATTGGCTGGAAATGAATTAGAATTTTTGAATTAAATTTTAATTATACAGGTAATACATGAATACATGTGCCTTCAAATAAAATTAGAGCACTACAGATAAAGAAGTCTCTAGTGCCCACGGCCCCCACGCCTCCGCTGCAGTCCCCCACCTCAGAGGTAGCAGCTCTTGGGCTTTGCTGATGACCCAAATGTCTCCCTGTGCTCCTCGCGTGTGTGTCTGCACGGACCTGGCATGCACACTCTGGAGGGTCAGTCTCAGCCGCTGCACCCACACCACTTCCAGCTTGCCACGGCCCTCGGCAGTGCTGGCTTCGGTGACTGGCCACATTGACTGGTGACTGACACTGGACTCAGTGTTTTCCCATGGATTGGGTGTCACAGTGTTTCCAGTGTCCTTCCATTAGACAAACATCAGAATACCCTGTACACTGCCCATTTGCACAGGTACCAGCGTGTCTCTGGGACAGATACTTAGAAATGGGGTGATGGGTCATAAGGTGTTCGTGTGTATGTCTCTTCGGTCCTAGTGGAAACAGCTGAAAGGTCCTCCAGAGTGCCCTCCTCGTGTAATTTCCTGCATTGGAGTGTAAGAGTTTCTTTTTCTCTAGATCAGCTCCAACTTTTACATTTTTAGCCACTCTGATGAGAGTAAAATAGTATATTACTTTAGTTTGCATTTTTCTGAATTACCTGCAAGATCGAAGTCTTCGTGTGTTGACTGTCCTCTTCTTGTTTGTCCATATTCTTTGCCCATTTTTGAAGGATTTTTTGTCCTTTTCCCACTGAACTTTAGTTCTTTATGTATTTGAATATTAATACTGTGCTCTATCTATTGAAACTATTATCTACAAAGTGATTCTTGTCATTTAATTGTATAATGTATTTTGTCCTAAAGAATTTTTAAGTGTAGCTATGATCAAATGTATCCATCTTATTTATATGCCATTTTTATATTTTAAATTTTTGGTGTCAAGACTCGTGTTCAATACATTCTTATTTAAAGAAAACCTTCTCAATATTGAGATTCTATACCCCTGCTCTAAAATTTATAGTTTATTTACACATATTTAAGCCTTTATACTATATATAAAAAAAAAATTCCATGCGCATGAATATTAGCCTGCATGAATCTAACATTAACTCTTCCTCCCCCCCAAATGGATAGATAATTGCCTCAACACTACATGGGATAATGTATCATTTTCCCACTGATTTCAAATCGCTGCCTCTGTGTGACATCCAATTCTAATGCAGGTCTATGCCCCGGTCCTTTCTGGCCCACTGATCTATTTGTCTGCCCCGAGCTTGATAATATGCTTTGCTAACTGGCAGCACAAATCTCACCCTCTTCTGTTGTTTTTGCAAAATTGCCTTGACCATCCTTGCATGTTTGCCCACTACATGAATTTTAAAACCAGCCTGTAAAGTATCAGAAAATTTTCGCTCGGATTTTAATTTGGGATGACATTGAGCTCGTGGTTAAGTTTGAAGAGAACTGACATCTTTTTCAGACTGAGTCTGCGCACCGGTGTGCATTGCTGTATCTCTGCGTTGGGGTGATCTTTCACGTCTCTCAGGGAAGTCTGGTGATTCTCTCTGGCTGCATTCTTGATAAGTGTGTCCCTAGGCTC
>NW_004567123.1:16827158-16839703 GCF_000260355.1 Condylura cristata
GCGGGCTGGCATCATTGATTGAAAGCAAATTAGAATTTTTCCAAATTATACCTTAATTAAACAAGTAAGGCATGCATACATTCTCCCTTTTAAAATAGAGAAATATGAATATAGTTAAAGTTCCTTCGACCACCTGAGATCATGGTCCCTCCCCCATCCACAAAGGTGGCCAACGTTCAGTTTTAGATACTGCCTTCTATAGTATGTATGTATTATTGATGGAAGCATTTGGGATAAATTCTTCTATTTTGTAGATATTAGCACTATATCCTGTATTTTTCACTCAATCTTACCTTGTTGAGATCTATCCATTATGGTTAATATAGCAGTTCGTTTGCACCTCTGACAAACTGTCTAGAGCTCTTTCACGGACAGGCACCTGGCTTCCCAAATCCATAGGCCGTGTGGTCACAGCCCTCCCCCACCCCAACATTATGATGAAGGTGCTGGGAACATGTCGGTACCTGCATGTTCAGTGTTTCAATGGGTCTGTGTGATGTTTTGGCCTCTATAGTGTCCTTTGCTCTGCTCTTTAAGAGGCGGGGCCCGTATGTCTTCTGAGGTGACCGCCAGTTTAAACCCTGTCCACAAATGTAAGTGCTCATTCTTCCAGATCAGTGCCACTCTTTAAAGTTTATGATTCTGATGGGCACGAAACTGGTATCTTGTTTAATTTGTGGGATCATCTGTGCATCTCCTTTGTCCATCTTTCTTCTGGGTTGTCATTTTCTTATTGATTTGTGAGAATTCTTTATATATCTTGATATTCTCTATGTACTGTTTGCATTGTAGATAATGCTCTTTTGTGATTTACATCCTTTCCTCTAAACAATCCTTGTGTTTTAACTTTATTACAGAACTTCCTATTTTTAAGTCATATTTAAAATCTTGTCTGAAGAATGTGTCTCTACATTAGGATCACAATAATTTTCCTTAAGTTTTTTATTGTTTTCTTTCTTGCATTCATACATCTCTTTATATAATGCTCCCATCTAAGTCTTTACTGCTTATGAAGTTTACTTCTAGTGTCAATTGTTGTTTAATTTTAATGAATTTCGAATTTGATAACCAGTTTTTTCCATTACCATTGATTGGATTATATGATACTTCTCCACTGATTTCAAATCGCTGCCTCTGTGTGACATCCAATTCTAATGCAGGTCTATGCCCCGGTCCTTTCTGGCCCACTGACCTATTTGTCTGCCCCGAGCTTGATAATATGCTTTGCTAACTGGCAGCACAAATCTCACCCTCTTCTGTTGTTTTTGCAAAATTGCCTTAACCATCCTTGCATGTTTGCCCACTACATGAATTTTAAAACCAGCCTGTAAGTATCAGAAAATTTTCTGCTCGGATTTTAATTTGGGGTGACACTGAGCTCGTGGTTAAGTTTGAAGAGAACTGACATCTTTTTCAGACTGAGTCTGCGCGCCGGTGTGCACTGCTGTATCTCTGCGTTGGGGTGATCTTTCACGTCTCTCAGGGAAGTCTGGTGATTCTCTCTGGCTGCATTCTTGATAAGTGTGTCCCTAGGCTCATGGTCAATTTTGCTGTTAGCTGAGAATAGGGCACCCTCTACCCTTGTTTCTCCCCCTGTTTCCGATACTCCCTTCCAACTGTTTACTAATCACTGGGCTTGATTTGTAGACACACACCCAGAGTAAATGTTCTTCCTCCCCAGCACGAACGTGTGAGCACAGCCAAACAGGCGGGCTGGCATCATTGATTGAAAGCAAATTAGAATTTTTCCAAATTATACCTTAATTAAACAAGTAAGGCATGCATACATTCTCCCTTTTAAAAGTAGAGAAATATGAATATGGATACAGTCCCCTTTGGCTAGCCTCTAAAGTCTAACTACCCCCCTCTACAGTTTTATATGTCTCTTTCCATAGAAATATATAGTACTGACATAGGTATTTTGAGTGAATCATTTAACTTCCTAGGGATTTTACTGCAAACTGTTTCTGTTTTTACGATAAACCCATACTGATACCCATGCCCAGCTCTTCCCCTCAAAAAGCTGTATTGTATTGCCACAAGTGTACCAGATTTCCTCCTTCCTAAAATCCACAGACATTTAGCTGCCTCCTCTTCTCCCCTCCTTCGTCTGCTGGCAAAGGCTGCCTGTCTGTGCCTCCTCTGTAAACTTTCTCCAGGGCAGTGATTGAGAGCTAGCATTTGGGGGTCTCAAGATTTCTGTATATGTATTTGTAGTCAATATTACCAAGGAGCCTCCATAATTTCTGCACCGTTTAAACTTCCAACCGGAGGATACGAGAAGACTCCAGTCTCTATGCACTAAGCAATTGCTTTAAATATTGGTCACTCTGATGGGTGGAAATGTGCATCATTTCTAAATTTATATATATATTTCTGTTTGCTAGTGAGATTTTCACATGTGTATTAGGCATTTTGTATTTTCTCTTTTTCAAAGTATCTGTTCATTCTTGCTCATTTAAAAACTTAAATTGTCTATGTTACTGATTTGTGGAATTCCCTGTGTACGCTGGATATTAGTCTTTTGTATATATGTGGCAAATATTTTCCTCCAACTTGTTTGTTGTCTTTAACTCTCTGGGATCTTTTATTAGAAGTTACCACTTTTGACATATTCAAATTTATCTGCGTTTTCCTTTATTTATATACTGTGTTGACATCATCATTACTCCTAAGGTTTAAATATAATCTGTGTTGTTTCCTAATAATTTGTTTCTATTTGGGCCTTTAATGCATCTGGAATATATTTTCATATTGAATTGACCTAATCTTTCTGCAAACATACAGTTGGTTATTGCAACTTGGTGGATTGACTAGTTCTTCCTTGGTCCACTGACCTGAAATGAAACTCCTTCACAGTGTCTGGGTAGGTCTGAGCCTGCGGTCTGTTTCACCAATCTCTATATTCTTTTCTACCCTGGACATTTTTATCTCCTATAGCTTTATACCACCACCTTTTGCTATCTGTTAAGCCAAATACCACCGTGACATTATGCTTTTCAATTATCTAAGCTAACAATCATTGCACATTAAGTCCTCCACATGAATTTTAAAATCTGCTTGTCAAATTCTGTGAATTTAAAGATTCATTTGGGGGAAATTGACATCAGTGCAATACTGCGCCTTTCAATGCGTGCATATGTAGAGGAGAGCCCTGCCCTTACTCTGACCCTCTTCTACATCCTCTGTCACAGTCTAGTTTTCTGCATAAAGAACTTACCCATTTCCTAACAGGCCTACACCTGTTGTTTTTATTGTTGTTGTGAATGACCTCTCTGCACCCCCTTTTTGTTTTGCTTTTGCTTGCTACACATTTTTAATCTACTTACTAATCAGTGTACTTCATTCATAGACACACACAAAGTAAACGTTCTCCCTTCCTGGGCACACACAAGCAAGCACAGCCGAACACACAGAACAGGCATAATTGGCTGGAAATGAATGGGAATTTTCTCAAATTAAGGCTTAATGACATGAGCGAAACATGAATACATTCTCCTTTTTAAAAAGTAGGATGTTGCAGATGAAGCTAACATGGTTTTTGACCACCCACCGCCATCCCATTTCTTTCCTTCTCCCTAGAGAGAGCCCCTGTAATGCCTCAGTGTGTACTTTTCTAGGCTTTCTAAAAACCTGTAAAAACATCGTTAGTTACCCAAAGGAAATAGATAGTACAGTTGTCTCAAAGAATGAGAATTTTATCTTTTCCTTCCCAGTTTTTATTGCTACTCAACCTCTGTGTTGACCTGGATTTTATTATGGTTACAGAAGAGAATGTCAATATTATCATTCATTGCACATGAAGGTGAAGAGACAAAAGTTGGGAGACATCAGTGGAAGGAAGAGCATAGGAGGGTGCTGGTAGGGAGGAAGGAGCTTCTGTGGACACATATGGAACAAGAAGTGAAGGGGTAAGAAGATTTCTTAAAATTGAAGAGATAACTGGTAAGATATACTTTAAAACAGGTTTGGGAGAAGCGGGGATGGAGTGGAATGAGCTCCATGTAACCCACTGTTTAATCTGCCTTGAGGAACGTCGGTGCACATTATGAACTAGAAATAGTGGGTGGCAGATACTGCCAGCAGTCTCCCATGACCCGGTTTTGATGAGAATCTTGTCACAGGGCATCTTCAGGTAGCTTCAAGGAAGCCCTTTCTGCCCTGGCTAACAAGATGCCCCACGAGCACTTGCCTGCTTGCCCCTTACTTTCGATCTACGTGCTACCGTGTGAGAATGTGATGCTTGGAGTGCAGACACCAGCTTGTGCCCAGGAGAAGAAGGCTAGGACACCCACAGCTCCCTGCTGACTCAGTCAGGACCCCTAAAATCAATACTTCTGGCCTTTTTATTATTGGAGATAAACTTATTCCTATTAAGCCATGTCTAGGTGTGCTGTCAGGTAGTGATGAACACATCTTCCCTAACACAAGGAATCTAAGAGCAGTCACCTCAAGGAGCCCCTCACATACTCCGGGGTGAGAATTTGGAGGCTAAAGGAGAAAGTGCTGATGTTCTTCAACACACACGCGCATACACACACATACACACACACACACATATTCTTAACTATATGTACACATGATATAGGAGAGGAAAGGGAAATTGTATTTTATAAACAATTCTGATAAGAGATGATGTAAAGATATAAGCAGTGCTGACCCCTAGGTAAGATGTCCACAAATTAGTTTGTAATTAAAAAAAGAAGTGAAAGAACCAGATTGCTAGGAGATAACATATAAGAGAGGTAAATTTTGATGCAATAAAAGTGACCAACTGGGTGAAATGCTAGATGAAGACGGATTCAAAGTACTTTCATGCAGGGAGCCATGGCGGGAAGGAGCAAGCTTTGTGAGCAGTGGCCCACAACTTCCAAGTTCCCACCAGTTCATGACTCCAGCAACTTCCTTTGGGTCTCAGGGGGCAGTGGTCAGGCAGGCAGGCCAGCATATGCGTGTGTCACCAAAGGACTTGAGTTTTATACCCAAGGATAATGAGGAATGAATGTGCTTACGCAGGGAGGTAGGTATGACCACGTTTTCAGTTCATCATGTTTCTCTCTTTGGTCAATAAAAGTAGCTCCACTCAAAACAACTCAGGCAGAAAGACAACTTGATCGACACCTGGGACTGACTACAGATGAGGCCACTTGGGCCTCCAGGTTCCTGGAACCAAGGAATTGGCTTCTGACTCTCCCGCCCTGACCTCCATGCCCACAACTCTGCATGCCAACCTCACCCTCTCAAGCCTGTTTTTTTCCCACAAACTAGCTCTAGGGACTACCAATGTTCCATCCCTCAACTTTGTGATCAGAAAGACCACGAGGTGAGAGAGCAGAAGTTTGGTTAAGAGACCACAGTAAAGTGTTCCTTGCTGCTCAGTGTTTTGCCTACTTTGTCTGTCACTGCGTCATCCCCTGTGAAACGGGGAAAAGAATCATTCCAGTGGCAGGGTGCTTTGAGGGTCAAAGGAGATGGGTACCTGCAAAATGCAGAGAACAGAGAGTGCTCCCTAAATGTGAGTTATGAACTCTCTCCTCCCAAGTCAAAAAATCTGGGGAAGGGCTCTGGATGGCTCAATCCTGGCCAACCCAGTAGGTTATATAAGATCCATTTCAAACAGATAGGTTGGAATGTAAGTGATTCCAGGAAAGTTAGCACTGGCCTGGGTTAAGAAAATGTTGTGTGTGTCCCCCATCCTTCCTCTGGATTTGATGAGGACACCCATGGACACTGGCCACCATACTTGTCCAGGTGAGAATGATACAGGGCTAAGCAAACGACAGAGCCATAGAGAGGACGGGACTCCAGAAAACGCTTGGCGATAGAAATAGTGAGCATGGTGCCAGTTAAGCATGAGAGATGAGAGAATGAGACAGTTGATGGTTCCGGTTTGCTGACCCACAAACTGCCATGAGCAGAGCCTTGCCAAGAGCCTTAGGGTGACTCAAGTTCACTGTTAACCCCACTTCCTACCCCTTTCTGTTCAGTAGGACAGATATATGACTAGTTAAAGGTATGTACAGTCACAGCTGGACTTTTTCTCCTTAGCAGTTTCTTGGTCCACTCCAGCTTCACTGCTTCCTATTGCTCCTTCCTTTCTCCCTGAAGGTAAGCTGTATTCTGGGATCTCCTATTTTGCCCTTGCACCAGGGTGTGCATCCAACCCTGGATCACCAAGATCTCTCCACTGGCCTCCTCTGAGCCAAGACACCCCTACTGAATCCTTGTCCTGACCACAGAGCACTTCCAAGTCCACTAGCTATACTTGGCCCCTTCTGCTATCCTTTCCCTCAGCACAGTGACCCAAGGTCCATTCTGTCCCACACCTTTGCGCATTGGGCACTCACCCCACGGTGGAGGGGTTTGGCCCCCAAGCAATACCATGAGGAGCCAGACAACTGTCCCTTCTACCTCGACCCCAAATTTCTTTTAGGAAGTCTAGCATCTATTATTGGTTGTATCTCTGTTTGATTCTCCTATTCCCACTAGCTGGTGAGACTTTGATTATTCCCCACCGCCCCAGGCAACAAGACATGTTTCCTTCCCTATTTGCTTTTTATCTATCAATTTCAAGTTCTGAGGCCTTCCTTCTAGTTCTTTCCATTTTACAAATGGCCAGCAACCACAACAGCAAGCTCTTTCTCTGCTGTAGGTTTCAAGAGATGATTTGAAACCACTGGCTGTCTTTCCTACTACATTTATGTTATAGCAACCCAAATCTTCCCCAAAGCTCTGATTAAATCAAGAGAGAGTGACTATAGTAGCCAGACACTGCCAAACTCCCACCCTTCACTCATACACATATACTCCTCACATCAAAAGGTATCATTTACCTCCCCTCTCCATGAATCTAGGCTGGCCAGAGTGACTTTCTTGGCCAACAGAATGCAACAGAAGGACATCCTGGGACTCGTGAAACTAGGCCACTAAAACACAAGCTTCTTGAAACATTTGATCTTGGAATATTCCCTCTCACAATCCAGCTGCCATGCTGGGAGAAGTCTAGCCCATGTGGGAACTTGGGTTCAACATCCTCAGCTGAGCTCCCAGATGACTGACATCTGATGATTCTTCTTGGCCAGCAAGCCCAGTTGAGCCTTTGATGACTCCAGCCCCAGCTACCATCCAATTACAAATGAATGAGAGACTTTTAGGCAGAAGACCACCCATCTGAGCCCTGTCAACCCCCAGAATTATGAGAAATAATAAATTGTCTTTTTAAGTAAGCAAAGTTTGAGGTCATTTGTTATATACAAAAAGCAATACTGAGCAAGGTTATGTGGCAGGGAAAGTACATTGAATAATGTGTAAAATATTAACCCACAACACAGTATTTAAGTGGATGGTTAAAAATACAATGGTAAGTGCAGCAATGAACATAGATGTGCTCAGAGCATTCCAAAGTCTGACTTCTTAAAGATAAGCAGGAATAAACAAAGTAGAGGAAACAGCCCACACCAAAGTGCTAGAAGTAACAAGAAGTAAGAGTGAGTTTGAGGACACTTGGTATTCCTGGAATATGAGTGAAGACAGAAATGGAAAGAGTGAGAGTGAAGATCCCAGGGTCTTCAGGCCTTTGTCACTACTCACAGGACACCACCCTGTGAGCTGATGGACACTTCTGAAAGGTCTTATGCCAGTGACATGTTCAGATCTGTGGTCTGGAAAAATCATGGTGGTAGCTAGAGTGAAGATGCAGAAGGTGATGGTCTCTTAAGCTGCAAGACCAGTTAGGAAATAACGGTCAGGTTCCAGGGATGATAGGATGAGGCCTGACCTGGACAATTTGGCAGGGGAATAGAGAGAACCCAGCAGCCTTTAAAGGTTCTTAAACTAGCTTAAGAAATGCATGATGATTGCTGGCTATTGGGGAAGAGCAAGGGTGACTCCCATGTATGTTGAATAGGGCCCACAGTGAGTGGTGGGGAGGTCCTCAGGATGGGAACACAGTGTGATAGCTAGTTTGAAGGTGGAGAGGGGGGTATGCAACATTGAGTTCAGATTCAGAAAAGTGGGGCCAGATGTCCAGGAGATAAGTCAGGAAGGGCCCAGCAGACAGCAGACTTCCCAGCTGCAGGCATTGGAGAAGATCTAACTGGAAGAGCCAGCCCAGGGGCAGAGAGTAATGGTAGCTCCAAGAATTAATTAGGTCACCAGGGAAAACCTGGGAGAGCAAACAGGACAGAATCATGAGTTTTACAGTGACATTGGAGGGGCCAACTATGGTGTGGGTGGACGACAAAGAGGAGAGAGAAGGAAGGCTCTAGAGATGAGACAGCTAGGAGAGGTTGCCACAGCAACCACGGTAGTGAAGTTGTAAGGAGAAAGTACTCAACACTATTCTATGACCAAATCTCAGAAATAAGAAGTAAAGTCCTTTGAATTTAGCATTGGGGGGTGGGAGGGCTATTGTGAACCTTGACAGGAACTATTTTGGGGAAGAGGGGATAAAGGTTATTGATGCCCAGGGAGTATGTGGATGGCAGAGAGGCAGGCCACTTCCTAGAGAAGGTTGAATGTCTAGGGAAAGACCTAGAGGGCAGCAAAACAAATGTGGGTGATGAAGGATTTTTCAAAATGGGGAACACTAGAATTTTCTTGAAGAGGAATTTGTGAGCTGGAATTCATCCTCCTAGCTCAGCTGAAAGTGGGAATGACTAGGGTTTGTCGAGGGTGAGGCATGAAAAAACCTGGAGGTATGTTGTTCCTATCTTGGAATTCTTCAGTGTGGTTAAGACTGCTGGGAAAGAGGAGGGTGTGTTGAATGGAGCTGTTAGCAGACCACCTTATCTTCACTGGCCATGCCAGAGCATCCTGGTATATGTCCTATGACCAACCTTTACACCAGCCAGGCTCCTGGCCTCTGGCTTCCAGCTGAGTTTGATCAGTGGAGGAGCCAGAAGGGAATGGGGAGGAAAGAACGTGGCGATATCTTGGTGATGACAGCATCCCTTTACTTATGGCCACACACAGGTCCTTTTCTGAATGCCTGTTTTCTCCCCAGGACCAAAAGCCCGCACCCTCTGCTCACTTCTTCAGGCCTTAAAGTGGTGCTGGCGTCTAACTGTTGCTCATGTCTCCCTTGTCATCTTCACCCTACCACACTCTGTGAAAAGTTCTTTCATGGCATTAGTCTTAACTGAATCCTTGGAGAGCTCCAGCCCCTTCCCTCCAGGCTGTAAGAGGCTGGTGGATGTTTGACTGTCAGGGTCTGGGCCGGGAGAAGAGCACAGGACTTTGAATGGGAGAGTGGCCATTAGAGAAGACAATGATGTTGGCGCTAAGGGGACTTGGACTGGACAAGCAGCCTGGGGAAGAGCCCCCAGGAGGAGGCAAAGCTTTAGAGGAAAGGTGCACAGTGAGGGAGAAGGCCAGAGACAGGGCCCTGTCCAGAGCCAACATTGAGGGGTCAGTGCTAGACACGGGGATGGGAGTGTGAGAAAAAGTGATGACGGGGAAGACAGCCTCTCAGAAGCCCATGGAAGGTCCTCAGAGGTCAGGGTGGCCCTGATGGGCCATATGCGCAGTGGTTGGGAGAAGATGGGAAGGTGAAGGTGTCCCCAGAACCTGGTCTTTGGCCATCCTGGCCACAGCAACTTTGGGGGAGGGAGCAGAAGCCCAACTGGGTGGGGGTGATCCGGAGTCTAATTGAAAAACAAGAGAGGAACAGGGGAGCAGGTGGTCCCGGAAGGTGCTAATTCTCAGAGGCTGGCTGGGCCAGCCTGACGCCAGGAGCAGGGACAGGGGCTCTACACAGGTGGGATTAGGAGCAAAGGTGGAGGGATTAGTTGTGCTACTGGAAGGGACAATTTAGCTCATGTTCATTTTACTACGTAACCTGATCTCCATGTTCTTCTGGTGGGCTTGTCTCTGCCCTTTGGGTACCGGCTACAGGTCTAATTAGCACTGGTTTCATCTTGCCTCGTGTCCGGGGCCGTGTTCACTCTTTTTTTTTTTTTTTTGTACCTTTTGGCACCTAGCAACAGGCAGTGAGCTAGATAAGAGCAGAATAATTGTTTTCTACTTGAAATCAAATGTTTGAAAATGGGAGATCAGGAAATGTTCTCTTTCACCAAAGACATTGGGGAAACTCTGAAGGAGTAAGAGTATAGGCCAGAGAAGGATGGGTACCAGGAGCTGTATGAGAGGGAAGAACCAGAAGACCCATCGCACAGGTGACAGGCCTGCCGCTTGGCCTGGTATCATCCCACACGCTCGCCATCGTCATTCTTTTCACCCACACCCACTGCTCAATCTTGAAGATGCTTTTCTCTCCTTAACCTCACTCAGCCTCGTGGCAGCACCTGACACAGCTGTCCACTGCCTCCTGGAAGCACCTCTCCTGGCCACACAAGATGCCAAACACCACCACAGTTTTCCAGTTGACCTCACTGACTACTCTTTAGCCTCCGCCCAGTTCCACGCTCTCAAGACCAGCATGCCCAAGTGCCCAGTGGACACAGTCAACCAGAATGCTAACATCACCCTAAAACGCTTTCCTCCCTGCCTCTCCCTTCTCTGCAAAAGGCCCAAATTCCCACCTGGTTTCCCAAACCCAGCCCTGGAAGCTTCCTCAACTCTTCCATGACCTCACCCCTTCCACCCAACCCTGCCGCCCCTGCCAGGTCTGTCTCCCCCAGAAGGGAGGCCAGCCCTCCCCTCACCCACCGCTGCTATCTCCCACCCCTCCTCCTTCCCACAACAGCTTCACAGCCCTCTTCCCTCAACTTCTTCGGGACTTCTCATTGCCCATAGAACATAGTCCAGGCTCTTTCGCAGCTCCAGAGCTCACCAGATCAGCTGATCATTTCCTCAGCCTCCTACCATGCTCCCACTCACTGTCCTCCGGGTACTGGTGAATTTTCTCAGTTCCTCAAATACACCATTCTGTCCTGCTCTTAGAGCTCTTTCTGGGATTAATCCTCTCCAAGGAAGGTGTGACCCTGCCGCCCTCCTCTCAGTCTTTGGGACTCTGATCAAATGTCCCTTTAGAGAGACTTACTCAGCCATCTCTCTGGACCAGGGCACCTGCCCCCTTCCTTCCTCAGCACCCTGTTCATTTCCCCCATGGCTCTGCCTAGGACTAGCCTTTTTCTCTGTTTTGAAGGTCTCTCCGCCTTAAGAGTCCTTACTCTCACCCTCCTGTAGCTCAGAAGGCCATAGCTGTGGAGACCACTCTACCCCTGTCTACTTGCGTTGTCTTGGCCCTCACACACACTTTGAGAACAAAGCCTAATGGTGCTGACATTCTCCACCTCATCTGGTTTCATGTCCCATTTTACAGAAAAGGAAATGGGTATCTAGAGACCTGGTGTGTGGTGGAGAGGTCGCTCAAAACCAGATATCCCCAGGCTGCTTCCGGATTTCAGGCCTGTGTCCACCACATCCCTGCCCCTGTGGAGCACAGCGACACAACCAGACCCCCTGAAGAAGAAACAGCTAGGAAAGTGGGGCTGTGTGGGGGAAAGTGGAGCTACGAGAAGCTCAAGGTGAGATCCCCAAGAGGAAGCCGGATGGGGGAGGCAGACACTTAGACAGCTGATCTGATAAGAGAGAACAGGATTTTGACCCTGACAGAGATTGTACTGTAACATAAAACAAAGTTATTTTTTTTTTAAAAATAGAGGCATCTGGGCCCTCCCTGGTGGCGCAGTGGGTTAAAGCACAGCACTGAGAAGCTTAAGCCACTTCCACATGAGTTCGATCCCCGCCTGCCCCGGAGGAGACCACATGGCACGGCAGACCTCTCCTGACCCGCCCGCTGCTCCCCTCAGTAGTGTACTTCGTCGACCTGCCTGTTCTGCTCCCCACTCTGTCTCTGGTGAATTCTCTCACCCTCCGCATCTCTAGCCTGTACCCCAGTTCTGTACGAATAAATAAATAAATCTTTTCAAAAAAATAGAGGCATCTAAGTAGAATAGAGTAGAAAGTCGAGATGCAAATCCCCAGGATAACTCCCACTGTGACTGAAGAGAAGAGAAGCCTCACAGACTAATGGGGGAAGAAGGGAGAAGAATGTGTCATTAAGTAGAGCAAGCTAGAAAGGGATTTCTACCTATTTGGGCGACAAAATGAAATTTTATCTCTCTTTATACTAGCCACTCAGTTCAATGCTAGGTGATTTCAAGAGTTAAATGGGAGAGGGAAAAAAAAGGCATACTACTATAGGAAATAAAATGGAAGTGATTTATTATCCAAACTGTGTTTGAGGGAGGACTTCACAGCTATAGAGAGAATTATAATGGAAAATACAAATATAATTGACTATAGAAATATGAAAATTCTCATGAATAAAACTTTCACAGAGGTCATCAAAATGTTCATAATGAAATGTTGGGGTAGTAAACAGCGATTGAAGGTTCATTTATAAAAAATGAAGTTTAAAAGGCAAATTCTGCTGAAAATGTTGAACTTAGTCATTACAGAATAAATGTAAATTAGATCAGAGAGATCCCACTTTGGAGCCATTGAAGGGACACACAGCAAGAGGCCCACGGTGCTGGCTCAGTCCTGGGGGTACAGGGCCCCTTGCATGCAGATGGGGG
>NW_004567123.1:16840240-16856556 GCF_000260355.1 Condylura cristata
AACCAAACATCATTTCACTCACTAAATGCATCATTAGGCAGCCATTAAAACCAACAAGGAGTGTTGACTAATGTGGCAAAGTGCTCAGCATATAATCAATGTTAAAAGATGGTGCAAAATTATATTTAAGAAAAGTTCTTATGTAAACAGATGTAGAAAAAAAGACTAAGGAGAGATAGGCTTTTCGGATGCATTTTCACAGAACAAGACATGGCGGCAAGGGTCTTGCCAAAATTTTTCTGTTCTCTGTGCTACGGCTCCTCTCTCCCTTCTCTGCAATGTGCATGTATAGCTATTCTTACAACAATATGCTTCAGAAGTACAGATGAGAGCAAGAATAGTGTAATGAACACAATCTATAATACACTCACCACCTAAGAACAGGCTTTATTTTTGTATTAGGAAAATTAAGATAAACGAAAAGAAGAAGAAGAAATCAAGGCCCCAGCTCAAGGGAATCGTACCTGCATCTGGCAAGTTTGGAAGGAGGGAGGGATGGGAAGGAAAGGGAAGAGTTCAGCATGAGAGGAGCAGGAGGGGTGGGCTCCTTTCAAAGGACGCCAAAGAACCTCATGCTCTTGGTGACCTGGCCCATCCTTGAGACGCCCATTCTAGAATATGGCGTGTTCCCTCTGGCCACGGCCCTGATCCTGAAGTCTTGGGTGCTGTAGGTCAGTGTGTCTACCGGGCCCGCTGGGTAATCACTGCTGCCCTCATCACAAGCTCCCCAGCTGGGCCAAGCTCGTCCTTCTCCCATCACTTGCTTTCCTCTCCCCAGATTGTCTTGGCTATTGCTCCCCATCTTCTCTTTCAAGTGACCTTTAGAAACAGTTTATTAAATTCCATTTAAAAGTCCTGGTGGGCTTTTGATTAGGAAGTCATTGAATTTGTACATTAATTTGGAGAGAATTGACATCTTCACAATATCGAGTCTTCAAGACCCTAACATTTCAAGGGTGGTTGAGTCAGAAGCTCTGATTAATGAGACTGGGAAGGAAAAGTCGTCATAGAGACAGGTTAAAAACAAGGAGAGGGTGTTGTCATGGAAACCAAGAGAACTGAGCGTTTCAAGAAGGCGAGAGTGATCAACAATATCAAACCCTGCAGAGAATTCCAATAAGACAGGGATGGAAAAACACCCAGTGAAGTTGGTAATGAGGAGGTTATCGGAGCCCTCAGCAAAAGCTGTTTCAGGGGTGAGATGGAGCAGAACCCCGGCTGCAATGCCTGAGGATGATAGTGAGTGGAGACGCCCCTTTTACAGAAGTTTAGATAATTACGTTTAGATAATTAGAAAAGTTTCAAGAGGATTCTCTGGAAGGTAGAGTGAAGTGTGGAGTAAAGAGAAAGTTTCCAACTCTACTCAACACATCTTTTTTGAGCCCCTCCTGGGTGCTGGTGCGCTGGGGGACGGTGTGAATGAGACAGACGCTTCCTCCCACATGCAGCCTCGAGTGGAAACAGGGAAACTTGTGAGTCAAATCAAGGAGAGGTGTGTGGGGTGGGAGCACCCAGGAGGCCAGGCGCCAGGGGGAAAGGAGCCGGCCTGCTGGCGTTTTCCACAGGAGACCTCAAAGACAGCCAGCGCCTCTGGTGAAGGGCCAGGCTAAGAGGAGTTGGAGAGAGCCTCTCCGCCAGCCAGAGGCCGGCCGCGGGGGTGGGGGACAGGGCCAGTGAGGGGGCAGCGGCAGGTGGAAGTGGGCAGGTGGGAGATCAGCAGGGGTGTAGCAAGTTCAGGCTGCTTTGGGGCTTATTTCCAACAAAGAGGGGAAGGGAAGGAGACGTTGGAGAAGTTTTAAAACAGCCACGACTTGTTCCCCCCTGAATGTTGAAAGTGTCCCTTTCAACAGGATTGCAGGGGTGCAGGAGACCACTGAGGGGGCAGCTTTGCACCCATCAAGCAGCCAGGGTTGTGGGTGGCATAGACTAGCAGTTGAAGGCAGTCACACTGAAGAGAAAGAACCAGGAGGTTCAGGAGCCAGGGAGATGAGGAGGGAGGCCAAGCTGCACAAGGTGGCTTCCCGTCCGTGGTCCAGTCCTGGCCTGTGCCGTCATCCCATGAGCCCAGGGACTCTGGTTGAAGGGCCAGATTGTGGACAAGAGTTGCCTGTGGAGTATGTTGAGCATGAGGTACCTTTGGATTTCTGGGTTCTGGAACCCAGAGGGGTTTGGGAAGCTTCAGGCTCAGAGAGGTGCAGGGAGATTTAAACAGTAGAGAGGGAAAGAGCAAGGGCAGACCCGGAACCCAGTGAGCACCAGCATTTAGGGGGCTGTAGACAGGGGAGAGCAGAGCAAGATAGTCACCAGGAATGTAGGGAGCAGAGTTTCCAAAAGCACCAAATGGCCACTGGTAGGCCATGGCAGGTAAGGGCGGTGAGGCTAATGGGCAGCACTGGACTTGACCTTTGGGGTCCTTTGCCAGTTTTATTTTGGGGGGGCAAAGATCAGAAGTGAGGGTAATAGGGCCCTCCCTGGTGGCACAAACAGGTTAGGACGCAGCACTGCAAGCCAGCCCCAGCCACTTCAGTGCAAGTTTGACCCCGCCCCGGAGGTGACCACATGGCGCTGCAGACCTCTCCTGACCCGCCCGCTGCTCCCCTCAGCAGTGTACTTCGTCGATCTGCCTGTTCTGCTCCCCACTCTGTCTCTGGTGAATCCTCTCACCCTCTGCATCTCTGGCCTGTACCCCAGTTCTATATGCACAAATAAATCTTTAAAAAAAAATAAAGAAACGAGGGCAATAAAGGCAGGAGGAGAAAGGGTACAGAATTTTTCATTTGGTTTTTGTTTTAATAAAAAAGCAACATTTGCATATTAATTTTCCCGGAGGAAGGCACCTGTGGGGTCTGAGCCATTGCAGAATAGGGGTAATTAGGTAAATGAGGCCACACAAGTGAGAGGGGCCCATCATGGGCAGTGACATCCTCTCACCTCCCAGGAGAGAATCCAGTACTCGGCCTTTTACTGAGTAACTTGAGTCCCACTTTCTCTCAGGGAATTTGTACATGACCTTTGTGACTTAACCAAGCCTTGCTTTAGCAGGAATTTCATCCTGCTCAAGACTGGAATGCTGTCATTCATTTTGAAATCATCCCCAGTCTGGAAGAGCCAACGGGGGGTTACTGACTGAAATATTTTCTGATTTGAAATCAAATATCTGAAATAGGTCAAAATCTGTAGCCAAAGTTATTGTGCCATCAAAGGAACCACCAGAAAAACACTGGGTATGTGTGTGCGTACACCCCTCAAGTTTGGCAAGGAAGTCCTGTAAAGGGTCAGGAGAATTTTGGGGGTAGCTCAGGTGGCAGCACCCTAAATACACTGGGGGATGGGATCTGAGGAAAGGCCACCTGCCCCAGAGACAGAACCAGGTCTTGTGGTTTACACGGAGAGAGACATCATCACAAACTGGGGAGGCAGCCCCCCTTTACAGACAAGGAGAGAAGCTGAGGAGCTGAGCCCTGCATGGGGATGTTGGCTGTGGAAGACCTGGCATTGTCTGTGGCCTGCTTCTGGCTCCCTGTTCTCACCGGTAGCCCCTGGCCTCTCTAGATCCCAGGATGAGCTCTGACAGCAGTTTCTGTTCTGGTAACTGCTAGGAAAAATCAAGTCCAAATCAGCAGCAAAATTGATAAACAATAATAGCAGCGTTTGTGGGTCACCAAGAAAAGATGTTCACCAGCATTAACCAAGTTGGTTAATCCTGACGTCAAAATTAACTCAGAGTTGCTTCAATGAGGCTCGAGTGGCCGGGTGTGGGTCCAGGTCCTGCGACGTGTAGAGTCCTGTGGCACAGGCAGGTGAGCCCACTCAGCTAGCCCACTAGTGGCCTCAGGCACTGTCTCCAGGAGTCTGCACCCTCCCCAGTTTTCCCTAGCTCCCCTGGACCCTCCAGCTTGCTCAGTCAGGGGGCCAGGCCCCGGGGGCACCCTAGATACTCTGGGATACTTTCTTGTGCTCTTCAAGCGAGACTGAAGACTTCTATTCTCGGGCTCTTAGACCCCATTATATTCCTCTAGGAGCTCAGCTTCCGAGCTGCAGCATGAGCTTCTTGGGACCCAGGCAGTGCCCAAGGTGCAGTCTGTCCTCTTAGACTCTCTCCTTCTACCCACAAACTGAACTCTTAGCCCTGTCATGGGGTCCAAGTGGAGCCACCATCGTCTCTTTCCATCTGTCATCTATGCAGAAACTCTGCCAGTTCCCTTAGCTTGAAATTCCCCAAGCTTTGTGGAATCCAAAGTCTGCTTTCTCAAGCCCCAGCTCTTGCCCTGAAAAGCTGTTTCTCGCTCTGTAGGCTACTCAATAAAGAAGGTCAGCGCAGCTTTGTCTGTTCTGTAGACACACAAAATCCCAAACAGGAGCTCCAAAGCCAAGCCAGGGCTGTGTAATGTCTAGATAATGCAGGTACCCCGAAAGCAATGCACCAGGGAAGTTCAGACAGGAGGAAGGTAGAGGAAATTACACCCACACACAGCACAAGAGAAAAATATTCCCGCACCCCACACAGTTAAAAAGGGGCACCCTGAAGCAGTGAGGAAAGAAGGGATTAGTCAATAAAAATGAATGATTGCTAAGCTGTTTGGCAAAGCAAATCCACTTCATTCTTCACTTCATGTCATACATCAACATCAAATTCACATGGATTAAAATTTTAAATTAAAAATCACACTTGAATAAAGTAGAAGTGAATATTCATCCAAAACTCTAGATGAGTGTTACCTTCTGAGCTTAAAAGCAAGGGAAGCATTCACAAAGAAAGGAAGAGAAACAGGTTTTAAATGTTAAACTTAACAATATGAAAATTGAAAACAACTGAGGGTGTCACACAGAGGGTTAATATCCTCGGTGAATAAGAATCCATACAAATTGAGTTTTAAAAATTCAAATCACTGCTGGATAAATGTGAAGGGATAGGAACACTCAATTAACAGAAGATTAATTTTTTATGGCTCATAGGTTGAACCTATTTTCCAATATCTAATTATTTTTTAAAAAGTAAATTAAACAACAGTGAGATAACACTTTTTGCCAATCACAGAGTGAAGAAAAAAATTTTAATGAGAATACCCCATGCTGGCTAGGGTGTGATGAAACAGACATACTGCTGATGGGAATGTAAATGACTACCGCCTTTGACCCAGTAATTACACTGTGGCACTTAATCAGAGGGAAAGCACCCCAAATTGACAAAGATTTATGTACAAAGAGGTGTAGTATGGCCGTGTTTATAACCAAAAAAAAAGAAAAGAAGCAACTAAAATAGTCAACCATGTACCATGTTAAACAAATTATTCTATATATACTAAATGGATAATTATTCACCGACTAATCATCTCCAAAAAAAAAAAACTGGAAAATTCTTATGACATAAAAATGGAACAGCAAGAAAGAAAATGGGAAATAAATTATAAGCAGATATTAGCTAATTTTTTATCAAGCAAACTTTTTTTTAGCTTGCTTATATTTTTTCCTTTCCTGTGGTGTATCCTTTTATGAGGGGAACACTGCTTTATGCCACTGCATGATTTAGGGGAGTAGGTTCATGCCTCTTCAGATGTATGTTACCCCAGCACAAGCACCCACAGGCCTCCACCACAGAATGCACAACATTTTTAAAAGCTGTGCTGGCAACCTGAGAGCAAGGGACTCCGGGATAAGTGAGCTTCGGCAGAGGACAGAGAAAAATGGTTCCACCCTAGAAGATGGTCACATGGGGTCCCAGTTGTTGACACAAACTCAAAGAACTTAGATCTAGAGGAGAGGGCCATGGAGCCTTGCTTCAGTCTCATTATCTGGTTCCATCTGCCCCAAAGGAGCCACCAGGAAAGAAGTTTAAAGAAACTCCACTTGTTCAGCACTGTGAAAAGAGAATGGGGACAGAGGGTGGGCTACTACTAGGCCAGGCGGCTCCTGCAGACCCTTTGTGTCACACTAGGGGGTTTAGGGCCTTATCCCAAGGGCAATGAGGAGCCACTGAAGGGTGTGGTCTAGAGACATCACGGTACTCTGCAAGGCCTCTTCCCTGCAGAGCAAAAGCCAACTCTAACTTACTTAAAACTAACTTAAAAATAAAACAGTTGAAATCCAAAACTTCCAGAGGAAAGCAAATAAGAAAACCAATTGACCTTTAGTTGGGTGAAGATCTCTTAGAATTTACACCAAATGAACCAGGGATCATAAAAGGGTTACTTGATAAGTTTGGGCTTATCAAAATTAAGAACTGGTGTTGGGCCCTCTCTGGTGGCGCAGCGGGTTAAAGCACAGCACTGAGAAGCTTAAGCCACTTCCGCATGAGTTCATCCCGCCTGCCCTCCAAGGAGACCCACATGGTGTGGCAGACCTCTCCTGACCCACCCTGTACTTTGTTGATCTGCCTGTTCTGCTCCCCACACTGTCTCTGGTGAATCCTCTTTAAAAAAAAAAAAAAAAAAGATTTATTTATTTATTCATATAGAACTGGGGTACAGGCCAGAGATGCAGAGGGTGAGAGGATTCACCAGAGACAGAGTGGGGAGCAGAACAGGCAGATCGACGAAGTACACTGCTGAGGGGAGCAGCGGGCGGGTCAGGAGAGGTCTGCCACGCCATGAGGTCACCTCCGGGGCAGGCGGGGATCGAACTCATGCGGAAGCGGCTTTAGATTCTCAGTGCTGTGCTTTAACCCGCTGCACCACCAGGGAGGGCCTAAATAAATAAATCTTTAAAAAAAAAAAAAAAAAGAACTGGTGTTGTTGGAAAGACAGTGATGAGCAAAATGAAAGCCCAGCAACACATTTGGAAAAATATATTTCAAGTCTTATGTCTGACAAAGACAGAAGAATGGGATTCCATTCCAACCGTAAGTCATAACAATGTTATCTGGAATGTATATAGATTTCTCAAAACTGCATAGTAAAAGAGCGAACAACCCACTAAAAATTGAACAAAAAATATGACAGACACTTCACCAAAGACACAGAGCAAATAATCATATGCAGAGATGCTCACCATCATTAGTTATAAGGAAAAGGCAAATCAAAACTACAATGCAGGGAGGCCTCCCTGGTGGTGCTGGGGTTAAAATCTCAGCATTATCAAGCTGTTGCCAGTCACTGTGGCATGAGTTCGATCCCCAACTGGGGATCAAAGCAGATCCCACATGGCACAGCAGACCTCCCCTGTTTCGCCCGCTGTACCCGTCAGCAGTGTATTTCAATAGATCCACCTGTTCTGCTCCCCACTCAAACTCTGGTGAATCTTCTCACCACCACCCACACACACACACCTCTGGTCTACACCCCAGTTCCTGTGTGCATAAATAAAATAAATCCTAAAAAAAAAAAAAAAAAAAAAAACTACGATGCAGTACTGCCACGTGCCTATCAGAATGACTAAAATTAAAGACTATTTCAAGTGTTGGTGAGGATGAAGAACAACTAAAAATGCTCAACATCATTAATGGGATACAAATAGTAAATACACTCTGGGAAATAGCTTAGCAGTTTCTTAAAATTTAAACATAACAGCTATTCTATGACCCAACCATTGTTCTCTGAACAATTTACCCAGGAGGAGTGAAGCATGCATCCACATAAAGGTTGCTATATGAATATTGATAGCAATTTTATTCCCAAACTGGGAATCACTGACTAGCCATTAATAGGTGAAAGGTAAACAAGCACTTATATAACCATACAATGGGTTGCTACTTGGCATTCTAAAGAAATAAACTTATTTATCATGGTGAATTTAACATGGGTGAATCACAAAGTAAGTATGCTTAGTGAAAGAATTGTTACAAGAGTTATACTACATGGTTCTAGGAATTGCAAAGTAATGTAAATTGATAGAAAGCAGAGCATTGGTTGTCTGCAGGGGAGAAGAAGAGGTGGTAGGTGGGAAGGGAAAGAAAGACCACAAAAAGGATACAAGAAATCTTTTGGAATAATGGCTGTGTTCATTATCTTGACTGGTCTCTAAGACACATACATAGGTCAAAACTTTGAATCAAACTGTGGACTAAATAGGCACATTTTGTATGTCAATTATGCCTCAAGAATTTGTTAAGCAAGTAAACATGAAAATAAATAACAATACAAAGTTGTATTAGTGCAATGAGGTATCAGGGACTTCCCTCCTTTCATGTGTACATTTAGTTTCCGAGTAACCCAGATGAACCCCAGTCCTTCCTCAGTCATTATCCTTTTGCCTAAACTTTCAAACGTGGAGTCTGTTGCTTGCAACCAAACATAGTCTGGTTGTCATGGAGGTAATGCCTAGAGTACTCTGAGAACTCATGATGATTATAAACTCATTTGGGGGATCCAGAATGGGGGGGGCATGGTATCAGAGGGAAAAAAGGCACCTGGGCAAGGTGACACTTCATTTGATTTCTCAAGAGTAGGATAGAAAAGACTGCAGAGGTGCTCAGGCAGACGGGACAATGTGAACACAGAGGGTAGGAACCCTGTGGTGTGTGCTTGGAGGCAGCTGGGTGTTCCTGGAGTTTGGGATGAGCTAGGGATTAATGGGAAAAGAAGCTGGAGAAGCCAACACAAGCGTGAACTTAATTTGGAGGCAATTCGGAGCCATGGAAGTGTTCTTAGAAGGCAAGCGCCATGGACAGGATTTTGTTTTGTGGAACTCGTGCTGGGATTTGAAGTTGCTGGGGGACTAGGGAGGGTCAAGGCCACAGTCCAGAGCTGCCTGCAGACACCTGGGGGAGAAGTCAGGGCTAGAAGTTTCGCTCTCCCAAAAAGATCTCACCTGTGTCTACAGTCCCATGCTGGTGGCCATGACTGAGGTGGAGAGAGCCCTGCCAGAGTCTTAGGAACCTCCATCAGCCATTTCAGGGGCTGGAAGAGCCCAGGGCACCTACAAAAGCAGCAGAGAGAAGGAAATGTCAGTGCCACGTGGCCATGTGAGCAGAGCTGAGAGCAAGTTGTCATGGAAACTGAGCTAGTGAAGCATTTCTAGGAGAGAGGGACCAGCAGGACCAAATGTAGCAGAAAATTCTAAAACGAAGAAGGCTGAAAATTTTCTTTTGAATTGGCAATTAGTAGAACATTGATGATCTTAACAAGAGCAATTTCAGGGGGTTGTGGGCCAGTGAGGGGGTGGAGACAGGTTATGAGGTTAAATGGATCAGAGTTGGCGGTAGGATATATTTGGGGGGGGGAAGGAGTGGAAATGTCAGTGTCAAGCAAGAACCCCCCCCCCAAGTTCTGGGTGTTCAGAAGGGACTGGATGGCAGCAGGCAGTGCTGCAAGAGATTGAGTTTGCAAGAGGAAAACTGGGAGCTCCATTTGGGACATTTCTATCTAACACAGTTTGGTTTTGACAAAGTGCCTGACACTTGTGAGATTTTTCTTTACATTAATTCATTTATAATTATAACTTCCCTATAAGTAGATACTACCTCTTTTATCATCATATATACATGAAAAACAGACACAAATTGGTTGAGAAACTTGTTTACAAGTGTAACAAGTAGCAGAGAACAAATTTGAAGCCAAGCAAACTGGACCCCATGGAAAAAGACCCCTAAGTGGATTTAGGTTCTGGGGTTTCTTGAAGGTGTTGGGGGTGCCACACAGGGAAGGACTCAGACTTTCCTCAAGGGATGGCGTGTATACTGGGGTAACTGGTTCTGAAACAGGGCGATAATGATGCTATAGCCATCCAAACATGGTGTCCAACAGAGACAGGACTGTGGGTTCTTCGCCCCCACACACAATTGTAAGACCACTCAGGCTCATGGAACAATAATGGGGTTTACCTAACAAACAGGAGAAAGGAAGAGTTCCCAGCGCCACAGGTAACTGGCTATCTCCACCCCAAATAGTATCTAGATGTCCCCAACAAAAGGCTGATCATCCAAGACAGCACTGTCCACCAACAAGGGCCTGGGGCTCGCAGCAGCCAGCAACAAGCCAGACAGGGTCCAACTGACCACAGCTGGAGGTGCTCACAGGTGGGGCTGAGATGCTGCTTCAACCCCCACAACACAGTCTGAAGGTCAGGATGGACACTGCCTGACACTGAGCCGGACAGCAACAGAGGCGCAGTGCCGGACCATGAACAGCTCTCAAAAAGTGACCCAGGCACAGCGAGGTCACCCATCAACAGTGCCAGGCAGCACTGGCCAGCCGTGCTGGTGACCTCCAGTCACTAGAGGGCAGCACTTCTTGAGTAGTTGGCGCGCGCCAACAATAAATAGCTCTTTGAGACCCCAGGCCCGGGCCTTGGGCCCCTTTCAAGCAGGGGAATGGCAGGCCCAGCGGCAGTGCAGCTGCCGGGTTGCTGCGAAGCTCTCTGACTTTTCTCTTCAGAGTTTGGTCGCTGGATGCATCTTTCTTCTTTGGCCGCAGGAAGAGAGTGGGAGAAGTCTAGGAGTCCCGCCATCCCAAGCTAGCCCCTGCCCTGCCTTCCACGCTCTTTCAGGGTCCCCCACCCTAGTTGACACCAGCCTGATTGGCCCATTTTCAATTCTAAGTGACCATTTTAGGGCCAATCAGTCCATCTGGCACTGAATAATAAACGAGTGAGCTGATGAACATGATTGGTTCATTTAGCTCACACCTCACTGCTCCATCCTGTGATCTAAGAAGCCCTACAAACTCCAGGCATCCGAGTAGCCATCCTGGAGGCTACAGGACAGCCTGGGGGCTCGGCTCCATGCGCACACCTGGCTGGAGCCCCACGGAAGGGCTGTCCATAGGCACCGACTTCTGGCACTGAAGGGGCGGCCACCGTGTTTTTCCAACAGCTCCAGCCCCCTGCTTAGGCAGCAGGGGAAAATGCCCCACAGTCCATGCTGTGGACCCAGGTTTCAGCCCCAGGAGAGAGTGAGAGCTTTAGGGATGGGCAATGCTATGGAAAGGCCTGGACAATGCCAGGTTTCAGAGGAGTCACCAAGGAAGGTAGAAAATGCAAGGCCAGAGGGCGGTAGAGGAAAGTCACTGCAGTGCGTGGAATGGACAACAGAGAGCAGTGCCCAGAGAGGTCAGGGGAGGTAACTTGGCTTTGAGAAGGCCTTGGGAGCTTTGCCAGAGCAGCCTCAGGGGAAGGTATAGGAATCCTAATGAGAGAGGCAGTCAAGGCCCTGGCTGTGAAGGCAGGCAGGATGAGGGGCTCCTGGAAGAAGAGGAGGTCCAGGAAGGTATTGTTTTAAAATGGAAACTATTTCTTTAATTAAAAAATATACAATTAGGGGCCCTCCCTGGTGGTGCCACAGGTTAAAACACAGCACTATGAAGCTATGGCAGCCACTGCAGCATGAGTTCAACCCTCAGCTAGGGAGGTGACCCACATGGCAAAGCAGACTTTTCCTGTCTCTCCCACTGCTCCCCTCAGCAGTGTACTTCGTCGATCTGCCTGTTCTGCTCCCCACTCTGTCTCTGGTGAACGCTCACCGTCCCTGCACCTCTGGCCTGTACCCTAGTTCTGCATGCATGCATAAATAAATCTTTGAAGATATATATGCAATTAGAAAAAGACATTCACACGTTTCAAAATTCAAAACCTGCTAAAGAATATATAGGTGAAAAGCCTCCTGTCCTTCTCCCTGGCCCCAGAGCACACACCCCTCCCTCCCCCTATCTGTAAAGGCAAACAACATATCCTTCCGGAAACAGAAAATAGAATTCACAACGTGGCATTCTGTAATTCTGTAACTGCACAGAAAATACATTTCAGAATGTTGAAGCTCTTAGGGAAGGATGTCTTGCAGAGTGAGTGATGAAAGAGAGGGACACAGGCGCTGGGGCCCAGGGGTCCCATGTGGCGGTGGGAAATTAGTTTTGGACGAAAACACATGTTTCATTGAATGGAACAAAATTAAATCTTTCTCCTGCTGCCAAGCACGGTGAGCGTGGCGTGCCCTGGACCCGCCCGCCCACCGGGGCCCAGTGTCAGCGCCAGAGCTGGGGGATTCCGTCCTGCCCACAGCTGGAGTCACCCGCCCAGCCTTTGAATCACCCTCCGCACCTGGCAACCCGCATTAATCCTGGTGGCTGCTGAAGAAACTTTTCTGACAAGAAATGAAACGCAGCTCAACCTTTTTACTTTCAATTATCAAAACCAATTGGAGTGTCAAAGGGGATGTGAATGGACTCTGTGGGGCTGAGGGGACACTGGGGGCAGGGCTGAGACAAGGCTGTTAATCCAGAAGGTTCCTGAATCCCCGGTTGCCTGTGGTCTCAGAAGGTGAAGCTGAAGCTTCCCATTCTTCTCAAAATGTCTGTGGGCCCCCCTCACAGTTGGAAAGGTGCCCCCCATTTGCCTCAGCGGCCCCCCTTTCTGCACAGTCAGGAATTGGACTGAGGAGAAGCTGAAAATGTCTTGGGACCAGCTTGGGGTCACGGTATCCCCCAGTGCCTTTCCCCAGACTCCTAGAAGATGCATCTCCTAACCACTCCGGTCTCTATTCCTCTGGTAGGTGGGGGAGGGGGGGGGCTCTTGCACCGGGCGGCCTCTTCCAGCTTCCACCATGTTGGGACTCTTTATAATGGATTTTCAGAACACTTCCCTATCCACAGGGACACCCCTATGGTCACCAGGCCCAGTTTGACATTCTCAGGACCTGAAAGGACCCATTTTCCAGCACTCACCAGCATCGTGGGGCCAGAGCAGGGGGGCTCAGCTGACACCCTAGGAAGATGAGCTTCTCCGCAGATTGACGGGGGGTGGAGCCTGGAGCCCACCTGCGCGGTTGGGTGGAGCCAGGTGGAACTCATCACTCACGTGGTGCGAACAAGGAGGCCTTACAACGCCAGTGTTTGGTGGGCTCTCCCGCAGGGCGCCCCCTACCTGCTGCTCTGGGAAGTGGCCTTCAGGAGTTAAGTTCTATGACCCCTGAAAAGAGGAAATTTGGAATCTGCTGCCAGTTACGATACTTTTTAATATGCATTGTAATATTTTTCATTAAAAATCAGTGAGAGCCAGCACCCACCCTTGTCACCCGGCTGTTATGAATCCTTCAGGGGCTTTAGGGTGAAGGAGGGGGCTGGTGTACACAGGATGCGCTGACCAGCAGACGTGAGGATGCAGGAGGAGTGTTCTAAGGGTATGTGTGGCCAGGAGACCTGCTGCGGGGTGTGGTGTCCCTTGTGGAGACAATCTGTAAAGATAACTGTAAAGAGGGTCCTCCCTGGTGGCGCAGCGGGTTAAAGCACTGCACTAAGAAGCTAAAACCACTTCCACATGAGTTCAATTCCCGCCTGCCCCGGAGGTGACCACATGGCGTTGCAGACCTCTCCTGACCGGCCTGCCACTCCCCTCGGTAGTGTACTTCGTTGAGCTGCCTGTTCTGTTCCCCACTCTGTCTCTGGTTGAAGCCTCTCGCCACCCCTGAGCCTCTGGCCTGTACCCCAGTTCTGTATGCACAAATAAATCTTTAAAAAAAATTTACTAAACTTTTGTAATAATTAAAAAGAAATTTACTGTAAAGAGCAGCTCTCAGTGGAAGACGACAGGTCCTGTTTAGTGATCTGAGCGGCAGGAGGCTTACGGGACACAAATGTTGGATGGAGGTCACAGCAGATCGCTCTGTCTCCCCTGGTACAAATGGGCCTCCATCCTTCCCGGTCTCTCTCGAAACCTCCTTTCCACATTTCCAGCAACCATTCCATACATTCCCCACATTCCACAAAACATGGCTTCCCTCCCCACAGATGGTCCTGCCCTGCTCCAGTTGGGGATAGCCATCCCCCTAAGCCCCCTAAAGAGAAGGAGGCGTCCCTCCACCCAATACCAGCTGACCTATCCCTTCCCGGGGCTCCCAGTCACACGCCACATGACCTTTCCCGAGCTCATCCCTCCCCCTGGATCCCAGCTCGTCCACACCTGCTTGAGTCATGGTCGTCGGACATCAGAGCCCTCCAACTCCAGCTTCTCTCAAAACCGTGGCAAATTTGCTCCCACACTGCAAGCCAGGTCCACTCCCACCAAAACCCAAGACTGTTCTGCCCAGGCCCCAGCAAATCCAGCTCTCAGCCCTACCCTCCCTTGGATCCTCAGTGCCTCTGGTACCATCCACCACGGCCCTTCGGACCTCCTTGTCTCAGGCCCTGATGCCACTTTTCTTTGTTCTTCCCTCACCTCTCAGCTCCTCCTTGTATATCCCTTACCAGGGTTTCTCCCCAACTCTGCCCTTAAGTGTGGAAATCCACCAATGTGCCCAGAGCCCTTTCCCCTTCTCATTCAACACCCTGTCCACCCCATCACTGTAAATACCATCCACACGCATACTGCCAACTCCCAAATGTCCATCCCCACATACCCACACTGACCTCATCTGGACTTACTCATGCTAAAATGTGGAGGCCACCCTTGACCACTCTCCTACACCTCCCCTCCAAATCAGACTAAGTTTATCTTGCTAATATTTCTCAGACGCACCACCTCATTTCCATCCACGGTCTCCCTGGCCCTGATCCTACTACCACTCTACCCATGGCTGGAACAATGCTCGACCTCTCCCACCCAGGTTAGTACTGGGGGGCGGGGGGAGCAGCACAAACTGATGAAAAGGAAGCTAAAGGATTTAGATAGCACCTCATCATCCACTACAAATGTTGTATGCCAGCATTCAGACTACTGCAGTCACCTAGGAAATGCTCAATAAATTCTTACTGGTGGGATGAGATGGGACACTTGGGAAGAACTGCAGTTAGGAGGAAAGATACAGTTTGGTTTGGGGCCTGGGGTCTATGAGGTCATGGTGAGTCATGTGTCATTTTCGCTGAGGTCTGGCACTGAGGAGACAGGGAGTAGGCCTGGAGAAAGGACAGGTGGACTGAGGGAGCCTTAAAGGTAAAGAGAGGTAAAGAGAAGCCACAGAGGTGAGAAGTGGCCAGAGGTGAGGGAGGAAAACATTAGAGAAACCCAGGAGTGACATATTTGAAGAGAAAGTGTTAGTCATTTCTGCCCCCAAGAGGTGGTCAGCATCTCAGTTGCTGCCAAACTAAAGCCATGGGCCATGGCCCCATGGACCATCCTCATGACACTGGCCAGGGACGTTTCAACTGACCAGCGGGCAGGGAGCAAGACCAGAAGTGGCAGCCAGAGACAGCTGAGAAGGAGGCGAACTGTGAATAGAAGCAGGCCGAGGAGAAAGGGAGGGTGTGTAAGAAGAAGAAACAGGCTGGTGGGAGGGGGGCCTCACGTCCACAGGATCCAGGCTGGGTGAAAGGATTAGATTTAAACAATACCTCAGTGTTGGACTGAGTGCCTGAGGTGAATTAATTAAGTGCTCAGCGGGTAACCTTATCCCCGTGTCCGGGTGAGCCTCATGGTGTCCCAGTGTTCCCAGGGAAGGCGGGTGGCATCCTGCCTGGGGTCCCCAGCAGTTGTTCCATATTAACTACGGCCCATGTTGTAAGCCCCCAAGAGGACAAGGGGCAGGCAAGCCCCTGGGATCCCTAGGGAAGACCAGCTTGGTGGGCAAAGAGGAGGGAGGTGGGGGTGGCACAAGGCTGTAGAAGGGGAGACAGGAATGGAGATAGTTGGGGGAGAAGTTTGCCCAGAAAGGAGAAGAGAGGAGAGGGTTCTGGCAGAGACAGAGGGGAGGGATGGGAGCAGTTGAGAATTTTGTGGTGGAAAGCAAGGAGCAGGCAGAGAGGGAGGAAGTGGAGGAAAGGGAAGAAGGGGGTGTGTGTGTGAGGCCCAGAAGGAGATGGACAGAGACAGCTGCCCTCAGACTGAGAAGGTGCTGGCAGATTGCTCGGGAGCCGTGAGGGGGGTAGTGGGGGCCAGTGTCCCCACAAAGGCCTCTATTTTCTCCATTGTGCGGGAGCCCAGGTGTCTGCCGGGCCCAGGGGAACAAGGGGTGCAGGGGGCTCGAGTTGAGCAGCTGCTGCAGGAATGGAAAGGGAAGGAGTTTGGGGACCACTTGAGGGATTGCTGAGCTGCACGGAAGACCAAGCTGAGGTTGGAGAAAATTAATCTGTGTTGGCGCCAATCAGCATGGTGATGTGATGTTCACCTTCCGCACTTGGCAGCCCAGAGGCGAATAGAGAAAACAGATGGTTTTCCCAGCTCCTGCTCATCCACCATCTCGTTTAATCTGCCCAGCAACACTGCCCACCTCTGATTTGCAGATGAGGAAACTGAGGCCCAGGGAGAGGAGCCCACATATCGAGAGTATTACAACAAATCAGTGAGGCAAGGTCCTATCCCAGGACGGGGACCCCTGCTTGGCACAGCCACCCTGGCCCCCACGGTCTTTTGCTGGGATGCACGGCAGCCTCTGGCCCCCCAATTCAAATGCTCACTGAGTCCTCTCCCAAGTGTGTCCAAAACTTCTTGTCTCTGCTTTGCCTGCTTTAAATCTTCTT
>NW_004567123.1:16856916-16858654 GCF_000260355.1 Condylura cristata
GTGACCGGTCCAGGGTCACAGAATGTGAATCAGCATAGATCAGCTGTCAATTCTCCCCAAACTGATGTACAAGATTCAACACAATTGTAATCAAAATCCTAACAAGCTTTTGTAGGAATTGAGAAAATGATTCTAAAATGGATATAAAAATGTAAAAGACCTACAGTAGCCAAAGTAATCTCAGGATTGAAAAATAAAGGAGAACTTGTTTTATCTAATTTCAAGACTTACTATAAACTGCAGAAATCAGGACAGTGTAATATTGGCTTATGAATACGTGGAACATAATATAACTCAGAAATGGAACCACATATATATAGTCAATTGATTTTTGACAAGGATGTCAAGGCAATTCAATGGGGAGGATGATTTTCCTCAAAGGTACTAGATGAACTGGAAACCCATATGGAAAAAAGTAAACTAATTCCTCTCTCAGGCCATAGCCAGAATATGTAACTTTACAACTCTATAATAATATGATATTCAAATTGGTTTACTTAACTGGCAAATGTGTGAACATATACTTTAACAAAGAAGCTGTAGGAATGATATAAGCACCTGAAAAGATGCTCAGTATCATCAGTTATTTAGAAAATGCAAATTAAAACTATCAGATTCCACTTTATACTAGCAGAATGACTAAAATGTGAAAAATTGACAATATTAAATGTTGGCGAGAACATGAAGCGTCTGGAACTCCCATACATTGCTGACAGGAGCTTAAAGTGGTACGACCACTTTGGATAACATTTGGGTAGTTTCTATAAAATTAAATTCAGCATCTACTCATATATATTTACAAAAGAGAATGAAGACATATATCTATATTAAGACCATCTTCAAACATAACAGATTTATTCCTAATGGTCTAAAACAGAGAGAGAAATAACAAGTCTCATTAGCATACAAAAGGGTAAGTACATTTTTACATGCAATTGTGGGTTGCTTAACAATGTTCAGTCAGTCCACATTACAGCAGTGGTCGCTGCAAGCTACACCATGTAGCCTAGGTGTGCAGAAGGCTGTATTATTTAGGCTGTGCAATTGCCTAGCACTTCTCAGAACACAAACCTGTCATTAAGTGATGCATTTCACAATCCTTAAATGCTATGTTCATACAGTGGAATACACACAGCAATAGAAAGCAAAAAAGATGCATGATTCCCTCATAAGCTAATGGAGGATGAAGAGGAGGGGTGAGAGGAGGCTGAAGGGCCACAGAGGAGACCTTGCCAGTGATCCAGACATAGAAGTAAAGGCCTGGTAGAGGAACTGGGATCACAGGCTCCCAGAGCAGCCCCTGGGAAGGAGACTCGACAGAGTGGGAACAGATGAACATTGGTGATAGGAGCAGGAGCAGTTGGAGGTGACTTGGGCCCCTGGCTGCAACCCCAGGCAAGCAGTGGTGCTCAGCACTTGTGAGAATGGCGAGAGACACACACATTTCAGGGTGTGAAGATGACACCATGAGTTTGAGCACCTGCGGAGGGATCCAGCCAATGCTGGCTCCACATACATGGCTTGAGTGAAAGGAAACAGTGTGGCGGTGAGGCTGACTGTAGGATCACTTGAGGAAGAGATGCAGAGGGCTCTGGTGAGCTCACCCAGTGCTTGCAGTAAAGTGGGAGGAGGGGAAAGACATGAAGAGAGACAGGACAGACCTCAGATGGAGACTGGCCAGAAATAACAGCATGCTGTGGATGGATGGATGGATGGATGGATGGATGGATGGATGGAT
>NW_004567123.1:16858799-16870333 GCF_000260355.1 Condylura cristata
AGACATGACCCCCAAGTATACAAACAGAGTCACAGAGACAATGAGACCAGTCAGGAGAGAGCAAAATTCCACAAGCCCCAGGAAGAGAGGCATGAGAACAGTGATAGCATGTTGGGGGGGGGCGAGGGGGTGTGCTCATGCACGTGCACACAGTGAGGGAATAACACAGGAGCAAATTCAGTAAGGTCCTGCTGGAGAGCAGGAGAGATGAAGCTGGTATAGCAGAAGAGGGCGTGGGAAAGGAGACTCAGAGAGACAGACACAGCTCACTAGCATGGCACACAGGGAGGAGGCACACACATAAACTCACGTGAGCCACCCCAGGATCCAGCATCCAAGACATGCTCAGTGTCCCAGGGGGTGGATGAATGGACGAAGGGGGAGTGGGTGCATAGCTTGAAGTCACCCAGCAAGTGAGAAATTGAAAAAGGGGGGAAAAGATGAAGAGGAACCCACAGGGGTGGCTAGTATAGAGCAGAGACACACACACACAAAAGGGTCCAGGGAGGAGGGAAAATGGAGCGCTGAGAGAGACCGGGGTAAGGCGGTCTCCCAGAGTCTCTGGGTCTGCACACACAGAGGACATTGCCCTTGTTTGCACTGGCAACACAGCGGCACAGCTTGTTCTTTTATCAGCGGCAAGGTTGATGAGCATGGTTGACCAGACCCCTTCCGGTGAGATTTGGGCTGTCTCTGTCCTCTGCTCTTGGAAAAGACAAAAGACACATGATTAAGGAGAGTCCACTCCACTGCAAAGTGTTTGCGCAGTGTAACGGCATTGCTGTTAGATCCACAGCAACAATACAGAAGCCATGCTTCCTCCTCTCTTCCTTCTTTTCTTCCTATATGTCTGCTTGCCTCTGTCTGTATGTCTACTGCTCTATCTATCTACCAAAGTGAAGTCACTAATCTCACAAAATGGGTCCACATGGGAAAATAAGTTAAAACCAGGACTTGGGGTAAGGAAACTCTCAAAGGTCTTTCCAGTAATATTTGATTTTTTTTCCAGTTTACTGTGTTCATGCTATCCCTTGGATAATTAGAAATTAATTTTTCAAAGGAGGAGAATGCAAGAAGCAGCAGAAGAAGGGATAAGAGGCAGTGTGTAGGAGGAAGAGAAGATACCAGAAGATGTGCCTCTGTCTGTCAACCTACCCTCCCTCCAGCTGCACTGGGGAGGCCACGGGGCTTCCTCAAGAAGAATGAGGTGCCTAAGCCAAATGCAGTTCTGTGTGCCAGACAGATCTGGTGAAAGGGCATTCTTGCCAAGGGGCAGCTTGAGCAAAGGTGGGAGGTGGCAAACAGCTGGGCAGAAGTCCCCAAAAGTAAGAGAGTTTGGTCTGAGCCAGGAAAGTCTTGGGGGGGGGGGCACTTAACTTGAGCTTTACCAGTTGAAGGTAGAGTGCAGGTGAGACAGGTCAGGTCAGCAGAGTGAGCTAGGGGAGGGTTGAAAGGTGGCTTTGAGTAGCTGCAGTGATGGCCGGAAGCCAGACTGGCGACTGGCATCATCCAGTTAAGCTGACGGCAGCCTGCTGGAGGCAGAAGCGGGTCTCAAGTTTGGGTGTTATGGAGGGAACGAATAGTCCAGAGGGGAGCTGGGCGTGCGGCTGTGTCCACTCACACTGAGAGTGGGAGTTGTGTCAGTGAGGACACAGGCCCCACCCCAGGAGACAGCTCTGTGCACCCAGGAAGGACAACGATGGTGACAGATGTGCTGAAGGGAGTCACCCTGGAGGTCAGGCAGAATGAGAAGAGGGGAACTGAGGCGGGGCAGCAGCCCAAGGAGGAGGGGGAGGAGGAAGTGACAGTGGAGGATTGGCCCAGGGGACAGGAGAGAAGCCAGAAGCACCCAGTGTCCCAGGGAGCATGTTAGGAAGTGGCTGGGCACCACAGTCGGAGTCCCCCAGGAGCTAGAGGAAGCAAGGGGGCTCAAGGATCACGGCGCTTGGCACGCAGGAGGTCGACGCAGGGCTCATTTGAGACCGTAGTGGACTCAGAGGCTGTGGTCAGTTGCAAAGGATGGGTGGGGTGGGTGGGGTGGGAGCAGGCGTGAGAGCGCTCCCAGCTCAAGATTTCCTTCCCAGCTCTTCTGTGGATGAACAGAAAGAAGATGGAGCAAGAGAGAGAGAAACAATGGGTTGCAGGACAACATCTCTCCTCATGTTGGAGGAAAGTGGACCCTGGAGGAGGGGCAACATGGCTGTTGCCAAGGCAACCACACTGGCCATGCAAACAGCCAGAGGTCTTGGATGAAGAAGCAGCACAAACTTGAGGCAGGAGAGAGGGAAGGAAAGCTAGACGCTGGTTCCTGTCCCTGGAGAGGGAGGAGGGGGCAGCGAGGAGGGTGGGGGTGCTCCAGTATGCTTGCAGCTTGGCCAGTCTGTGGCGCTGTGGGACTGACATAGACTGAGTAGACCATGGACACTCCAGTATGGGGCGTGAATTAAGTGGGAAGTTGGAGAAAGAACACATGGCTGAGGGGCATCTGTGTAGAGGGACTCCCTGAAGTCAGGGTGTGGGCCAGGAATGTATGTCCAGGGAGAGAAGCAGAGGGCTGGAAGCACAGTGCTGGGGAGCACTGATCAAGACCAGGAGGAGAGAACAGGGTCTGAAGAGATGGGCAGGACAGACCGCGCGTGCGGGCACACACACACGGGGACTTCCGGAGGCCCCACGCCCATGTCGTCCAGGCTGATAACTGGCCTTTCTTCCCCTCAAAGAACTCACAACTCAGCCCCGGCTGTGGAGTCCTCCGCACAGTGGCCAGATGGATGGCGTGGTGCTCCATCACCCCCACGGGCTGGAGGGAGAGTTGGCAGGGAGAGTCTAGAGAGGCAGGGGTGTGAGTAACTAAAAGCAGCAACTCAGGGCCCCAGGCAGGCGGCTCTCTGTGCTAATAAGGATGGGGGACCTGGTGGGGCCCGACAAGTTGTCACAGGCGCCTGCGGAGGGCCAGTCAATCTTGGCTCTAATCTCTGCTGGCTCTGGGCGGCTCTGGGTGCAGCTCTGGGTGCAGGAGGAGGTTGGAGTGCCCTCGCATAGGGCAGGAGGTAGGTTTGTACAGGGAGCTGCTGCAGCCTGAGAAGGGGGACGGCAGGGAGGGAGACGAGAGTCAGGACAGACCCACAACCCCAGCCCAGGCCCAGCAGGCGTTCTGCAGACAGATGGGCGGAAGGACCCACAGGAGCGTCGGTGAGAGCAGAGAGCATGAGAACCAGTCCCGGCAGAGAGAGACATGACTCCCACACAGGTGCTCGCTCATCCACGAGAGGGAGCAAAGCAAACTCCACAAGCCCCGGAGAAAGGGAGCTGGAGGGGAAAGTGGAGGCACAAGCACACACCTAGTGACACACAAACCCAAGCAAAATTCAATAAGCCTCCTCCAGAGAGCGGAGCGAGCTCAGCTCAGCGGAGCGACATGAAGAGAGGCGGAGGGGGCTTGGAGGGGAACATCGATAATAAAGTTAAAAAATAAAATGAAGAGGGGGCGGTGGGACCCTCAGGGAGACGAGAGGCAGGTGCAAAGACGCAGGTACGCGCGCGCGCACTCGCGAGCAGGGCAGGTGCGCTAGGGAGCGAGAGAGCGGGAAACAAGCCGAGAAAGAGCGGTCAGAGGACGGGGCCAGCTGCGGCCCACACAGCCTCCAGAATCGCTCCAGTTGGGAGCCGCCAGGCAAAGGCTGGATCTGGAGCAGAGAGGAGGGGAAAGGTGAAGCCGAATAAAGGGCAGACTCACAGAGCTTTGGAGAAGCAGTCACAGGAGTGCTCAGACAGAATAGAACACATAGAACACACAGGCTACCGGACTTATTCTGGGGGTCGCGCCAGAACCCAGAAGAGAAAATAACAGAAGGGAGGCCTGAGCACAGTCTCCTGCCGTGACTGCTCTGCTGTAGTAAAAAGAGGGAACAGCCTGTGACCACCCGCCCGCAGGAGGGGAACTAACCCAACAGAAGTAAACGGATTGTGGAGTAGTTGCTGGACCAAGTTTTTAAAATGAGGTGCATGCCCTGGTGTGCTGGCGAGCTGGCTGTCTTAGGGGCGTGAGGGGGAATCCTAGATCTGTAGCTCGTGGATTTCTGTGACGTAAAGACATCGGCCACCGTGGCCAGTTTCAAGCTCCATCCCTGGACAGAGTAGGAGGAGAGTCCCGCCACTGGGCTCTCGCTGTTGCTGCTGGGGCTACCCCGTACACCAATGGCCCCGTGTTGATGTGTTCATGGAAAAAGCCCCAACATTTATTGGGCAAAAAAAATAAGCCCATTGAGGAAAGCTGCACACAGCGCATAGCATTAATACTTAAAAACACCCCGAACCCCAGCAACTCTAATTTATCGAGATGAGAAGACAGGTGCACAGGTTTGCACAGAACAGGTCATGTTGCCCCTGGGCAAGGGGAGCTAGGATAGAGGTGGGGGGGGGGCGAGAGAGGCTTCAGTCTTTTCTGTCCTGCTTTAAGTTTTTGCAAAGAGAGTGCCTTCGTGGATCACATGCATAACTAAAAACCTAATTTTTAAATCAGAGAAAAAGAGATTGTTGGAGGGAATAACACGAGAGAATGAGGCTGATGAGCACTTCAGACCTTTTCTGTCCCCTCTGGCTACAAACAATCCCCAACTCCCTCTTCTGCAGAGACACGAAACTCCGATGCAGACCGGCCCTCACGGAGCTCAGTTTGGAGACTTGGGGAGATGCTCACATACACATACTCCTGGGAGCCCTGGAGGTGGGGGATTCTCACCCCAATGGGTGGAATCTGGGGAGAATTTGGCTGTAGATTTCTTTGAGGAGGACACGGGCTTCCTAGACAGCACCCACGACCTGCTTGGCAGAGTTTCCATGGGGTAAGGGATTTGGTCCTGGGGGCCCTTAAGGAAGACGATCCAGGGGAACAGACCGAGGGGGAAGTGACGACTGAGGGAGCAGGAAGTACAGGAGCAGGCAGGCTGGGATGTAGGTGGGGCCCAGATTGTCCTCATGCTTGGTGACCTGGATGGGGCAGAGCCCAGGAGGAATGGGAGCGCTTGGAGCTACTCATGAGGCAGAGGGGCAGGCTGCAGTGGGGTGACGTGAGGGGCGGTCTCAGGATTCCTCAGCCTAGCGACGAAGGCACGAGGGGGCACAGGTGATGGGCAGGAGCTGGGGCTGCGCATCCTGCACTGGGCTGAGCGGCCGGGGCTCAGGGAGGACTGTGGGTGGGTGAGGGGCAGACCCAGAAATGAGGCAGCCATTGATGGGAGGGTGTCGCCGAAGCCCTGGTTCTAGACAACGTGGTCGCAGAAGAAGGGGAGAAGGACACAAACTTGGGGAGTGTCCTCACCCTGTGTGCAGGGTCAGGAGGGCCCCAGAGATGGGACAAAGGCAGGAAGAATGCAAGCAGTTGCCCCATCTCAATATTTCTTGCTCTTTTCTCTCTCCCTTCCCACCACACACAACACAATCTTTAGGATGACAAAGTCACTGTCCTCTCAGGTGGGCTGGTCGCAGGCCCCACCTGGGCTCTGAGTCTGGGGCCCAGATGACCCTCCATTGGGTTCAAGGGTGGATGCTCTCATGGTGGCCCTGCCCAGGACTGTGCCATAGGTCATTACTCCCAGCCCTCACCCCCTGAGCGTTCACAACCACATCTCTACTAGCCCCAGGTTTCTACAAAAACCCTCAGGGTTTTCCCACACGTTGCAGTAGGTACCTCTGTAAATAAACTCACCCCAAACGTGAGTGGCAAATGGATGAATGGATGGACTGATGACTGTGGCTTAGATAGATGGGTGGTAGGTCTGGTCCAAGCACGGGATTCTCGTATCTGAACCGAAGCAAGTGCTCACAGGATGGACGCCAGTCTCTGCCTGTGCTTTGGAGGGAGACTTGTGGGGAGGGGAGCAATGGCTGCGGTAGCAGGAGTGAGGCGAGTCAGAGGTGCTGGGGGCTGCTGGCTAAAGCACCCTGACAGCAGTGATGCCCAGCATTAATGAGAATGGAGGGAGAGAGGCATCTCGTGAGCACGGTGCCACGGGAGTGAGGAGCTGGGAGGCCTTCCTCAGCTCGAGTCTGTGGCTGCAGGAGCTGCTGTGGGAAGATCAGCACAAAGGCTAGTAAATGAGCTCACAGAATGTGTGCAGCAAGTGCAGAGAACCCAGGCCAGGGTCTTGGGGACCTGGGAGTGAAAGCAGAACAGAGCTGGGGAAAGAGGACAGAAAGGAGAAGCAGACGAGCCCCGGATGATGAAGCAGTTCATGGACACCCAGAAGAGGACACGGCTCGGCAAGGAGAGTGGCGAGGACAGTAGGACAGAGCCACGTCTCATCGCACGTTCACACAGGAGGGGACGGAGCACGGAAGGGTTGCAGGTCCCGGAAGCTGATCGCCGCCGTGTATTTGTGGGTGAAGGGCAGACGGGTGGGTGGAAGCACGGAGTCATTCAGAGAGTAAGAACCCTCCTGATATATGGAATTGCCTGCAGGGAAAGAGTGGGAACCAGGATCAGGGCAATCAAAGAGAATTTCGGGGCTTTAGAACAAAACTCCACAAGCTCCCAGAGAATAGAGAGCCATGGGGGGAGGGCAGCCAACCCAAGCGCGAGCACACACCCCACACGTATACGCAGCAGGAATGACGCACAGCCTCCGAGCAAAATTCAATAATTCTCCTCTGGAGAGAGGGGAAGAGCAGAGACGAGCAAGACAAAGAGAAGGGGTCATACATCAATAAGAAAGTTGAAAAGAAGCAGGGGCAGCGAGACACAGAGAGACAGGTGAGGGCGGACAGAGACCAAGGTGCAGGCCCCAGTGTGCGCACACCCCTTAGGAGATCCCCCCACTCGCAGGGAACCTAGGAAAGCTACTAGCTACGTGCACGTTTGCTGGATGGGAGGAAGGGAGGGAGGTAAGGAGGGGAAAGAGGAGGAAAGTACCCCAGAGACTGGAAACAAAACCTGACAAAGGGCCCAGACAGAAAAAGTTCTAGAGGTCTTCAGTGTGCTCCTTCCTCTGGGTCCCCACCTACTGCAGGAGGCTCGGAGGCTCGCTGTCCCACCCCCCAGTGAGCTCCCTTCACTCTGATTATTTGGGTTTGGCTAGTGGGAGGTCCCGGCAGGAGACAGAGTGAAGTGGAGACTCCCCTGGGTCACCTCAAGCCAGGTGGCAGTCACAGATGCTCTCATGGCTGTGCCACGCATAGGTCATTACTCCCAGCCCTCACCCCCTGAGTGGTACCGGGGGCCACAACTGCATCACTACTAGCCCTGGGTTTCTGCAAAACCCCGCAGGGTTCTTCCACTCCCTCATCTTGCGGTAGGTACCTTTGTGAATAAACTCACCCCAAATGTTCCTAAATTTGAAATTTCCATCTCTTTATTGTTGGGACCCTGACTAACACAAACTCAACCCAGAGTGCCACAAGGTCATGGGCTGAATAGATGAATGGACGGACGGGCAGCTGAATGGATGGACCGACGGACGGACGGATGGTCGGTCCAGGCATCAGAAGTCTGATGGCTGAGCCTTGGCAGGGGATGAAGAGCTGGGGTGAGAGCAGACCGCAGCAGCCCCTTTGGCGGGGACTTGACCTGAGAGGGGGTAGAGGGCCAGATGGCGGGAGTGCGTGGGGCCAGCGCTGACTTGGGCTCCTGCCTAGGAAGCTCCAGGTGATGGTGATGCCGCTCTCCAGGAGAGCTGGGATGGCTTTGGAGGCTGGGGATGCCATGCTGAGTTGAAGGGTAGGGCCAGAGTCAGCAGCAGGAGAGGGCAGGATGCCTAAGCCAGGCCTTGGGAGGCACTGTGATGTTGGCACAAAGAGGGACTCTGTGAAGTTGTCCAGGGAGCACCTGATAGATGGGGGGGGGGGGTAAAGAACAGGGCCCAGGGTCCCAGGACGGGAGGATGTGTGCAGCAGAGGAGTCGGGGAGCAGAGAGGACAGTCCCGCAATGCGCTGGACGGAGGGCCAAGCTGAGGGTTAGGCGTCCTTGGAATACCGGGAGGGCAGGTACCCAAGCCTGTGTACACACATGAAGACCACAAACACACTCACGAGCTTCCGAAATAGGGAGGCGGAGCTGAGGGCCGGGCTGGGCACAGGCGGCTCACTCACGGCTCACTCACCCGGGAGGACCGAAAACGCAACAAAACTGGATGGCACTTCTCAGGAGAGTGAGAAAGAGCCCAGCTGAGCAAGAGCCACCAAGACAGAAGCAAGAGGATGTGTAAATTAAAGTTAGAAAATGAAAAGGAAGAAGGTGGGGCCTCCGGGGACACCAACAGAGGGCACCGGCGGGCGCACACCAGGCGCGCTGCTCCTGGGTGACGGGGTGAGGGGTGCAGAGTGGTGGGAGGGTAGGAGAGTGGGGGGTAGGCCTCAAGGTGGGAACAGGGAGAGAAAGCTCCAGCTATCCTCATTCGGTTAGATCTACAGTTGCTTCAAGGAAGCTTAGCTGGCTCAGAGTGGGGGGCCATCAACACACACCCACACAGAGCTCAGGACCGGCCCAAAGAGGCCTGGGGGAAGGAGAAACTGAGAAAGAGACAAGGGAGGGGACAGACAGGGTATCTGGACACCCCAAGGGACTGATGTTCAGAAAAGGTTTGCAGAGCTCCCCCTAGGGCCCAAAAAAGAGGAGGCAGAAAGAGACAGACAAACGTGTTGGTTCTTATCTGTAACCGGGAGAAAGTAGAAGCTGTCAAATGTCCAAGGCATAAAATCAGCTCCAGCGCCCTCTGGAGTCCTGCGCAGCAGAGGGCAAGAACTTTTGGCAGGGCTGTGTGCTGTGTGCTGCAGGGGAAGGGGCCCCTGGACGGTGACGCACACGGGGGACCTGAGGTCTTTTCAGAGAACAGTGGCAACCTGAATAGAAGATGACCAAGCCATATTCTTCATTTGCCTGAGGAATCGACAAGAGGCTTCCACTTCCAATCGTCTGCTGATTTTTATATATTGACTTTGTAGATTGTGACCTTGTTAAGTTCACCTAATAGTTCTAGGACCTGTTTTTGTAGATCCATTAGAAGTTTCTCTGTAGACAATCATGTCCTCTGCTTACCAAGACAGTTTTATTTCTTCTTCTCCAGTCTATATATTCTTTTACTTCTTTTTCCTGCCTGGAACTTCCAATATGATTCTGAGTAGGAGTGACGAAAGTGAATGTCCTTATTCTTTTCTTTGAAAAAAAAAAAAAAACTTTAGTGGCTCTTTAGGTTGGGGTGTGTATATGTGATAAATGTCCCCCATTCATCTGATAACTCTAGTTTCCTTTTGATTAAGGTATTGAGGGACAGGATCTAGGGTGAGGGAGACAGTGAAGGACAATGGTTTCATAGGTAACATCTTAATCGTTGTAAGACAATGTATTTGTATAACACCAATGAGATGGGAAAGTAATTTTTATTTTAAAAAATAGAAAAGCGGGCCCTCCCTGGTGGCACAGCAGTTTAAAGCACAGCACTAAGAAGCTAAAGCCACTTCAGCATGAGTTCGATCCCGCCCCGGAGGTGACCCACAAGGCGTAGCAGACCTCTCCTGACCCACCCGCTGCTCCCCTCAGCAGTGTACTTCATCAGTTGGTCTGTTCTGCTCCCCCCTCTGTCTCTGGTGAATCCTCTTACTGCCCCTGCACTTCCGGCCTATACCCCAGTTCTGTATGCATAAATAAATAAATCTTTTTTTAAAAATAGAAAAGTGCCAAAGGGAATGGGACTGATAAAGAGTAGGAAGAAAAAGGAAACCCATTGAGAATCATACCTTCCATCTTTCTGTCCATACCTCCTCCCCTCTCCAGCCCCAAACATTGACTCTATTGTGATCAGTGCAAGTTTGTTAGATGGATGAATGGACGGACAGATGGATGGACGATGGACAGACAGATGGATGGAGACAGTGGTATAGCTTCCAAGTTCATAGACCAGGGCTCAGACAGGAGCTAATGAGATAGCGAGTATGGCTGGTAAGCAGTTTTTGGAGGAAGAATGTACAGGAAGACAAATGTCGGCAGCAGGAGATTGAGGACCCAGAGATGCCTGGGGTCCTGGCCATGGCCCAGTGGGGCAGTAACGGTCCTTGGTACTAAGGAGACAGGGAGAAAACCCACTCGATGACTCAGTAGCGGTGGCGCGCCAGAGACACAGGAATACAAGGCTGTGCTTGTCGTGCGGTGGGCTGGAGGTCTCAAAGCTGGCAGGGCTTGGCTTTGAGCTTCAGTGTGTGAGCAGAAAGGGACCTGGGCTGGCAGGACCAGACTGGGAGGAACACGTGCACATGCTGAAGGGCCCCGAGGGGTGAAGGCAGGTCAAGGGGACGAGACCAAGAGAGGTGTCCAAAAGCTGAGCTGGGCTCCCCAACATTCGTTGGCACTTGCAAGAGGTTGTCCAGCTTTTCTCCAGCCATGGAAGGACGAGAAGGATGGGGTGAAATGCAGCCGAGCGGCAAGTAAGACAAGAACTAAACCTTGAGACGTCCATCAAAGCTGACCGTTTGGAGGCCACACGGATGACCCTGATGTGAGGACACGGAGGGGAGAGGAAACGGACTAGGGGGTGCGGGAGGGGGCGGCTCTGTCCCCCAAGTCTTCCCTTTCTAAGAAGGGAAGAGAGAGGAGGAGCTGTCATTGGGGGAGCACTGGGACGGGGCTGGGGGGTGGTTCCTAAGCTGAAAGAGGTTTGTATGCGGGCTGGAGAGAGCCAAAGGAGGTTCGAGGCACAGTCACCCTTCTCAAAATGTTGAAACAGTGCAGCTTTAGCGACAAGGAGGTGGGAGGGGCAGAGGGTAAACAGGAGGACCCACTGGGTCATTCACTCATTCACTCACCCAGAAAAGCTTTAATAACAGCTGCCCATTTAATCTTTAATACAGCCACAGGGCGGGAGCCTGGCCCTGCCAGAACAGCTTTTCAAAATTCATCTAATCCTCGCGACACCCCATGAGGAACGTGCTGTCGGTGGCTTTGTTTCCAGATGAGGATACTTGGGAAGGGGACAGGTGTTTAAGCGCGCAGTGGAGGGCTGAGAGGTGCGGACCCGGGCTTGTGCCACAGGCGGGGCTGAAGTAGGGCTGCCGAGAGGTCCCCAGGAGAGAGTCCCTAGGGGGACAGAGGCCCGTGGGTGGCAGGGGCGAGAGGCAGAGATGGTGGGAGCCCTGCTGCAGTCCCAGTGGGCACTAGTGAGAGCAGAAGAAGGTCGTGTTTGAGGATGTGGACACGTGGAAGGCTTGCGGCATCTGGGGAGAGACCCAGCGGGGCTGGCGTCATGCCCTCCTGCCCCGGGACTGCAGGAAGAGCTCAGGGGACTCAGCATGGGGCCGGGAGAAGATGGGGTGAGGTGATGAGGGGCTCAGGAAGTACAGGAGATGCAGGAAAGGGCAAGGCTCCCTTACCCCTTGAGAGAAAAACACTCAGCACCTATCACCTTACATCACTCGCTGGTGACCCTGGAGCCACACAAAGTAGTACAAATCCTACCTCCACTGTTTACTTGCTGTGTGACCTGTGCCGAGTTATTTAACCTCTCTGAGCTTTGGTTTTATCCCTATCTGTAAAGCAGGCATAATACTA
>NW_004567123.1:16870933-16884775 GCF_000260355.1 Condylura cristata
GAGAAAGGGTCATTTGAACTGGGCCCTGACAGTTTGCCATGCAGAGAGGGGAGACTTTTCATTCTTCTAGTCAACCCAGTATCCTGAGGACTGTTCCCTGTCTGGTACAGGAGGTGAGCAAAGGAGAAGTAGATCACTATAAGGACACATGGCAACAGCAGTGACAAGGATGTGCCCAGAGGGTCCTGGGAGCCTCAAAGCAGGATGCCCATATTGGGGTGACAGGAAAGGCATGCTCCATGAGGGAGCAGGTGAAGAGATGGGGGGGGCGGGGATTGTACTCAGGCCTGGAACAGCCAAAATCAAAGCCTTCCCTATGGGCACCCAGATGCTAAGGGCCACTGTCCCTGACCTCCCATACCCCACCACCACCCATTGGCCTCCACGATTTCCTCACTCCATCATGCCCTGAGTATCTATTGGACCCCCCCAGAAAAACCACACCTGGAGAGATATCTACCTACCTCCTTCCTTTCCCTGCTGTCCTGGCTCCTCACAGCCTCTCCTGTCACCTGCCGCCAGAGCACCCCCACTATGTCAGGGCCATTCCCTTATTCTTTCCCCTACAACCGCCACTAGCTCCCCATAGCCCGCTGGTAAAGCCCAAGATTTCTCCTGCCGCCCAGTCTTCGGGACCACGGCAGCTTGGACCATGTCTAAACCTCCTATCTTCCCACAAGATAAGCCACAGTTCACACTTGACTAACTGAAGGGCCTTCTGTTTTGGGGTGTGGTGAAGTTCTGACTCTCCCTCACTCCCCCACACTGACCCCCCTCGCACACATACACACTCTGCTTTCTCTCTCCTCTCTCCCCCATCTCTCTGTCTCCCTCTGTCACCCACACCATGTCCCTGACTCTCTCCTTCCCTGTTTCTGCTCCTCTGTCTCTGTCTCTTGTCTCTGTCCTCTCGAGTGTCTTGTCCATGCCCCACAGCTAGGTGGCTCATCACACAGACCCCAACAGACCCCTGCAGGCTCTGTGCCAGGCCCCAGGCTTTGTGTTGGGCTCTAGGGCGGCCAGTGGAGGGTCTCTCTCCCACTCGGTACCCCACGTCTACCTCTCGGCCTGTCTCTGGAGCTGAATTCAATGAACTTGCGGGCCGTGGGTCCATCCCGCTGTGGGCCTGGAAGGGGCCCGCTCACCTGTCTATCTGTCTGTCCATCTGCCTGCCTGCCTCTGTCAGGACTGCTCTACAAGTCACTCTGAGCAAGTCAATCAAATGAGAGCTAGGGAGCATCTACTCTTGCCAGGAGAGGAACTGGGGGTCCCCCGGGGAGCAGGCAACAGGGCCTTCTCTACAGTCTTTCAGTGAAAGGCAGAGGCAATGGACAGGAGAGCCATAGATGGGGGGAGAGTGCCCGAAACAGACCTAGGGGGCTGGAAGGAGACAGCAGAGTTCTCTGAGAGCCAGACTGCCCCACTCCCACTTCCAGGAAGCAGGTCCACATCCCGGCCCTCAGCCCCTACAAGGGTGAACAGAGAGTCATGTCCCTCCGCAGTCCCATCATCTCCCCCGCTGTACAAGGAAAGCTTCCAGGAACACTGTCCACGTTCCTGCTTCCACCTGCTGCCCACCTGCACCCCCTCCTCCAGCCCCCAGCTCTTCTGCATGCCTAAGGAATCTGAAGACCAAGGGACAGAGAGCGACACAGGCCTGCACACAGGACAGTGGGTCCTGCCCTGTGTCTTGAGGGAGTGGCAGTGGGGGAGGGAGGGGGGCATCTTTCTCTCTCTCTCTCTCTCTCTCTCTCTCTCTCTCACACACACACACACACACACACACACACACACCTGATAAAAACCCAGAGCGGAGGGAGGAAGGAAGAGAAACCTTACCAGACAAAGACAATTGAACATTGACAAAGACATACAGGGGCATCCCAAGTGGAGACCTCAAATGCTTTTGAAGGTATGAGTTAAGTGAGAATACAGTAAAACTGAATCTGCAGGAAAAGATACACACAGAGAAAGAGGTCACAGAAAAGATCCCTAAACTGTTAAATGTGGTTTCTTTCTCTGGGAGGTGGGATTCCAGGGGCTTTTTATTTTGTAGTCTTCTGCAAGGTTTTGTAGGGGTTTTTTTTTTGTTGTTGTTGTTGTTGTTGTTGTTGTTTTGGTATTTTCCACCTTTTCTGCAGTGAACACATATTACATCTGAAATCAAAGTAAAACAATAAATGTCATTTCCAAAAGAAAGAAGCCGTCCACATGGGGTAAGAAAGGCTGCAGCAGCTGCAGAGAAGCGGGGTGGGAGTGCTGGAGGGCAGGGAGGTGAGTGGCATGTGGTCATGCTCACCTACACGCACTCACACGCACAGTCTTCCTCCAGAGTAAGACTCCATAAATCTTCAAGAAGGGAAAGCATAGCGAGGAAAAAGAGAGAGTCAGACAGGGAAGATGGGGAGTGGATGGACAGACAGACACATTCCCACCAATCTGCACAGAGCAGGACTCGGCGTGGTGCTAACAGTGCCTGCTAACCCGCCTCACAGTGCTCGTGGGGCTTATGGCTGTAACTTTAACAGGTTTTTCTTACTAAGGTAATAACGCGCTCTGTGATCCTGGCAGACAATTGGAGGGGTGGGGGGGGGGTGATGATCTTTTTTGAATGAGTAAAAGAACTCATGAAGCAGAGTGACCCAGGGAGACAGACAGGAAGCAAACTGTGAGGAAACCAGAGAGGAAGAAGGGAGGAGAGAGCGGAAAGGCATGACACACACACTCACACAGACTCACACAGATTGACCCACACTCACACTCACTCACACAGATTCACACACTCACAGACTCACCCACACTCACAGACTCACCCACACTCACACACACACACACTCACACACTCACCCACAGTCACCACACACAGACTCACACACTCACCTACACTCACCACACACAGACTCACCCACACGCTCACGTTGACAGACTCACACACTCACACAGATTCACACTCATACACACTCACACAGGACGGGGCGAAGATCAAGATGACCATGAAAAAACCTGGAGGCAGACGGGTGTCCAGGGAGCCAGACATGTAGACACACCCCAAGGGATGACACACCCAGAGGTGACAGAAGGGGCACCCCCACACACAAATGCACTCACTATTCAGAATGGAGTTTTGTGAAGGTGTGTGGGAACACTGAGGCTAAGAGCTGAGCCAACACAGGTCCCAGAGGCCTGTGCAGTCTGAGAGTGGTGGAGGCACCGAGGGGCAGAGTAAGGCTGAGGGGAGGGAGGTGAAGAGCGCGTCCAAGAGCCTCCCAGGGCCCCGTCCCACGCAGGGACCCCTTCAACATTGCTCCGAGACCCCCCTCCTGGAAAATGAGACCGATGGGGACGTTCGTTGTTCTCTCCACATTTTCTGAGCATTCTGTGGTGAGGGGCGCATTCCTTTTAGAATGGTAGAAAAGTTTGTGCTTTGAAGGCAAAAGAAAGAAAAAAGGTAGTTTGAAGAGAGCTGAAGTTATAGAGAACAGCGAAGAGGAGGTGCTCAAACATGGCAGCGTACACGCACGCGCACACACACACGCACACACGCTGGGATTGGGGGAGTCTGCGGTTGGGGGGGGACGGGGAAAGGGCAGTGGGTGCAGCACCCGCCCAGCCTCCAAACACACCCACGTTGACACAGGGAGGATAAACTTCTGGAGGGGCTGGGGTGCATTTCTCAGTCATCTATTAAGTGAAGGCACCTCAGGTTAGGTTGGGGCTCCCTGGTCCCCCCAGTCCCAAGCCTACTTCAAACTCAGGGACCACGTGGGGGAGGGGTCTCCCAGAGGAGGGTCCCAGAGCCCATTAGTCAAAGTAGGGCCCTACGGAAGGAAGAAGAATTTGCCAAACAGCTAGAGAGGAGGGTCTGGGGCTAAGGGGCCTGTTTTGTCCCGATTTCTGTGACTAGGGTGGGGTCTGCAGCTACTGCGAGTGCTGTATGGGAAAGTGTCTCTTACATAGGCTTTAGGTTCCGATTTTAGAACGCTGACGTGTCGCTGTACACCTGGATGCAAGGCCCGGTCCCGGGCACTGTGCTATCGCCCCTACATGGTCACACAGGTAGCCGTTGTGTTACTGCCCATATCTGGTCACTCAACAGGGCCGACTCACTGGGCTGAGGGCCAAGCGTGATGCAGGAACAAAGGGAGATAGCGAGAAGGACAAGGAGCCAGGGCCGAGAGACTGGAACAGAGACAGGCACATGGGGAATGGAGCAGAGGAGCCGCGGAATAGGCAGGACCTGAGGAGAAGCACCTGGAAGACCTAAGACCTTGGTTTTGTTCTTTGCACAATGGGAAGTCGATGGGGTTAAGTTTTGCGACTGGGGGTTACCTGACCCCGAATGGAAGCAGGAGCAAGGAGACTACAGAGGAAGCCAGTGGAGTCTTCCAAAGAGAGATCACAGAGGGAGACTCAGATGTGGAGACACATACGAGATCCTCACAAAGAGACAGACAGGCAGGCAGCCCGGAGAAAGGGGGGGGGGATGACAGGGCCAAAGTGGGGGGAAGGGAGGGGAGTACGTGGCAGGAGAGAGTCAGACATAGGCACATCTGGAAAAGTCAAGGAGGAAAGAGAAGGGAGGCCAACGGGAGGAAGAGGGGAGAGTGGGAGAACAGAGACAGCGGGAACCAGAGGGGAAGAGCTGAGGAGCCAGTGCGTGGGAGAGGGGATCCCCCAAGAGGCAGGCAGAGCTGAGCCTCACATGTGGAGGGGGGCTAAGAGAAGGGAGACATGAGAGGAGGGAAGCAGGAGACAGTGGGGAGACTCGCACCCCACCCCACTCCCTCTCTCAGAGCCCCAATGCCTCAGAGACAGAGACAGAGAGGAGGGAGGGGAAGGAGAGAGTCATACTCAGCCCAGCACAGGAGAGAGACTCAGGGGTGCCGACTGAATAGAGGGGTGAATGCCTGCCACACGCAGAGCCAGCACAGGATGGAGAGCCCTGCAGAGGCCAGAGGGCCCCGCGTGGCTGCCCCTCTTGGTCATTCTCTGTGTGTGTACACGTGTGTGTCACAAGCTCAAGGACTGACAACGAACCAGGGCCAGAACAGCGAGAAAACGAGTACAGCATGGTGGGACGGTGGTGCGGACAGACAGACAAACCAAGAGAGAAAGAAGGGCCGTGTGTGTGCACGTGAGACTCCAGAGGGAGAGAACAAAGGAGTCGGTGCTCAAAAAGGACCACAAAGCCGCCTAATGCCCCCAGAGAGGAAGGGGTGACAGACAACCAGATGGACAGAAGCCCCCCAACACGGAGAGAAACCAGGGCAGGAGGCTCTGGGAGGAGCTGGGGAGGACAAAAGGCTGCATCAGCACCCCGGGGTGCGCAGCTGCCCTGGGAGCCCCCTCCTTGCAGAAACCATTGTGCAGGAGACCACCCCTCTGCTTGAGGTGGGAGAGACGGGGAGTCAGGAAGGTGACCTGCAGGTCAGGAGGGGGCACTTCAGGCAGTGAAACCAGCAATGCCGAGCGAGCGAGACTCAGAGGGGTGACAATGCCACGCGGGGTTCCCACAGCCGGTGGGGGCTGATGGAGGAGGAAGCGGCTTCAGAGGGATGGGGCTGAGGCCTGGACTTCAGGGGCAGGGGGGAAAGGGGAGGGCAGGGGGGAAAGGGGAAGGCAGGGGCTCCAGCCACTTAAGTGGGGGCTGGGGAGGTGTGACAGCAGGAGGAGGAGGAGGGGACCAGTTAACCTTGGGGTGAGGGCAGAGGGGAGGGTGAGGGCGCTAGAGCTAGAGGCGACCTCTCAGGGAACCAGGGGGGCAAGACAAGGCCCTTCCTGCATTCTGGCCAAGCGGGGCTGAGAAATTTGATTGTTCACTCAGCGAACGTGTGGAACACGTATTGAGAACACCGTGAGCACCACAGGGCAGCGCCCTGCCCTCCCAGGGCCCGCAGAGCACTGGTGGACAGGGTGATGCGAGCGATGGAAAGTCAGCATGGTGCATCAGCACCTGAGATGACAGCGGTGCGGTGCGTGACCCCTAAAGACAAACACAGCAGGGTAGGGAGCGGAGAGCAACAGAGGATGCGGGCTTACCCCAAGTGGTCAGGGGTCGCCTCTTGAAGGGGACATCTTGGGATAGAGGCCTGAAGGGGTGAGCAAGCACACAGGTCTCTGGGGAAGAGCACGCTGGGCAGAGGCAACAGCAAATGCAAAGGTCTGAGGCAGGAGCAGCATGGCACACTCGAGGGAAGGCAGCACCGAGTAGTTGGGGCAGAGGGAGTCTCTGAGGGGCTGGAGGTGAGCGATTTGGTCCTGCAGTGGGAAGCCCTGGAGGGTCCTAGGGAGCACAGGAGGACAGAAGGAAAAGAAGAGCTACGTCAGGCCCCAGCCTGCTCAGCTCTGCCCAGCTGCCCCCACAGCAGGGTCTGTTGATGAATGAACTCGGAAGGGTCCCCCACAACTCATTAAGCAGCAGAAAAGCAGCAGGAGGTGAGAGCCAGGCTCAGATACACATGCAGGCCTGGCACACAAAGGAAGAAGAGAAGGCTCAGAGGGAGGTGCGGAGGGGCCAGGCGAGCCCCCACTCCAGCAGGGGCCCAGGGCTGGCACACACACTTGGGTCCAGGTGGGGACAGTGGGCCCAGGCCGGGCCACCGCTCACGGCATGGCTTGCTGCCTGCTTGTGGACTCGTGGTGATGTGTGGACCCTGCCATAGTCCCCACAGAGGGGGTGCAGAGGAGGAAAGGGGGGGAGGGAGACAAGAGAGCTGTATAGCCAGACAGAAGGAAAATCTGCCTGACAGGGAGCCTAGGACACACCCCACCCACCACAGACCAACCCTACACTCAGGGAGTCACAGCCAGAGACACAGTGGTCCTCACAGCACCTGGACACCCAGTCAGGAGGGACCTGCCCTAAGGTACACCATGGACACCCCCACTCAGCCTCATCTCGCCTCACAGGTGATGGCTAGGATGCGGGAGGCAGGGACAGCTGCGACCAAGGGTGGTCTGTGCAGACCAGCAGAGGCCAGTGGGTGAGGTCGCCAGACTTGCTGGGAAGGAAGAACGGAGAGTGGAGAGGGAGCTGCCAGGACAGGGGGCACCCAGGAACAGTGTCTGCAGAGGGGGAAAGGCTATGCTCAGACATTTTGGGGAGTCAGGAATTGGTGACAAAATGTAGCCAGGCCAGAGTGAGGAGGTGAAGACAGCCCTGGGGTGGGGAGAGGAGAGGCAAGGGCCTGGAGGAGGGCGGGTTCTTGGACCTGGGAGGGTAGGTGGGCGTGGCAGTCAGCTAGGGGTGCGGATAGCACCCCAGGCTGCCTGGGGAGCAAAGGGGCTGGGGCGGTGCAGGGGGGCAGCGGGGCACAAGAGGGTTTGGGGTGAGGGAGACAAAAGGCACGCGCACCTGCAGCCAGTGTGCCCCCACCCCTCAAAGAGAGGGGAAAGAAAGGAGAAGCCAGAGAGAGAATTAGAGCCAGCCTCACCTGGAGACATCTAGAGGGAGCCCCCAGGAGCGGGAGAGGGAGCAGAAGTGAGGGAAGCCAGGGGGAGAGCGGTGGGCAAGCAGACACACACACACACGCACACGCACACGCACACACACACACGCACACTCCTGCAGACGCACAGAATGGAGCAGAATTCAATAACAACTCGAGCGGGAGTGGAGTCCAGGGAGCGGGAGAGGAGCGGCAGGGGAGGGTGAGAGCCGCACAGCTCTGTCTGAGGAGGGATTCAATAATCGCTGATTGAATGAAGGAACAAAGGCAAGGGGCCCCCAGGAGAGAAGCAAAGACAGACAGACACAAGGTCACGCACATACACTGTGAGAAAACCCGACAGAGCCTCGGATTGCAAACAATGAGCGGATAGTAATAGTGTCCCCGGCTGGGGGTGGCCCTGCTGGGCGCTGGGGCCCCCTCACCCCTCTGTTTCTTGTTCCAGATGAGCCCACAAGGGTAGACACATGTAAAATTCATCCAGGTTTTTCCACATAATATTTGTGACTGTTGTGGTGTGTGTGTGGTGTGTAGCTCAATTTTTAAATATGAGAGAAAGAAGGGAAGAGGAGGGAGACAGGGAGACAGGAACAGACACACACACACACACACACGACCTCCAGGTGAGAACAAACCTTGACAAAGTGATGAAATAGAACATGAAAAGGTAACACAAGTCGGGCCCTTGGCGTGGGAAGTCACGAGACCTGGGCCGTGTGAAGTGAGGTCCACGGGCAGGGACGAAGTCACCTCGTCACCAGTGGAGCGCTGGGAGGGCTCGTGGAGCACGTGTCTCCTGTCTTGGAAAGGCCTGGCCAGGGACCTGATGGCGCAGGTATGTGGGGGAGGGAAAGGTATGTGTTGGTCTGGACAGGGCCCGGGGTAACTTCCACACACCGCACTCTCACACACACACAGTTAAGCTAAATCTGAGCGCAGAGGCAAAGAGAGACGCAGAGACATGAAGAGAAAGGGGAACAGAAAGGGACCCAGTGACCCAGCCCTGGGTGAGGCCCCAGGAGGCGGCTGGGGCTGGAGATCACACCGAGGGGCCAGGGAGATGGAGACCGGGGTGCCACCATGGCCCACGGGGACTACAACAGTGGACTCAGGAAGGAGGGGTGGAAACAAAGCCCACAGTAATTCTCCAGCAGATGGGTGGGTAGAATGGTGGACAGACAGATTCCTCTCCACAGTGCAAAAGCAAACACCGAGAGAGCCCCGAGGTGAGTGTGGAGGGAGAAAAGGGCCTCGGAGGAAGTGGGAGAGACGGATACCAGCCTCAGAGTGGAGCGGGAGCAAGGCAGGGGAGAGAACCAGGGAGTGAGGGCCCAGCACACGAGGGAGAGGGAGCGGATTCAGGTGTGCTGACTGAAAGATAACTCACGGGAGCCCGCTGGTGGCCCAGAGGGTTAAAGTGCAGAAGCTTGCTGCAGCCGCTTCACCACGAGTTCAATCCCCAGCCAGGGAGGTGACCACATGGCCCGGCAGACCTCTCCTGACCCGCCTGCTGCTCCCCTCAGCAGTGTACTTCATCAGTTGGCCTGTTCTATTCCCTGCTCTGTCTCTGGTGAATCCCCTCACTGCCCCTGCACCTCTGGCCTGTACCCCAGTTCTGTATGCAAAAATTAATAAGGAAATTACCCCGGGCCTGGAGCAGGGATTAGGTAGGATGGTGGATATGCACTGACAGACAGCTTGTCATACACCGACTATTTCACACACACTCTTGTGAATGCCACCTGTGGTGGGCCAGAGTAGATTCTAGAATCACCTTAGAGACAGGGTGGCAACAGCAGGAGGGAGTTTCTCTCTCTCTCACTCACACACACACACACACACACACACACACAACCCCAACATACAAGAGTCCAGGGACAGATGCAGGGGACAGAAAGAATACAAAAGCTAAGAACCCTGTAGAGGCACCACTCAGGGAGCTGTTCTAGCCCTGTCTGCCTCTGAGACACTCACACACACTCACACACACACACACACACACACACTCACACATGCATTCGCGGAGCAGGGGCTGCTGTTTCACAGCAAGTGTTCTAGGAAGAGCCAAGGGAATAAAAGGAAATAAAATGCCCGTCGAGAGCAGTGACCCCAAAGCAAGAGAAGGGAAGCAGCAGCTGGAACCCAACAGGCCTGAGGAGAAGGGACAGAGGAGGGGCCAGACAGACACCTGCACACACCTTGGAGGCCCTGTACGGGGGGCCGGGGCGAGTAAAGAAACAGAGGAGAGGACCCCGTTGTAGGAGCCACACACAGGCGCACATGTGACTGACTAGTCACATCTTCATGGAAAAATTAAGCCAGTGCCTGAACAGATGACACGCAGAGCTCAGCTAAAACTGAGAGGCAGAGTGAAGAGGGACGCAGAGACAGACCCAGAGACACAGAAAGACAAAGGAAGAACAAAGCAGAAAGACAGGCACAGAAACAGAGACAGGAAAACAGAGACGGGGTGTGAAGGAGTGGCCACAGTGCAGATGCAAACGGGAGCCCTGCCAAAGCCGGCCCTGAGGGCAGCCCCAGGAGAGGGGCCTGGAGAGGAAACGGAGATGGAGGCCCAATGAGGAAGGAAAAAGAGAGAAATGCACAGAGGAAGAGAAAAGCATGCACTCATGTGGCCCAGACAGACGTGAACGAGTGAAGAGCTCCCTGGCCGAGGAAGAGGCCCTCCCACAGCCAGGCTAGATCCGGGCAACGGGGAGGGGTCAGCAAGGACCACGTGCCACACACCACACACACCACACACATCACACACCTACCATGCAATGCCCCTGCAGGATACACAGCACACACGTCACACACATCACCGTGACATAGTCCACATGCCCCCCCACAGCCACAGTGCCGCATGTACCACGCACATCACGTGTCGTGTGTGCCACACATGTTGTATACTTGGAGGCCCTGTATACATGCCACACACATGCCACACACACACACACCCATTCACACACATCACACACACGTTTGCATATATATCTGAACACAGGCTGCCCAGAGCAGAGACAAAATTGAGATAAAGCCCAGGAGGGAAGGAGATGGCAGGTAAACACAGGAAATAAAGATGTTTTCTGTGCGCCTTCCTGCTCTGTATCACTCCCTCTCTCTCTCACACACGCACACTCCACAGGGGACAGAATGGGAAAGATACAGAAACGGTAGAGGGTACGGAAGGCAAAGTCTGTCGGGGACAGCATTCAGCCAGGCCTGGCACAGAGAAGCTGCTCTGCGCTCCTGCAACCCACAAAAATGTTTTCATTACAGGTGAAAATGAACTTCCGGTTCAAGGGAAATGTTTTCCTATGTACCATTAATACATTCGTCTGCTGACTCAGGTCCATGAAAATCATAATGGGGCCCTGTTGGGCATCACCTAAGGCCGAAGCTAGGACAGACCTTACGCAGAGTGCAGCTCCAGGGCATGTGGGAGAGGCAGGAGCGGTGAGTGTATGAAACAATGACCAGGCCAGCAGGCCAAGCAAGGGCAGAGGGGAGACCAGAGAGGCACACTCAGGGAGACTGGCCAACAGAGAACAGGACTCAGGCTGGGGACACGCCCGGGCGTGTCCCCGTCCCACTACACAGGAGGGGTGGGGCACACTCGACTGTGTCTTTCCTATTCTGCTAGAAGGATATATATATTTTAAGATTTATTTATTTGTGCATACAGAACTGGGGTACAGGCCAGAGGTGCAGGGGCAGGGAGAGGCTTCACCAGAGACAGAGTGGGGAGCAGAACAGGCAGATGAACGAAGTACACTGCTAAGGGGAGCAGCGGGCAGATCAGGAGAGGTCTGCCGCGCCATGTGGGTCACCTCTGGGAGGGGATCATGAGGCTGCGGCCAGCTTGCAGTGATGCGTCCTACCCCACTGCACCACCAAGGAGGGCCCAGTTCCCAATTCTTGAGTCACAATGGGACTCAAATTTTGCCCATTTTTAAAAAAGATTTATTTATTTATTCATATAGAATTGGGGTACAGGCCAGAGGTGCAGGGGCAGTGAGAGGATTCACCAGAGACAGAGTGGGGAGCAGAACAGGCCGACTGATGAAGTACACTGCTGAGGGGAGCAGCGGGCGGGTCAGGAGAGGTCTGCCGTGCCCTGTGGGTCACCTCCGGGGCAGGCGGGAATCAAACTCATGCTGAAGTGGCTTTAGCTTCTTAGTGCTGTGCGTTAACCCGCTGCGCCACCAGGGAGGGCCCTAGAAGGGTATTTTTATGGAAAAAAAAACTTATTTTTCTGAAAAAGAAAAAAGTGCATGCAGAATACGAGCAAAATCATCTGAAAGGTGGGAACACAGGGATCCCAAAGCCTCCACTCCCCTGAGGTGGACTGAACACTGTACAGGACTGTGATGGGGAAGCAGACGGAGGGGCAGGAGGTGATCCCCACAGAGTGGACATCTCTGCATCTCTACTCTGCCTCTCCTGCGCAGAGTGGAGAAAAATCAAACTGAACAGAGGCCTGGAGTGAGGAAAGCAAAGCCTGAGGGGTCAGACGGGAGGGAGAGACAGAGCAAGCTTTCTGACTCCCCTGCCCTAATCAGACACCACCAAGCTGGCCAGACCCCCAAGAACCTCCCCTCTCACTCAAGCTCTTGTTCTAGTGGGCGAGCTTCATGAACCACCAGGACCACTCCTGCAAGTTCAGAAATCAGGGGAGGAGGCAGGAAGGAGAAAGAGAAAGAGAGAGACTAGCAACAATGAGAAACAGAGACATACAGAAAAGGGACTGAAAGTCAGAAGCACACAGAAAAGTAGGGAGTAGAAAGCACAGAAAACAACTGTAGCACCAGAGCCAGCCAAAGAGAGAGGGAGTGGGGAAGGCACAGAGAAAAGCACAGGTGGATGAAGACAGACACTAACAGAGAGCAACGGAGACAGAAGGGCGGAGCACAGGGGTGCTCTGAGCCTCCGGGGCACTGCCCAGGGCAGGTGAGTACAGTGTCCTGCGCAGTGCTGCGGCTTCCTCACCCTCAGCCCTCTTGCACACGCTCCAGTGCCTCCGGGCACATGAGGGCCGAGGGGTGGTGGTGACTGTGTGCACGCGGAATCCTCACAGGACGGGTCCCCTGGACACACTCTGCCCCACACACGCCCACAGGAACCCGGCTACACGCCCCAGTGCCAGGCCCAGGAGCCGGGGGGTTCCCACAGAGCACTTGGGTTTTGCGCACGCAACACACAAATCCACGCACACTCAGCCGGAGCACACGGGCCACCGCCGCACACGGGCCACCGCCTCACGCGTGCCCCATACGTCCAGGTACTGCGTCGGTGCTCACACACACCCCACTCGTGTGATGTGGGCGTGTACAGCACACGCAGCCATGGGCAGACCTGTCTCCCACTCGCACCAACACAGACACCCAGCGAGACACCAGACGGCCTCCGCCCACGTGGCGTGGCCGCACCCTCCCGTGAGCAAACAGAAGACACGGGGCCCACACACGCCCACGCCCCGTCACGGAAAGCCCAGGGGTCTGTGGGTGCCCACTGCCCGGGTCACTGTAGTGTCTGGCTTGTGAAAGTGCTCCGTAACACAGGAATGCCCCGGTTTTGAATTTGTTTTTACAAGCAGAGGTGACTCATGCGACGTGATCAGACATACATGCTTTCATGTTGCGGGTGAAACTTTCCAGGTTGTGTCCTCTGGAGGTAGGAGAGGAAGGAGGAAGGTGGCATCATTGGATCTTTCTCCAGGGTGTGCAGGACTTGGTCCATCTGGCCTAGGCCTGGCAGGAAACACACCCCACCAGCCGCCCAACGCAGGCCCGGCCCAGCCCCAGGACGCTGCCCCACCGCCCACCACCGACATCTGAGTCCGGCCCTGCCCACACTGGAGTCCCAGGTTTCGCTTGGTGCATTCCAGATGCAGACAAGCCTTCTACCAGATGTGCTCGCTGCCCAGCACGAGTGAGATGTGCACACACAGCTGCATTCCAGGTGCTGGCCGATGGGATCTGGCTGGGGGTCCCAGGCCATGTTCCCCGGACAAACGTCCTGATGACCAGCGTCTGTCCTCACATCCACCCCTTCCCTCTCCCACAACAACCCGGCGACCACATTCTGAGGTCTGTTTGTGTTTAATCAGACAATATGCAAAGTATGTACAACCAATTCTGGGTCCCCCCCTCCCCCCTGAGCCTGGGCCGTGGAATGCAGGGCCATGAGGTCCTGCCCAGAGCCGGGGTTCCCCTAGGCCTCTGCATAGTCATCTGAAATCTACAAAACACTGTTTGTTTACAAAAAAAAAAAAAAAAAAAAGGACAGTATTAGGCGCCTGGCACAGAGAAGCTGCTCTGCGCTCCTGCAGCCCACAAAAATGTTTTCATTACAGGTGAAAATGAACTTCCGGTTCAAGGGAAATGTTTTC
>NW_004567123.1:16884875-16907409 GCF_000260355.1 Condylura cristata
AAAAAAAAAAAAAAAAAAAAGGACAGTATTAGGCCGTCTTACAGAAAGGGCCTTGCCAAGTGGAGGGGATCTGAGAGCACAGTGGGGTAGGCAAGCCCAGACTGGACTGGGACAGGCTTGGGTAACAGACATGTGTGAAAGGAAAAGCTGGAATTTCATAGGCAGGCACCACTTGGCCTCCTTCCCTGCTGGCAGGGCCCAGCTGGCTCTAGAACCCCTGGCAGCAGGAATGTTATTGCTATGATGGGGGGCTGTGGGTGAAATGTACAACGTGTCTTGGGGACAGAGTAGGGGCATTTTTACATGTTAAATATGGACACACATGGAGACACACACACACACACACACACACGAACACAAAGGGGCCCTTGGCAAGATGCTCAGAAACTGCCAGTCGTCCCTTTCAGCACAGGGGCTCAGGGAGAAGCCACCACATACCCCGAAATTGAACAGCAGAGCTGGGGTCACAACAGCCGCCTTCCGCCCCGAGCGGGCTCACCAGGCCACAGGGCCCGCTCCAGAGCAGGGCGGCTGCGCAGACCACGGAGGCAGAGCGGAGCGGGGGACCCACGAGGTCTCACCGCGCCCTGGCACACGTGTCCATGGCAGTGGACATCCTGGTGGCCGCGCCTCCCGACCTAGGCGCCCCCTTTCCTACTCATGAGCTCACGGGGTGCCCGCTTGAGGAGGAGAACATTGAAATGGCACAGGACAAATTGGGGGAGAAAAACTTGGGGTAGCTTCCTGCTGCCAGGGCCAGGGCCCCCCGATGACTTGGATCCTCTCCTTCTGCTTGGTTGCCACCAGAGTCAAGGCGCTCACTCCTGCTCATGGGTGACCATCTCCGAAGGCTGAAGACCACCCATGAATGAATGAAGCTGTCTCCGTAACCCGCACCCTGGCCCCTCATTCCTAGCCCAGCCCCCACCACCCTCCACTCTCTCTTGCCACAACAGCCCCGCCCAGTAGACAGTGGCAATGGGACTCTCTCAGCTATCTCTAACCCACCCTCAGGCCCCAAGTCTTGGGTGCCCTGTCCGTCAATGATGCCTCTGAGCACAATCTTGTTGGTTCCTGAGGAAGACAGAGGGAGCACCGAGATCCAATCCCACCTCAACCTGAACTGTTCTGTGGCCTTGGACAAGTCACATTCCTCTCTGGGCTCATTTGCCCACGACTGCCAGGGGAACAAGACTTGGTGTCGAAGGTCCCTCAAGTCCTTGAAGGGGGTACCCACCCAACCACCATCCTCAGCGCAAGCTCGGTCTCAGGCTATCCAGCCTGGGAGCTGCGACAGAGGGGTCTGGACCCGGTGGCCCCCACCAACAGGTGTCTCAGAAATGGGTGGCCAGGGGCAGACTGGCAGGCAGGCCTCTTTGGAAAGGCGCTTTGGCAGCTCTGCAGACAGACCTGGGGCAGCCTGGAGGGCAGGCAGGAGCCGATGCATGGAGCAGGCCGAGGCTGGAGAGAGCGCCCTCAGCCCCTTCCCAGTTCCTCCTGCTGAGACACGAGCCCCAGGGGGGAATGCAGGGAGGAGGACGTGGCTGGGGCAGGAGCCAGGACACAGTCACTGTGCTTGCCTTGGACCCCACCCTCGTGGGCGGCCCCAGGCCCCAGGCCCATCCATGCCACAAAAGAGGGAGGGGCCTCGTCCCTCCGAGAGGATCACCGTGGGCAGGCAGAGAGCGGCAAGACCCCTGTCGGGGGCCACCCAGCCCTACAGCCAAGCCAAGAAGCCAGCCTGGCCCGCCGCCTGCTCCCTATAGATTCTCTCCGGGCTGGTATTGGGGTTCGGTAGACGTGAAGTAGTCCTCCAGGAAGGCCTGCAGGTACTCGAAGGTGGGCCTCTCCTCCGGCTCCTTCCGCCAGCACTGGCACATGAGGTCGTGCAAGGACTCGGGACACTCTGGCGGGCAGGGCATCCGGTAGCCCCTCTCCACCTGGTCCAGCACCTCGCGATTCACCATCCCTGCGAGCAGACGGAGGGGTGAGGAGACTGGCTCCAGCGAGGAAAGGGGGTGGGGGAAGCTGACGGGGACGGCACAGGGGGCATCCCGGAACAGTGCCGGCAGGTGAGCTTCCTCCCTGGGCTGGGAGCCCAGGCCACAGCAGACTCCAAGGTCAGATGTTCAATCCGTTTGTTGTAAGATGGGGACACTGAAGCCCGGGAAGGGGTGTGTCTTCCCAAGATCACCAGGACAGTGGGGTACAGGGAGTAAAGGTGGACCGCAGGGAATCCCCTTACCAGGGTAGGGCACCCGCCCCTTTGTGGTGAGCTCCGTCAGCAGGATCCCAAAGGACCACACATCTGACTTGATGGTGAACCGGCCGTAGAGGGCAGCTTCCGGAGCTGTCCACTTGATGGGGAACTTGGCGCCTACAGGGAAGAAAGGCAGAGGGATGCTCAGCAGGATGTCAGGGCTGCCAGGCACCACTCTCATCCCCACGTGAGTCGGAGAAGAGGCCACACGGCAGCCCGGACCCTGCCCACCTTGCCGGGCTGTGTACTCATTGTCTTCGATGAGTCGGGCCAGCCCAAAGTCAGCCACTTTGCACACCAAGTTCTCGCCGACCAGGATGTTGGCTGCTCGGAGGTCCCGGTGGACGTAGTTCATCCGCTCCACGTATGCCATGCCGGAGGCGATCTGTAGGCAGAGCCCAGACACCAGGCTCATCAGCCCCCCGCGATCTTCCCAGGTCATGGTCGTGTGCCCGGGCGTGTGCTACTCCGGGGGTGGGAAGCCAGCCCAACACCCTGACGTCCCCACTCCTGCAGGCCAGTGAAGTCAGTGTACAGTAAGTACCCCCCGGCATAAAAAGTAGGGCCAGGCTGAGCTGGAGGAGGGAGCAAAAGGCAAGGGAGAGGTACAAGGCCAGATACAGCCAGGGGAATGGGGTACCCTGCCCCAAAAAAGAGGCCCTGGGTGGTCCACAGACACAGCTAAGTATGAGGTCCTGTCTGCTGCCCCAGCCCCAAGGCCCCGTTTTCTCAGCCAGCAAATGGAAGAACAGCCATCCATCCACCCCACTCCCTTGCTTGTGACAGGGTTAAGTTTAAAAACATGCATTTGTGAGTGACCAAATGGCCTTCGCAGAGAAGAAAACCGAGGCCTGAAGTCCCATAGCAAGTCAGTTACTTTTGCTACCCAGATCAGGACTCTTCCCTGTGCCCAAAACTACCACTTAAGAGTGTGTGTAAGGGTTCCAACAATACATGTGGCAAGATCAGAGACGGGGGGGGGGGCAGCCAAGGCAGAGGGAGGGGACACGCAAAAGAGCCCAAACCGGCTGAGCCAAGTGGGCCGGAACTTGAGGGCCGCAGTGGGTGGGGATGGGAGGGGCGACTCACCTGAGCAGCCATGTCCACCAGCTGAGGCAGCCGCAAGTACTTGCCCGTCTCCCCCTTGAGAAAATCCAGCAAACTCCCTGGGCAGAAAGAAAGCAGGTCTAACCTCAACCCTGTGTTCCCTGGGCCAGGGAACGGTCATTCCTAGTAGCTCACGTCCTCCTGGGCCAGCTGGCCTTGCTTTGGCCAGCACAGAGATTTCATATAAACCCATCTCTGAATAGAGTCTCTCTCAGCACTTGGTCACTCAAAAAGCAAGACCAAAAGTCTACCTCTGGGAGCATAAACTGGTGCAGCCATACAACGGTTATCACTCAGCAGTGAAAAGGTAAAATAAAAAAGGAGCAAGCTATTGACACACACAATAAAGAAGAACCTCAGACAGCAAAGATGGTATGCGCGAAGTTCTAGAATAAATAAATCCATGATACAGAAAATACATCGTGGGCCACCTGGACTTAGGGCTAGAGAGAACTGTCTACAAAAGGAGATTTCTAGGGTAATGGAGATGCTTAAAATTCTATTGTGTTAATGGAGTCACAGAGTAGCCACTTGTTAAAATCATTAACTGGATTTTTAAAACAGGTGTATTTTTTCACATGTAAGTTATTCCTCCAAAAGTGGAATTTCAGAAAATAAATAATTTTAAAACCACGTAAGGTCAAGACAGGAACTTGACCTAGATGTGACTCCACTTGTAAGGTTTGAGGGATTTTCTTTTAGCCCCCAAATGGTAACTAACTTTAGAAACCAGCAAACTGGGGGAGATGAGATTCATTGTGAAAAATCACAAAAATGAAAAAAGATCCAGTTACCCCCTTGCCAGGTGTCTATCCAAAGACTACAAAAACACTAATTTGAAGAAGTAGATTAACCCATAATTTAATAATGTAGCATTATTCCCAGCAATGAAGAGTTAGAAACAACCGAAGGCCCATGACAGGTGTGTGAATAAAGAGGATAAAGATGGGGCATAGATACATAGTGGAATACTACTCAGCTAAGAAAAAGAACAGCTGGAATCTTGCCACTGGCAAAACATGGATGGACCTGGAGAATACTATGCCAAGTGATAAAAGTCAGGTGGACAATAACTCAGATGATGAATCCTCTACTCCTCCTCATGTAGAAGATGAATGAACAAAACACAAAACAAGCTCTTTAAGAATGAAATAGTGGTTCCCAGAAGAGAGGGGCAGGACATCGGGTAATAGGGGTCAACTGTATAGTGCCAGAGGGAACTAAGCTTTTGGTGGCAAGAATGGTGCTGTATAGAGCGATGCTCACAGATGGCTGTAAACTCGAAACCTTCAACATGTTATAAACCAATGTCACGTCAATTAAAAAGAATTTTTTTTAAAGTTCCACTGACATGAGAAATTAATCCAAGTCCATTTCACCATTAGAGATGAACATTCTAGACCTGGGGGGAGAGAGCCGTGTCCCATCTGCTGCGTGGGCACCCGATTTGCAGGGCGCCCAGGGTGGGGGGGAGGGGGGCTACCGCATCTCTGTGCTGCTCACTCAGGCTCACCCTTGCTCATGTACTCCGTGACGATGTAGATGGGCTCCTCTGACACCACCGCGTACAGCTGCACCAGCTTCTCATGCCTCAGTTTCTTCATGACCTGGGCCTCCTGCAGGAAGGCCTCTGGAGACATTGTGCCCGGCTTCAGGGTTTTGATGGCCACCCTGGTGGTGCCGTTCCAGGTCCCTGTGTAGGGGAGGGGGCACAGGCTGCCTCAGCGGAGACCCCACAGGGACCCAGATCTGTCCAGCTGGGTACCAATTTCAGCTCTGGCCTCCCTAGCCATGTGACAAGCCCAGCCTAGGTCCAGGACCTTTCTGACCTGCAGGGTTCCCTTCTATAAAATCGGCACAAAACTCATGGGGCTGTTACAGGGATTAAATGCGTCTTTGGTGCATGGTGCAGAAACAGCAGCTGTCATTAGAACTTTGTTACTGGGAATATCCCCTAAAGCAGGCTGAGGCGGAGCTGACCCCAGATCAAGGCCACCAGAGTACAGAATCACACTCTGCAAAAACTAAGGTGTCAAACTAAGTACAAAGGCTCGGGGGTCACACTGGCTGCACCAGGATGCCCACTTCTGCCTCCTGCCAGCAGGGAGACATGAGTGAGTCAGCTGCCTCTATGAGTCTGGGCTTCCTCGTCTGGCAAATGGGGATACTATAGCATCTGCAGCCACTGGGCCCTACCTCTATACGGGCTCAGTAGTAAACAACAGCTGCAGCTGTCATTTAACCATGATCTGTTTTGTAAGTGGCCAGGCTGTGGGGAGAGCTGTGTTCTAGATCAGTGGGTGTACCCTGAGTTTTTGTCCCAGCGGGGCCCGCAGCCCCTTTGATGGGCTCCTTCCAGTCTCTGAGCTTCCACCTGCGTGCTGGGCCTCAGCCCCACCTCTTAGCCCCGGGCCACCTGGGGATCCCTACCTGGCACTTCACGGGTCCACCTGGAGGGTCCAGGGAGGAAGAGGGCCCCTCTCCCATGGCACGCCAAGCCAGGAATGAACTTCGCTTCCACCAAAACAGCCTTAGCCCAGTGTCATGCGTTTTGAGTCTGCGCTTGGCCGCCAGGTCCCCACTCCGCTCCCCAGCTCCAAGCCTACCTACGCTGCCCTTCTGCTGCCCTGACCTGGCCTGACGGCCAGCTCCAGGCTGTCCCTGCAGTCCTGATTGTTCTCCCCTCTCACCTCTTCCTCTAGGGAGGAGAGTGAGGTCAGCGACACAGTAAATGCTGAGGCTCAGACAAACCATCTTGACAACAGAATGGCCTCTGGGGACGCCACCGACCTCCAAGCCAGCCCAGCCCACCTGACATCCAGGACCCTGCAGGAGGGTCTGGGCTTCACTGGGGCAGCATGGGGTTTGTTGGCAAGGGTAGTTTCGCCATTTCCCCCCAGTCAGACAGAAGATCGCTAACTGGCCAAGGACATGCCGGACCCTGTACTTCCCAGCAGCCCCTCCTAAGGCTGCAGCTCCTCTCAAACCCACCACTCCCAGATGGGGGCTTTCCCGGCGGGGAGGATGCTGGCTCATTGTGAGGCCACCTGACCCAGGTCGCACAGGTCATTGGGGAGTTGCATGCCCAGCCCAACAGCTCTTTGCAGAAAGGTGCCATGGTCTGTGGGAGAAGGGGAGACCCCAACTCCACGCCAGCTACCCCTGGGGGAGGTCCACATTGAAACACAGCCCACTGTTCAGTAAAAGCAACTGAGACTCATGGAGGTGAAGGGAAGGGGCACGGGTCCCCAAGTTGCCTCGCAGGATGGACACCCGCCTGGCTCACAGGTGGGACACCAAAGTCCCCCTGAGGGCGTGTGGTCACTCTGGGGGGGCAGGGGCAAGGTCTTACCCATCCACACCTCTCCAAAGCAGCCCTGGCCCAGCTTGACCTCCAGCCGCAGCGACTCCCGGGGGATCTCCCAGGCATCCTTGGCCAGGCCCTGAGTCTGAGGCTTGGACGTGGGGCACACAGTGGTGAGGCGGTGGCACAGGCCATCGGCGTGTTCTGGAGAGGCAGGGGCTGGTGTCAGTCTGGCCGTCCGCCCTAGGACCATCCAGTCCCACCGTGTAGACCCACATGTGGTTGACATACAGGATTCAGGGGACACAGAAGGCCCCCCCAGGCCGGGTGTCTACATTCTTCACCCACACAGGCCTGTGATGCCTCATGCGTCTATCCACCAAAGCACTCATTCATTGGTCAGACTGGAAGGTGGGGGGAAGGGTCAGAGGCAGGTGCCAGGCACCCAGCAGGGGACAAATCCAGCGCAATCCAGCCCTAGAACCCTCACAGTCCAGGAGGGACCCCCAACTCCCCTCACCACCTCCCAGGATCATGCGAGTGATGGAAGAGAGCTGTGTGCACAGCAGGTGAGCTGGACAGAAAGGCTTCCTGGAGCAAGAACCTGGGCTTGGGTCTGCAGGAGGAAGAGGGGCTCACTAGGGAACAGCGCTCCGGGCAGGGGGTGTAGCCTGGACAAGGGTTGTGAGAGAGGAACAGAGCTGCTGGGTTGGAAGGGGGCTGGGGTGGGGTGCTGTAAGAGAAGTCAGTGGAAGCCAGCAGGGCTTAGACCACCCAGGTCAAGGAGGCCACCTAGTAACCCCTGGCAAGTAACCCCTGAAGGGCTTGATCTGGGGAAACAGGGTTCAGAATGAACCCGACAGTGATGGCCACAGGGATAGAGCATGGTGGCCAGGACTGAGTGGAGAGAGACCTAGGGAAGGGCCCAGCTGACAGCGGGGCTGCTCAGGACAGGCCACACCTGCACACAGGCCACAGCCCCCAGGCCGCATGGGCGTCACGAGACCAGACGCAGGTTGCACTGGCCGTGGCCTTCAGTGCTTATGGCCGGGTACCCTGGCCAGCTGCTCCCCTGCTGTTCTCCCCTCCCCTGAGATGATGAAGCTGCCTCTCCTCCTCTCCCAGTAACCGGTTCAGACGGGTCCTAGGGCTGCAGGGATAGATGACACCCGCCTAAGCCCCTCTCTTCCCCTCAAGCCTCCTGGCAGCCCCCTCCTCACCAGGCAGTGGCAGAGGAAGAGAAAGGAGGTGGGGGGGGGTTGGAAGAAGGCACCAGGAGAAAAGGAGGGGGAGGGGGAAGCGGGGGAGAGGGCAAAGGAAGAAGGGAAGCAGCCAGAGGGAAGGGGGAGTGCACTCCCCGGGACAGGGCACAGCATGGCACTGCAGCCTGCTGGCCCCTGGCGGGGGCGGGGGGCTGCACCCCCGGACTCACTGGAGTAGTAGGCCACCAGCTGCTGCAGACTGTTGAACTGGGTGCGGGAGGTGATGTAGAAGCCGCCGCTGTCGAGTTTGCGGATCTTGTAGTGCTTCACGTTGAGGCCCTTGGCGTTGTCGAAGTCGGACACCGAGAGGCAGTAGGCGCCTAGGCCAGGCCAGACGCCGCCGTCACTGTGCTGCACCGCCCCGAGGGCCCTCCCCAGGGCCTCCCAACACAGGCGGGAAGGAAGGACAGGGCTGCTGCCCCCGGCCGAAGCAGAGCCGGTCGGGCCCACTGGTCTCGGGACCCCGCAGGACCCTGCACCAAGGTGGGGCGCAGCAGAAGAGCATGACCTTGGCCAGACTTGCAAAGTGCAGGTGTCTGCCCCAACTGAGTGACCTGCAAACGTCGCTTGCTCCCTCTGGGCCTCAGTGTCCTGCCTTGCCTGTGGGGATACTCTCAGGGCTGCTGGGAAGTCTCAGCGAGACCCAAAATAAGGGCAGCTGTTGCAGTGGGTGCTCAGGAAGTGTTTGCTGTGAGCTGTGAATGGCCTAACTGCTGCCCCTCTCCAGGTGTGCCCAGCCGTGCGCTGTCGGTGGGCCGCCCCTGGGAAGACCACCAGGCTCAGGATGTCCGAGGCTGCAGCCAGACAGGTTGGGCGTGGCCAGGAGGCTGCCGAGGCTGAGCTGGGCCACCGGGTGTCGCCCCTCCCCGCTTCCCTTCAGCCTAGAAAAACCTTTGGCTGGAAGCTTCCTCCTGGCCAGGAGGCCTGGCTAGGAGCCTCTGTGAGCTGGGACGGCATCTGGGAACAGGCTGAGCGCCAGAGGTAGGGGTAGAGGCTCCCAGGGTCTGAGAACATTCTCTGCCTCCCTGTGGGGCAATTCCAGCACAGGGATCATGCTGGAAGGCCAGCCCTCCTCCACTCTGGTCATGCTCTCTGGTGTAGCGAAGAGCTGAGGCGCCAGGAGGGGAACCAACTGGCCTGGCATCACTCACCCAGCAAGTCAAGCGCACAGCGGGGCTCCAACCCAAAGCCTGCACTGGCCCACCACGTGTCAGCAGAGCCACAGGTCTGAGCCCCAAGCGAAACCTGAGCTACACATGCACACACACAGGCGTGTCTGTGCCCCACGGCTACACGCTCACACGGGTACACGCCCCCAGGCCCGCAACAACGCACTCCCATGCAGCAACACAGACAATCCCACACGTACACACGCCTGGGCCCACACGTGTGTGCACATGCTGTGTATAAATGCACACGTCTGCCACGGATGCTCTGCTTCCCCGTCTCCTGCTGAGCCCCAGGCCCACAGGAAGGGGCCAGCTCTGTTGCCATGGTGATGGGGCCTGCAACCACTTTCAGAGGGCTCCAGAGAAGCAGGGGGGGAGGGGACAGCAGCACTAATGGGAGAAGGGCCAAGCCAGGCTCCAGCACCCAGCCCGGACTTAGAGGCCCCTGGAGAAGGGGAAGGAGAGGGGCCCACTGCTCAACACCTGCCTGGGGAACAAACCGACCCTCAGACCACCTAACGAGCTGTGTCCACTCCCCATTTGAGGAAACTGAGGCCAGAGAGGCCAAGCGTCATCTTGGGCTGCGCCTCTAGCCACCCCACATCATCCAGCATCCCGAAATGTACCCTGACCCTCCCATTCCATCTACTGGCAAGCTCCTCCCACCTCAGCCCCTATACCAAACTCCTATTCATTCTGCAACACCCAGCTCAGGCAACCCACACTGGCCAGCAGGGGTGCGTGTACCTTTCGTGGTCTCGCTTTCTCGAACGAGGAAGGTCCCTCTTGGATTCTCGGCATTGAGCAGTAACCGCTCTGACTCCCGCCTGGTGATCTTGCCAAAGTACCACCTGGGGCAGGAGGAAGAGGAGAGTCGGGAGGCTCCCCCCACCGCAACCCCTCTCCCTGGCCCAGGCAGCCAGAACTCCCCCACTTCAACCCAGGACATCAGCAGGAAACTGGCACGGATACTCACTCCTCAGCCTGGATGGAGTCTGAAGGTGCCACGTAGTTGCTGGGGATGTAGCCCGTCTGGCCTGTGCTGAGCGAGTGGGCCAGCCACCAGTCTCCCTCTCTGAGCAGGGGGCAGGGAGCAAAGGAGAAGGCAGCCATCAGTACTGGGCCCTGGGTGCCTGCTGTCCTCACAGGTGCAATGCTGCCCCCCCACCCCCCAGGCCAAGGGAGGTCCAGGGCGCAGGGACACCAGCTTGGGTTCTCGCAGCCTGCTAGGCCCAGCTGGCCTGAAACCGCTCCCCTCCCTGGCCCAGATGCCTCTTAGCCAAAGCTTATGCAGACAGGCTTTGTCCAGGACTGTGGGAGGGCTGACCCTGGCCAGCCTGAGGCCCCACTTCACAGGGGCACTGTCATGGGACAGGATCCGCTTCCTCCAGGTAAACTAAATCATCTCAAGATGCAGAGAGCTGCCTTGGGAGGGAGCACGTGTCTCTGGGGAGCAAGCAAGTTGTAACAGGCGAGAAGATCCCTGCCTGGCATGAATGGCAAATCCCCACCTTCAAAGCCACCCAAGCCCTGAGATTCCAAAGTGCAATCCTAGGAGCTAGTGAGAAGACCAGAGAGGAGGCGGCTGGGGGTGGTGGTGGGGCTTGATGACAATCCAAACACCAACCCTGCAATCTAGAATGAGGCTCGCATTTGTCACAAGTTACAGGTCACACCTAGAGGGCTCCTCAGCTGAAATCTGCAGGTCTCCTGCGGCTTGCCCACCTAGAGGGGAAACTGAGGCCAGAGGGGGCCGCAACTTGCCCAAAGTCACACACAGTCATGTCAAAGGGGTCTGAGGTTAAAGAGCCCCAATGCCCAGGGTATTTCTACACTAAGTGCCCCTGAGGAGGAGAAGGAGGAGGAGGAAGAGGAGCAGGAGGAGAAGGAGAGGGCCAGGGAGGAGTCCCCTGCATGGTCTGGTCAGGTCCCCTGGGCCAGGGGGAGTGGGGAAGGGGTGGAAGTACCTTTGCAGCCATCTGAATGTGAACCAGGTCTGGCTGGAGCGGGGGTCCAGAGACACAGAGGAGGGAGGAGAAAGCGAGAGCCCAACGGGAAAGAAGAGGCAGAGATGGGGGTGGTGAGAGTGGCAGGAAGAGTGGCGGGGAGAGCAGGAGAGCCAGGCGGTGCTGGGGACAGTGCGGGCGATGGGGGACCAGGCGGGGCAGCCACAGAGCAACCAAAGGGAGAAGGAGAGGGTCTGTGGGGGTGAAGGGAGGCCACTGGGAAGGGCTGCCTGGGAACTAGGGCCCAGTTCCTACCCCTTCCTGCAATGCAGATGGGAAGATTTAAGCCAGAGAAGCAAAGGCCTCTGCTCAAGGTCACACACCAGGCTCCTGCCCCCAGAGAAGAAGGAACGCTCCCCTACTCGTGCAAGGTGCGCTGACTGGCTGAGCTGCTCAACTCCAGGCTGCCTTGGGGCCTCTGGGCAGGATGGGCCCCTCCCCATCGCCAGGGTCCAGAGAGAGAAAGGCCCTTGCTCACAGTCACACAGCCTGGAACCGGACCAGAAGCCCTGGCTCCCAGTCTCCTGAGCAGCCCCTGACCCGTATTCTTCAGCCCATTTTAAAGATGGAGAATTGAGTCTGGGAGCAGCAGGGCTGGGGTTGCCCCCTGAGGACCTGTCAGAATGGAGGCAAGCATCCAAACGCGAGACTCAGCTGCTGGGCCAGGCCGGAGTGAAACAAAAGGGCTGCATGGCTGACGTAGCTGTCCGAGGCTGCAAGCGCACTTGAGCAGGGCACAAGCTCACATGGAGGTTTCTGCAGGATGTGGGGCGGGGGGTGGGCACGGAGCAGGGGCACAAGGCCCACGTCCAAGAGGAAAGAAGCTCTTGGATGCCCAGGGCTTCCGTCCACCTCCTAGGGGTGTCTACCCTGTTTGTCCCCCCTTTAGCCTCAAGGTCACCCTGTAAGGAAGGAAGACAGGTCTCAGCTCCCAGATGAGGGAGCCATGGCTCAGAGATGTTGAGGGACTAGCCCAAGGACACACAGCTCTCAGGCTAGAATAGCCCAGCACTTTCTCTGTAGAGCTGGAGAAACTGAGGCACAGAACAGGGCAGAGATGTGCTCAAAGCTATTAAGCAAGGACTCAAGTCACAGGGAGCAAGTGACATTATTCAGTACAAAGCCTTCATATCACCAGTGGGGAAAATCCACACAGAGAGGGGCCGTGCTTTACCCAAGTCACACAGCGAGTCAGTGCAGAGCGAATGCCTGCATCCAGACACAGCAGGCTCTTCTGGACCCATGCAGGCTCTCCTGGCCGTTTAGAGACTCAGAGACCCTTGAGGAGCCATCTAGGTAGGATAAGAAACAGGAGGAGGCAGCAGGCTGGGGACAGGAGACCGGCCTTACCAGAACTGGGCAGAGGTCTGGGGCAGAGGCCACAAAACGAGACAGATTGACAAAGACAGTCTGCAAGCAGAATGGCCTCGGGGGAGCACCCACCCAGAGGGGAAGGCCAGAAAGAAGCATGTGCCCAGAGGCCAGCTGAGCAGGGCCAGCAACAAGGGTGCTCAATGCTGCCCACATTTCTCAGACTTGCCACAGCGTCCAGCTTCCCACTTTAGCCCAGACGTGAGTGTGGGAATTTCAGACTTCAGGGTCCAGTTTGGCGCTTATTGTACAAGGGCCAGGATGGAGGTACACTGTGATCGCAGAGTGCCCCAGGTCCCCCTTCAGCCTGGCCACCAGCCTGAGAAGCCCGTGGGTGCTATGCAGACCCTGCTGGGGTCCCGCTGGTCTCTACATCTGCAGGATGGGGATGTTCATTCCCCTCCAAGGGTGTAAAATACCAGCACAGGGCTGGCACAAAGTAGGGGCTCCCCATGGACGAGCTGGACACCTGCTCTATTATCTTGGTTTGGCTAAAAAAAAAATAATTAAACCTGTTCCTCTGCAGTGCCCCTTCCCAATCCAGGATATTTTTATTTATTCTTTTTTAAAGATTTATTTGTTTATGCATACAGAACTGGGGTACAGGCCAGAGGTGCAGGGACAGTGATAAGGTTCACCAGAGACAGAGTGGGGAGCAGAGAAGGCAGATGACGAAGTACACTGCTGAGGGGAGCAGCGGGCGGGCCAGGAGAGGTCTGCCGCCCCCTGCCCCCTGTGGTCACTCCCTGGCCGGGGTGGGGGGGTGGGGGGTGGGGTTTGAAGCTGCTGTGGAGAGCTGCAGAGTGCTGCGCTTTAGCCCACTGTGCCACCAGGCAGGGCCCTCCAGGATGTTGACAAAAAGCAAACCTGCTCAGGCAGTGTCCCCGAAGGCTGTGCTGTGTGACCTTGGGCAAACACCCTGTCCTCTCTAGGCCTCAGTTTCCTCATCTGTAGAAAGGCGATATGCACACACCCTCCCTTGGAGGTGAAGCGTGTGAGTCGGTCAGCATCCAACCAGGGGCAGGTGGGAGAATTACGGTGATGATCACCTGGGCCTCAGGCTACCCACCTGTGGAACGGGCCTAGCAAGCCTGACCTGCCCATGTCAACAGCCTTGGGCGGTTCCAGGTTTGAGCCTCCAGACCACTGGGAGGCTGCCTCTGCCGAGAGCCCGGGACTGCTCCCACCTGGGAGGCCCCACACACGCTCGGAGCAGCCCATGCAGCAGGGACGCCAACCAGAGCCCGCTGCAGAGGTGACAGCAGCCGCAATCCATCAGGTTGAGCAAATTCACTGTGCAGGGCAGCTTCCCGGGGCCTGGGCCTTATCTGATGGGCAGGAGGAGGAGATGGACCCGCACCCATTCCCTGCCTTATCGCTCCCCCTCGTATGGCCAGAGGAGAAAGCAGTGCACAGGGAGTCCCAGGGCTGCGGATCTGCGTCCTCCCTGCTATTCCAGCTGTGTGACCTCAGGCACCTGACCTCACCTCTCTGAGCCTCGGGATCCTCCTTTTGGGCACTGTTCTTCATGCTGACCATGCTGGCATGTGGCCAGGGGAATGGCACTTTGGCCACCTTTATCTAGCTCACTGGGCTGCTGGGACTGGCCATGGAAACACTCTGGGCTTGCAGCTAAGTGGGGCAGATGGGCACAGCTCAGACGGACACTTTACAGGCCCAAGGCCTGGACACATGGTCACTGCAGAGTGCGGGCAGGATGAGGCCGGGGCAGGTTGTGAGCAGGAGGAAGGTGTCCTGTGCCCTGTGCTGGGAGTAGCCCTGGAGAGCCCAGAGCAGGGGCAGAGGTCAGCTGAAACACTGTGTCTTGGCCATGCCTGCTAGAGGGCTCCCCCAAAAGCTGCTGGGATCCGGATGGAGAAAGCGGCCACCTTCCAGCAGACCCAGAGGAGCCCCTGACTCGTGGGATTCATGCCCCACGGTGGGGGGCTCAGGAGCCAGACTTCAGACCCCAGTGGGCTTCCTCAGACCACGGTCACACAAACCCAGGGTCGGAGGACCTGGGCCATTTGGCAGGACTGGGGGAGCAAGGTGGCAGGACTGGGGAGCAAGGTGGCAGGACTGGGGAGCAAGGTGGCAGGATGGGGGGAGCAAGGTGGAGGACGGGGGGAGCAAAGTGGCAGGATTCGGGGAGCAAGGTGTCAGCACAGGGGAGCAAGGTGGCAGGATGGGGGGAGCAAGGTGGCAGGACTGGGGGAGCATGGTGGCAGGACGGGGGGATCCAGGTGGCAGGCCTACTTTCATGAAGACCCCAACCCAGCCAGCCTTGGCCAAATCCCTAGACATGGCCTCATCCATAAGTTCCCCATCTTCCCTGACACCCAGTCAGCCGTAGGCTAGCCCCAAGTCACCCAGGGTAGGGGCTCGTGGGGATGGAGGCCAGAACAGTGACAAAGCATGACCCAGCAACAGTGGAGGACATGCGGGTTACTTCCTGGTGAAATTTGCGGCCTGGGAACCTCAAATTGAGCTGATTCGTTTTTCACTAAGCCCCAAGCTCACTACCCCTCCTCTTCCTCTAATGCTGCCCCCTCGCCCCACAGCTGTCCACCACCCCACTGCAGACAACTACCTCAGGTGACAGGGCAGCTGAGCACTGCCCCCCACCCTCCAATCAGAGAGCCTCACTGTCCACCCCAGGGCTTCCCAGAGCCAGCCCATCTCTCCCATCTCTCCCGGCCCTCCTGGCAGCCCCAGGCCAGGCCAAACAGGCCCCAGTTCACCCTGGAAGGCAGGAGGGAGGGAGGAAGGAAAGAGGCTGAACAAAAGCAAGAAGCGGGGCTCAGTTTTCAGAGCCTTTCTGCACCATCCCTGTGCTCAGGCTGTGATCCCGACCTTTCCCCATAACCATGGGGGAGGTTCCCCGGGCCACCATCCTGCCTCATCCCCCCTGCATGGCCACACCCCCTCCTCCCTCCTGCACCTCCCTCAGCCCTGAGGCCCAGATGGCCTGCCTGCCCCTCCCAGGCCTGCCACCACTAGCTGTGTGACCTTGAACAAATTATCCCACCCCTCTGGGCCTCGGTTTCCTCATCTGTAAAATGGAGCAGGTGAGAATCTCCACTTCTCGGGACTGTGGTGAAACATCAGTTCCACAACACAACTAAAAGTGCTCACGCAGCATGAGCCCTCCCCATGCAGGGCACAGTGTAAGTGGCTACTTCATTCCTGTTCCTTCCTCTTGTTCACCAGCACCAGCAGGGCACCCCCAGGGTGCTATGTGGGGACCTGGAAACGTGGCCTGAGAGCAGCCCTCAAGGAACCCCCGTTTGGGGGAGGCAGACACAGCAGCTGGCACCACAGAGAAGTTCAGGAGCACTGGATGCAGATACGTCAGAGGCAGCTGGCTGAAAGCTGGGGAGGCCTCTCCCGGCGGGAAGAGCAGCCGGAGGAAGGGAGAGAGCCGCTGCCCAGGTTCCAATCCTGGCTCTGCAGCTTGGTGGCTGTGTGACCGTGGGCAAGGGCCTTCACATCTCTGAGCCTCAGTTTCCTCATCTTCCAACTGGAGACAGCCCTTCCCCTAACACTACAGCCCTGGAAGGCCTGCCTCGACAGCAAAGGCGAGGACATGGCCCAGCGCACTGGCCCAGCACTCGGGACCGCTTCTCTCTTTGGCCTCACCGAGAAGGCCGTCCTGAGCTGGATCTTGAGGGGTGAAGAGGAGTTTGCCAGACACACGGGACACAGGGGACTTCAGGCAGAGGCAGCAGCATGCTTGCGGGCAGGGAGCATGAGCATGCTGAGAGAAGGTGGAGATGTCCACCCTCCTTAGCCAGGCCTTTGAGGAAGCTCAGGGATCAACTCCACCCTATGTCCAGAACCCCCTTGATCTTCCACGTCCCTGAAGACACCCCACCCAGCCCCCTCCTAGTCACACCCTCCCTCAAACTGCCCCTCTACAAAGGATTTGCCTTCCACCACCTCCTCCCGTTGACTTCACTGTTGTCTTCAAGGACCTGCTTGAAGCTCCCCATCCCTGTGGTCACCACCAGAGGGGGCCACACAGCCAATGCCAGAGCCCTGGCCCTATGCTCCGACAGCCGTTGGCTGAGCTGGGCCTGGCTCCCAGCAGCATGCTGGCTCCCAGGGGACATGGACGAGGCCTCCTCTACCAGGCCTCACGGGGGCCAGCAACAGACCCGGCATGCAGCTGGCACTCAGTCTGGGCCGATGGCTCAGAAGGGGAGGAGTTCACAGGAAGGTGGATGAGGAGGACGTGTGATGGGAGTGGCAGGGGTGATGGGAGGACCCTCCCAGTCTCAGTCAAACTGTTTGGGGGTGGGAGGGCATAAGCCGGGGAAGCTGATGGGGCCGCAGCCGGGGAGCCAGAGACCGCAGGCAGGGACACAGAAGCACATGCAGCCCAGCCCCAGCCCTGCCCGCCCAGCCCAGCGCCCACAAAGTGTGTACACACCTGACATCCACCTTCCTCCTAATGGCCAGCAAGAGAAGCAGAGAGAGGAAGAAGCTGAGAGAGAGCTGGAAGGAGCAAGCATGGGCCAGGAAGTGGGAGAAGGGTCCCCACAGTTGGGGGTGGGGAGGGGAACACTCTGCCAAGGTCCAGAATCTGGCAGGCTGTGCCCTGTGCCCTGCCCTCTGTGTGGCAGGGATGAGTCTCATCCCCTTACACTGGGAAGCCTCCCACAGCCCCACCTCTGGGTGTACAACCCGAAGCCTGCACCCCCAGCCATAACAGATGTTGCACCAGTGCGCTCTTGGCAGGGAAAGGAGTAGAGAAGAGAGGAGAGGACGGGAAGGACCCGCACCCCACGGCTAGAGCCCCAGCCACCCCTCACTGGCTCACTCCCTCCCATATACTTCCCTCCATAGGTCAGCTGGGCTCACCCCAATGCTGGGTATGTAGATGCCCTCCACACCAGATCCCTAAGATGGGTCCCCAACACTCTGTGGAGTCTGCCCTACAGCCGGAGCTCTGACTTAGCCAGCTGCCCGGCCCCCCAGCCGAGGTCACTGATGAGGGCACCTCTGTGGGGACAGTCTGGCTCCAGGCTCTGCTCTTTTGCAGTCTTGTGTCCTGGACCCAGTCCTGCCCTGACTACATGCTCTTGTGGGAACTGGGGTGCTGTGCTGTGCTGACCAGTTACTGAAGGCAGACCCTGGCCCCGGGGCCCTCCCAGAGCCCAGAGCCCACCCCACATCATTGCGGTGAGCCCAGGCCAGCTCCCCGCCCGCAGTCTGCCGGATGCTCAGCTCTGCCTGCTGCCCTTCCCTGCTGACCCAAACCCGGCCCAGGGACCAGGGTGCCAAAGGGCCTTGGGGAAGGGGGGGGGACTCACGTGTTGTTGACAATCTGGAGCCGCTCCCCTTTCTTGAAGGACAAGTCAGTCTCTGTCCTTGACTCATAGTCATAGAGGGCCACAAAGGTGGTCACGCCACCTGCGGAGAGGGGCGGGGCCGTCAGAACAGCGAGCCAGGTATGCGGGCAGAGGGTACCAGGCCGGCCCGCGGAGAGCACCCACAAACTCCCAGTTGCACTTGGGTGTCTATGAGGTGCCGCGAGTGCCCTGACCACCTGCCCTCAGCCCATCACCTGGGAGCCTGTGCGTGTCGGGGGTGGCGCTCCCAGCCGCGCGTGTCCGTGTGCTGCGGGGTTTGGCTGCATGTGTGTAGCTTCCCCGGGGAGCAGGAGTTGTCTGTGCACGTCGATGTCTTTGTGCACGCTGCACTGGGGATGTGCCTGGGCCTTGGGGGTGCACATCCACGGATCCCTGGGTGTGGAGTGTGTGTGTGTGTGTGTGTGTGTGACCGCACCTCCAGCCCAGCGTGTGTTTGTATCCTGGGTATGAGTTGCTGCTGACTGCGTGTGTGACTGTAGGGATGTGCCTGCTTCCTGTCCTACGTCAGTCTCCTGGACCACATCTGCGGCTCTCCAAGCACTTCTTGCCTGCGGGTGCCATACCCCCAAAGTGCCAGCGGAGGGCGCAGGGGCCCACGTCCTTGTGGGCCTGGCTCTGAAGACCGCTCTCTTCTTGTTCTTAGCCAGCGTCCCAGCCACAGGCTGGCAGCTATCAGTCCTGACCCATTTCTACTTGCTAAACAGAGCAAAGCCTGCACCATGCGGCAAGAGCTTCAGACCTGCCCTGAGCCCCTCAGACCCTGACTTAGAGCTCCCCTCTCTCTGGACCTCATTTCCACACCTACAGTCCTACAGACTGCACAGGACGATACCCTTTTATACGCTGCATCTGATAGGACCCCAAAAGGCAATGGAGCGTGCCCCACACGTTCCAGTTTATAAGCCCTTCTCCACCCTTAGCCTCCAGAAAACCCTCAATAACCTAGACAATTCTTCCCCTTGAGTGAAAGAAAAAGCAACCCCACAGAGGGGGCCTCTCTGTCCCAGGGGGCACAGCTAGCAGAGCAGCCTGGGCCTGGCCAGAATGGCAAGGGCACCCCACATCCACACCCCCAGGCCCACTGACCGGCCAGCGGGCCCGTCCTCTGCGGGGAGGTGACCGTGTCTGAGGAGTTGAAGCCTCCAAAGAGCTTGGGCTCAGCAGCGGCAGGGGAGAAGACCGTGTTGGGGCCACGGTGGCCATCGGTGGAGGCCGGCTTGCTGGGGGTCTGTGAGGTGGGAAAGGCACCCCCGCCACCTCCATGGGCGTTCTCGGCAGGCTCCAGGCTGCGGCGCCGCTGGCTGGCATCCTTGGGCTTGCTCTTGTTGCTGCCCATGGTCCTGCTGGAGGTGAGAGAGGATCTAGGTGAGGGAGATACTTGCGCCCGGGGCCCCTAAGCAGCCGCCACCCCCACCCATTCCATCCCACAGACAGGGAATCAGGCCCAAAGAAGGGTACCAGCCTCCTCATGTGAGTTAGCTGCCTGAAGCTTCAACTAAGGCTTCATGTGCAAAATGGGAGTAACATGGCACCTATAAAGGATTTCCTGGCACAAGGCCAAGCACAGAGTAAACACCCTGCAATCGGCATTGGCCTTCGTAGTGTCTCCCCAGTCACGGTTTCTGTCCCCGGTCAAAGACAGTATATGAGTCATGGCCCTGGCATGTGACACCCTGAACAGGGCTTACAGAGGTGTATTGGGTGAGTACAAGACTGAATGAAATTGTGTAACACCGGGAAGAGACCAAAAGCTACAACAGAGGTGGCAAGGCAGCAGGAGGCTGCCGAAGGCCCTTCTCCAAAAAGGGCGTTTCCAGCCTTTGCACACGCTGCTCCCTGTGCGCGGGAGGCTCTGCCCTGGTCCCTTCACCAGGGCAACTCACACGCCCCTCAGTGGTCAGCCCAAATGTGGCCTCCTGCAGAAGCATTCCAAATCCTCTCTCATTGGTTGAAGTCTCCCTGATTTTTGCGCCTCTCCTTAATAACCGTTTTTGACTGACCAAAATCCAGTTTTGACTTTTTTTTTAATGTCAAGGGATTATATAATTGTCATCAGCCTTTGTCTTATCCACTGCTGCTCCCATGGACTAGCAGTCATGGTGCACAGTAGCTGCTCATAAACAGCTGAATGAATGTGTGACTGTGGGACTATTCAAGAGTCAGGCGACTTCTAAGCCAGACACCTGGGAGGTGTAGACAGTGGGAAACACAGAGAAGACCGAGTCCAAGCTGTCTACTGAGGCCTCGCCCCTCTTTTGACTCCCTTTTCCCTGTCCTCAGGTCCTGGCGGGCCCCAGCTCCCACCAAGTCTGTCCAGGGTCTCCCCACCATCATGGCCGCCCCTCTCGCATCAGCATCTCACCTGGGGGGAGGTGGGCGCTGTCCCAGAGGACCTGGGAAGCAGCCTGGGGTCTCAGCACGAACACCAGCGCCGTCGAGGGTTTTGGACTAGAGGCCCTGCTCCACCTCACCCTGCTGTGTGACACCAGGCAAGTCACTTCCTCTCTCTGGGCCTCAGCATCTTCACCTGCAAAGCAGGGACAAAGCAGACTCCTCAGGCTGCTGTGAAAACATGATTAGAAAGAGAGCGCACAGTGGCTCTGGCGCCGGCAGGCCAAAGGCTAAGCTCTTCTCAGACGTAAAATATCCTTCAACTCTCCCAAAGTCCAAGTGAGGCCAGTTAAGGGTGGGCTCCCCACCCAAATTCAGGGCCTGGTTTGGCCCCCCAACCAACTCTGTGACCTCAGGCAGGTGACTTCACTTCTCTGCCTTCTCTTTGGGATGACGGGCACGATCGGGAGAGGCAGGTAACTGACGTGTCAGGGCTTGCTGAGCCTGGGTGAAGTTGGACAGACTAGGGACACTAGTTCCAGTTATGCTCCAAGGGGTGCTGAAGGCCCTAGAATCAATCCAGAATTCCCTCTGGAGTCTGAGGATGGGGAAGAATCCCCTAAACTTGCCTGCCCTGAGCCAAGTCTGTTCTCCAACGCCCCTCCCTGTGCGAACCTCAGCCGGCCCCTGCTCCCTCTGGGCCTCAGGTTGCCCAGCGGCAAATGTGGGGGTGGCCCTGTGCTCTCACCCGGCCTGTTCAGAGAGGGACTGCGAGGCCTTGGGGAGATCTGCGTAGTGGTCGAGGGTGCACTGGGGCCTCCTGAGGGCAGGGCAGCAGGCCTGGGACAGGAAGGCCAATCTCTCATCGGGTCGGTGTCCCAATGGACCTGCCGACCTGCTTCCCCACAGGCCCAAGCTCGATGGAAGCTCAGCCTCGGCCACTGCACCCCCACAGCATCGCCCCCCCGACCTTGATACTGCATCATAGCACTGGTTTTCTTTTTTTTAAGATTTATTTACTGGGCCCCCTCTGATGGCGCAACGAGTAAGGACTCAGCACTGCAAGCTGGCCACAGCCGCTTTAGTACGAGTTCGATCCCCACCATGGAGGTGACTCACATGGCACCACATACCTCTCCTGACCTGCCCGCTGCTCCCCTCAGCAGTGTACTTTGTCAGTCAGCCTGTTCTGCTCCCCACTCTGTCTCTGGTGGAGCCTCTCACCCCCTACACCTGTACCCCAGTTCAGTATGTATAAATATTTATATACATAAATATATAAATATTATATAGAAATATATAGATTTATTTATAAATAAATAAATATTTAACTGGGGTACAGGCCAGCGGTGCAGGGGGTGAGAGGCTTCACCACAGACAGAGTGGGGAGCAGAACAGGCAGACCTACTGAAATACGCTGCTGAGGGGAGCAGCGGGCGGGTCAGGAGAGGTCTGCCACACCGTGTGGGTCAGCTCCTTGGCTGGGGATGGAACTCATGCTGCAGTGACTGTGATAGCTCCATAGCATTGCGCTTTAACTCGTTGGGACACCAGAGCGGGCCCTGATTTTCATTTTTAAATGAAGAACTTTCTAAAAATGAGCTAAATGTTGAAGAGTAAGACCCCAGTCACTGGAGGTAATCAAGAACAGAAGAAGGGGTACTTGGCTAAAGTGCCATAGAGGACCTCCAATACCCTTGCAGCACCAAGAAGTGGCCTCTTTGGAGGGAATGAGGATGAAAACAGAGCCCCTGGCCCTAAGCTCTAACATTAACCAAGAAAAAGCAGAAGCAGACTTTCAGGATTAACGTGGCATGGACTTCCAACTGCAGTGTTTGTTGGCTTGGGCAGGACTTTTTTTCTGTTTTTGTTTCTTTTGGTCTTTATGGTGGATTCTGATTAAACAAATACAAGTGTTTGTAGAGAGGCGGGCAGGTCAAGGGAAGAGCCAGGGTGCAGGATACAGGAGCAGACGGCCTGAGTTCGAATCCTAGTCCTTCCACCCCAGCAGGGGACCCCGCGCCTCAGTTTCCTCCTCTGTCACTTGAGGGTAACAACAGCACCCACCTCATAGGGCTGCTGGGAGAACCAGTGGGGAAGTACAGGGAACGTGCTTAGGACAGTGGGCTCGCTGCTAACGCCACGCTGGAGGGCAGGGAGCTGAGCATCGAGGTGCGTCTCCTCCCAGCAGCCTTCACACACGGGACTATGGGCCCACCTAGTGCCTGTGTAACAGGGGGGTCCCTAGGAAAAGGGGAAGTTCCAGGTTCCCTGCCCCACCCAGGAGCTGAGCAGAGAAAAAGAAGAGAAGAAGAGAAGGAAGCTGGATGGAGAACAAGGAGGAGACCT
>NW_004567123.1:16908539-16950142 GCF_000260355.1 Condylura cristata
GGACTGCTTGAGGCTGTGTGAGTACTGGGAAGACTGTCCAGACCCCACCTCCTTCCTTGAGATAGGGCCCTGGCTCGGCCTCTGCGTCTGGACCCAAACCCCCAGTCACCATGAGCTGTCCACTTGAGAAGGGCCAAGCCCCACATCTCTTCCGCCATTTGCACACTCCGAGGTAGAAATAGATCTTTGGGGTCAAAGAGGAAGTGGTGGGGGCACCACAGTGGGGTGCCTGAGGTTCCCGGAGGCAGGTGGCCCCTTTCCTCTGGGGAACTGCTCCCAACCACAGGGTCCCAGAGGCCCTGTGCCACACTGCTGTTCTGCTGGAGAATGCCGAGTGGCCCTACAGCACGTTCCCCTCACCCACAGCTCATGCTCAAAATGTCCCAAACTGACCTAGTGTCTCCCCAAGTCTGATTCCCCCCACCCCACCCAAGTTGCTGTCTCAAGGCCAATGCACCTCCCCTCAAATGTTTCTCAAATACATACACACCCCCCACCCCACCGGACTCCCTTTTCAGACCCAGCCCATCCTCTGGGCGCGCCATGCATCCTCCTCCCTGCAGTCAGAGGCATCACTGAGGACCACACAGACCACTGGGTCTCCCTGCTCAACACTCTCCGTGAAGGCCGCGGGCCCGTGTGGCGAGCAGACGCCGTGCGGCTGCTTGAGTGGAACATGAGTCCAGAGAGGGCCGCAAAGATGCTCTCAACCCACAGCTACGTGGAAAGAAGAAAGCGGCTGTTCAGAATGGTCGCTGGGGGTCTCTGGGAAAAGGAGGCAACAACACTGTCCACGTCAGGGTGGGTGGGAGACTGAACGAGACCAAGGACCACAGGCTGCGTGTGGTGCCTGGCACAGGGTGCCGGCGAACAGCGATACCATACTAGCTGCGTGCATGCATGTGTACATGTGCCCGTGTGCACGTGTGTGTGTGTGTGCAGGTGCACAGACATGTGCGCTAGTGTGCTACATGGGTTTAAAGTCCTGTCAGGATTCCAATTCTTCACCACGTTTCATCCAAAAGAGAAAATTACTTTGCTGTGATTTTTTTTTTTTGAGACTTTAAAAGAAGCATTCAAGAGACTCCCCACGGTCATCTCTGGGTGGGTTCACCTGGCTCTGGAGAGTGGGTGCTGACACCCTCACACAGGACCACACGAGCAGAAGGCACCTACCCTCTCTCACCTCCTGGCCTTGGTATATAGGCTGTGCCCCAGCGCACAGGTGTTTATGACCTGCAGAAGAGACTAGAAAAGACTACCATTCCCTCTGAAACACCTGCTCCTTCTTTCCCGACTCTGAAGAACATCGCCTGTACCTCTCCGCGTGGTGGAGGGGAGGGCTGGAGCTTAGGAGTTGAGAGCCAGGCACATAGTCAAGCCTGGGTACACATTCAGGCTCCACTACCTACTGGCTAAATCTTCTTAGGCAAGTCACCTCACCTCTCTGTTTCTTTCTTTTTAAAATGGGGATGGTAATAAACCTAACACCTGAGGATTAGTGAGAGTGCACGTGCCCGACACAGAACACGTCACTGTAAACTGCACAACCGTGTTTGCTGCTGCTATTATCCCTGCAAGGGCTAAGAGGAGCGACAGAGCGCAGGCAGCAGCGAGGCAGCTGGGCCTTGAATGCTGAGCCAAGAGTTGAGTACTTACATGCAGTGGGTACCCAACTGTTCTTACAGCACAATGAAATAGGAACTATAACTGCACCCACTTTGCAGGAGGGACCAAGGCTCAGAGAAGCCAGAACCTTGCCTGGAGCCACTGCTGGTGAATGACACAGAGCTGGGGTGCTAGAGGCTCAAGAGAGGAGCCTGAGCTGATGCTCCACCCACCGTGCTCCAGCTACCACTCCTCAACCTCCCTGACACAGAAGCTGTGCAGGGGTCAACCCCTGACCTCACCGTCCCTCTCTCTGGAACTCCAAAGAGACAGAAGCACCACAAAGGAGTCTAAAACACAGGTCTGGAGCCAGAATGTCCTTTTTAAATGCCACTTTAGAGCAACGAGGCCTCCAGGGGGGATTAGCTTGCTCCCCCTCAAAAGTGAAAACCAGTGTAATTGTTACCACATTCCTGGGTTTGCCTGGAGGGAAATAAGAGATAATACCTGCAAACTGTCTGAAAACACAAGAAGTACTCAAACAATATTCGCTACTATCATCATTACTGTGGGAAACCTCTTCAGATTCTTGCTCTCTTTTCTAACCACACCTATAATTAGGTCAAGTCTTTCAAACTGCCTACTAGGTGCCAAAACTGTACAATACCAGCACATAACCAGGCAAATCAAAAGGGAATAGAATAGAGCACATTTTGTACTTTCCTGTGTTCCCCCAAACAAATGGGAATTTTCTATAAAGTGAAAGTGACATCAGGCCCTCCCTGGTGGCACAGCGGGTTAAAGCACACTAAGAAGCTAAAGCCACTTCAGCATGAGTTCGATCCCCGCCCCAGGGGTGACCACATGGCACTGGCTGCTCCCCTCAGCAGTGTACTTCATCAGTCGGCCTGTTCTGCTCCCCACTCTGTCTCTGGTAAATCCTCTCAACCCCCCACAACTCTGGCCTGTACCCCAGTTCTGTATGCATAAATCAATCAATAACTAAATCTTTTTTTAAAAATGAAAGTGACATCTCATTCCAGTGAGGAAAATGTAGACTATTTTTTAAGATGGAGTTTAGAGTAATGATCTGCTGTAGCAAAACAAGTTTCAGATCAAACAGATTTAAGCCACACACACACACAAAAGAAGAAAACCACAAGCTCCAAAAGGTAGGAAGAATAAATCTAACTGCAAAATGGGAAAACCATTTCTAAACATAGCACAAAATCTAAAAACCATATTTAAAATGATCAATCAACTGCATAAAAATACTGTCTATATGGCTAATAAACATCATAAATAAGTTCAAAATACAAACAAACTAGAAAAAAAATTGTAAATCATAGGATAGACAGAGTGATTTCCCTTAACATATAATGAACTTCCATAAAATAGGGGAAATGACCACAGGTAACTTATTGCATGTCAAAAGGCTTTTAAAGACATGATGCTCAACTTCTCTTGTAAGATTAAAGCAATAAAATTACCCAGGCTATTCAACAATAGCGGAGTATACGTTCTTGGAAAATACACATGAAGCATTTTCTAGAATAGAACATATTCTAATCCTAAAAATGATTCAATGAATTTAAAAAGAGGGAAATCATGGAACGTATGCCTCCAACTACAACAGAATTAAGAAATCAACAATAAAAAGAAATTTATCAGATTGCAAATATGTAAAAATTAATATACTCCTATTATAACCAGAAAAAGTAGAAAATGCTTTGAGATGAATGAAAATAAACATGTCAAATGTATAGAAAGCATGCAGTAAAGGAAAACTCAGAACTATAAATGTCTAATTAAAAAAGCAGAAATATCCTTAGTCAATAATTTAATCTTCTACCTTAAGGCAATGGCAAAGAAGACCAAATTAAATTTAAAGAAAGTAAAAGGAGGATATAATCAAGATTGGAGCAGAAATTAATAAAACATTTTTTCAGTAGGGATAAATCAACAAAACCACAAGTTAGTTCTTTGAAAGATCAACAAAACTGAAGTCTTTAGCTAGCCTAGACAAGAAAAAGAAGACTGAAATCAGGAATGAGAGGACATTACCAAATAAGATGGTAAGAGAATGAGATGTCAACAAATCACATAACAAATGAAACAAATTCCTAAAAAACATAAACTACCAAACTAAAAAGCAATAGAAAATCTGAATAAAACAAAAACAAATAAATAAATAAATTCCTAATTTTAAAATCTTTCACAAAGAAGAACACAGGCCCAGAAGGCTTCACTGGTGAATTCTATCAAACATTATAAGTAACACCAATTATTCACTAGGGAACACTTTCCAACTAGTTCTATGAAGCCACTACTACCCTAGTACCACAAAGACATCATAAGAAAAGAAAACTACATACACCAGGACTCGGGTATATAGCTCAGGGGTAGAGCATTTGACTGCCGAAAAGAAGACTACAGAGTGAATATAATGTTTTATAACTATAAGATGTAAATATTTTCAACAAAATAACCAGCAAACTGGATCCAGCAATTTATAAATAGAATTATACATCATGGCTGAGTGAGATTTAAAATAAGAGTGTAAGATTAATTAAGCTTCTGAAAATTAAGAAATGTAAAACATCACCCCAAGAGAATAAAGGACAAAAACAACATTTTCAATAGATGCAGAAAAGAGATTTGACAAAACCCAATATTTCTTCATGATAAAAACCCTCAACAAGCTAAGAATAGAAAGGAATTTCCTCAACCTGATAAACGTCATTCACAAAAATCCCACATCTAAAAAAAAAAAAAAAAATCCCACATCTAATATTAATCACCTTTAATGATGAAATTTTCTATGCTTCCCCCCTAAGCTCAAGAACAAGCAAAGATACCCACTCTCACAACTTCTATAAACATTACACTAGAGGTTCCAGCCAGAAAATAAAGATGAAATAAAAGATATCCAAATAGGAAAGAAAGAGGTAAACCCATCTTTATTTCTAGATGATATGTTCTTGTATATAGAAAATACCAAGAGTTCCACTAAAAAAAAATTAAAACTAATAAATTAATTCAGCAAGGCATTAGATCAATATATAAAAATAAATTGCATTTCTATACAATAGCAATAAATAACCCAAAAAAATAAAATTATGAAGATAATTTACATCAGCATCAAGAGAATATTTAGGAATATGATTTAAAAATGTAAAGCTTACACTCTTAAAACTGTTAAAACACGAAGATGTAAATAAATGGAAAGATAGCCCATGTTCATGGATTAGAAGACTAGACACTGTTAAGGTAGTTAAACTCCCCAAACTGATCTACAGATTCAAAACAATCTCTATCAAATCCCAGCTAGTTTCTCTATAAAAATTAACAACAAATGATCCTAAAATGCATACAGAAAGCCAAGGTATTCAGGATAACCAAAACAATCTTGAAAAAGAAAAACAAAATTTGAGGGCTCTCGGTGCTTAATTTTGAAACATATCCAGTAGTCAAGAAAATGTGTGGTACCGATGAGGGTAATTTATAAATTGATGGACAGAAATGAGATCATGTCCAAAAGTGAATGCACACATTTATGAGCAATTAATTTTTGACAAGGGTGTCAAGAACATTCAATGGAGAAAGAACCATCTTTTCAACAAATAGAGCAGGAACAACTAAACATTCACATGCAAAAGAAGGAAGCTGGACATTTTCCTCATCCCCTACATACAAAAATATTTAACTCAAAATGGATCAAAATCCATATGTAGCAAAACTAAAAGAAACTCTTCTAAGAGAACAGAGGTATAAATTTTGAGACCTTGGCCCACAATGATTTCCTAGATATGACACTTAGGGCACTAGTGACAAAAGACAAAACAGAAAAACAACTTCACCAAAAGTAAAAACTTTCATGTTCTAGAGGAACAGCTTCACTATCAAGAAAGTGAAAAAAAAAAAAAAAAGACAGTCCGCAAAATGGGAGAAAATAATTGCAAAACATTTACCTGATAAGGGACTTGTATAAATATATAAAGAACTCCCACAACTCAACAATAGAGACAAATGACCCAATTAAAAAAAAAAAAAGGGCAAATGATCTGAACAGACATTTCTCCAAAGCAGATAGACAAATGGCCAATAACCACATGAAAACATACTCAACATCATTAGTCATGAGGAAACTGCAATCAAAACCACAATGAGCTACCATTTCACACCCACTAGGATGGCTATAATTAAAAAGACAGATAATAACAAGCTGTTGGAAAGGATGTAGAAAAATTGGAAACTTCATCTATTGCTGGTAGAATATAAAATGATGCCACTGCTCTGGAACCTGGCCTGTCATGCCCTCCAAAGGTTAAACAGTTACCTCAGGACACATAAGTTCCAACCCTTTGCATGTACCCAAGAGAACATAAGCATATGTCCACGCGAAAACACGTATGTGAATGTTCTCAGCAGCATGTACACTGTGTCCAATCATTGATAAGTGGATATATGGTGTGCATATGTGTGTGTGGATATATGTGTGTGTGTGTGTATACATATATATTATATAGTGGAATCCTATTTGGTTAAAAAAAAAGGAGGAATGAAGTACTAATACAGGCAACAACATGAATAAGCCCTGAAAACATTATGCTAAGTGGAAGGAGCCAGACAGAAAAGTCCATATTTTATAGCGTCCATTGACATGAAAGGTCCAGGATAGGCAAACATATAGAAAGAGAAAGAAAGTAAATCAGTTATTCCCTGAAATTGGGGGAGGAAACTTTGAGGGGAAACAGAGAGTGACACAGAGTGCAAGTTCCTTTTTTGAGGGATGAAAATGTCGTAAAATTGATTGTGGTGATGGCTAAACAACTCTACATACTAGAAACCACCACAGTACACACTTTGAGTGGCTGAATTGGATGGCATGTTAGTTATACCTTAGTAAAACTGTCATGTTAATAAACAAACAAAAAATGGTCTCCTTCATCTATAAGTTTGGCAAAGATCCCAAAGTTCATAGCAACCTGTGTTGGTGAGAATGCAGGGAACCACAAGGTGTGGTGGGACGGCCTGGCAAGACAATCTGGAAAAGTCTATCAACATTACAGTTGTACACACCCTCTGGTCCAACAAGTAATCTTAAAAAACTCTTCATGCGTGAACCCTAAGCGTATGACTGAGGGTATTCATTGAGAATTGTCTATAGAAAGCAAAAGACTGAAATAACCAAAGTGTTAACTAATTAAAGTGCGGTCACCATCCACACAATAGATACTACACATGAAAGTACACATGGCGTTGGAAGCACAATGTCAAGAGAAAACAGGTGTAGACACACACCTGTACATGCCTGGGTCTCACCTGGAACTCTTCCCTTGGTGTCTCTAGCAACCAATGAGACCTGGAAGCAAGAGAGACTTATCCTCCCCTGTCTTCATTTACACTGTGCCAATTACTTTTTTACTGTGGTATGTATGTATGTGTTGATGCTTTTTCTTTCCTTTTTAAGAAAAAAAACACGGGCTTACCTGTTTTCAAATCCTGGCTTTCTCTCTCATAGCTGGACAAGTCACTTCACTTCTCTGGAATGTTCTGTAAAGGAAGGAATAATAATAACATACCTGGAAAGGCTGCTGGAGCATTGGATTAGTCAGTGCAAGCACAGAGCCAGCACAGAGCTCCCTACTGAGTCTGGCTCCCTAAAAGCAAGGCCCTTGGTTACTAACATGTTACTATATACCAAGTTGGGTTGTAACAGGTGCCACCAGAGAGCCTCAGACAAGTGGTCAGATTGCTCCAGCAATCCCCTCCCACTGGGAAAAACTTCCTGGGAGAAGCAGGGCTTGAGGAGAGCCCAAGGGCAATAAGGATCTCCATATGCAGAGGACTAGGGACAGCAAAAGCCTGCAGGTAGGAAAGTCCCAGTATTCACTCAATCATTGTGCATTCACTGGCTCCTGCAACAAAGCCCAACTGAATACTGACTATGCATTGTCCTGGGGAAATCAGACTAAAATCAAGTGGCTGCACCTGCCAAGGAATTACAGAAAGCACAATTAGGGGCTGGGCATGGCCATACCCACATCCAAGTGCTGAGAAAGCAGACCAGCAAAAGGAAGCTCAGAGAGGGAGAGGGACTGCCAACCGTCACACAGCAGCCTCACGGCTCACCCCATCCCACAGTTCTGGCCAAGAGAAAGTCCTCACTATGATGACAAATAGTCTTCAGAAGATAGACACAGATGAGGTCCATACTGGGACCCCACAAAGAGGAGGGACAAGTGGTTCGAGATGACTGTAGCAGCTAGCTGATGGCAGAGGCACTCTGTGCTAGGCGCCAGGCGAAGCAGACTCTATATGCATGAGCCCAGGTGAGCCTGTGGCGTCATCGGGGGTCCCACCTATTCCGCAGATGAGGAAATTGAGGCTCAGAGACATCAAGTTGCCTGTCTAAGGTCGCACAGCTCACGAGAGACATTATCAGCAGATAGACCCAGATTGTTGGCTTTTCAGCCTAAGGCCCATCCCCCCAAGAAAGGGATGATAGGGCCTATCTCAGCAACACACCTCCTCTCCAAAGGGCCCAAGGTGGGGACCATTCTCAGCTGGCCCAGGAATGTTTCCTGATAAGAGTGGCCTAACCAGGTCGGGGAGGTAGTGCAGGCTGTGACCGGAATGTGGGGAGGTGGCAGGGGGAAGAGGTGAAGGCCTTCTATCATGCCTCTAGAGAAAGGAGAACAAACAGCACCTGTCTGAGTCAGGTGGGCTACAGCATCGTGCTCAAGGGGTTCCCTGCTGCAGCCCACAGGAGGACTCAAGACAAGTGAACAGGAGCACCAAGGACATGCCCACAGTTATCCCAGGGCCGGGTAAAGGCAGAGGAGATCACTAGAGCAAACCCTGAGTACACAGGACATGCTTGAGAGCTGCGGCCCTGCCAGACTGCTGACACTTCTGCAGTCACTGTTCTCCTCAGGTCCCTGCTACACAGGAACAGTCTGCCCCATCTCCCAAGAGCAGGACAGAGAAAAGCTCAGCTCAGGCCAGCTAGGGACCCTAATTCTCCTGACCCCACACCATCAGTCCCTCTCCCCAATGCCACTGTTCCCGGGGGGCTCGCCAGGGACTCCTTACACTGAGACTAAGTCGGTGCACTTTTCACTGGGGGATGGCACCCCAGGCCAGGAGTGTGGCTGGTCCCAGGCCACACCACCTGAAGAGGACCACTTACGGAGTAAGTGCACGGCCTCTCTGGGCCTCCGAGCCTGGGTTCTCAAATGCTGCCCTCTCCCTCCTCACAGCAGCCCTGTGGGGTGGGCACTGCCAGGCAGCTCTGGCCCGTCTGCAGAGGAGGAAGCACGGGAGAGGTGCTGCCCAATACACCCACTCCACTGTGGGGGGGCCGCGTCCCTTTTCAACCCTCCTGTGGCCTCCCTGCCCAGACTGGAAGCTTCCCACAGGCAGGGAGCTTCAGCCAATTCCTGTTTTCACTTTCAGACTCTCAACTCAATAGTAGTTATCTGTTCAATTTTTCTACAAGCCGCTTCGGACTGTAGAAACTAGGACTCTAGCCTCAGAGTGAGGGGAGTATGAGCAATGATGATAACATGACTAATGGCAATAGTAGTCACTCCTCTTTACTCAGCACCTACATTCTTGTTACCCCATTTTCCAGAGGAGGAGACTGAAGCACAGACAGGCATTGTGACTAAAATCCCACCTCCTAGCACTCTTAGCTCTGAGTGCCAAATCCCTCCCTCCCTCTTGCGCTTCCCTTCCAGGGACTGCACCTGAGAAGGGTACAAAGAGGCTGGGTGAGTCTTGGCAGGGTCCAGGGCCAACTCAGAGTCCTCCCCCAAGCCCAGCACTGCTGTTTGCTCCAGTGGAGGGTGGTGGGTGGAATGGGGTAGGCCGACAAGGCCCACTTCTTCCCCCGGGTTCATTGCTACCCCTTCACCTCCCTGAAGCTATCTGGAGCAGTCATTTAACTCCAGGCTGTAGACAGTTGCCCCAGCTAGGAAGTGGACAGTGAGGATGCCAACCCAGGTTGGAACACCACTAAAGCCATCCTGTCATCACTGTGTCTGCCAGGGTGCATGGGAAGGACGTCAGCAGGTGGGCACAGCATGTGCAAGGGTCCTGAGACAGGAAGGCGAGATGGGCAAGGGGTTATGGAGTGGGAGGCCCCAGCCTAACTGAGTCCCTCTGGCCCCTGACCCAGGCATGAGGAGGTCCAAAGGAGGCCCCAAGGGGGATCTGCACAGCAATTTAGGCCAGAAAAGCCTAACCATGAACGTTTCCTCATGGCACTGAGCCTTCGTCCTACAGTGAGCCTGTCATAGCACAGTGATCTCCAGCTCCAAAGGACTAGTAGGGTAAGAGAGAGAGGACAGTGACTCAGGCAGAATGGACTGCTTGGGCAAAGGCCATTGGAGAGAGCAAACAAGGCAGGTCAGCTTACGTCATTCAGCCTCAGTTTCCCCAGGCTAAAGGCAGGCACCCAGTGATGGCTCCACTTCCCTCCATTTCTCCCTCTTTCGAGGCCCACACCCACAAGGGAGGTCACTGGGAAGGAGGCTTCTTTCTGGGTCCACCTGCCCACGGGACTGTCCTGAGGCTGGTGAGGTCCATGGGACTAGGAGGCCTCAACGACCACCTGCCAATCCAGCTTCTATCTCCCAGTCCAGGCTAGGAAGCCCAGCACATGAATGGGCGGGGCCAGGAGGTTGCCACACTGATCCCAAGAGCCCACAGTGAGATATCCCCCTTGAGAGGCAAGCACCAGAGCGCCCGGCTTAAGGCCACCCAGGGAGGTGGGAGCAGCCTGAGCGGGCGCGTGGGCACAGGGCCCAGATAAGATTCTCAGGGCACCAGGCCCAAGAGCTCTGGGCTCGAGAGGACGAGCAAGCCCCGAATGACCCACAGACCAGTTGCGAGGGCCTGATAAACCTCCATCAGAATCACCACGTGACCCCGGGCACATGACGTCGCTTTCAGGCCTCAGCATCTGAGCCAGGGCAGAGACCACGGCAAGGATTCCTTAACAGACACACACTGCCCCTCCCCCAATATCAGGGAATCACCAAAGGGAGCACTGAGGTGACAAGTTCCAAGGTGACAAGTCCTGCTCTCTTCCAGCCTGCCCAAGATTCTCTCTCCCTGGGCTCCCAACTGCCCCACTCCTGATGGCTGATGGCTGCCAGCCGGCCCCTGCCCACAGCACCACTATTCCTGCCAGCAGCTCTGGGAACATACAGTGTCCCCTCTTCCCTGCCCACGTCTGTGCCGTAGCTCCCTCCAGGGACACGGGTGGGCAGGAGCGCCCAGCCGCCAGGCCCCTCCACAGCCAGCCCTGAGCTCCACCCCTCTCCTCACCGCTCAGGGTCTGCAGGTGGCCTAGCCTGGGGGTGACCGCGGGAGACCAGCCCTCCCTTGGCTCATCCATGAAATGGGTCTCTGGAAGACCTCTGGAGAAGGCATGGAGACTGAGGTCAGGGACAGTGAGCAGTGAGATGGCCAGAACCCTGCAACCCTGCAGGCTGCTCACCCGCTCAGGCCAAAGGCGGGCGGGCGCACCCCGGCAGGCTCCTTCCCCCACCCTGGGCCTTCCCTTCCACTCACAGTGACTCTCCAGACCTTTCACAAGCTGTTTCTCCTCCTCTGAAGGTTTAGCACCCACCAGCTCTGCTCCTACCTGCCACCCATGAACTCCAGGGCACTCATTGGGCCGAATCAAAGGCAATGCCTGACTCCACCTGCGCCCCCCACCCCCCAAAGCTTTTATGGGCTCACATAGTCTCTGTCCCATGATCAAGAGTTGGAGGATTAAGAGTTGGCGATCTGGTGGGTAGTCTTGGGAAAGCTGCTCGTCAGTGCCTATTTCCTCACCTATAAAGTAGAAGTAAATATAATAACCCACCTCCGAAGACTGTTGTGAGAAATAAATGAGTTCATACTTGGAATGTGCTTAAAGCAGGGCCCAGACCCTAGCACATGAAGCGTTAAGTTTGCCATCAATCAATAATAATAGCAGCTGTGACTTATTATTATTGTTTTTTTTTAAAGATTTATTTATTTATGCATATAGAGCTGGGGTACAGGCCAGAGATGCAGAGGGTGAGAGAATTCACCAGGGACAGAGTAGGGAGCAGAACAGGCAGATCGACAAAGTACACTGCTGAGGGGCGCAGCGGGCGGGTCAGGAGAGGTCTGCTGCGCCATGTGGTCACCTCCGGAGCCGGGGATAGAACTGGCGCTGAGGCAGCTGCAGCTACTTCGTAGTGCTGTGCTTTAACCCACTGCACCACCAGGGAGGGCCCTGACTTGTTATTATTGAGTGCCTACGATGTGCCAGGGCCATGCCCAGCGTCCTACCTGGAGTATCTCACTACAGCCTGGGACAAGCGGCTGCTGTGAACTTCACTTTACAGCAGAGAGGGATGGCAGAGGGAGGTTTTACCAATATTAAGGCTACTGTTCATTTCTTTTAAAAGATTAGTTTTGTGACTACTCTTTTTTTTTTTTTTAAACCAGGGTCCTTCTCTTTTAGAGAGGGCAGATGACAGAGGATAGTGGGGAGGGGTGGAAGGTGCGTGGAGCGGCAGAAGAGGCCATGGGTGGGCAGCCCTTGGGGTTCAGTGATGGGTTCCTAGGCATTCATTATACGAGTATGCCTCCATAATGAAGAATTTTTAAAAGGAAGATTAAATGGAATAATGCCGAAAAAAGCCTGGCTCCCTGCCACCGACGCCGCCTCACCCCACCTCGGGCACACTGTTACCACCCCTCCCTCCCATCTCCTGAACTAATGAAAATAGCTGTTCCACGGGTCCCCTGCCTCAACCCTCAGGCCCCACAGTCTGTCACACTCAGCCAGAAGGCTCAGACCACGCCAGTGATCCCTATCTCACTCCAAGTTCAAGGCCAATGATCTGGGGCCCTCCCTGACCTGCACCTGGATCTTTCTGCCCTCACGTCTCCCCATTCTTGCCATCGCACTCTGCTCCCCTGGCCTCCTTGCAGTTCCTAGAGTTCCAGCCACGGTATGCTCCTACCTCTGGGACTTTGCATGGGCTGTTTCCTCTACCTGGATTCCCCTCCCCCAGGGATCAGACTCCTCCTCCCTGGATGTAAGCTTCTGGGAGAGCTGGTCCCTGGTCACCCACTCTAACTGCACCAAGCTTCTCCACACCAGTCTGCTCCCTTCCCTGCTTTGTGTCTATTCCTCGACACTTACACCACCTCCCCACAGACCCTGTGTATATTTCCCTTATTTGTTGTGTTTTTCTGTCTCCACTAGAATGTAAGCTCTGCAAGAATTGGGGTTGTGCAATCTTTGCTGTCTCTCCAGCCATAGGAAGTTGTCTAGCACATAACAGTGCTCAATAAATATTTGGTAGAGGAAGGGTGGATGGCAAGAGGAAGGCATAAATGGAGGGAAACAAAAGATGAGCCTCCTAAGGAGAAGAGGACCAGGGCTTGACCCTGGGCCCGCCCAGCCGCACAGCCACTGTGCTTCTGACGCTGCCTGGCACATCTGTGGCGGAGCTTCGAACCGCTCTGACTGACACGGGGCAGTGTGCGAGTTTGAGAGCACACCAGGCCTCCAGCCCTGCCTGGCAGAGGCCCAGGCACAGAACAGATACCAGGGGGTGTTTGCTGAGTAAGCGACGGGCCATCCACAGGCCACGCAGCAGAACATGTCTGGTCCTGCGTCCCCAGTGCCAGGGGCTGACGAGCCCCAAACCGGCTCTGCCAGTGTGGCAAGGGTGGGGCGGGGCCCTGCAGGCTGAGGCCAGCATGCACAGAGCAACTAGGGGGTGTTGCTGGGGACAGGACCCAGACCCTGCCCGGCAAAGGCTAAGCAAGGCACTGTGTAGAGAAGAGCAGTTCTAGCCCAAGGCTTTTGGATTTCTTCCTCTTTCTGGACCTCAGGCCCCTTTCCTGACCTGTATTTAGAGGGCAGAATCCCTTCCCGCTAGGACTTACAGAGCTGGAAGCCTTGGAATGTAGGGCAAAGCCGGGGAAGAGGGTGGGACCAGAGCTAGGCAAGACCCAGGGGCCTGGTATAAAACCCTACTCAGATCCAAGTCGCTGTGTAACCTTCCTGTGTGTGCTGGACTCAGTTTCCCCATGTGGAAAGGGCTGGTCCCAAGGGCCTCCTCTAGGCACTTCTGGACCTGCTCCAGGGCCTGGGCTCCAGCTTCTGCCCCCAGAAACAATAAGACACCTACTGATTATTGAGCGCTACTGAATGCACAGCATCCATCAGGCTGGTACTTTACCCCAGGTATTTTGTCCTCCTGGTATGTTTGCTGGGTAGGGCAGGTCTGTTTCCCAGCAGAGGAAACTGAGGCCCAGGTCACATAGCAAGTTGGAGCTCAGGCCCCCTGACCCCACCCTCAAGGTCACACAGAGCAGCATCCATCTCCAGTCGGTTCAGGGCAGGGTTCCCCGGGCCCCAACCCTGCTCCACTATGTAACCCAGGTCACTGAGTTTTCTACATCTGTCAGAAGGTAGGCACCTGCCTGTTTCACCCCAGATACACCGTTTAAAGGCACAGGAATTGGAAGATTGGGCCTGCGCGGGAAGGTGGAGTGGCAAGGTGGAGTGGCCAGGGCGTTTGTCTCCAGGTGGACTGGGGCGTTGATGGGAAGCAAACAGAAACCCGAAACCCAAAGTCCATGAGAGTGTGTAGGCTGGGGGTGTGGGGTGTAATTAGCCCCTCAGCACCAACAGGGGAAGGATGAGCCCTCCTGGAAACCCTGTTAGTCCCACTTCCACCTCTGAGGAATCCCCTCTCCTCCCTCCTACCAAGTCCACCCCCTAATCCAGGCCCAGCCTCCTCCCCCAGGCTGGCCAATGGGGACAGAGGGTCCTTCTGAAATGTCACACTGAACCAGTTATCCCAGTTTAACCTCCCTTACAGCCCCTATACTGTAGAGACAAAGGACAAACTCCTCACAGGGGCCACCAAGGCCCAACAAAGCACTTCCAGCCCCACCCCCATCATTCATTCCAATCTGCCCGCCCAGGCCATTTCCCTTTTCCCTTAGAACTCGATATCCACCTGCCTCAGGGCCTTTGAACTTGTTCCCTCCACCCAGAGCTAATTCCTCCGGACAGCTAAGCACCTCACTACCTTGCTACTCCAGATGTTTTCCTCAAAGGTTACCTTCTCAGAGAGGCTTTCCCTGACCTTCTGTTTAAATAGTAATATATTGACGCGAGGGGGTGGGGGACATAGACACTGTTATAAAATGAACAATAATGTAAACAGATAACTGAAAAATAAGTAATAAAAAAATTTTAATAAATAAATAGCAATATATCCAGGCTACTCCTCTCAGTCTCAAAAGCTACCTCCTTACAAAAGGCCTTTCTGACCTCCCAGCCCAGGTGAAGACCTTCAACTTCTTCCTAACGTGGGCCACAGCTCGGATGACATTACTCTCTGATGAGGACAGGGGCGACTGTCTTACTCACAGCGGAATAGTCTGCAGCAAGAACAATATTCCAAATCGTGCACAGCTGGGGAGCTTAGGCAACATCTGGTCAGAGGGAGAGTGACGAGGAGCACAGGGTCTAATACGGAGGGGTACCTGGAGATTATGAGTGAGTGATGAATGCGCAGATGGGTGGGTGGCTGGGGGCAGGGTAGATGGATGGATAAGTGACACAAAGAGGGTCTGAGATTTGCCCGGGATGCCTTGGGTCCTAAGAAGGCGGCCTAGAGGAGGGAAGGGTTCACCCGAGCTCTCCAGTCAAGCTCAAGGCCCCCAGCTGCAGCTGCCCAGCTTCTCCTGCTTTCATTTCCCACTCTCTCTATCTAAGGAGCTCCTTCCCCAAGGGATCTGGGTGAAGAGGAGGGGCACAGGGCCGTTAGTCCCCAAAGGAAGGGGGTGGGGTTCCCAGGCTCCATCTGTCCCACCACAAAGAGGCTTTGTCCTCAGTGCTGAGAGCCTGGGGCAGACCGGAAGCCGCCCCTCAGACACCCCTGCACCCCCAGTCAGCTAGGCCAACAGCTCCAAACCACATCCCAGAAGTTTTGGGTAGTCCTCCCAAATCTGATTAGTCCTCCCTAGGAGCCCCTGGCTGGGATGGAGGCTCTAGGGTGAGCCTCACTTTTGTAGCTGGGGAAACTGAGGCTCCAACAGAGAAGTCACTTGGCCAGCGTCCCCCAATTAGCAAATAACAATGCTGGGAATCAAATCCAGACCCATCTGTCCCCAGAGTTTGCAGCCACAGCTCTCAACTTACCCTGTTGAAAGGGTGATGGGGCCCCTCTGGAGGCAGGAGCGGATAGCCATGCCAGGGCCTTCACCTGAACAGAGGGACTGCCCTGGCAAGCCGGACCCAAGTAGGGAAGAAGGCCTTGAACCCAGAGCCCTTGCCCACACCCAGTCCAGGCCCCAGGCACCTTCGGAATCTGCCAGCCAGGTCCCAGCACGTCTCCACCACTTCCTGCCAAGGAAAGGATGGCGAGCAAGCAAACCAGGGGCCAGAGGTGCCCTCATCCTTCACCTGGTGTTCCCCGGTCAGTTTCAGACCTGCCGTTTGCCTGGTCGGCACCCTCTTTCTCCCCAGGCCCATCCGCTCTCAGTGCAGCCCCCAGCACCACCTCACCAAGCCACACTCAGAGGGGCTGCCCAGCACCAACCTGCTCGGGGCCTCCCCTCCGAGCCCAATGAAGCAGTCTTCTGCCCAGCAGTCTACCCACCTGAGCCAGCATGCAGACCCCCAAGACTCCACACATGCGCACTGGTCACCTCCCAGTCACCGCTCCACCGAGAGGGCTGCTCTGCCACACCCTCAGACCCCTCCCAGCCACCCTAGCCTTCCAAGTGACCCCTCCCAGCCACCCTAGCCTTCCAAGTGACCCCTCCCAGCCACCCTAGCCTTCCAAGTAGGTCACGAGCATTGCTTCCTCCAGGAACTGTTCCCTGGCCTACTCCCTCCAAGGCCCCAGGGTTCTGGATTCCCATCTCCAACCTCTGTGAGCTGCATTCACTCCACAGTTACTATGCACCTGAACCACCTCTGATCCTTCTCTTTGTTCTCCCTTCAGGCTTTCAGCAGACCTCAGCAGGAGGCCTGCCCTGTGCCCAGCAACCACAGGACAAAGTCTGGTGAGGATGGGAGGCCTTAGTAGTTGATCAACCTGCACCCAGCACAGGGCCTGCCACTCCCAGGCCCAGGGCCATGCCTATGCCAGACTGTTTTCCACCTCCAGCTCTGTGCTCGCCCCATCCCTTCTTCCCCGAAGCGCTCACCCTTCTTTCTAGTCCTGAGCTTCTGCTCACCCTTCAAGCCTCAGGCCAGCTGTCAACTCCTCTGGGTGCCCTTCTGGCATTGTAATGGGCTGCCATAGGTCCACGGCACCAACCCCATGTAGGGTGATGCTTAGGACCAGTGTCGGTTCCCCCCCAAGGTACCAGCTGCCCCCAGACTGCACCTTTGGGATCCCTGGCACCTATCACAAGGCCCAGACATTACCAGCAGATGACCTAAAGTCTAGCCATCAATTCCCTGCCCAGAGAAAGAGGGGGCAGAGGCCGGGAGCAGCTTCCACAGGCAGTACTGAGTGCTATTCTGCCCACATAGCCCACAGATCTAAGGTATGGGCGAGGTGGAGGGGGCAGGCTTTCTGCAAATGGCTAGCTGGTAACCAAACCCACGTCGTTTCTAAAACTAGGGCACAGGAGAGAAATGGGAACAGCAGAATTGTCCCCAAATAGAACTGTGGCTCATCTGGTTCCAGGGCCTTCGGGAACACCTGGCAGGGATGGGGGTGGGGAGGGCAGGTGGCCGCTCTCAGGGCTTTAAAAGGAAATCTACAGCTTGGCAGGGAGAGAGGGTCATCGTCATGGCTATCAGCATTGACTCCCTGCCCACGTCCTTCAGGGTCAGGGCAGATCCTGGGAGGTGGCAGCTCCTTGACCGGCCCACCTCCAAGCCTTTGCTCATGTGGACCCTCTGTCTGCAATGCTGTCTCCCTTCCTGCATGTCAGAATCCCCACCAGCCCACTCTCCAAGCATGCCCACTGACAGTGCCCTGCCTATTAGCCTGGCATGGCGGCTTTTAGGGGGAATGAGCTTTTAGGGGAATGAGCTGATCCAGTCTTCCCAGCCACCCGACAAAGAAAGACTCCTGCCCCATCTCACAGATGAGGAATCCAAGGCTCACAAAGAGACGCCATTTGCCGGGGCACCCAGCAGAAAAGGCAGTCAGGACAGGAGACATGGTGGGACCTGGGTGCTTGATTCAGCCTCCAGACCAGGAACCCGACATCAGGGAAGGCAAAGTGCACACGGCACGTGACATAAGCCCCTAACTGTCCCTCTGCCCCCAGGGGCTGTATAGGTAATTTAGGGACATGACTGCCTCTCCCACACGATGCACAGACCCACTGCACAAGAGAGAAGCCTAAGTCCTAGAAGGGGACAAGTCCCTTGCCTGCCAGATGGACACATGCCCATCTGACTGTGACATCCTCCTGCAGCCTGGTGCTGCTATGTCCTTTCTCTGGGCCCCGGTTTTCCCACCTAGAGAATGGGGTTGCCAGTGCCCTCCTTTCCAGATTGATGCAAATTATAATAGTAGCTAACATCTACTGAACATGTACTAGCATTGCTGAGAGTTTCATGGTTGAAACCTCACTGGATCTTCAAAACAAGCCCATGATGGGGGGTACTGCCATTGGGCTCATTTTCTAAATGGGGAAACTGAGGTACAACATGGTGAACTGACTCACCAAAGTCACACAGATAGTGAGTGACAGCAGTTAGAGGGCTTGGGGTTAGGCCCAGGGTGGCTGCCCTTAGAGGGATGGTGAGGAGGGACTGGGAGAGAGGTGGGGGTCAGATGGAAGGCCAAAGAGGGCTTGGCCACGATGTGGCCAGGCAACCTGTAGTGTTCAGGAGGCCCTGGTCCAAATCCATGTGCTATGGGTGACATTGGGCAAGTCCCTTTGCTGTTTGTTAGAGGTTTTTTTATGCAGACAAGAGCTGGGGTCTAGGCCAGAGTTGGGGTGGTGGTGATGAGAGGACTCACCAGAGACAGAGTGAGGAGCAGGACAGGTAGAGCTACTGAATACACTGCTGAAGGGAGCAGCAGGGAGACAGGACAGGTCTGTTGGACCACCTGGCTCAGCCCCCTGGCCAGACATGGAACTCATGCTGCAGTGGCTGGCATGGCTCTAAAGCACTGAGACTTAACCCCTGCATCACCAGGGAGGCCCAAGTCCCTTTGCTGCTCTGAGCTGCAGGACTGCATGGAGGTCAAACCCCAGCTTACACCCCTGAGCAAGGGCTCACCATGTGCTACGGACACTGAAGGGTATCCAGGGCTGGTCTACCAGGGCTCATGATTCTTCCAGAGCCTAGTTTTATCTTAGTCTCTACTCAGGTGGGAGACTGGGCATAATCCTAATTTTCCCTAACTCCTAGAGAGAACCCTTCTGGTTCAACTAGCCTACCTGGCTGTGTGACCTCAGGCAAGTTACTTCACTACTCTGAACCTATTCCACCTTTTGACAGTAAGTGAAGGCTTTCCTGGGTCTCTAAAGGAAGGGCTCCTGCCCGAGGAGACCAGAGAATCCTAAAGGGAGAAGGTTCATTTCCACCTGTCCAAGCAGAGACAGCCCCTGGCATGACCCAGAGGTCTGTTTCACCCTCTGCCAAGATTATAATGGTCTCTCTCTCTCCCAGCCCCACCTGGGATGCTCAAAGGAAAGTGCTTAGTAAACTGTAAACAGTGGCATCCTTGGGAGTGATGATTATGACCACACACCCCTGGAAAGCAAAAGGAATCCTATGACTTGTCACGTAAGGTAGAATATGCCAGGGCCATGTGGGAAGATGAAGAAAGAGCAAGGGATGGGGAAAAGAGGAGTATGGACCCAGGTTGGGTAATCAGAATCTTTCTGGAGACAGAGGCACCTCAGCCACTAGAAAGGGCATTGAAGGGAAGATACGCCAGGCAGTGGGGCCCGCAGAGACAAAGATATGGAGGTTGACAACCTGGGACAAGCAGAAAGCCAGCCAGGCAATGGTTCCCTGGGTGAAGGGAAATATGGGAGGGAAGAGCCGTGGCCCAGACCAAAGCGCCTCAGTAATCTTGCTTTGGGCCCACCGCACCTCTCGGAGCCTCTGAGGGTCTGCTGCCCTTCCCAAAGACCAGGGCAGGAGCCGTTCCTGTCTCTCAGGCCAAGCAGGCAAAGACACAAAGTACCCCAGGCCCAAATGGCAGCCACCTTTGGAGAGATGAACCCATTCAGTGAGAGGGCCTTGAATGCCAGGTTAGGGCACTGAGCAGCCTTGACAAGTCACAGGAGGGTGAGGGCTGAGAAGAGCATGAAGCTGGACAGAGCTGGCCACAGACTGGTGTGCCTCCTGTTAAGTCTTCCCTCAGCCCAGCTCACTGGACACACCCAATACACACAGGTACCCACTCTCAACCCCAAAGATGCCCAGATGGATGGGCTTGTAGAGCCCAGAATTCCCATCTCGTCAGGAAACTACCTACCTAATCCCAGCCACTCGGAATTACTGAGTATTAGATCCCCACACCTCTTCATCAAAGCTGGTCCCATCAGCATTCACAGACTGGGAAACTAAGACTCAGAACAATCAACACCCAAGACTCCAAAGCCTTGCTCCTTCTATTCCTTTTATGCCATGACCATCCATGGAGCACCCTCAACGTGCCAACACTAGGGTCCCCCACAAGACCCCAGTATTCCAGCTCTGAGTAGATGTATCAGCCAGAGCTGGATGCCCAGAGTCAGGATCACCCACCCCAGCGACATGCCCAACGTCCAGCTGGGCAGAGATTTCGACCAAGCTGGCTGCCCATTTGGGAAAGCAGACGGGACAAATCACCTGAAACTTGGGGCTCACACCTCGCTCAGTCTGCATGCAATTTGAACAAAAGTTCTGCCCACCAACACAACAGGGCAAGAGAAAGAATGGGTCACCTGTCCATGACCCAGCTTAGGGGAGAATCCCCAGGGTGAGAACAGTGACCTTATGCAGAATGAAAGTCAAGGGGGCAAATCTAAACAAAGCAGCAGGAAGTATATAATCAGACTTAGGCAGGGGAGGCCAGGCTGCCGGACACCAGTCCGCGCCTTCCACCCTCTGTGCTGGTGCTGGGGTCGTCCCCCTCACAGCCCACCCCCATGGTCTCTCATCAGCTCTTCAGACCTCCAGGCAGCCCCAGCTACACACGAGCATCAAAGAGGACTCAACCGGGGCTCCCTGGCCAGGATCCCCAACACAGAGCCTCAGTAAAGGAAGACCCCCCTCACCATACAGATGAGGAAACTGAGGCCTGGAGCAGGAAGGGACTTGGTTACAATCAGCTGGTTCTCTTTACCTCTGGCTTCTCATCTTATTCTAGAGTTTCTCTGCCTAGTTCTGGGGAGACAGAGAGGGTGCCCAGTTTGGGGGAAGTTATGGGGTTCTGACTCCAGCTCCGTGGCCCTCCCCAGTCATCTTGCCCGGACTGATCCCACTGGAGTGGCGCTATGGGAAGGGCAAGCTGGTTGGTGGGGAGAGCCCCTAATCAACAAAAGAAGTGCATTTTCCTCCCAGCCTGGATAACATGTCCTAGGTCTTTCTGGCTCCCATCCCTCCATCTGTGAAAAGAGGTCAACACAGATGAGAAAAGCCATACTCATGTCACACACACAATAGTCTCAATCCTCTGTCCATGACAGACATGACTAATTGATCACAGCACTCTTTCCCACAAAGCCAAGATGAGCCTCAGGATGCTTCTCAAAAGAGCTATCATGGTCTAGGGGGTTTGAGCTCAGGATTACCCCAAAACTGAGTAATATCTGAGCCCCCACAAGGGAGCAGAAGGGAGGACAATTTACTAAGCACCCAGTACATTCAAATCACTGGGAGATGTTAACTGATTTTATCATCACAAGTCAAGTGGGCGGAGGCTGAGTGACTTGCCTTTGGACAAACAGCTGGGAACACAAAGGGTGCATCTATGGGTCACCGTCCCCAGGAACAGGATGCAAAGCGAGCCAACACTTGACGCAAGCCCCATGCCTATTTTACAGCTTCAGAAACTGAGTCACAGGGAGGTATGGCAGCCAGCAGAGGAACAATCTGCCATCTGTGGCTGGCTCTTCTCCACCCCTAATGTCAAGCTCACATGTGCTAAATGCTCAGTCCCCTTATGACATCCTGGGAGCAGTGACTCATATTATCCCACTTCACAATGAGGAAACTGAGGCAGCAAAGAGGAATTGCCACCCAGGGCGGTCAAGTGGAAACCAGAACAGTTTACCATGAAGATAAGGGGTTAGAAGCAGTGGAGGAAAGCAAAGGGCTGTGGGAACCTAAGGGGAGATAAGGGAGTGAGGCAGGAAATGAAACTGGTCGAAATGCCCAGAACAGGGGCTGGAGGCCCTGGGAAGCGTCTCTAAGAGGCACCGACAAATGGTGGGTTCCTGGCAGTGCCGAGCCCCGGACTAGGAGTCCAGCACCTACCATCTAGGTTCAGCCCTGGCACATGGCACCTGGGAGACCTTGGCAAGTGGACCCTCCACTCTGGGGCTTAGTACATCTGGGCCTTGCTTCCTTGCACTTCCTGTTCTTGGGCTTCACACGAACGCTGCCCCCCCACCCCAGCCCAGCCAACCCCCAGCAAAAACTTTAGGACTCCCTGAAGGCTCACGGGGTGGAGAGCACTTTTTTGTCATAAAAAAATTAAGACCTTTGCCATTAAGATCTGTAAATTGACTTTTAAATGTAATGCTCCTATACAGTTAATAGACCGCAGTATAGTGTACACACATAACTTTTATAGATACTGGGAAACAAACAAACAAAAATCATGACTCACTTTACTGTGCTACTTGGTTTTATGGCAAAGATCTACAGTCGAACCTGCAAAATCCCCAAGGTGTGCCTCTATTTACTTCAGAAAAATGGGGCCAATCTAAACTAAGGCGAGCTTTCAAGGAGTCAGACTGACTTATACCAGTACTTTCCCCTATTCGGCTTCTTCGCACAGACAGGGCAGGGCGGGGCCCCAGGCAGCCGGCACATGTGTGGCTCTGGCAGCCAACATCGTTTCCTATGTCAGTACCCCGTCTCCCCACTCGCACCCCGGCTCAGCGCCTGCAGACTCAGACTCCGTGAGATCAGCCACTCCAAGTCCTCACTGCACCGCTGTGGGGCCTCCCTCGCCCACCAACCTGCCCAAAGTGGCATCGCCCACGCACTCCTACCACCTGAGTGCTGACCACGAGCCGGGCCAACAGCCCTCCTGTACTCCTTAGGGAGATTTTTATCGCAAGGAAACTGCATTTCAGAAAGATACCGTGAATGATCTAAAGACACACCGTGAGTAGAGATGGTCAGAACTGAAGCCCAGGCCTGTCTGCTTCCCCAACCCTGACCGTAACTTTGGTCCCCAGCTGACCCCTCCCTGCTCCCACCTCCTCCCCAGTCCCCCCCACTCTGTACTACACACCCCTAATTCCTGGTTCTTACCCTCTCCTGCCATCACCCAGTGAACTACTTCACTTCCAAAGCACAGCCTCAAATGCCCCTTCCTCTTGTCACCAGATGTAGCCCCCACAGAACACATGGGGCCCAGCCCACAGAACTATTTGCACCAGGTCCCTCCGCCAGCTCTGAATCCCTGGCCTCCAGCATGTTCCCGTGGGGGACACCAATCAGTGAAGATAAAGTCACAACTCCTCCCTAAGGCCCACAAGGCTCCACATGGTCCAGCCTACTGATAGCGGCCCATCTTCACCTCTCACCCACTCCCCCTAATTCTCTGTGCTTCAGAACACAGGTTTTCAATTATTTCTCCAGAACAGTGCATACTCCCCCACCTCGGGGCCTTTGCACAGAGTTGTCTCTGCCTGGCAAGCCTATACCTACATCCAGGCCTGGCCGACTCCTACCAACTTGCTTTGAGATTCTTCTGTACCTGGAGCCTTATCACACCTATAATTAAGTTCATTTATTCGCCAACCTGTTTGCTACTCAGCTCGCCCTCCCGAATCAAATTTCTGGGGGGCCAGGGGCCTGTTCACAAATCCCCGAGCAAGGCACCCTCCCGCCCCAGGCTGACCCCTGCCACCACGCCAGGGCCCTGGGAAGTTCTGCACACTGTCTTCCCTTCTTTGTCGAGCAAAATCCTACCATCCTCAGCATTTCCTCCTAGAGGTGTCCAGATGTCTCCTACAGTTCCCACTGCTAATTCAAAGCTCCCGACACACAGAAGGTGCTCAATACAGGGTCACAGATGCTTGCGTGTAGTGTCAGCTGAGGGTCAGGGAAATGGGAGTGGGGACAGTCAGCAGGTCATGAAGCCATCTCCTCCCTAGTCTGAGAAGCCAGACATCCCCCACCTCCCAGGTCACACACAAGAAAGAAGCAAAAGCAGAAACTAGGCTATAAGCTGGGGATAATTTGTACTCCAGGAAAAGGTTGGGGAGAAGAAGACAGAGCTAGAGGGCCTTCCTGGAAGAGGTGGTCCCTAGGCTAAGCCTCAAAGTGCAAGAGCAGATAAGGAAAGTGCTCCCAGCAGAAACACCTTCAAAAGCAAAGGCCCACAGCAGAGGACCCAGGCAGTCAGCTGAGTGAGGTGACACATCATAAATCATTTCTCAGGTGGAAAGACCAAATCACCAAAGCAAATCACTTCACCAAAAGGGCCTCGTGGCTTCCATGCAATCACTCACCAGTAGAGTCTTTTCCTGCACTGTCGTGTGCCTGCTCCCCCAACACTGGAGGGGTGGAAGGGCAAATGGGAGGGTCAGGGAAATGGGAGTGGGGACAGTCAGCAGGTCATTAAGCCATCTCCCAAGTCACCCAACTGTGTGACTTTTTTTTTTAAGATTTTTTATTTATGCATATAGAATTGGGGTACAGGCCAGAGGTGCAGGGGCGGTAAGAGATTCACCAGAGAGAAAGCGGAGAGCAGAACAGGCAGACTGATGAAGAACACTGCTGAGGGGAGCAGCGGGAGAAACAGGGGAGGTCTGCTACGCCATGTGGTCACCTCCTGTCAGACCGGGGCCGGGGATCGAACTTGCACTGAAGTGACTGTGGCTAGCTTACAGTGCTGTGTCCAACCTAACCCATTGTGCCACCAGGGAGGGCCCCCAACTGTGTGACTTTTGTCAAGCCACTTCCCCTCTCTGGACTTCAGTTTCTCCATCAGCAAAATGAGGATAAACAGTCTCCATCAGCAAAATGAGAATAAACAGTCCAGTCTGACAGGAGGTGTTCAGTAGATATTATCAACTATCATTATCATTGGCCCATTTTATACTCAACAAAACTGAGACCAGAGGGAGCAGTTAGTTGCCTGAGGCCACACAGCAGCTGGGTGGCGGGTCTGTGCTGGAATGGTGTCTTTCTCAGAGTTATCAGGCAGCATTTCAAGTACGGGTCCATCCTCTTCTGGAGATGAGCCCCGCTAGGAGGCTACCAGGGCCAGCAACCTTGTCTCCCACCTACCTTTAATGACACATCCCCCAAAGCACTCATTTGTCAAGTACCTGCCCATGCCACGTAAACACAAGTGTGAAGGCTCTTTCCCCAGAGATTCCTCTTCCACACTTGGAGGATTCAAAGAGGCAGTCCTTCGCCCAAGTCACACAGTGAGATGAGAAACTTGTGTCTTGTTTCTGCAGCCAGGAGGCTGAGCAACGTGTCAACAACAGGACCACTGACCCAGTCTTGAACCCAAGTCTCAACTCAGCCGCACGGTGGCTGGGCTTAGACTCACCCTAAGTAATTCAGGGGCCACTGCCCCTGTTATACAATGTCTGAGCTCAGAGCTCCACACTTGCATGGTCAACTCTCAGTCTGCCCATAAGTCCCAGGGGCTGAACTGATACCCCACAGGTTGTCTTAATTTCACCCCCATTTTTCTACCAGCCCAGGAGTCCCACCCAGCCCCACCTGCCACTGATGAGGACCCCCCAACTCAGAGAAGGCAAACAATTGTCAGAGGACACACAGCAGAGCCAGAGGTGGCGCCTGTTGGGACTCAATCCACGGCCACCCCCAGCCCAGGCAGGTAGATGGACCCAGCGTGGTGGCGAATACCCAAAACTTTTGCCAACTTCTGAGCAGGCAGGCGGCTAGGCCTGCCTAGGGGCGAGGCTGGGGGCTGTGGGCAGCAAGGACCCATAACAGTCTGGTCCAGTCCCCTCTAGGGCCTACCAGAACCCCCCATGAGAATGGGGAGGTCCTGGTGCCTGGACTCGCTGCCCCGCGCCCAGCGCCCCCGGGCCCACTGTGCCTTAAGACCCCTGCTCCCCCCATTCCGGGCCGGGGGGCGCCAGGCCCCGCATCCGTGGCCGGAGGCGGCTCCCACTGACTCAGATTTCAGATTTGGCCTAGACCTGGTCAGGGGGCTAGGGCCTGGCTCCCAGCTTCTCAGGGGGCTCCTAATCGGCGGGCGAGCCGGAGGGGGTCCCAGCGCAGACAGGACCCCTACGCTCCCACCCCCCCACACCCAGCTTCCTTCCCCCCGGCATCACAACAAAAGGCCGCGCGGGGCATACCCCTGCGAGCCCGCCCGGCGCTGGGGGATCTCGGCTCGGCCCGGGGGGTGAGGGTGGAGGAGTGGGCAGGAGCCCCGCGGCCCCACGATCCGACGCCAGGGTGGTCCCCGGGCGGGGCTCCTCCACGCTGGCCGGGGCTGGGGGCCCGCTGCCGGGCGGCGGGGTGTGGGGACGCTCACCTGGGCGGGCGGGCGGGCAGGCGGGCACGCCGGCAGGCAGACGCACCGAGGGCAGACAGCCGGACCGCCAAGGGGGTCGGGCAAACGGCGGCCTGGTCGCTCCGGCTCCCAGGCCGGAATGGATTCCGGGCCGGGAGAGACAGATCGAGAGAAAGGGAGGAGGAGGTGGAGGAGGCGGCGGCCTGGGGAGGGGAAGAGGAGGGAGGGAAAGAGGGAGGGAGCGAGCGAGCAGGGAGGAGGGGCCGGGCCGACCGCCGGGAGAAGGAGGAAGAAGGAAGAGCGAGGGGACCCACGGATTCAGCGGGTGACCTAGGAGAGACCCAGGGCACCCCTCCAGCTAGAGCGGGTCGAGCGGAGGCTGGGAGTGGGGGCTGGCGGCCGAGGCTAGGGGCTTAGAAGCCCCGCCCCCTTCTCCGCCCCTGGAGGGTGCCCCACCCTGAGGACCCCTATGCCTGTCCAAGGCAAGATGCCCTCCCTAACTCTCCCCAGCCCATCCACTCTTGTTTCCTCCAGATCCACCTCCCCTGCAATTATTAGTACTACTAATAATGACATCCACACTAACAGGAGGTTCACTCCTTGCCAGGTGCCATGGCGAACAACCCAGGGTGACTTAGAGTCTATTCTTAACAGCTACATGGATTGGACAAGTGATGATTATCCCCATTTTACAGTAGAAGAAACTGAGGGGTAAGAAGAGAATGGGGTCACCTAACAAGAATGAGGCCTTAGACTCTAGCCTTGACCTGTGGAGGCTGGAACAGGATAGTGTGGGGAGAAACAACATTTGTTTTAATAGATGTGAGTTCATTACACATGGATATTTTAAAGGGTAACTAAGGCAGAAGTCAGGAGAGCGATGGACAGCCTTGCTTAGGACAAGGTTGAACAGGAACTTCCCTGCAATCACTCTTCCAACTTAATCAAAAGGCAAAGGGTTTCTAATACAGGTCAGGAAGCATAGCAGATAAAGGGGATGCTGAGGAAATGCTGCTTTAGGTCACAAAGCCCCCCCCCCCGCCATTTCTGGTCCAGGCTCCAGTGCTACCTGTTAAAGAATGGGTACCCCATCTTTTGCACATCACCTGTCCACCTGGAATCCTGGCACAAAGGAAGATGGGCATGAATCCAGCTTTAAATACCAGCCCTGCCTCTATTTGCATTCTCTAAAGTTCTCCCATTTCACAGATGAGAAACTAAGACCTAGCCAAGTCAAATGATCCCAGACCCAGGCTTCTCCTGGGAGGAGCAGGGAGGGGAACTCTATAAAGGACGCAAAGGACTCAGCATACAGCGCATTATCCAGGAGACCAAGAATGAGCAAGGCCTTGAGGTCGACTGGCCTGGGTTCAAAGTCAGGCTAGCTGCCTACCTCCTGCACCTGTACAAGTCTTAGCTTCTCCAGACCAGTCCTCTAGCTGTGAAACAAGAGTGAACCTTGTCACAGAGGAAGCTGGGAGGTTAGAACTGACAAGTGTGAAGGTGGCCAGGACTGTGCTTAACTCTGGTTGCTCTTAGGTGTTGGTAAACTGAGGCCAAAGGGAAAAGGTGCTGCTTAAAGTCCACAGTAAGGCAGCAGCATTACCAGCCCAGGACTAGCCTGGCCTAGAGAAATGACTACACTTGTTTGCAAGGCTGGCTTAAAGATTAACTGCAGCTTCCCAGGATCCTGGGCAGGCCTGGGGCTGGAGGAGCAGGTTTGTCAGCCCTTAAGACTTGTCTGAAGGCCTTTATTGGCCACTCTGGGCGAGGAGTGGGATTCCCATCCTGTGGTCCACTAGAACCAGCTCTTTTCGTTTGCCAGAGCTAATTGTGCTCATCCCTTTCCAATTCCAACCTCTATGATGTCACACTAGTAGCTTCATATCAGCTATGGAAATCAGAAAATGCTATGAATTGAGGTATTTTTCCTTCTAGAGAGCTTGTTAAATATTTACCACACATCACTACACTCATCTCCAGGAGTTCAATGGCAACTTCTGGGTTTCACTAGCACAGAGATAACAAAGGGCTTTAAAGAGCAGACTTTAGACCCAAAGATCAGGGAACAAGTCCAAACTCCGTCATTGCTTGGATAAGTGACCTTCAGCATTCAATTTCTCTGCGTCTCGATATGGCAACCTGCAAAATAGGCTAAAGATTGTGCTTCTCAGAAGGCCCACTTGAGGTCATGTATGGGGGAGCCCTTGGATTATTTACACCCCCTCTACACTCTTTTGGAGGAACAGGAGCAACTTAGACAAGTCTTGGCTCTGCGAGCATAGACAGCCTTCAGCTGGAGCTCCCACTGGCTTTGACCTCAGTCCAGCAGCTGAGGTTCTCAGGAGGCACTTGAGGAGGATGTGGCCAGGATAATGGTTTCCGTATTGTTGGATGTGTGCACTATTTTCAACCACCTCTCTGGTCCTTTGCTAAGGAAAGCTCGCCCCATACCTCTAGCTTCCCTCCCTTCTCCATTCATCAAAGTCCCGAGTGAATGTCACCTCCTCCAGGACCAACTCTGGGATGGAGGCACACACCACACCCACCCTGGGAATGTCTCCCTCCCCTGAGAGCAGGAACCATGGTCCTGCCTTGTGCTCAGGATAGAATAGACGCTACCCAGCTGCCTGGGGAGAACGTGCTGATTTGGGATCCCCACATAAGAGTTTCTGTTCCTCCTTTCCCACCTGTCCTTTTTGGGCTTCAATTTACTCACAGATAAAGTGGAGCAGCAACCCACCAACCTCCAGGATTCTGCAGATGGGAGAGCTGCTGGCCTGGCCTGGTGGATGGATAAGTGAAGTTCTGTGCATTATTTTTGCTTTAAACATTGTTAGTAAGCAGCAATCCATTGCTTCATATCTGCAAATCACTCATCATTGTTAATGGACAGCAAACATTTATTGACCACCAACAGTATGCACAGCCCTGAGCCAGGCCTTGAACACCAGAGGGACCATTTTCTAACCCAGAGAACCCCGCCATTGACAGGTGTCATTGTTGCCAATGTTGAGATGTGAGTGCTGACGGTACACAGTCCTGTCTCTCTGGGTCAAAGCCCCAACTGAGAGCAGGGTGAAAGTATGGGGTGGCCCCACAGGACTGGCAGCAGGCCCAAAGGCATGGAATCAGGGTCATTGCCCTCACCTCGCCCAGCCCTGGAGCTCCTGCAGGATGGCGGCCTATTTGCCACACCTACCCCAAGCCCAGCTCAGCCTTCAAGCCATGACTGGGAAGTTGACCCATCACAGGCACTCAGCAGGAAAGTCCAGACCAGCCCTGTCTCTCCCAGAAGATGTGCTGCAAGGTGTCTCCTCAAAGCCACTGGACTCAGGGCTGTAGACAAGGTAAAAGAGCAGGCAGGCTCTAGTGTGAGCTGCGCAATGGGCCTGGCATCTCCCATGGCACTGCACTTTACAGTTAACACAGAGATGTCTGGTTCATCAGTGCATCAGCCTGAGCTGGCCCTGGCCAGCCACTCAGGCCTCCCTGGCAGGCCCTGCTCCTCTTTGGCCCTCTGTCAAGCCTGCCCGCCCCCCCTTGCCCTTCTACTATAGCAGTTCATTCCCGCCCTAAGGCCTCCACACTCACTGAGCCAGGAACTTTCTCCACCTCCTAGCCCCTGGCTAAGCCTTATTCTTCCTTCTAGTCAGTATTTACTAAACATCTATTATGTGCTAGGTATGTGCTAGGTGCTAGGGACACAAAAGTGAACAAGCCAGGTCTGGTCTCAGCCTTAGAGTTGCTCAGAGCCTTGAGCAGCAGGAAAGTGTTATCAGTATTAATGGGCAAACACCAGAGGCAGGGGCCAGAGGGTGGGCACTTGCTCTGGAGTGGAGTAGGTGCCACTGAGGGAAGGCACTCACCTGTGGAGAATGCAGAAGCCCAAGGAGATGGCTCCAAGTGGAAGTGGGACGGGGATGTTCCAGTCAGAAGAATCAGCATGAGCAAAGACACAGAGGCTGAAAACATCACTGGATTTGAAACTATAACCAGGCCAGTGCTAATGGTGTGTGACTTAGTGGGCGGGCTAGAGCAGAGGACAGGAGGTGAGGTGGGTGGCTGGGGTGAACCCTCGAGATCCTTAATGCCAGACTTGACTGCTGTCCTAGAGGCAGTGTGGAATGGTGGAAAGTTGTGGGCAGAAAGGGACTTGGGGAGATGGACTATTACTCAGCTGTAGACAGTGAGTCGGAGGTCAGGGAGGACAAGTCCAGAGGCCTCTGTGCCAATGGTAACCATGGTTGTGAACCAGAGGAGGCAGAGCCCTGACTTAGTTGGTGTGTGCCTGGGCACCTACCTGTGTTCCAGGGAGTGAGACCAAACTGGCCTGAAGGCCTGAAATACAGTGCACTCGAGAACCCTCCTGAGCCCCGTGAGAATCCAAAGCAGCTAAGGGCAGATAAGCGTGTTCTCCCTCAGAGGCAGACCACCAGCAGGTTCTTCCAGCTTCCACCCTCCTGGGAAGGGATTGACAGTATGCACCTGAGCAGGTAGAGCCCAGGTGATGACATGCAAACAACCACAGAGAGCAGCCCCACACATCCAAAATCCTCACAGCCTCACCTTCTGGGGTTATTGGGCCAACTCACCAGTCGGAAGCCTGGAGTTCAAGAGATTCTCACCCAGCCCAATTAGCATATCACTGGCAGGAAAGGCCTACCCACACGGAAAGGCCTACCCACACGAAAAGGCCTACCCAGGTCCAGTGTCATCAGCTCACTCCCCTCTGGCTACCACAGAAGCCCAGAGAGGGGCAGACACTCTCCTAAGATCACACAGAGAGTCACGGGCAGGCAGAGCCAGCCCCCTCCTGCCCAGACCTTCTTCTACCATCTCAGAATGTTTGTGAAAAAAGATAAAAGGAGTCTGAGCCCTTGATCTGCTGGGCAGGGCAGGAGGGCAAAGGGTCTGGCGGAAATCTGCAGCCAGAGCTATGACCCCACAGATCAGAGGGGGTTGGAATCCTGCTGAGCAGAGAGGAGACAGCGACAGCCGGAGGGCTTCAAAGAATCATTGTAAAAATAATCATAGCAACAGCCCACAGCCACTGTGTGCGGATCTGCCTAGTGTGTCCTGTTCCGCAGGCTCTGGGACTAACATCTCATTTATTCTGCTCAGCGCTGCACAGGAGGAGCCACTGCACGCGTGAAAAGTGAAGGTGACGTGACCAGGTGAGGACCTGGAGTCCAAACCCAGGCAGACCCAAGCCGTTGGTCTGGAATCAGCGCTGCTGTTCTGTCCTGCCCACACCCTCTGTGAGCCAGGGCCTGCAGGTACTTTGCATGGGACTGCAGCTCCACCCACCCACTGATCCCCCCACCCAGCACGGAATGTCTCTGTCTCCCACTTTACCCAGGGATGTGAGGAAGATGGAATGTAGCAAGGCTTTGTGGGAGTACTTTGGAAAATAGATACTAAAGAAAAAATGCTAATACCACACTCCTCCCTCAAGGAGGGGAGGCCTAACTCCCCTCCTAAGTGCCGGCTGCTCAGGGTGACTTCTTTCCTTCCAAAGAGGACCCTGTGGCAAGGAGACAAGGTGTTGGGAGCTAAGGCTACAGCAGCGAAAGCGACAAACACGGGCTGGCCAGGTGATCAAGGTCAATACCACCCTGGATCAGTCAGGAAGATAGTGCGAACCCCTGTAGGATGTGATGGGAACAGCCCCTTCCCTCTGTGCTCGTCTTCTGCAGAACTCATAATCTCAGGGATGCAGAGAGGAACATCTCAGCCAACAGAAGAGCTGGCCAGTTCTCAAAACAGTCAAGGTCATTAGAAACAAGGAAAGCCTGAGAAATTGTCACCAAGTAGGAGCCTAAGGAGACACGAAGATAACATGTCATGTGGCATCCTGAAACAGAAAAAGAACACCAAAGAATAACGTTTGGGTATTAATAATAATATATCATATGGTTCATTAGTTGCAACGAATTACTGTACCACTGCATTAATAATTGGGGGTGCATACCTCGCTGCATTCTAAGAGCCAAGGACAGACCTTTAAGACAGGGAGGAAGCTAAGAACTGTCTCTAAACATTTCCTTCTAGAAACTGAGAGCCAGAGAACGGAAGTGACCTGCCCAGGGCCAGCTGCTAGTTGAGGACAGCGTGGACTAGGAGCCAGTTTTCTCAATGTCACAAGAAGGCACTAAATGCTTACTGTAGACAAGGCACCAGCCGACACCCTCATCACAGTGAAGGCCGGTCAATGGGGTCAAACGTTTGTCCGTGGGTCAGCTCCTCTTCTGAGTCAGGTGTCCAGAGACACACACTCAGCCTGCAGGGGGTTCTCAAACCAGAAGGGGAAACAGATGCTGGAACACCCCGAGCAGGAGAGCCAAGGAGCCAGGAGCGTCCTTGTGCTCCGCCACCTGCAGCCTGCGAGCCTCGCGAAGCCCCTGTACCGCCATGTGAGACAGAGCCGATAGTGGCACGGTACCGGTGACTCGGGGTCTGCTCATCTGTGGAGGCCGAGCAGCATCTAAAACGGTGGCTGGCGCAGTCAGTATTCAATTAGCAGTGATTTTTTTTTTTCATTTATTTTTAAGTGTGTTCTGAGGGCTGGAGATGCTCAGAGAGGGAGCAACTTATCCGTTTGTCTTGGTGGGGGATTTTTGGGGAGTTTTTCAGACCAGGGACGTTTAGGTGGGTCTTGAGGGATGGGAAAGCATTTGCCAGGTGGGGAGGATGGGAAAGTTGCCTCCCTGGCTCCAGAGTTCACGGTCTAGTCTGGAGAGGAGATACATACATGGACCTCACCCAGGACATCTCCATGAGACAGGGCTCCCACTTCCTGGTCTCAATGTCTCCTTCCTGGCCACCCTGGGTTTTGGGGTTCACCACTGCCTGAGCCAAGGGCAGAAGCAGCAGGAGACCGGCGAGGGTGGGGGTGGGCGCCAGAGCTGAACAACTCCAGGACTCTTCTGGAAATGAAACTAAGCCCTGCCTCCCACTCACCGGCTGAGCCGTACTTATACAACTTCCTCCTTCTGTTCCTGTGCAGGAATTACCCGGCAGGGCTCTGTGAGGTTGGGGAACTGCCCCAAAGGCTGGACCTGGGGCCTGTTTTGCTCCAGGACTCAGACCCCTTGGTCTAGACAGTCTTCTCGCCACCTCATTCCTGCCTCATCATACCTTCGCACCTTCACGCGGCCACACCTCAGCCCCTGCAGTCTCCTTCAGCTTGTCCAAACTCCACTCGCTTTCCTTGACCTATCCTCCAAGAAGAGGATACTTCTTGGTCTCTTTATCCTCTTAATCCATCCACACCTCTGCATGGCAGGCCCAGTGCCAGGGCTGGGGGCAGATGCTGCAGTGGTCAAGACAGGCACAGTCCCCATCCTTTGAGCTTAACTCCTATGTCCTGTGCACCTCACCTGCTTCATCCACGCCCTGGGTGGGGAATTAGAAGCCAAGTCCCTGATCTGGTGCAGACTTGGGTAAGCCTCTTTCCCTCTCTAGCCAGCATTGTTCCTGTAGCTGTTCAGGAATGAAACAAGTCCAAGGAACTTTAAGGGGAGGCGTCCTAGATGGACAGGAAAATGATAAGAATTGCCCACAATTACCTGCCAACCCAATAGAAAGCTTGTGTACAAGTGGAACTGATAAAGTGCATAGCCAGGTTCAAGTTCATAAGAATTTCTGGGCAGAAACAAATATAAGGGGGCCCTCCAGGTAGCCAAGTATCCACCTAAAAGCCACTGTGGAGGCCTGCCATGAGTCCTGCCTCTGTAGCTGTGTGACCTTGGCCAAGTCATCTGACTTCTGTAGCCCATTTTCCTCTGGCTCATAAACTGGGGGTAACTGTAGATACCTCGTACGGCTGTTGTGATCAGCATGACACACACGCGCTAGATGTTCAGTAAATGGATATTGCTGTAATTGTTCTGGTGACCTAAGATTCTATTAGTTGAATCTACACCATCATTCTAGACATACAGCTCTCTATATCCTGCCATGGAAAGAGTTCATGCTATATTACTAACTTAAAATATCATAGTATTGGCCCTCCCTGGTGGCGCAGCGGGTTAAAGCACTGCACTGAGAATCTAAAGCCGCTTCCACATGAGTTCAATTCCCGCCTGCCCTGGAGGTGACCACATGGCGCGGCAGACCTCTCCTGACCCACCTGCTGCTCCCCTCAGCAGTGTACTTCGTCAATCTGCCTGTTCTGTTCCCCACTCTGTCTCTGGTGAAGCCTCTCACCGCCTCTGAGCCTCTGGCCTGTACCCCAGTTCTGTATGCACAAATAAATAAATCTTAAAAAAATAAATAAATATCATAGTATTAATAATAGAATGCCATTCTGTATTTTAAAAAGCGGCCACCATAAAAATAAATAAGGTGAGCATGCAAGTTCATAACAATTATCTCAAGGATCACAGATGGGCTAACCATTTTTCCTTTGTGCTTGTCTCTACTTTTTAAGTTTTCTCCAGTGAGTTCATTTACTGGGGTGACAAGGAATAATATAGATCACTTATGATTGATTACAATGGGTCTTTGCGCCCCAATTTGTCAGGACCCCCGTCCAAGCCCTGATTACAGAGTTGCACAGCTCAGGCTCCTGGAGGCCAGGGTGCTCAAGGTTGGGGTGGTCTTGCACCTGACCTCTCCCCACCTGCTCAGGCCTGGCCCCTCCAGCTACAACTGTTCATGTTGCTCCTGCCCCACCTGACAAAGAGAAAGATTCCCAAGGGAAGTACCCAGCTCTCTCCCAGGACATTCTGGGATCCTGCTCTTCCCCTTTTTCTCAACCTTGACTCACTGTATTTATATCCATGAAGCCTCCCAGGGTGGGTCAGAAGCAGGAACTTGGAGGTTGGGGGGTATGGGGCTCCCAGGCCCTGGGCCTTAGTTTGGGGCCAAGTGTCAACCTAGGGGAAGCCCACTATGGGCTAGTGGCCTGGTGACTAGACCTTTCTTAGTCAGTTCTCCAGAAACAGTCCGAGACAAGTATCCACTGGGAAGTGATCCCTGAAGCTGTGGTGAGGGAACAGGAAGAGACAGGAAATAAAGGAAGCCAGTTTGAGGAGTGTCATCCAGGTCGCAGCTCTGGGCAACCGGAGCGCCATTTCTTGGAGGCCTCAAAACCATTCCATCATGCCTCCCCAAAATGTCCATCTGTCCTAAGGAGGAGGCTGGACTCTCTGCCCCTACTCTTGTCCCCCTTTGGTCACAGATGCTCACAGATGGCCTTAACCATTTTTCCTTTGTGCTTGTCTCTACTTTTTAAGTTTTCTCCAGTAAGTTCATTTACTGGGGTGACAAGGAGTAATATAGATCACTTATGATTGATCACAGTGGGTTTGCTCCCCAATTTGTCAGAACCTCCCCAGTGCAAGCCCCCCCAGTGCAAGAACCTTGACACTTCCTAGCCAAGCCTGCCCCACTCTGCTTGCCACTCCAGAGAGCCAGAGAGGGATAACATATGAAAAGGGGCCTCACCTCACCCCTCCCTAGCCTGGCCTCCCTGAGTTAGGCCCAGCTGTCCATCATCCTCCAGATCCTTTCCTCCGACATCCCCTGCCTCAGCTCCCACTCCAGTATTCCAGGTATCACACTCGCCCAAGCAGGACAACCCTGTTCACTCAAACTGTCCCCTTTCCTAGCATGAGGAGTGTCATCAGGTCACAGCTGTGGCAATAGGGCGCCATTCCCAGTATAGGAATAACCACACTGGCCTGCCAGGCACTTCAGGCAGAAACCCAGCACCCCCAAACGGCCCCTACTGCTATAGCCTCCCCCATTCTCAGGGAGGGGTCTGGCTCACCCAGACACCTTCCTGGACTGCTTAGGAGGTCATACAGGGCCCAGGCCATCTGCGGCTTCCCCAGGGCTGAACTGCTGATCACTCCACAGTCATGCTTCTGTCTCACTTCCCCTTGGGGTATGCTTCTCCCTGCCTCTGCTCCCTGGTTCACCCTATTAATTCTCCCCTGACCCTCCAATCTGGATAGAAGCTTTATGGACCCCAACTGTTCTGCTCACAAAGGATATTCAATTTGGACCCATCTAGTCCCCCCAGTAGGCCAGGCTCTCCACAGATAGCATTTGGGCCTAGATCATGCTTCTGCCCTGCACTCCCAGACTAGAAGTTGATAGTGCTCAGGGCCCATTCTTGTTGGGACAGGAATCTCAAGCTTGGATTCCCTGGTCTGCTGGCACAGCACCAGGCTTGTCCCTGGCTCTGCCTGAGGCTAGCACATTAGTTCAGGGTTCCAGGGAGCTGAGCCAGCCACCCTGTATCAGGTCACGCCCTGAATTTGGCCTCATCTTCTCCCCACCTCCCTGCCATTCCAGGAATGGGGGGTGCGGGTGGACACAGTCCCTTGAGTGAGAGCTCGACCAGACAATTATTGGACCTGGGAGAAGCCCTGCTCTGGCAGAGAGGCTTTCTCCATAGCCACAGTGCAAATCTGAACCAGGAGGTCTGTGCTCGACTTCCCACCGCAGCGACCTCCCAATAATCCAACACATTTTATTCAATAGTTAAATTAGCTCACTTTGAGTTAGCTCCTTTGTGGCCTTGAGTTAGCTCCTTTGTGGCCTTCTTATTCCTGGAGGTGCTGGCATCTGTTTCCAGGGCCTTAGGGTAGGGCTGTTTGACTCACTTCAACTCAACAAACACTTGTGAGTGCTCTGTGTCAACAAGTGGAAACAGGCATGAGAACCACACAGCAGTTCAAGGGCCAACCTGGGCAACCTCCTCTCCCCTTTGTACCTGGGGCCAGGCAAAGAAACTCATAGCCTAGAGAGGAGGAGAAACTTCTCTGAGGTCATAGAGCTGAGTGAAGGCCTTGGGAGCTGACAAAACATTCATTTACTGTCTGATAGGTACACTGGTTGATAAAGTACACACGGCTCCCGTCTCAGGGTGGTAGGAAGCAGAAATTCAACTGTGCAACAAGGGAGGATGGGGTTAAGTGGGGGACAGGCTGGGGACAAGGTGGGGGGTCTTGAGGACAGGAGGTCTGGGACAGTTTCTCAGTGGAGGTGAATTTGAACTGAAAATTAAAGAATGAAAAGTGAAGTGATACAAAGACATGAGGGAAGAGCAACAAGAAAAGGCCTTAAGGTGAGAGCCAGTCTGAATTAGTCTGGGGGAGCAGCGGGTAGTGGGAGAGGACCTGCAGCCCCCTGGGCTGTGGCAAGGCCGGAGCTTTAGTAAATGTGCTGAGACCTCTGCGGGTGTGAAGCCAGGAGTGGGTGACATGATCTGATGCGTGTTTTTGAAAAATCCTGCTGGCAGCTGCAGAGAGGGTATGAGGGGAGAAGGTGGAGGCAGGGAGGCCAGTGAGGAGGCTGGGAAGTCACCCAGCAGTGGGGGGAGTGGCTCAGCCCTGGCAGGGGAGGTGGCGAGAAGTTCGTGATTTCAGCGCGCATGGAGGATGCACCCACAGCCCTGTTTGGATCGGGAGAGTGGGTGCGCAGAGGGTGGAATGGAGACTGATTCCCAGGCTTTCACTTTGAGTCGATGGTGTTGCCGTTCACTGAGATGGGAAAGCCTGGTCGGGAGTCCACTGAGGGGAAGAAGTCAAGAGTTCAATTTTGACCATATTATGTTAGAGAAACCTATTAGGTATCCATGGAAATGTTTGAAAAAAACAAACACACACAGTAGTATTTCAGCCAACACACTCTTCACCGAGACTAAGTGTCTGTGTGCATGAACTCATCTAGTCCCTTCATCACCGACTTGAAAAGGTACAATTGTTATGCCCAGGCACTGATGAGGAAGCAGGCTGGTGTGGGGTAGGGTGAAAAGAATCAGGCTGGGCCCAAGAAGACCTGCAGAAAGAGGCTCCCAAAGGGGTTTTGGACTCCCCAAATTGAGGACTGAACCACAGAGCAGTTACAGTTGACCACGGGCAGAGAGAAAAGGGTACTGGGGAGTGGGGTGGGAGCTGGGCCACAGGCAAATGAAGAACAGAGGTGGCAACTGCTGTTGGGCCTACACTTTCCAGAGGCTAAGACTGGCTGGTGATGGCAGAAGAGGCAGGAGCAGGTACCAGGGGCTGGGAGCCCAGGACGCTGCCCCGCCCCTCGGCGATTTGCCAGAGAGACAGACACTTCAGAATTATAATGCCTTTGTTGATATCACCCAGACAACTGTGTGCCTCTAAGTCCTTTGTTAGTGTCCGGAGCTCTTTCTTGCCTGCTGCAGTTTTCCAGTGGACTGAGCACAGCGCACGGGGTGAGGGAGAGAAGGGCGACTCACACTCACCTCTCTCAGCTCAGGGTGTTCCCACACCAAGTAGGACTTGGACAGAGCCGAGAGGGCCGTAGGGCCCTGCTGCTTCCTGAAGACTGTGGGACCAAGAGCCAATGCCAGAACAAGGATAGTATTTCCTGATACTGGACCAGAGACTTAGGCCAGAGTGGGTTAGGGGCTTGCCTCACTCCACTTGCATTTGGCCATCCCCTCCTTTAATTGGTGCCAGTTCCCCAGATGCCTTCCCTGACTGCTTCAGGCTGGGTCAGGCCCTCTCTTGCATTCCCAAAGAGCTTCCCAGGCCTAATATCATCAGGCTCACCATAGTCTATCGCAGTTATGTATCTTCCTGGCCCCACCATGGAAAGCAGGTGTCACATCTGACCCATGATGGTCTTCCCAGTGCCCTGCGGGGACCGATCAGGACAGGGGTTTGCGTTTGTTGAACCGGCATCGACAGAACTGGACCTCTTGGTGCATGGTCAAAAGCCACAGGCCCCATTCCTTCTCTGGCTCAGGATCAAGTATCACAACTCAGACTGACTTAGCATTTCCACTAAGTGGCCCTATTAATGCAAAGGCTCAGGGTTCCTGAGCCAAAAGGGACATGGACATGAAACTTCTAGCCCTTCTTTAACAGGAGGAAGTTAGGGCTTAGTGCGATGAAGGCAGAACTAACTTCTAGGCCGAGATGAATGGAGGTGAATCATGCCCAGATGGCCTTGGCTCTGTTCCACGCTCCCCTTCCGTAAATGGTTAAGCTTCGGTTTCCTCACCTGCAGAACTGGATTAGATCCAGCCCTCTCAGAAAGTTCATCTGTGGTCCAGTTCAGAACTCATGGGCCCCAGGCTCTGCATTTCGGCGGGGAGAGATTGTTCAAGAGGTTGTTATCATCCTGGTGTGCCCGCCTTGAGCTTCTAGAGCAAAGTATTACCAAGAAGCAGGGTGATTCATTCATAGCACCATTTGTCAGTTCCAGAGAAAAGGCAGACCTTGCAATACATTCTGCGACTTTGAAAAGAAGAAAAAGAAATTTCAAGATGTACTTTCTCTTTAAAGGACAGAGACCAAGGGAACTGGGATATGTATATATTTCCTCCCAGAGTCAAGCTTTTTTAAGTAAACTATCATGGTTTGAGTCAAACTGTCCCCAAACACAAGATGGTAGCCTCTAAGAAGGCTAAGAACAGCACTGCCTTTTTTTTTTTTAATAACATAATAGCTTATTTTTACATCACTTTGTGCATTTTTCCATCTCAGTTGTAATCCCCTTGGGCTTCCCATCACTGAATCACCCATGTGCCATCACCATAGTCCAATGTATTTCCATCTCCCCACTGTTCTTGATCCCATTTCCCACTCCATCCCATAAAATGTCTCTGGTAAATAGCTGTTCATTATTATTATTATTGTTATTTTCTCGCTGGTCCATTATATGCCTGCTATGAGTGAAACCATCGGTATTTTTCCTTTTCTTTCTGGCTTATTTCACTAAACATGATCTTTTCCAGCTCCATCCATGTTGCTGCAAAAGGCAAGTGGGTTTTTTGGTTGCTGCGTAATACTCCATTGTGTCTATGTACCACATCTTTTAATCCAGTCATCCACTTATGGGCATTTGGGCTGTTTCCATGTCTTTCCAATTGTACATAAAGCAGCAATAAACATGGGGTGCAGGTATCTTTTGAATCAGTGTTTTTGTGTCTTTTGGGTAGATACCTAGGAGTAGAATTGCTGGGTCATATGGAAGCTCTATGTTTAGCAGTTTGAGATATCTCCAAACATTTTTCCATAGTGGTTGTACTAGTTTGCATTCCCACCAGCAGAGAACAGCACTGCTTTTTAAACAACCAGTGGGCTGACTCTGATGACAGCCAGTGTATGTTGATGGGTCAGGTGTAGGCTAAAGCCCAAATCAGATGGGCTGTTTTTGTTTTTGATGCTGATCTGCATCAGGACGCTATCAAGGGGAGGACAAAATACTCATTTTCACTCCTCTTCAATTCAACAGGGAGGTTTGCTAAATGTGTTGGAGAGATTGGACATCTTGCAAAGACACAGAGTGAAGTAACAAGTAAGTCTTGGGGAGGGGAGCATGGACCTGGGGTTAGCATGGTTTACTCCAGGGAGAGTAGTGAACTTCCATGACTTACAGAAAGCTGCCAGGAATTATGTGAGCAGTATAAAGACAGAAGTTAAATCTCATTCTGAAGTCACAGGACATCTATGGCCCAAGTCTGGGCCTCCTGTAATGGGAATGTTATACTCACTTCCTTAAAAACTGTACTCTTAGTTTCCAACCTCCACCTGGCCAAGTAGGAGTGAGTTGCACCCAGATGAGGCTATGTGTTATAGTAAGAAACCTCCCAAGTTTGATTCTGATTCCAAAGAACTGGGTGACAGTGAGCTTGTTTCTAGTCCGCTCTGGGACTCAGTTTGCCCCATCTGTAAAAACTTAGGGAAGAGAATGGGTTGATGAAATAGAGAAGACCCTTGCATCTTGGACTTTGGAGATACAGTGCCTGAATCTGATCTCATTTTTCCAGCTGTGTGTCCTGATACAAGTTGTTTCTGAGCTTCAATTTCCCCATGTGTAAAGCAAAAACAAAAACGTCAACCTCATGAGATTTACGGGCAAGTTAAATTACATAATCTGTACAAAGCATGTAGCTCAGCCATAGGAAATGTATTATTAAGGTATAATTTACACATTGTGAAATGAACTCCTTCATTAGTCTTAAGCATTCAAATTTGAGGAGGCTACTGCACATCAAGATATAGAAAATTCAGTCACCCTGACAGTTTTCTCATGCCTCTTCTTAGTCAATCCTTTATATTATAGTATGTATCAGTAAGTCATGATGTGTTTATTTCATTGTAGAAATACACTACATTTTATGCATTCTACTGTTGATGAACATCTGGACTATGACCAATTTTACCTATTATAAGTAAAACTGCTATGAACATTCTAGCTAGAATTTAGTAGAAAAATTTCATGTCCAAATATATTAATTTCTCTAAGGTAAATACCTAAGAATGGATTTCTGGGTCATAGGATAGGTGTATGTTGAACTTTTTTTTTTTTTTT
>NW_004567123.1:16952457-17024747 GCF_000260355.1 Condylura cristata
GTCACCTCTGGGGCAGGCGGGATCGAACTCATGTGGAAGTGGCTTAAGCTTCTTAGTGCTGTGCTTTAACCCGCTGCGCCACCAGGGAGGGCCAAGAACTCATGTTTTAACTGGGATACAACATGATACAAAAGAAATAAAGTACAAAGTATGTTAGTATATGTGCAAAGGAGGAAAAAAAAAAGAGAGGGGGTGAGGGGATTGGAAGCTCAGGGAAGGGTCACAATTTTAAATTGTGGCCAGAGAAGACTTTCCCAGTGATGACCTGAGGGAAGTGTATCTGTTTGGTTATGTTGGTCTAACAATTTACCACAAACTTCAAGGCTTACAATAACACAAATGTAATATTTTTCAGTTCTTCAGATCAAGTAAAAAATGGGATTCACTGGTCTAAAATCAAGTCATTGGCAAAGCTTTGCTCCTCCCATAGGCTCTAGGGGAGAATCCACTTCCTTGCCTTTTCCAGCTTCCAGAGGCTGCCTGCATTCCTTGGCTCATGGCTCCACATTACTCCAACTTCTGCTTCCGTGATCACATTTCCTTTCACTTTCCTGCTTCCATCTTTTCCTTACAGAAAATCCACAATAATCTCTCCCTTTAATTTAATCACAACCATGCAGAGTCACTTTTATCACATCAGGTGACAAATGTAGTTAGAGGTCTTGGAAATGAGGCCATAGACATCTTGGGGGTGGGGCATTATTCTGTCTACCACATGTGGCATAGTGCCTAAAGAAGTGGAAATGGCAAGTTCAAAGGCCCAAGGCAGGGTCTGCCTGGCATGTCTGAGGAAGATGGAAGCCAGTAAGGATGCAGTAGAAGGGGCAAGGGGGGAAGTGGTCCATCACAAGGTCAGAGAGGCAGACCTTTGAGGGTCCTGGTGAGGACCTTAGCCTTTACCTGGGCGAGATGGGAGTGAGATGATCTCTCAGGTTTTAGGAGAATTCCACTGGTTGCTGTGTCCAGAATGGACTATAAGGAGGCTATGGCCAAACACAAGAGAGATAACTTCCCTCTCTGGCTTGACCAGAGAGGGTGAGAAATAAGGAATTTGCTTTGAGATGTCTGTTTGGTATCCCAATGGAGACATTGAGTAGAAAGCCAAATATTTAAGTCTGGCACTTAAAGCCATGCGCCTGAATGGGATCTCTGAGAGAGTGTATATAGAGATAAGAGGACCAAGAACAGAGACCCCATTGTTGAGGAAGAACCAGTAATGTAGGAGGAAAATTAGGCGTGTGTGGGCGGGGGTGGGGTGGGGGGGTGGGCAGGTGTTTCTAGAAGCCAAGATAGTTAAATGTTACAAACTGTTCTAGTAGCTGTGCAATGAGAGGTCAGTGGAATGAACACCCACCCTTTCTTTCCTAGAGCTGTTCTCTGGCAAGAGTCTATATGGGAAACAATTTAAGAGTCAGACCTACTGAGGCAGACCCACTCCTGAGTCAGAAGCTGTTTTCCCTCCAGAAAACTAGAATAGGTACATTCTAGAAGTCTGATCCTTACTCTTCCAGCACTTTCACTCTGGTCTCCATGTCAGCTGGGCCTCCAGATTCACTTGGCCACTTCCTTTCCTCCCAGGGGCAGTGCTTATACCCCAGGCTGAGTTGGGGGTTCCTCTGCCCAGTGAGGGCACTCACTGCTCTCCCACTGGGGAACCCCCCAAACGAAGCTTATATACCTGGCTGAGTCTCCTACAAAGTTAGGCTCTTGGGGTTTTTCGAAATGTTTTTCCTTATTTCTCAGCCTATGTGAACTGAAATACTTGGCAGACGCCCCTTCTCATGTTAGTATCTGGCAGGCCATCTGTTTTGCAGAAACTCTAGGTACTATCACCTCTGAAACCTAAGGTATTGGAAACCCTTTGCCCGCCACAGCATGGCGGGACCCTCAGAGCCCCAGGCTCATGTTCACTTGGTAGATGTTAAACACCAAGGAAAGGGCACTGGATGTGGTCAGCACCCAGTAGTTTGTACTTCAGCTCCCCCATCTTTTTTTTTTTTTTTGAAGATTTATTTATTTATACACACACACAAGAACTGGGGTACAGGCCAGAGTTGAGAGGATTCACCAGACAGAGTGGGGATCAGAAAAGGCAGATCAATGAAGTACACTGCTGAGGGGAGCAGTGGGCGGGTCAGGAGAGGTCTGCTGCACCACGTGGATCACACCCCTGGCTGGGGACCGAACTCGTGCTGCAGTGGCTGCTGACAGCTTCATAGTGTTGCGCTTTAACCTGTTGTACCACCAGGGAGGGCCCTCAGCCTCTATCTTTAAAATGGAACTGGTACATGCTCATTCCTTAAGTCCCTCCTTGGCAATTGTGACAACATTTGGGAAAGTGTTTGGCAAACTGAAAATAAGTCGTGCAAATCTGAGTTACCACAGCGAGGAGGCATTTCCCTGGTAGCTGATTCAGGTCATATGACTGTATCCGGGTGGCCCCAGGTCACATGAGGCTTCTTTGGTTTTTCTCAAGCTACTCTTGAGATCAAGTAGGGTCTTCCTCAGGCAACAGGAACCAGGGAATGAGTGGGGCCTGGCCTCAGTGGAAACTCTAACACAGGCATCAGCTTCAACAAGTATTTCCAGTGACTAAAAGCCACGTAAGTAGTTGTCTGAACCCTTCTGAAAACTTGTCCCAGAGTCACTTCCCCACCCACCCCACTCTGGCCCCTGTCCTACTGCTCTAAGCCCCCAGGACAGAGTCCCTCAGAATCACACAGGAGACAACACTGGAGTTACAGCATATGGGCCATTTATTTACATTTACTCAAATAACATTTCCTCAGGTCAGGTCAAAGGATGAAAGAATTTGGGGGGTAGAGGGGAAGAGTAACATATGGAAGCCAAAGGCACACCTTGAATGTGCTATGATAGGTGGGGAAGAGAGACTGATAAGCTCCCCACTGGAGGCTTGGGGAGTTTGGACCCAAGGAACATGCACTCATCCAGCCAAATCCCTGGCCCAGGCCTACCTCTGGCTCTCATACCAGGCCCCTGCCAGACCTGGCTGTGGCTCTAGTGGGACCACTCACATAGCAGTGGTCATGGTATCTCGATCTAAACAAACAAGTGAGGCCTGCCTGGTTCCATCTGCATAAGCAGAGACAAAGCTGACTGAATAGGAGGAGATGAGTTGTACACAAATAACGGGAGAGGGCGGTGCCTGGCGGCCTTAGACATAACTCTAAAATGTAGTGTAAATCTACCAGAGGGGTGACTGAGTCTGGATATGATGATTAAGTAAAAAAAGTGTAATCCTATGAGCTGACTTGACGTCTGCCCCTACTAAGTCAGTCTCTGCTCAAGTGGCATTTCAGTCTCCGTGGCTCCAAACCGTCATGGAAGCAGAAGGAAGAGGAAGTGGTAGCCTGCCCAGCTGGGGCCAAGACACTGTCATGATCAGCCACATCTCTGTGGTCAGAGGGTGTTCCAGCACTCAGACCCTGGGCGTGGGACAGGCTGAGGAAGAGAAGGCTGAGTCCCAGGAGGGCTGTCCCAAGGCCCTCACCCCACCTGCCTGGCTCTGTAGGCTCCTCTTCTACCGCTTCTTCTTGGTCTCTTTCTTGGGCCTCTTATTCGCTGAAGGAGGAGTAGCCTTGGGCTTTCTTGTCACCTCAGCACTTCTGGACTCAGATGGTTCTGCCTCCTGCATGGTGATAAAAAGATGAATCAAGCCTTGCCCCATAAATGTGCTCACGTCTGAAAGGATTTGCAAACTGAAGTGTGTCACAGAAACACGGGGATAAAAACCATCACTACAGGACCCAGCATCCACACAGACCAGAACTGCCGCCCAGAGCAGGGCAATTCTCAGTGAAGATTAACGAAAGCCCCAAGTGGAGGAGGCAGCCTGACGAGTCTCACAGGCCTGTACGGAATTTGGGACCTCCACATTCTAGCCAAGTGACTCTGTGGGCAACTCACTTGCTCTTTTTGTTTTGGTTTATCCACCTGTGAGATGGAAATGCCCCTGCAGACTTCATGTGAGGAGGTAAAAATGCATGGGACACACCCAGAAAGCGTGGTGGCACCCACTGGAAAGCCAACTGCTGTGTGGGAGACGGGGCAGGATTCGGCCAGGAGCTGGCTGTGGGGTGGCCCTACTGTGGCTTGCTTGCCTTCTGGCCCTGCCATCCCCCTCCTCCCATGAAACCCACAGAATGCCAGGGCTGGGAGGGGTGAGAGTGCCTGCCAGCAGGTGTGAAGCCTGGCAGTAGTGCCCTGTGGGGGCGGAGAGAGGGCAGCCTCAAGGCAGAACTGCAGCCTCTCCCTACAACCAGGGCAGCTCTGGTTTTTGTCAGCTGTGTACATTGTGATTTGCCACTCGAAAGATTTGGCTTAATCCTGACAAAGAAGTGGACACTGGGGAAGGGCCTTGGACTGCCCCCACCACTCAGAATGTGGAGAGGACTCCATCCTGTGTAATGATCCCTCCTCCCTGGATGATAAATCACAGGGTGTCATGGCCAGACAGCGAGGCCCAGCAGCCCAGAGAACATCAACCAAAGCCCCAGGCAGACTTCACTTGGCCTGCAGTGTTTATTTTTAAGAATGTGCGCCAATGGTAGAGCCCTCATTCAGTCAGAATTCTGTGTTTTTCCTGAAAATTTTAAACATCTGGTGACACTGGCCCCACATCCCTCTGTGGAAGAAACAGGCCGACAGCGGCTACCCCCAAGGCCACTAGGGAAATGTTCCTCTTATTTAAAATAGGAAAACAAGTACCCTAAGGCTTTTTAGAGGAAGCATACTTTTCCTAGAAGAGAAAAATACTTCTCCATGTTTAGTTTAACTGGCCAGCTCCCAGTTTCCAGCTTGTGTTACTTTCTATCCTTCCCTGCTCACAGGGACCATGGCTGGGGAAGGGCAGTGGGACAGGAGGCCCAGCGCAGAGGCCTGTCAACTTCCTCTTATCATTGTCTCCTCTCTTCCCTGCTGCCTGCCAGCTGCGACACCAGATGTAGAGGCGAGCTGAGACACCAGGTAGCATGGATGATCTCCCCAAGATACAGTGGGGCCTGCCCCTCTGCTGACCAGATCTCTGACTGCAGCACTGCTCTCCTCCCCCCCCCACCTTTAACTGATACTGTTTGTATAAATAGGCAAAAGAAAAAAGTCCGCCCATTAGAAAAGCAAACAAACAAAACAGTATCTCAGAGGAGTCAGTGTGTTAAGTGCACGCTGAGAACTGCAGAGCAGAGCCCAGTGGGAAGGCTACTAGTTAAGGCAAACCCCACAGGCACAGTACCTTTGGTGACCTAGGGGCAAAAATGTCCCCAGTGGAGTCCCCGTGAGGCCAGAAGGAACCAAAAAGTCCCTGAAGACCTGTGGCAAAATAACCCTGGCTAGGGCAATGGCTTATTGATAGGGAACTCACTCAGGCCTGTCAGGATCTCCAGGGATGGAGCCCCTGAGCTCAAAGCTGGGTGCCACCCCCCATTTCAGATGGCCCCAGCTCCACCCCTTTGCTCCCCTCGCTTCATAGGCTCTCTCAGGCACCTCATCTTTTCTGGCATCTCCCAGACCTCTCTGGCCTGTCAGATGACTGGGACTCATGCCAAGGGTCCCTGAAAAGCTGTGCTCCTTTTCCACCTGGGGGCCGAGCAGAGACCTGGAGATTCCTCTCACCCTCCAATGGTCACCAAGCCTGGCTCATTTAACCTCCTCAAACTCTTGAGCCTGCCATCAGGCATCAATGTTCCTACGTTAGTTTTCCCACTGCTGAGGCCGGCCTGCTCTCTCCATGCCATTCCTCATGCACCTGGCAGAAGAATGTTCCTATGTGGAGAGCTGATCTCTACACTTCCCACCTTAGGTTCTGCCACGGTTTTCCATCACTCACAGCCCAGAGGGCCACCCTGGGATGTCATCTAGGGTGGCTGTCTCGCCAGCCTCTACCCACCACACTGGGTCAGGTCCCAGAGTACCTGCAGGTTCCTTCTATGAAGAACCAACCTTCTGTCCTTGGCCACCAGCAACCTCTCCCCAGCATCTGATCCAGCCCCAGAACACACTCCTTCGCAGTCTAGGCTGCCTCCTCTCCCCTGTGCCTTGAGCCCTAGCTGCCCAGGAGCCATGTAATGTCACTGTTACCTCACATGGAGTTGTATGTTTTCTGGCTGGTTCCCCTACTAATCATGAGTTCTTTGGGACAGCTTCCATTGTTGCTGAATGAATGAAAGACAGACATATATTAAGAGGTAAAATCTATCACAACAATGGAAACTTTATTCTTATCACCACAAAGATGTAGCAGTTATTAAGACAAGGCTTCACTTTTTCCATGGGCACAGAAGCCATAAGCAGATTTTTAAACCCAGTACACCTACCCTGAAGTATGGCTAGACAAAGCGGCCGCTATCACCACAGTGGCTGATCTTTATTATTTACAATATGCCGGGCTGTGTTGAATGGTCTGACAGATTTTAGCCTCACAAAGTGAGGTAGTGAGGCCTATTTAATGGCTAGAAGGAGAGACATTCAAGAAGGTTTGTGACTTGCATAAAGTCTCAGTGAGTGGCAGGGCCAGGATCTAAACCTAAGCTCTCGCTGGTGGTGCGCTCTAGACCTCCCCAAATTTCCAGGGAACCTGGGGATGCTGGAACCCAACAGAGTTACCCTACTCTCTCCATTTAGCAGCCAGAATGACAAAGCAGTTTGTTTAGCGTTATCTGACGACAGGTCATTCAGAACCTTATTTGTGATTAAAGTTCCTAAGGGAGTCAGGGAAGTGGGTTCGTGCTCCTCGAGTCATACTTTATTTTTTACAGTTGCAAGCAGCTCTCTGTGGGTGTGGACACATTACAGTCATCAAGTCATATGACTGTATTGTCTCCTCTTCAGCCCAGACCTCCTCCTCTCCTTCCCGTCACAGTTTTTGGCATCGTCACCCACCTAATTACCCAAGCTAGAAGCCTGCGAGTCATTTCTGAGTTCTCACCATCCCCTCAAACCCCCACATCCAATCTGTGCCCAGGTCTTGTCCATTCTACTTCCGAAGGGGCTCCAGACTCCCCACTGTACCAGTCCAGGCCTCATGCTCTCCTCCTGCCCCTTCATCTATTGGCCTCCCACAGATACTCCTCACTACCTGCCACAATGCTTTCAGAGCTTAATCTCCTGAAACAATAACCCTGACCCTGTCTGTTTTCTCCCTTAAAAGTACAGCAAGCTTCCTCTTCCTATAAGACAAGTTCCTGGAGCCACAGCATGGCCTCTGCTTCAGCCTTGGCCCTGTCCCTCAGCAGGCGACTCTGTCATTCTGGCCAGCGTCTCTTTCCTTTCAAGCTCTGCCCATGTGCTCAGCCTGCAACACCTCCTGCACCCAAGGTGCAGGTACTGTGCTGGCACCATGGGGGAAACCACCCTCAGGGAGGGGCGCCATGTGGGTGCATCGTAGCATCAGTTCACTGAGTGTCCCCTTCCCCTGAGCCAGCCACTGCGAACCCATCTGAGGTGAGGAAATTGAGGTTCAGTGAGACTTGGTGACTGGCCCGTGGGGCACAGCCACCTTCCCAAGCTGTGGGAAGAGAAACAGACAGCTGTTTTGCATGTGATTTGGACACTGGGGTCCTAGTAACAAAGAGCTGGAGTCCCAAATTCTTGGCAAGAATGACTGAATGAATGAATGGCTGACATTTCATTTCTCCTCCCATGCACATTGCCAATACGTCAGGCAGACAACAGACTCCAAACCCTACACCTTTAGACCTGAGGATATCTTGCCTCCTCTGAAGCCAGTTACGACTCACTGATGGAAAAAAGAAAACCACCCCCGCCAGGTGGTTCCTGGGCTTGCGGAGGCGTCCTCTGTGGACACAGACCTCATCAATAAAGACGCAGCTCCACCGCCACTTACGGGCCAGAAAATTGCTGCTATTCATCAGACTCAAATAATCGAATCTGTGCCACAATGCACCAAATCCCTTCCAGCAGGGAAAGCACAAAGAATTTTGTGATTTCCACTATACATTTCAGTGTGGATTTAGTCCAATAAATCCGAACCAAATATCATTCCATACAGACTAAGACTATTTTTCCCTCTAAAAATGGTCCAGAGAAAGCAAGTCACTCTACTCCAGCTGTCTCACACACCTTTTCTCACTTGATTCTCCAAGAACTCTGGGCTGGGCATGAAAGACCATGGCCCTGGGCTTGGGGACACAGGGTAGGCAGCACCTGGGCCAGGTATGCTGAAGCTCCTGTTTGTCCTGCTATATATACTCCTCCCCAGAACCTGGGCAGAGCTGGGGCAGAGGAGACATTGTAGAAGTGGAACGAGCACCAGCCTTGAGAGGACTAGCTAGAACCAAGAGCGGGGGAGGCTGTCCATGTGGGCTCAACAGGCGAACGGAGACATAGAGTCCAGGATGCGCTTGGCAGGCAAGAACTGTGATTAGAGAGAACAGCCTTGGGGACTCATTCCAGACACAATGCAGTCTGACGGCAGGCCAGGGGGCAGGCCCCACCCCTGGCTGGCCTGTGGCTCCTCATGACCAGCCATCTCCCCCACAAGCCGAGACCATGTTTATACCTTCACCCTTCCTAACACAGCAATCTCTCAGCAACAGCTCATTAAATAAAAAACACCCTGCCAACCAATTCAACTGCAAATTCCTCCCAGCTTAAAAAAAATACAATGCAAAATTACAAAGTTGGTTCTGCGAGTATGTCTCTTAAGGTGTTGAGAATGGGTATACACATGCCCAAGTGCCCAAGTTAATTAGTTACTTTTCAGGGGTCAAGTTTAAAATCAAGACCCTCTTGCAAAATTTTCTAACAGGGTCCTGAACTTCTAGGTTACTACCCCACAGCCCCCACAAAGGCTTCATCTCTGTCAGGGATCTAACTGCACAACTTTCTGGTGACAGTGAAGTCTACGTGGCATCACACTGGAAAGCCCCCACTCTTGCCATCAATTCTGGTGAGTTTCCTACAAGACCATAATGCTGGACAACAGTTAGCTGCCTTTGTTTGCCCAGCGTCTCCTTACAACTGGGGCCCTGCTCTTCGCCTACAGTGGTTCTGGGAGGATGCTCAGTTATGGTGGCCACAGGAATGACTAGTTAAATATGGCCTGGCCTGAAAGGGCATCTGCTGTCCTTCCTGTTGTGGCAAGATGTGAACATGTAGCAGAGATAAAGCTAAGCAGATGCTTTCCGTGAAATTTGGGAAAAGAAATGGCTTTTCTTACTAGTAAATCACGAGTGAAAAGGATACAGACCAGGTCTATGGCAACCATTTTCCAGAAACATCACAAGGACCTACGAATGAGGTCACAGGAAAGTCAGGAGATGGCAAGACAAAGACCTGAAGACCTTTTCCACCTCTGAATTCAGCCATGTCTTGAAATTCCCAGTTCTAACAGCCACTATGGTTTCTTTCTGGAGAAATTGCAGGAGCTATATTTCTGACCTTTCAGTGGAAAGACTCCCCATTAATACAATTCACAGTCAGCAGAGTGGAAGTAAAGGTCCCTGCACAGGGAGTGGGGAGCTGGCTAGGGAAGAAATGAAATAAACATATGAAGAGACTGGAAAGGGCCCTCCTTGATGGTGCAACGGATTAGGACACAGCAAGCTGGTCGCAGCCACTTCAGCACAAGTTCAATCCCCGCCCCGGAGGTGACCCACATGGCACAGCAGACCTCTCCTGTCTCGCTGCTGCTCTCCTCAGCAGTGTACTTCAGCGATCTGCCTGTTCTGTTCCCTACCCTGTCTCTGGTGAATCCTCTCACCCCCCTGCACCTCTGGCCTGTACCCCAGTTCTGTATGTGTAAATAAATAAATCTTTTAAAAAGAGCCTGGAAAGTCGGCATTTAAACTACTAGGAGAGTTGATGGTTAATTGTCAGATTAACTATTACTATCTGCTACATGAGTCACTCAACTAAAAGTCAACACCCACTTGCCTTAGGGGTGACTGGATCAACATGCTGTGTAGAAACTGATCCACAACAGGCTTAGGAGTAAGCTCAGACAGGCTTTAGGGAAGGGAGGGGAGAAGGGCTCCCTACCTTTATTTCCGCGTTACCCACTCCTTAACTCCTACGATTTGGCTCCCACCTCATTAAATGACTGCATTCCACTTTGAGAAAAGCTATACACTATCATTCCAGAAAATGTGCCAGAACATAATCCATCACATTTTTGTACACAACTTCAGGGCATTCACAGACTTCTGAAGCCTACCGAGGGGGCTCCCAAGAATCTCAGGAACTCCCTATAAAGAATTCTGTTCTACTGAAACCAAACTGAAGAAGAGCAGGCTGTACCCAGCATAGTGGTGAAACTGAGCAGTTCTTCCTCAACATCTGTGCTGCCCAGTCTCTGGGGGACCGGGTTTTGCATGTGCTCCCAGTAGTAAGGGGGTTTTCAAGTAGGCTGCAGTCCCCAGCCCTCTGCCCACTGCTCTGCCTGTCTCCTGAGAAAGTGAAAGAAATGGCGACCTCAATTTTGTCTGCACAGCACTCCTGAGCCTTTGGGAACCCTCCTGCCCCTCAGTGGTCATTCTACAGGACTCGCCCTTCCAGACACTGGTCACGGCTGTTCCCAGCTGTAGATTTTTCTTCCCTGGGGATTTTGGAACGGGGACCCAGCCGGAAGGTAGTCTCCCTTGGGGATGCTGCAGCTGAAAGACATAAACACAGTGGCCATGTTTCATCTTACCACAGGGATAGCAGGCAGAGGAAGCAGGGCCTTGGCAAGAGAAGTGAAAGGCAGGAGACTAACATGGGGGACGGGGGGGGGGGAGACAGAGGGAAAACAGATGGTGATGGATGGGGGTCCCCAGCCCCAGCTCTCTGGAGGCCCAGCTGCAGCCCTGCTTTGAGAGAGCACCTGCATTTTTTCAGTTTGCCTATAGTGCACAGAAGCATGCCTCACATTAAGGCCTTTCCTGAATCTTAATTTCCCTTGAAAAGCTCAGCAACTCATTCTTGGGTTTCAAGTAATGAAGTTATGTTGATAAAATAATCCCAGGTCCCCAACTTCTGGCTCGCTCATCCTTTCCCACTTGGATGCCGTGCTATTATTTCAAACTTAACATGTGTAGAATTGAATACCTCCTGTCCTCCCAAAATTGGTTTGTGCTTCAGGGAAATGGTCTAAGAACTAGAACAGTGGCTGCATAATGGAATTGCCTCAGTACTCTAAGAAAATACTGATCTGAGGCTTTAGAGAACTGAACTGGAATCTCTATGGGTATAGCCCAAGCCTTTGAAAATTCCCCAGGTGGGTGCAGCCAGATGGAGAATCATGGAGCAGCCTAAGGCAAGCAAGCTGAACTACTACTCCCAAGCCCTCTGCTCATGGCGGACACCACCAATCACTTTCTTTACCCTGGGGCTAGAAGCGCCCCAGTAGCCTTCACCTCGTCCACCATGAAATCACTCAGACCTGGCTTGAGAGAAGAAACATATCTGCCACCTTGTACTAGTAGGAAACAGCAGAAGGATCTATTATCTTATACTTTAGAATCCAGCCTACAAGATAATGATTGGACTAAGTGTGACCCAAGACTCAATCAGGCTCAAATAAATGTTTGTTTTCTCGAGTCTTGGTTTAATGAGGTGTCAAGGAGAAAAATGTTCTCATTTGGCTTAGGATTCTAGGGACTTTGGTTTTCATTTTGCAAACCAGTTCTTGCTCCTAGTATGAAAAGGAAGGGGGTAGGGTGGGAAGCATTTCTGTGTGTTCCTTTTTTCTTCTCTGATTACCCCCAAAAGAGCTTTCAAATGATCTGTTAAGTATTTAAGTACAAAAGTCATAAACTAATTGCAAAAAATCGGCTTACTAGAGTGACAGGAAAGACATTCCTTTGCTTTTCAAAGGCTTTCCCACATTGGGAGCCAAAAATACTATCTTCTGACCCAAAAAGTCACTAATAAACCTTGTTCCTATAGGCCAAACAAGATGGATGATTCTTGCCCTAAGGAAACCAGCAATGAGGACAGACTTGTTCTTTCCACTCTCGCATCTCCCTTTCCTACCTTTGCCACCTTCCTCTTCTAGGTACTCCCACCTCCAGTTGGGTGGCCTACAATTCCCAGAGTTGTCCCCACAGGCTTCCTTAACCCAAGATAAAATCCTCTCCTCCCTACCCCATCCAAATTCCCAATCCCAACTAGATGCTAGGCACAACCTCTAAAAGCACAGGCCCTGCACTCACTTGCTCTCTGTAGGTTATTTATCAACAGGAGACTGTTTCCTTTCCATTTATTTAGGAATCTAGAGAGTAAGAAAAGGCTGCCCGATGGGGGCAAAAAGAGGAAAGCTGGCAGTAATTAGGGCATTTGCTGGACTGATGCACCAATAAAAAGTCAAGTTATCAGCACTATATTTTTTTGCTACTGATTCACTGAATCAGTGAACAAACAAACAACAAAACAAAAAAGGCAAACAAACAAAAAAAAACTCAAAAAAGCCAAAATGGTAAACTTCAATTATGAAGACAATTCATAACTGATCATTCATAATTATTCCAAATGGCAAGATAAATTAAAATGAGCTATTATTTACATTTTAAAAGATAAGGGTGTTATCTCGTGTTAACCTCTAAATAGCAGGTGGGTGGGAGAGGAGTTATATTATTAAGCCCTTTGTCAATTCCTTGCTTCAAAAGACTCTAACCCTTGTGTCACCAAAAACCTCAAAGAGATCAATAAAGGGTACCCATTTTTCTTAAAGTTTGATATAGTGAACCAGGCCTCTGAAGCTATCCTAAAAGAATTAAGAACAAACAGGAGGTAAGCAGAACTCTCTACAAGGCCACACACCTCTGACGACATCTCTGCTTATAAAAAAAACATTCTCATCTCCCCCTCTTCCAACTCAGGAGGCTTCATCAGTAAGCAGCCAATGACAGTAAACATTATTTGTTATTTATAATGTCCAACAGCATACTGTGTTTGTGTGGACAAAGCTCAAGAGCACAGGGATTATATTTTTAGAGTGTGATATAACTGTGGGGTAGGAAAACTCCAATCACGGTATCCTCAAAATATCAGAATAAGATAGAGAGGCAGACAGTACAACCTAGGGGCACAAGCCTGTCCATGTTCACAAAGGTTTCCTCTGCCCTCACTGGCTGTCCACTGCACCCCCTGCCCTGCCACTGTTTCCTAAACGCTAGTGCCGCGCAAAGCTTCAGTCTATGCCCTCTTCTCTTTATTTTTCCTCATCTCATTTTTCTCTAAAATACCTTCTTAGAAGACTTCATCTCCCCATTTCAAGTATATCCCAAATGCTGACCAACACTCAGTGCAGACCCTTCTCCTGCGATAGACTTAAATACCCAACTGCTTATTTGATAGAATTACCTGAATATTTTAAAAGCACTTATTTAAAAGTGAATACAGCACGCTCTTTCTTCATGCCCAAAGACTTCTCCTTTTAGATCAGGGTTTCCCACTGGACTAGTAAATCCCTAGCCACCTTCCCAGTACACAGCTAAAAGAGCATCTCTGGGACAGTCACGTCAAAGATCTATGGCTCGTCAGAAGTATACTGTTTAGGAAAGAGAGAAAGATGTGAGTGAGACCACGCGGACTAGCATGCTACGTTTGTTTTGTGCATCACTAGGTGAACAGGAATATATATGTACATGCACACAACACCCACATATGTATTTCCTAATGTCTCATAAAGAAACAAAAAAAGAATAAATCAAAGTGATAAAAATGATTACCTATAAGAAGGGGAAAAGAAAATACTGAGATTAAAGGCATCTTCTGTGACTACTGTTACATGGTTTTGAATTTGGGAAATGTACTTAAATGTTTTACATAAATTTCCAATTAAATCCAAAAGGAAAAAAAAAACTCTAAAAATTAAAAACAAGCTGAAGCAAATTAACTATTTGTCCAGTAAGAGTATACCTATATGAAGAAAAGAATTACTAAATGCAGCACTTTGAAAAACACCCCTACTGAGAAATATTCTAACACCACAAAGAAATGCCACATTTTATTCTGAGTTGTACTGTTAGTAGTAAAGATCAATATAACTATTTTTAAATTATAATAAGTCTATTGTAGGTGCACAGAGTTTTCTAAGATATTCTTAGAAAAGTCCTGCTTACAAGATTGGCCTTTGGCCAGCATCTGGGAAACTGGATTTTGGGTGGTTCCCACAATTCCCAGAATTGATAAAAATGTATTACTGTGCTTAAACTGTTTGTGCAACAATATGACTAATGTGGAATACCTGCTTTTCTTCTGGAAGTCTGGAAGGTCTGAGCTAAGTAGGGGTTATATAAATGTCCCCAATAAAAATGGTAGGAATGAGTCTCTCTAATGAGCTTCCCTAGTAGACAATCTCTCACACAACGCAGTGTAACTATCATTGAGATCATTTGAGCATTACAAAAAATTAAAATTGATTAATACCTACCAAATACAAAAAGTACATGTTCCAAATGCTATGAAAATCAAAGCTTTGTTGATCCCGACTAGAGTTTGTTGGAGTCTAAACTTCTTACTCTAAAAATTAATCAATAAGGAGAGAGACCCAAACATTTATCCTGTCTTTTAGTATGAACAACATTTCAGAGTAACCATGCAGATGATAAGGAGTCTTCACTGGAGAAGGAAATAATGGGTCTAAGTAAAAATGAATTCTGAAACCATGTAGTTTTGTAAAAGACTGATGGGAATTTAGAATGGAGGAATCACCTAATACCACCGGAGTCCAACAAGCAATCCTGGAATGTCTAAATGTGTGATACCCAGACACCATGCGCATGTTGAGGAGATACAACAGGAATTACATAGCACCTGCTGCAAGTCCCCACCAAATAATCCCATCTGAATTGAATCTAGCTGCTAGATCAAATCTCCTGTTGGCAGAAAATATAGGTAAGAGAAATATGTTAAATGACACCACAGAGAAGCAATCAGCCAAATCCTGGATGACTTGCTTTTGCTTTTTCTAACAAATCAATGTCACGAGAAAGGTTGGGTGGTAGAAGGTGAATGAAGAGACCTATAGAAATCAAGAGTAAAAATAGCAAACAACAACAACAACAGTTTGATCACTCTTGTGTAAAGCCCTCTGGGACCTGCCTGCATTTCTCATGGCCACAGTTACCTTCATTCAGTTCCTGGAATGAGTCCTTTCCCTTAGCCCCTTGCACAGGCAGCCCCCTTTCTCTGGGGGAGGGAAAACAGCTCAGGCTCTACACCAGGGTAAGATCTTACAATACCTTTTCAAAGAAACATTTGCCTCATCCCTGGCCTTCATCAAAGGACTAGAAGTTCCTTGAGGACAGATGTTTTGGCTGTCCAAACATGCAATAAACAATAAATAGAAATTTAAAGTATTAGCCATGTGTTTCAATGCCACCAAGTGGGAATATGGGTTACGCTAAATCATTAAAGCCCAGCCAAGTCCCTGCTGATCTTCACTGCTCTGGTAGTACCCAGCCAGGAAGTCAGAGGAGCTGAGGTTCACAGGGATGGACTCACCGTCTCGTGGGACTTGGGAAGAGGTACAATAATGGCCAGCACACAGATGAGCTGGAAGATGGCCCCCAGGAATAGTCCATACCGCAGCAGGTTCTCCAGGAAAGTGGGCTCGGGCACCTCAGGAGGTGAGAAGTCTAGGTCGGAGGCCATGGTCCCAGGTGCCTGTTGCCTGAGGTCTCCTCTGGTTTACCACTCTCCAGAGTAAATGCTACATACAAAGGGTGAGTGCTATATTAATAATTGAGTTTTTAATGGCTCTATTTGCACAAACATACACATACATAAAAGAATATATAAAGAGACTGTAAAGTGAAATGTTAACAATTCTGGAATCTCAGTGAAGGACATATGGATCATCACTGGACCATTCCTATGAGTGTTTGAAACTTTTCCAAATACAAACTTAGGAAAAATAAGTAAGTGAAGACAAACATTTCAATAAAAATTTCAAGTCGGCCCTCCCTGGTGGCGCAGCAGGTTAAAGCACTGCACTGAGAAGCTAAAGCCACTTCCGCATGAGTTCGATTCCCGCCTGCCCTGGAGGAGACCACATGGCGTGGCAGACCTCTCCTGACCCGCCCGCTGCTCTCCTCAGCAGTGTACTTCAGCGATCTGCCTGTTCTGCTCCCCACTCTGTCTCTGGTGAAGCCTCTCACCACCCCTGAGCCTCTGGCCTGTACCCCAGTTCTGTATGTACAAATAAATAAATCTTAAAAAAAAAAAATTTCAAGTCAACATACATTTACTAAAGGTTTCATTGTTATCCATTCACTCAACAAATATCCAATACCAAGCACTGAACAGAATGAGCAAAACAGACAAATCCCTGCTCACTTGACATACACCTCAGGACAGAGACAGGCAATGCACACATCCAGATATGATTGCTAAGCAGTGACAAATGTTTTGAAGAAAAAAAAACTATGGGTATCATTTTATTTTGTATAGGGTGATAGGAAGGGCCTCTCTGAAGTGAAAGTGATATGAAGTGTGAGTGAGCATTTGAACATCTAAGGGAAGCATATTTCAGCAGAGAGGAAAGCAAGTATAGTCCCAGGGCAGGAGATGACACCAAAAATGGCCAAGAGGAATACTAGAAGGGCAGAGGAAGGAAGGATGATCAGGGTGTCGTAGGACCTGACAATTCCCATTTGAGTAAAACATAAAGCTTTGGAAGTCCTGAGCGGAGAAATGTCATAAGCTGGTATACAATTTAAATGACATAAGGAGAGGCACCAGAGTAGACACAGCGAGAGCAATTGAGGGGGCTACAGGTAGTAACCCAAATAAGAGAAGCTGGAACATGGACAGAGGGGCCTAGTGACCAATGGTGGGATGGGACCTAGACCACTTCTCCAGCCTCTCCTTGTACTAGGTCCCTTACTCTTAACACTGGTCCAACAGAAAAAATTGCCTGTAGTTCTCTAGAGTACTGGGATTTTTATGTTATGTTATTTTTATGTAAATAAGTTATGTTATTAATTTCACCTGGTCTTGAAAAAGAACAAGATTGAAGGGTACATTTTTTGGTTTCAAAACTTAATACAAAACTACAATAATCGAAACAGTATGATACCAGCTTACCAGCCTAAGGATATAGGTCAATGGACTAGACAAAGAGTCCAGACATAAACTTTTATAGATATATAGAAATAGATACATAAATATATATAGATATATAGATATAGATACATAAATATATATATATATATATGAATTGAATATATATATTCAATTAGTTTCTGAACAGGGATGAAACAGAGAATAGTCTTTTCAACAAATAATGCTAGGAAAACTGAGTATCTGCATGCATGTGGAAGAACAAAGATTGATCCTTACCTTATACCACAAAATTCAAGAGCTAAAACTGAGATAGGTAGGTGAGACAGACAGTTTTCAGTTAACAGTTGTATGCACAAGAGTATGTGTGCAACACACTGGAACTGTAACGAATCCCAAACCAGTTTGAGCTGGTTGGAGATAGTAGTGCACTTAATCTGACTTAAAAAGAATGACATTATAATACTAAAGGACACACTTTCAGGTAGCCATGACAGGAAAGCCCAGATCATATAAAAGGGGGAAAGGAATGGCATCCCAATTCCAGGAAAAACCCCTATTCTTCCCCAGAAAATAATTGAATATCCTGCCCCTACAATACAAACACCCCATAAACATGCCCAACACTGTAAACAAGGGGGGTACCCTGCTAATGGGGTAGCCTGTGTCCTGTCTGTTTGGCTTAATAAACAGCTTTGTTTTTTTCTAAGACTCATGTCTGGTTTCTGTCTTTACAAAGTTCAAGAACCGTCACTCCTGATAAACAGGTCTTGGCCCCCAGTGTTAAAATATAAAACCCATCAGAAGAAAACTTGGGGGAAATCTTCATGACATCAAACTTAGCAATGATTTTTTGGATATGATACCCAAAGCACAGACAACAAAAGACCAAAAGAACTTGGTACTTTTGTGCATCAATAAGTGGAAAGATAAAATGAAAAACAGTTTGGCAGTTTCTCAAAAATTTAAACAGGGTCTCCCTGGTGGCTATGAGGGTACCTGCAGCCGCTGTAGCATGAGTTCCATGCTCAGCCAGGGAGCTGACCCACATGGCACAGCAGACCTCTCCTGTCTCGCCTGCTGCTCCCCTCAGCAGTGTATTTCAGAGCATCTATCTGCTCTGCCCACCCACCCCCCCTTCTCTGGTGAATCTCCTGCACCTCCGGTTTGTACCCCAGTCCATGTATGCATAAATCTTTTTAAAACCAATTAAACACAGAATTACATATGACCCAGCAGTCCCACTCCTAGGTATATAACAAAAGAACTTAAAAGCAAGAACGCCAAGCAGATACTTGTACACCAGTGTTCACAACAGCATTATTTTCAGTAGCTCAAAGATGGAAACACTAAAGAGTCCATCAACAGATGAATGAATAAAGAAAATGCATATACAGTTATGCATTGCTTAATGACCAGGATGGTTCTGAAAAATGAGTTGTTAGATAATTTCAGCAATGTTCAAACATCACAGAGTATAATTACACAAACCTAGAAGGTACAACCTACTACACACCTACGTTCGGTGGTATGATACAGCCTACTGCAGTCACCATCACATGCAGTCCATCACTGACCAAAATGGCCTTAAACTATCCATGACTGTACACACATATAAAGGAGTATTATCCGACTGTTAAAATTAATGAAATGCAGATGCAAGCTACAACATGGATGAACATTGAAAACATTATGCTAAGGGAAATAGGCCAGACACAAAAGGACAAACATTTTATGATCCTACTTATATGAAGTACCTAGAATAGGCAAATTCATAGAAATAGAAACTAGACTAGGTTACCAGGAACTGGGGAAAAGACTGAGGAGTTACTGTTATAGGTACAGTTTCAGCTTGGGATGATGGAAAATTTCTACAAATAGAAAGTGGCAACGATTATATAACATTGTGAATGCCACAGGTTCTCAAATAATCTCTTTCCAACACCTTTTCTTTTGTTTCATTACAATGAAATGTTAGTGGAGCATCCGGTTTCATTATATATTATTTCACTTAAAGTTGCAGTTACCAAGAACTTATCAACAATGTCAAAGGAGGAATTACACTGTGTATATGTTCAAGGGGTTAGAATGACATATTTATGTATATTTTACGACAGTGAAAAAAATTTACCTTTTTCTTTTTATTTTTTTAATGTGACAACTAGAAAATTTTAAGTTTCACCCATGGCCTGCATTAGATTGCTCTGGCATGACCCTGGTTAAACAAGCTTCCTTCACACTGGCTCTGTGGCTTCAAGGGCTTTGTACCATTTTTCCATAATGAAGAAATGACTACATGTAGGACCACAAAAATGACCTTCTAAGTAAACAGAGAAGGCCTTACACAAATGCATATGTACCGTATACAAATGAATGTGTCCCTTTCAACCTAGTCACCTAGGAAGGCTGTGCCAGTACCTACTGGGTGGCTACTTTTAGCACCACTTCTGTCTTCTTTGGGAGTGGACTTCAAAGTCTGCAGTCTTTTTTTATCTTCTCAAAATCCCCAGAGCTGGCAGTTATTCATCCTCTCAGGAAGGATTTGACTTCTGGAAAGGATCCAATCTAGTTGGATCCAAGTGTGGTGAATCAGGTGGGGCCTGAAGCTCAGGAATACCATTTTTGGTCAAATACAAGGTATAATGCTCTGACACCAGGCAGATTGTTTGGGTGGCTCATAAGCTGGCCCTGAAGTGAATTCCAAGGGGGTTGTGTGAACAGCCTCACTGGAAAAAACATACATTCCCCAGCTCCAACAGACAAATCCCAAAGTGAAGAAAGTTCTCTGATTTCTTCAGTTGTTCTTCATAATTACACTTCTTTAAAATCAGCCCCAAGTTTTATGCTTAAGGTTGTAACAAGCCTACTGGGCTTGTCAATACTTAGATTTATTAATGTTACTAACAGCAACATTTTTATGAGCATGTGTAGTATAATATAAAGATGGGGCCAGGAGTCAGGCGGAAAGGATGAGATGGGAGGGGCTACAAACCTGAATCTATCAGCAATTAGTTACACTTTGGTTCTTTCTCTTACCTCTTAAGAGACTTGATGTTCTCATGAGTCAAACAACAATAATATCTAAAAAACCTATCATGCCTTCAGGATTTTTTTTTAATGGCAATTAAGCAGTATGTAACAATAGTCATAAAAGTGATTATATCCTTTGATTGAATAACTCACTTCCTAGAATTTACAGTAAGGAAATAATTCAAAAGAAGAAAAAGACTGCAGGTACAAAAAAGTTCATAGTAGGGCTATTCATAATACTATAATAACAGAAAGAAATTTATGTGTCCAACAATGAAGTCACAATTTAATTTAAGCCAACTAAAGTATATCATGGCATATACCCCATTCACTAAAATGGCAAACAGAAACATGTATCAGGACAGCAGAAAGTGTTTGCAAAATGATATTGACTGAAAAAAGAAACCAAGTATATGCCTCTCCTATTGGTCTGCTGTTCATCTTAGTAGTACATCTCAGTACATCTGCCTTTTATGTTCTCTACTGTCTCTGGTAGACTCTTTCACCTCTGCACCTCTGGCTCCCTGCAACAAAGATGTTACAGGTCATGCATGGGTAAAAAAGTCATACAAAGTACAAGATAAACCAGTAAAAAAAATAAATAAATAAACGCTGTGATTGTGGTCATGTATAAACTGATCAAGAAGAGACCATAGGAAAATGAACAGGGTTTTTCTGGAGGGTGGGGATAAAGGAGAAGAACTAACCAAAGAATGTAATTTAAAAGAAAAATCCATGTGCCATCTACTTCCTTAACAAGATTTCTGTTATGATCAAATGAAATGCTGTCCAATAGAACATTCTGCAATGACAAGAATATTCTGTTTGTGCTCTCCAATATGGTGGCCACATGCAGCTACTGAGGAACTGAAATTTTATTTAATTTGAATTAAATATAATTACATGTGCCTAAAGGAATCCCATGTTGGACAATACCTTATACAGGTATAAAGGGAAGGTGGTGGTAAACATCACATGCTCTGTATATACCGTGTGTGCTTTAGTTTTTAGTGCACCCCCATCATTCACTTCCCAGTCTGTCTGCCAGGATTTCTGGGTTTTCCTTTCCTGATTATAGAAATCAGACGAATCCTACTCATCCTGCAACAACCTATAAAAGGCTTTATCCCCCCTCCACTGTCACAGTAGTAGCAGTGAATCATTTGCAAACTGTGACGAGGTCTTCACAATCATTATGGTAGGCAGGGCTTACTAATGAGGATGAGGAAACTGAGGTTTGGAGAAGTTACATGGCCTACCCCCAGATTCAAACTGACTGGCACCTCCAGAGCCTGGACCTCTTACTCACTAAATCAATGGTTTTCTGACTGCAGGTTCTGACTCATTACTGAGACATGAAAACCATGTAGAGAGTTATAGCTAACACTTTATTACCATAACATTATGGTTATGTCCTTAATAAAGGACAACAGAAAACATCACATTGATAAAGGTCAGTATTGTAGCCCAAAGTTTTCTCTCTCTTTTTTTGTAGTTATACCATCTACATATGTTCCGAGTTAGTTTCAAAATGTATTCCTTATTAAGAAATACTACATTTGGGGTCGTAAAGTTTGGGTTTTTTTTTTTAAGATTTTTATTTGTTTATGCATACAAGAATAGGAGTGGAGGCCAGAGATGAGGCAGGGTTTAGAGGATTCACCAGAGACAGAGTGGGGAATAGAACAGGCAGATCTACTGAAATACACTGCTAAGGCGACAGGAGAGGTCTGCTGCGCCATGTGTGTCAGCTCCCTGGCAAGGGATCGAACTCATGTTGCAGTGTCTGGCAACAGCTTGATAGTCCTAAGACTTTAACCCCTGCGCTACCAGGAAGGCCCCTTGTTTTTGCTTTTTTTACCTAGTTCTACTGTAAGCCCTTGAACAGCACAGATCCTGAGGTTGTTCTAGGGTCCAATTCAAATACCTGGTAAATGATAAAACCTGTACCTCTGCTTCTCATGTTTAAAGCAAGAGCAGATATCTCAACCATCTCATTTACCAATGAGGAAGGACAGAGGGCTGGGTTATGCTCTGCCAATGAGTCTGGACAGAACTGAATATCCTGCAATATCTTTAGTCCTACGTGTTGCTCCAGACATTCTTATATACCAGGCAAATCCCATATGCCTACCAGATTTTAATTAAAAGTGCATACATATTTATTACCAAACATGGGAAGTCATTTCTTAAGGTTACTAGATCCCTTGGAGTTCATCCCTGAATACTAGATGCTAGCAGTCAGAGATATTCCTTCTTTGGGCAGATTTATTGATAGATTTATCTCCCATGTATGGGATATTAGTCTAGTTCCTTCCATGGAGTTTTCATCCAATTGGAGGCATTCAACCACACACATACACACATGATAAATGTCGGAGGTGAGTATTATGAGAAAATAGGAAGAGAGGAAAGCAGTGCTATTTTATGTGAGGTGGTAAAGGTAGGGGTGTTCTCTGAAAATGCTTGCAGCAAAGGCAAGAAGAAAGTAAGAACAAGTCATAAATATTCACTAGAAACTACCAGGATGAAGGAATAGTAAAGAACAAGGACCCAAGGCAGGAATGAACTTCATGATCAAGGAAAACAAGGATTGTAAGTAAGATAGGATTGGCCTTCCTTTTCAAAGAGAAGACACTGGAAGATGCTTAACAAAGAACTGACATGGTATGACTCATTTTAAAATGATTCCCTGGCTGCTATGTTGAGAACAAAATGTAGGTGCATGAGACAGGAAACAGGGAGTCCAGTTAGGAGATTATTTATAACAATAAGGAAAAAAAAAAACACCACACCGGCAGTGACCAGGGTAGTGACTTTAGATGGTAGTCTCAGGTTATAGATATTTTGAAACATCAACAGAATTGTTGAAGGGAAATCGGAAAAGAATCTGAAAATTATCCTTGAAGGAGATGGAACTATTCTGTATGATACTGTAATGGTGAACAAATGCACTAAGCATTTGTCAAAATCCACAGAACTTTGTAACACAAAGAAGAAACTTTATGTCCCCCCAAAATTATTTAGGAGGTCAGATTCTGCCAGAATGTAGAATTGTGACATTCTAAATCTAAGTATATCACAAATGTATTAAACAGCTTCACTGAAGGGGTGGGGGAAATCAGGTGCTGACCTAAGTAACTATGTAAATGAGCAGAGGCCAGGAAACCAGCAAAAGGAACTGGACGTGTGCACTGTTTTCAGACTGGTAAAGTTGTTAATTCTGACATCACATATACTGGAATTTAAAAACTAAGTAAACGGATGTTAGATGGTATGGTCTAGGTTTGGTACAGTTGGGATGGGAGGCTAGAGTTAAGTCAGAAAGGAGGCTAGAATGATGCATGTGAAATGGATGAGAACTGTAGACATCAGTATAGACTCTAGCTTACCATACACAGAGATGGCTACATATAGAAATATTTACATGTGTGCACACACACAGGTTAGAATACACACATACAGCTCTTGTTCTGCCCACTGAGAAAGCCTAGAACCAAGGGCCTCCCAGTAGCACCCAGATCTTTCTAATACCATTCTCCACTAAAAGGAACCAGAGCTCCTTAGAAAAACGATTAATTCTAGGACTGAAGGATACATACAAGATGAGCCTACAGTTGGAGGTAAAAGTGTTCCAAAAACCCAAAACAAGTAACACGTTCACTGGGATATGTCAAAGGGAGATAGGAGTCAACTGGAAGACCTCCCTAAGGGCCAAAGTTATAACAAATTGAGAGACAAAGTACTGGATTTTAACTCAAAGTAGGAAAAGAAATATCCATGAGGCAATACCAATATAAATAAATGACTGAGAATTAAGTGGGAGGTGGGCAGGTGGGAGTAATACATTTCCCACGGAAAAGAACTCCAAATAATATATGTTAAGTATCTGCCTGTAAGTGAGGCATAATGCCACACTCCTCATAATAGCCCACACTCTCTCCCAAGAGAATATGGAAAAGTTTCTACTGTAACTTTACAGTAGAAAAACTTGAGGGCTTCAAGTCAGCCACTGGATTAGCATTAAGAGTAATAACATGGTTAGCGTGCACCACTGATGTAATGTGATGAGACTAGCACCTTACCTCTGAGGTCTTTTTCCAAGAAACCATAACCTCAGTGTAATCATAAGAAAAACTTCAGACAAATCCCAACTTAGAGTTATTTTACAAAATATGTGCCCAGTACTACTCAAAGTTGTCAAGTTTATCTAAAATTAGTGTGAGAAACTATCACAGCCAAGAGGAACCCAAGGAGACATGTCTACTAAATGTAATGTGATCTCCTGTAACAGAAAAACGACATCAAGGAAAAACTGAGCTAATGTGACTTACCAATACTAGTTCATCAATGATGATAAATGTAACCATGCAAATGTAAAATATCAAAAATAGGAGAAATTGGGTGTGGGTTATGTGGGAAGTCATTGCAACATTTTGGTAATAATTTTGTAAATCTAAAGTAAAGTTTATTTTTTAAACGTCAGCAGGGCTTTCAAGGTAAGCCCTGAAAGGTTAAGTCTAGCTCTCCAGACTTAACAAACAGTAACGAAATCTTCTTTAAGGTTGGAAAATGAGATTCTTGGCTTATAATGGACTAACTGAAAAATTCTGAGAATTCAACTGAAACAGGCACCAGAACAAAAAAATCAGTGACAGGAACTACTGTCTTAGCGCATTGGTCTGTCTATACCCAAACTCGTCCCGTTACAACAAACTTCCAAGAACAGCTCAAAACTGGGCTTGAATATTGTCCTATGGAAAACGAAGGTAATTCCTAAGTGGCAGTCAGAGGGCTGAAACAGACACGCAAATGTACTGTAAAATATTCATAATGGGAATCTGTTGCCACCATTTTTTTAAAGTTGGGGGCTTCACATATTCATTTCCCGATTTTTTTTTTTATGCATACAAGAACTAGGTGTAGGCCAAGGATATGGGGGAAGTGAGAGGATTCACCAGAGACAGAGTGGGGCGCAGAACAGGCAAAATGACGAAAGCAGGCCCTCGTTTTCCAATTGTTAAAAAGAATGAATCCCTGCAGCAACACGCAGTGCGCACATACTAAGTGTTTCTGCATTCACCATCTCGTGTAATCCTCAGATCAAGTCCTTGTGCCCATTCCACAGAGGAGGAAACTGAGAACTAGAGGCAAGTAGACAGCGCCCCCAGTTAGGAGGCCACACGGTACACAAAGGATTCAAACCCGGGTCAGAACGCCTCTGGCTCCTCTCAGGGCTCCACCCGCGTAGGGACAGGCAGCTCAGGGACTGATGTGCACCAGCTCCTGGCCCCGGCTCCGACTGAAGCGCAGGAAGGCGCCACGCAGGGCCCTCACTTCCCGGAGTCCCAAATTCCCCTCCGCAAGTAACTGCCTACGGGAGACCAGCGGCGACACCCGGGGCCAGCCGGGGCCAGCCGGGGCCAGCCGGGCCGCGGCGCTCGAGCCTAAGCCCCTCTCGGTTCCCGCCACCTCCGCGACTCCGCCCTGCGCCGCGGTCCGGTCAGGCCGCCGGCGCCACACTCACCTCCCGCGCCGCCGCACCGCGTCACGACCCCGGAAATGGTTCCCCACGAATCTGGATCCCGGAAGTGACGCTACCGAGCAACCAGCTCGCTTAGCTCCGCCCGCGTTGCTAGTTTGGTTGCGTGTGGGCGCTGAGTGTTTTCGGAGCTTTCTCCGCTTTTTGTGGATATAAGCGGAGGGACAGCCCTGGGGAAGCGACAGCCAGAACCCCTCGATTCTCCAAGATCCTGTATTACTCAGCGTTTCTCAGCAAGTATTTGTAGAAGCCTTAGTTCTATGCAAAAACTTGAGCTTTGAGCTTAAAATCCAGAGGAGTGACAAGCACGTTCTTACCGTTTACAGAAGCAAATTATTACGATGAGTTCAGAGCTTTCGCTTAGCATCTGTTCTATGCCTTGGGCTGATTTCTGGAGCTACAGTGCTGAACCAGACAGAAGCGGTCTGTGCCTTCATGGTGCTTACAGTCTAGTTTGGGAGAGGGAACCTCCAGGATTCCTGGTGTGGTGTCCGTGCATTTGGTTAGCCCCTCTCACAATGGCTAAGACGGACTATGTAACAGGAGGTTATACGATGAAGCATTAGTTAAAAATAAAGAGGTAACATTACTTCTGTATTCTGTGTGATTGATTAATAAAGGTGCCAGACATTAGCTCTTAGTCTGTAAGCGCAGAAAGGGTAGGGACAACTCATCATTGTCTTTCTAGTTTCATAGCACATTATCGAGAGTGGAAATTCCATAAATATTTGTTAAATGAATGCTACGTCTTTAGACTCTCCATATTACCTCACATAGTATGGAATTAGTGGCTGCTGAGTAAATTATAATTATTTGTTTGTTCTCCAAGAGTGAGCTCCATGCGGGTAAAATTAAGTCTCATTCTTTTTTCAATCTCCAACACTTACCTCCTCCTCTTTGATCTTCTTTGTATTAGTTATCTGTGCCCCTAAAAAATTACCCTGAAATTTATGAACTTAAAACAACAACACATTACTTCACAATTTCTGTGGGTCAGGAATTCAAGAGTGACTTTGCTGAGTGTTTTTGGTTCATGGTATCTCATGAGATCATAGTAAAGTTTTTTTTTTTAATTTTTTTTAAAGATTTATTTACTTATTCATACAGAACTGGGGTACAGGCCAGAGATGTGGAGGGTGAGAGGATTCACCAGAAACAGAGTTGGGAGCAGAACAGGCAGATCGACGAAGTACACTGCTGAGGGGAGCAGCGGGCTGGCAGGAGAGGTCTGCCTTGCCATGTGGATCTCCTCCGGGGCAGGCAGGGATCGAACTCATGCGGAAGTGGCTTAAGCTTCTTAGTGCAGTGCTTTAACCCGCTGCGCCACCAGGGAGGGCCCATAGTAAAGATTTTGACTGGAGCAGCACTCACATGAAGGTGACTGGGGCTGGAGGACCCACTCTCAAGATGGCTCACACAACGCTGGTGACAAGTTGTTGGTTTTAACAAGAGTTTTCACTTACTATCCATGAGAACCTCTTTCTGGAAGTGCTTGAGTGTCCTCAAAACATGAATTCCCCATTAAGGGTCAAGAAAGAGCAAAGAGATCAGAGTAATGTTTTTACAAGTCAAGAAATACCAAAGATTGCCTGCAAACTCCTAGAAACAAGGAGAGACCCATAGAATAAATTCTCTCTTCCAGTCCTCAGAATGTACTGACAGATTCCTAGCCTCCAAAATGGTGAGAAAATAAATATCTTTAATTTCTATATTGTTTAAGTCACCTAGTTTGTGGTATTATGTTGTGAAATCCCTACAAAACTAATACGGATGTGAAGGTGCTTTGAAAGCTGTTATTCTCTGAGTTCAAATATACAAGAACCCTAGTGTAGGCACCTAGCACCATACAGCCATAGTTACTATCTCATTCTCTGGAAATTTCTGGAGAGCTCCAACTGAGTCTTTCTCACCTCTGTGTCCCATATGGCTCCACTGGCACCATGGCATGATGGGGAGCACTATGGCATGTTGTTTCTAGCTGTATGAGGCGCTCGCTTGCACTATGACAGCAAAAAGTTGAAAAAGGCAAGGTCTGTGCTCTGAAAAATAATTCTACAGCAGATGAACATAGGACAGGGTGAACTGGTTTGTAATAATTACACACAGCTGCCATTTGTTGAGTGTTCACTAGGTGCTAAGCACTTTACATGTACCCATATTCTCTCCCAGCAACCCTATTAGTAGGTATGATTCCCGTTTCCAAGTGAAAAAACCTAGGACTGGAGTAATAAAGCAACTTCCCCAAGGTGTCACAGACTGGGTGCGGAACCACTGCACTACTTGGCCAGCCTGTGCATGCCAGATGAGCACCAGGCTTGGGCTCCCTAGAAGAGAAGGATCAGCCAAGACTGCGGTATCCCAGAAGGCTTTGTGAGGGAGGCAGGTAGATGTGGCTCCTGTATTTGTGTTTGGGAAAAGGAAGTTAGAGGTGCAAAACTTCCTTTCTACCTCTGACCCTTTGCCATTTTTGGTCTCTTGCCTGAAATGCTCACTTCTCCTGGCTCTTCAAAAGACAGATTTGTTCTTACTACCCTTTGAGTAAGAGCTTCTCTGCTTATCCTTTCTAGCTGGTTATATTTTTCTAATGACAGCTCCAAAAATATTGTTCGTCCTATATGCTCTTTGACCAAGAGAATACTGTGAAGAGACGCCCTATCAGTTCCAGCATGACACCTGTTTTACAACCATCCCAGGCTGGATAGGTTCACCATTGGTTCAGGCAACTTAAAGAGAAACTTACAACCCTTGGCATTATTCCCACAGGTTTTTTAATAGTACACAGGGCAAACAAGCCAACAGAGAGACAGCAACCTGGGCCTCCTGCAAATTTCTATATGTGCTTTCCTGTGGACTTTTCTGGTACGGTCTCTTCCTCTCACAACCGTCACTATTCTTGTAGCCATTCTGCCATAGTTGTCTTTGAGTGACATCACCCTTATAGCCGCAACCTCCATGCCAGGTGTGCCCACTTACACATGCCCATACCATATTCCAGGTGTCCACAATCAGGCACGCAGGAGTCGTTACTGGACTCAGCACTTTCATATTTTAACAATCTAACCAAGACCAGTCAGAGCTCCCTCCCCAGATTCTGACTCTGGAGGCAGAAAAGCCAGCCACACATGTCAGATACTGTGGTAAGTCGAGTCAGGGGCCTTGTTCAGAGCAGGTTACTCAGAGAAGGATCTTGACCACCTGTATTAGAGGCTACTGGCTGAGCCCAGCTCTACAGTATTCCATCAGCTCCTTCCCTGCCTCGGGCTGGGCCCCAAGTGATACCAAGAACACTGAGCATGGCAGAATGAAGAACCAAGGCAAGAGGCTACCTCCTCCAGGTAACAGGTCATCTTCTACATGCTAGAAAGTCCAGGGGCACCTTTGTCTTAGAGTCTGCAGGGCCCAAGCAGCAGTGGCACATCATTATCTGAGCTGTTTCTCTGGGCCTCCAGGAGTCTCACCACAGATAACCAACTTTGATTGTCCAAGGCCTGTTCATTTCTTGCTTTCTACAAGGTATGGATGCAGGTGTGGACTTCACACTCATCTGTCTCTGAACACATAGTACCAGGTCCTCATCCTGTGTTCAAGGACCTGCCAAAGCTCTGTACCAAGGAGAGGCCCATGTGCCAATGGTGGGTTCATTAAAGAGGTCATCAAACAGAATTTCCACCAGAAGATGGATTACATGTCAACACCGCAAGGGTCTACCTCTCCCAGGAAAATCCAGACTCCTTAACTTCTTAAAACCCAAGATCTCCCACAGTTCTGAAACTTGAAATGTTTTATTCATAAACTGACATTCATTGAGTGTCAACTGCTTGTCAGGTAATACTGGGCTCAAGATCTTGGACTGTAGGGTTAGACAGACATAGAAACAAATACAATTGGATAGTTTGAGTTTTATGAAAGAGGTATGTGCAGAATGACATAAGAACTGGAGAAGAGAAGCATACCTTTCCTCTCCTGCCTGCTGCTTCTCTTAGCCATGCATTCAATAAATTTGCCTATACTTTTTTTTTCTCAAAAAAAAGAAGAAGAAGAACTCAGGAAAAGCATCAGACTCTCCCTTTGGCAGAGTAGGTGATGTTCAGTCTCCAGGAGATTACAGAGGAAGCAAAGGCCCAGGGCTCACACTTTCAGGTCCCCTCAAGAGAGTCCAGAACTTCATCTCTCTGATGGAAGTGTAACAAGGTGGTCCCTAGGCAAAGGGGAAGTTCCAGGTTCCCTGCCCCATCCAGAGGTAGGGTGGAGCTGAGAAGAAGAAGGATGCAGGATGGAGAGCCAGAAGGAGACCTGAGGAAGCCACATGGAGCAAAGGGAGCCATGTGAGGAAACCGTGTTTATTGCTTGGCCCTGGGCTGGTTGAAAGAGATGTGGGTGAGAGACCTGTGGGGAGGTGACTATGGCAGTGTTTATCTTGATTTTTATTTTGCTCTTTTCCTCCCAGACTTGTCTGCCATTTCAGACCCTTTCCCATGGGTCCCGGCCAGAGGTGCTTTAGTCTTGTGGCGGCTTTCAGGCCTCGTTTTAGACCAACCCCTTTTGGGTGGACTTTTGTCCACGAGGGGATGGGTAACTTCAGGTGTTTGACTTAGAAGTTATATTCTTTGTTTTCTGTATTGTATATTCACTGTATTAAAGTCCCTTTTCATTAAAGTCTTATATATTTTGTCTTGATGCAGCCGATGGCAGAACCTATTTAGAGCAGGCAGGTTTAGGGGTTCAGTGGTGCCCCTCTCTCTGCCCTGTAACAGATTTGGCGAAACTTCATACACATCCAGCATCTGTATGGTATTAATTACCTCTATGTTTATTAAGTGCCCCATTAACTTTGACTCTAACCAACATCACAGTTGGCTCCTTGGTTAAATCCACACTAAAGATTCAATTACACACAGCACAGGCAGAGTCATACTTGGCAGGGATTTGTTCACTTGTCCTGTGAAGGCACTTTTCCAGCCGAATGATAATGGTGCCTCCTAATTGTGTGATATTTTCCTCTTGAGAGACTTTAAGCCAGACCATCTCCCCAGAGAGAAATAGAAACTGGGTGTCGTCATCTCCATTCTGTAGTTGAGTGAACCCTGTGAAGAGCTCTGTCCCTAGCGCATAAGATTAAAACTTCAAGACCCAGTTCAAATTACCTTCTAGTTGAAGATTTTTCAGTCCCCCCCTCAGAATTTCCCATGACAATTTCCCTAAAAGAATCTAGGAGAAATGACTGAGCCCTCACCATGCACAGGACCCTGTGATGGATACTTGATCTACATGCAGTCACGTGATCCACCCAGTTTTTTCATTTCACAGCTGAGGAACCTGAGGCATAAGGAAGCTGAGTGAGGAGTTTTGCATTACACAGCTAGTAAGTGTTAGAGTCAGGATTCAAACCCAAGCCCTTTGTCTTAACCACACATAGTTTCTGGTCCATTCATTCATTCAACAAGTACTTACTGAGCACCTACTATGTAGCATTGCTTAGTGAATAGTAAGGGCGCGGAGGTGAGGAAAACATGGTCTAATAAAGATGATCATCTAGCAGAAAAGACAGATTTCAGGTACTTCCTCACAGGATGATTGAATTGCATATCAGGCAGTGGTTGCAGAGATTAATTGAACTAGATAAGACAGTAGGGCAAGAAAAGAAATAAAGGTTTTGAATGGCTCTCTATTTTCTGTTACTAGAGGTCAGTCAACTCTTCCTTGCTTGCTTGCTGTACCAAGCAATGCCTGAGAATGCTAACATTTGCTTTAGGAATTTCCTCAAATCCCTGCCCTCTAAATTATAGCTTTTGGGGCCTCCCTGGTGGTACAAAGGATTAAGACTCAATAGTATGAAGTCATCCATAGCCACACAGCATGAGTTTGATCCATGGCGTGGTGGCAGACCCCTCCTGTCTCACCCGCTGCTCCCCTCAGCAGTGTATTTCATCAATCTGCCTGTTCTGCTCCCCACTTTGTCTCTGATGAATCCTCTCATCCCCCACACTTTTGGCCCATACCCCAGTTCTATATGCATAAATAATTTTTTAAAAATTTAAAAAGCATTTAGCAACCCTAAACACTGGAGAAATACTCTTAAGATATATCAAGTTTCAGAGCATGATATGAAATGCTGGTATTTGTGTAAATAAGAAAGGAGAGAAGAGGTAAAGGTATATATTTATATGTGCAAAGACTATGTCAGCAAGGATGCCCAAGAAACAACCAATAGGACCCCCAGCACACCCCCAAGGAGGGGACATGACAGCAGGCATGATGAGGAGGCTTATTTTTAGTGTGTACCACTCTGAATTTTGCACTGTGTACATAACTTCCTCAAAAGATAAATTAATCAAGAAGACTCTTGTAAACTATTTTGATGGGAATAAGAATGCAGCCAAATAGTCCTGCTCATACCACTTCGTGGTGTTATTTATTGTTCATTTCAAAGGAGAGGTCAGATTTGAACACCTTCAGAAATCTAGAACAATGAGGACACATGTCGCTCCTCATGAGACAAGGGAAGAATAAGAACCAAGAAGAGAAGAAGAGAAAGGAAGCGGATAAGAGAGACAAAGAGGCCGTGCATAGAGAGGATGGCCACCAGAGAGAAAATCCACAATTACTTCGGCGCCATTGAGACCCTAAGGCAGTTGTGCTACCTGCTTCTTTCTAGCCACCTGCCAGGTTGCCATGGTAATGTGATGAGCTTATTTATGATTTGAAAACTTTTTTTTTTTTTTAAAGATTTATTTATTTATTTGTGCATACAGAACTGGGGTACAGGCCAGAGGCTCAGGGGCGGTGAGAGGCTTCACCAGAGACAGAGTGGGGAGCAGAACAGGCAGATCCACGAAGTACACTGCTGAGGGGAGCAGCGGGCGGGTCAGGAGAGGTCTGGCTCGCCATGTGGTCTCCTCCCAGGCAGGCGGGAATCGAACTCATGCGGAAGTGGCTTCAGATTCTCAGTGCTGTGCTTTAACCCGCTGCGCCACCAGGGAGGGCCCGAAAACTTTTTTTTTTTAAACCCACCAGAAGCTGTAGATGGGCAATAATAAACAGAGGTGGCACCATGTGAAAGGAAGTATCAGGGTGACTTTCTTGGGACTTGAGCTCCCCTCTTGAAAACAGGCGTGTGTCCAAGTCACCTGGAGGGCTGAAGTACAGATTGCTGTGTCTGTGCCCAGAGTTCAGACTCAGCAGGTATGGCATTTCCAATGAGTCCCTAGGAGATGGGGACACTGTGCTTTGGAGTCCCTATCTGGAGAAGCACCATTCTAAATATCTGAAAGACTTCTCCAACTCAGATTCCTGTGACCCATGGACTCCAGCTCCCACTGCCCCTGAGCACATGCATCTCTTCCATCTGCTCCTGTTAACTAAACCACTACAGTTTCCTGATGGCGGTTGTACGGGCGCCCAAGGCACTTGGGGATACTAGGCTCAGAAAGCAGATTCCCAAGCAGAGGCCAGTACCTCCTAGCAAGTCACTGCACGGGAAGATTGGCTGACTTTCCTGCTTGCTTTGCCAGACTCTTTTGTGGGATCAATTAACCAGGTGTGGTGGTCCACAGGTGCCTCTGGGCCAGAGGAAAGGCAGCTGCCAGTCAGGACTGTGGGAGCAAGGGCCAGCGCTGGCTGGTGTGGATTTGCAAATGCCAGAAGCCAAATCTTCTGTCATTATAATTGAACACAGTGGGGTTCTGATTCCCCATGGAAATAAGACAGGCAGACAAATCCAAACACCCAGCCCCTGCAGCACACGCAGCAGCAGGCTGAGTGAGGAAGTTAGTGGGATAGAATGCAACATTAGAGACCTCCTGAATTTGGGATGTCTTCTACTTTCAAAAAAACTTTGTAGAGCTCCAACAATGTGCGAGACACTGTCAGCACAATGCTCTCATGGATGTTGAGCCAGAGTGGCCTCCGACCTCTTGGAGCCCAGGTTTAAATAAAAGGAGACAGACGTCACTCAAAGAATCATACAATTTAATTATGCTGTGGTTATGTAAGTGAATTAGACATTTAGAAAGAATCACATAAATATATGAAAATTGTAAGTGGTGAGTGCAATTTTTTTTTTTTTTTTAAGTGTAAAATGATGGCAGGAACTAAAAACGGAGGCATTTATCTTAGGCCCAGGAGACAGCAGGTTGGGCCAAGTTCTGAGCAGAAGTTGACCAAAGAAAGAATGTTGACTTCCTGTCAGAGGCCACAGCTCAGGCAAAAGCCCTATTGTGGAAAGAGCAGAAGAAATAGGAGAGGAACTGAAACAAAGAAATCACAGCAGCTGGAGCTGCTCCCCTACATGATGGTGAGGCTGGTCAGAGGCAGGGTTTCTGGAAAGGGCTGCTCTTCTGGCCCAGGATGGAGTCTGTTTTGTTTCTCCCCTCCCCATCCCATTCCACAGTCTTGTGCGTCTTCCTTTGGCTCCCCTCCAGCCTTAGTTCTTCACTCTCCTCCAGTGCAGCACCCCAGGCCAAGGCCCTGAAACCCAGCAACACATGGCAATGTAATCTAACAGCTTCACACAGCCCCTTCGCTTTTGCTCCAGCTCAGTGCCAACTCCCTGTGTGCCATCCATCAACCCTTTACCTGCCATAAAAGACCATGGGTTGTCATTTAAACTTATTTCTGCACTTTGCTTCCTGGGCCTCAGGCGGCCGCTTCCATCTGGAAATGGTTCTGCGCAGTTCCGTGTATTTTGCATCCACGGTGGGTTTCTCTGCAAGCTCACACAGAAATACCCATGGATTTCCTTTGGGGCTTCAGCCAAGTGCAGCCCTGGGTGATTTTAAAACATGATCCTGCATGGTAAATAGGTGATATCTCCACACACCCTTCTTCTGGGCTACCCAAGCATTTTACAGACAGACAGTAACTTGGAACGTGATAACCGTGGAGAAGAGCCAGTTTGCAAAGTATTCACTGTATTAGAGGATTCAGACTTAGAGGGAACTTTGAAATTGTCGACCTCCATCCTTTTACAGATCAGCTCAAAGAGCTGGAATCACTTGTCCACCATCACAGAACAAGTTCCTAGGGGTGCTGGGCCTAGAAACTCGAGGTTTCCTGAGGCCTAGTGGAAGCACAGGATTCAATTAGTAAACCAGTTAATATACAATATATAGCTTCCAAAGAAGCTGACATTCTGAAAACCAGCTGAGTAACAGTTTTCCTGTGCAGGGAGCAGTCTGGAGTCTCCATGGGAAGGGAGTTCAGGAAATCTGTCTCACTGCAGTCAGTGACCACTCGTTGTGTTATTTTTATCCATTTAATTTCATTTTAGCCCTGGTTTCTATTTCACATTGATGACTAAAGGCCCTTGGGTGATGAAAAGGAAAATCAGGAAGAAGATTCTTTCGTACTCTGCAAAAGTCTTTCCAGAATTTTTCTTTCCTTATAATGTTTCCTTTCCAGGGCACCAAGTAGCTTCTCAAAGCGCCTGTGTTTTCAATCCCCTGTTCACCTTCACTGTAATTATTTGGGGAAAGTTTAAATTCCTTATCATGACTTTAATAAAATACCAGCTCAAGCTAAGCAAGCTGGGTTTCCATTCTGATGTCTTGTCGAATTGCCTCAATAGGTTCACTGAATAGGAATTGTTGCTAGATTTTTGTCAGTGTTACAACAGTATTGCCACTGTGTTAAAAGAGAGCCTTTATCTTTTTGAGATTAAAAACTGAAATATTTCTGGATGAGATGATACGAAGTCTGAGATTTGCCTCAAAACATTATAGCAGGGAAGGGTAAAGAAAAATATGCTTCTCCTCTGCCTTTCTCTTACAAGTTCTTCTTGTTGCATCTTTCCGCAGTCTGTGAATCTGTTCATTGGTCCTGGCAATTGGATTTGCCTGGAGATCCAACAGAAAAGAGAATATGGATGCTGGATCCAAAGAGGCTTAGGTTCAAAATCCCAGTGTTAGGGGAAGTATGGTGTTCCCCACCCCACCTCCATACAGCCGCGGGGGCTCCAGGTCCATGCTGCTGGGACCGAGGGGAGAAGCTGAGTAGCCAATGGAAGCTATACCAGAGGTAAGGCAGGTGGGCTCAAGGGTCAAGCTCTTGTTTCTGGGGCCTGACTTGCACCTGGTGCTGCTAGAGGAAGACGCAGAGGAGATATGTAGAGACACTTGGAAGAGACTCGTGGATGAGACACACTCGGGGAGGCTGACAATGGTGGCTGTTATCTTGATGTGGTATCTCCTGTTCTCTTAACTTTCTGGGGCCAGCTTCAGAACCTCTATGTACGGTTATCTGCCAGAAATTTCCTTAGATGTGTGGCTTCTGTTCCTGCTGTATTAATGTTTCTTCTTTCTTCAAGCCCAGCTAAATGTCATTTGCTCTGCAAAGCCTTTTCTGAATTCCCCTTCCTGCTCCGTTCCTATGGCACCTGACACACACCTCTATTATAGACCCGGTAGATCTGTCTGCGTGTAATTATCTGCTTGCCTGCCTGCCTAGCTAGAATGAAATATCTACTATAGCAAGTCCACAGAATACTTGGAGCTCCCAGTACTGAATAGAACACAGCAAACACTTGATAAATATCAATTAATTTGAATCCTATCTTACTATTTCTTAGCTTCTAGACACTAAACAGCACGCTGGCTGGTATTAGTATTTTGATGTCAAATGGATGAATTATCAAAGGATGGGTGAAAACCTGAATGAATGATGCAAATAAATGAGGTTTTAACTTTCATCTTTGATTAATATTCTGTGTGTCCCTGGCACCATCTCTAAACTGAAGGATGTGAGAATTGGGTCAGAGGTGAATCTTGGGCCCTTGATACCAGGTTCGCTGGTAAAATCACCAGATCAGAATTCGGAGGTTTATCAGAAATGTCACTAATACCATGTCACTGTGACGAGAGCATATAAAAAAATATGGTGCTGTCTTCCAGCACAACCTCCCAATCAGCCCCAGGAAATCCTCACTGCAACCTGACAGGGTCCACAGAGATCCCATTGCTGCTGCTCAAAGGGAAATATGATATTTGTGGTGAGGAGCTGTCAGGGGTAGTTCTGCCTCAGGCCAGTGACTTTGTCAGGAGGCAGACCAGTGCCCCATCCAGCCCGCTGACTTCCCCGCTGACTGTCTGTGTGAGGTTGGACAAACCACCTAATGGCTTCACGCCTCAGCTTCTTCCACCATAAAATGAGATGGTTGTGTATTCCTAATCCTCAAGGTTCCTGAATGAGACCATGCATGTTACATGACTGACACTTAGCAAGAATGGAGAGTTGTCTCTAGCCTACTGCTCCTTTCTAGGGCACCTGGATTCCTATAAGGGGCTGGGTGGCAGTGAGTGGGCTGACCCAGGGTAACAGGAATTAGCTGTATGCCAGCTCTCAGCCATGGATTAGGGATGGATTCTGGGGTTTATCAGAGTTCCAGCTCCCAAGGTAGGGCTAGGCATGGAACAAATCTTCATTCTCTGAGGTCTGGGTATGCAGGAACCAGATAACGTAGGTTGGGGTCTAGTCAGAGGCTGGCCAGCTTGGGAGCTTCAGCGCCGGTGAGAAACTCTAGGGACTGCTTCCAGGCTAGAATGAAGGCTCTTTGGGCTGACTCCAGAGCCCAGGTTTTCTGCATCCAGAGCTGAGTTCCTATAACTGCATTGTAACTGCAGAGGGGAAGTGCACTGTAACCCAGCCCCTGACACTGGTCACCCATTTTGGAGGGGAGACTGGGAACCTGTATGTAGGCTTTGGGTTTTGTCTTAGATGCTCGAATAATAGGAACTTCCTCTAGCTGTGCCTGCAAGGTCCTAGTGTCACTAAGATCCTCCAACTCAGACTCCAAGTGAGAAGAGTCCTCCCAACAGCTGCTGCCTCCTCACTGGGTCATGCTCTTCCCTGATGAGTCAGGCTGGGGGAAGCTCCCATAAACTGAAATTTCTCCTGTTGGCTTTCTCCTGGGAGATCCTGGGGCAGAAGCTGAAGTGGGAATCGCCTAGCCTCCACTAAGTGGAAACAACAGAGAAACCAGCACAGGAACTGAGCAGAGAAAAATCAGGGGGAGGGGCCCCAGATGGCCTGACAGATGCAACTGGACCCAGTGCTGTATGGATTTCGCTGTGGACAAAGTCCTGCATCTGGGGCTTCTGGCAAGCCTAGCAAGGCAGACATCACCAACGACTGGGGTACAGCGACATCTCCTGGCTGCCTGTGGCCATGGCCCTCCTCCCGGGTTAGAGAGCTAACTACAAAGGCCTTTAGAATCCAGGCCTTTAGAATCTTGGAACAAAGAGGCTTTGGCCTCCGATTCATTTGGTCTGGGATGGAACCTGAGAGTCTGCATTTCTAACAAGTCCCCACATCATACCAATTCTGCTGGTCCAGGGACCACGCTTCAATAGAAAGCTTTATATATGTCAATTACAAATCACAAAGCTGGGGCAGTCAGCTACAGGCCAGGAAGGAGGCTCGGTGTGGGTGGGAATGCTTCGTGGAGAGGTGGATGCAAGGGGGCTTCGCAGATTGATCAGATCCTCCCCTGCAAGGATGTATAAAGGATCAGCCCCGCTCCCAGAGACTGGCTCCTCTACCAACCCAGAAAATCAGCATGGTTAACTTGGGGCAGTTCTGAAAATAGCAAGCCGGGTGAATGTTTACAGTATTCACAGGAGTGACATTTCCAAGCAACCTAGCAACGCAGAGTCAATTGATTCGCTAAGTATAACAACTTTACCTCTGAAAAGAAACTCTTTGAAGGACCTTCCCAAGGGTAGAAGGTCCCCAAAAGAAGTGAAATCTCAGTCACCATCCAACCGCAATCACTTTTGCTTGGCTAAGACCATAGCGAAGGAAGAAATGGGGGCCCGCTGTCTCCATTTTACAGCACAGGAAACTGAGTCTCAGGGACGGGGGTCAAGTGAGTTAGCCTGAGGCCACATGGGGACAACCGATCCCCTTACTCTGCCATAGCAGTCAGGTGCACTGAGAGGACCTCTGCTGCTCCTGACCGCATAAAAAACAGGGAGCGAGGAAGAGGGTGGGAGGGTGTCAAGAAATTCTGAGAATCTGGGGTCTGGGCCTCCCCTTCCTTGCCGAGTGGCCTGGGGCTGGGAAAGCTGCCATCATCCAGGGAGGGCTATGAAAGCAGCTTTTACAAAGCAGGGTCTGAGGCCCTCAGACAGGCCCCCTTTGTCGACTTCCTCTGCCCTCCCCACCCCCAAGCCCACCGCCCTCAGCAGCACCCTCTCTGAATGGCTGGCTCCAACACACTGGAAATCTGCAACACAAATGCGCTGCTTGTCTGTCTTCCTGGAGCCTCTTTGCCCCAGCCTTTGGGGCCCTTTAAAGTCTGCCTTTCTCTGGGGTGCTTTCTTTTCCATGCAGCTCAAGCCCCCAGCCTCTAACGCTAATTAAGGCTGGGTTAAAATCCCTCCTGGGAAGCTAGCTGGTGGGAGCACAGTGTTCCCACCACCATTCCAGGGACAAGGTGGGGTGGGGTGGCGGGCCTCATTCTCAGGCTGTCTGGCTTCCTCCCTCCATCTTCTTCCTCAGTGGGTTTGAGAATTTACTGCAAAGAAAGCCTGTCACCCAAATGGCTCCCAGCTGCCACCACCCTGCCAGAGTTTCTCAGCTGGCAACCTGTCCTAAGGACAGTAACACCTGCCAAGCATACCAGATACTGTAAAAGCATATTTCTGATCTTCACAACCTCGGGAGGTAGGTTTTAATAATCCCCTTTGGAAAGATGGGGTAACCGAGGTTCAGAGAGGTTAAATACCTTGGCCAGAAGCACACAGCTTACAAGTGGCAGAGAAGAGCTTCAAATCCAAATCCCTCTGCCACCCAAACTCAGGCCTCTCTCTCTGCTCCAGTCTGATGCTCACCCAATTTTCCTGTGACTCTAATTCTTGGAGTATTGACAGTGTGTCCCTCTCTCTGGATGTACCCCCTCCCCCCGGGTAAATACACAGCTTCTACCTATCTGTCTTCTTAAGTACTTCTGAAGCGCTCTGAAGTCTCTACACACTGCTTTCCTCTTAACATGCAAGAAAAGGCCAAGTGGGTGGGAGGAGGAAGCCCACCCTGCTCCCTTAGCTCATTCAAAAAAGACAGCTAATCCAGCAAGCTCTGTGTTGACCTTAGATGCTGACTAGGTGTTTGTGGGAAGATGAAATAAACCCCCACTTAGGAATTGACAGAGCTTTCCCTCACCGCTGGTGGGAATGCTGCTGTGAAAAACAGTTTGACAGTTAAAACTTGAAATGTTCATTTATCATATGTTCCAGCAATTCCACTTCTGGGTCCCCACACAAAAGCAATGAGTGCCTACATTTACATTGCACACGAATATTAATAGCAGCCATTATTCATGATAGCCTCAAACTGGAATCAACCTAAATGTCCATCAAGGCGAACGGATAAACTGTCATAAAGCCACATTATGGAATACTACTCAGCAAATAAAAATGTACAGACGATTGATGCAAAGCTCAATCAGAATGAATCTCAAAAACACTAATCTGTGTGAAAGAAGCTTGATACCTGAGAGTACATAACATAAGGGCCTATAACTTACATGAACTTTCTAGCAAAGGAAAAGCTATAGTCAGAAATCATATCAGTGATTGGGTGGAACTGATGGCAAATGGCAGAAATGTCCTACATAGAATTGAAGTGACAGCATATCAACAACTATCAACTTATGAAAGCACATTGAACCATAGACTGAAAACAAGTGACTTTTACCATGTGTGTGAATTATACTTCAATGAAAAATTTTTTAAAGATTTATTTATTTATTTATGCATATAGAACTGGGGTTCAGGCCAGAGGTGCAGGGGTCGGTGAGAGGATTTACCAGAGACAGAGTGGGGAGCAGAACAGGTAGATGTATTGAAATACACTGCTGAAGGGAACAGCAGGTAAGACAGTGGGGATCTGCTGTGCCATGTGAGTCACCTCCCTGGCCGGGGATCGAACTGGTGCTGCAGTGGAGGTGCAGCTTCATAGTGCTGTGCTTTAACCCACTGCACTACCAGGGAGGGCCCACTTCAATGGAATTTTTAAATATCTAAAAATAATAATATTAAAAGTAGAAAACAAATTGGTAGGCAAAGTTCGGTAGTAAAGCATTAGCTTGGTATGGGCACTGAATTTGGCAGTCAGAAAACCGCTTTCAGTTGGCTATATCACCATCCTACTCTGTGACTTAGGGTAAATGGACAACCTCTCTTTACCCCTTTCATTATTTATAACAATAATGGTACAGGGTAATTTATGATACAGTCTATGTCAGGCCTTGACCTGTTATAGTTAACCTTCACTCAATAGCCTCATGAGTTGAGCCTTATTAGTCCCATTTTATAGGTGAGGAAGCTGAGATGAGGGATGAAGTCCTTAGTCAGAGCTTCAGCTAGGGTTGAATGCTAATCCCAGGCCTTCTCCAGCCTATGCTGTGTATCCTACAGCTGCACTCTGGCCCTGCGTCCTTCCAGGGGTCCAGCTCTATGTGGCCCCCACCTGGCATTCACTGAGGTACCCCATACCTCCTGACTATACCAGAGCCCATCTGTTCTGCTGCTGTGGCCTCTCAGCTCACTCTCATTCCCTGGGGAATCTCAGATCCTTAGGGATCTGGCTTGACCTGACCATTTCATATCCAGGCCCGCAGGATGACATACCGCTCAGTCCTGGCTACCATGGGGAATATTTGCTTTGTGCTAAGAATCTGGCACAGTGTGGGCTGAGAAACAAGATCACAAAATATCACTGCTAGAAGTTTCCTTCAGAAAACACTGCTTCTAACTCTGACCCCCAGAGATGTTCTAGGGGCAGATAGATTGAGTCTCAGCTTTCTCCTCTTCAAATAGGTGTAGCCCCAATTTAAAAATCTGTTTTATATGCTTCACATCCAAAGACGATTTCCAAGGGTCAGGCTATGTTACTTTCTGAAAAGTTTGAAAGCTGCTGTTCTGTGCCAATTCTTGTTTTCAAGTACAGAAACTGGTGCCCACAGGGTGGAAGTAATGAGCTGAGGGTCACAGAGGTATTGACTGACAGATGCGGGAGGGACAGAGAGCTCTGGACAGGGAGCTGGGAGCGCTTTCCACATGTCCAATATAGCCTTGTGGACACCAGAGCTATTGCCTCACACACTTCTGTGCCATTCTTGAGGATCTTTACCTATTGTCTGGAGAAATCTGGAAGCCCAACTTTCCTCCCAAGGTTCTCCATCTCTTTCTTCTCACTTCACACTTCTCTGAGGCCATTCAGCCTTGGCAAATGCTCCTGGCTAACCACCTACACCACCCTGCCTCCCCAGAAGGCACAAATTGGAAAGAGGAAGGTCTTGATAATTGGAAGACAAGGGAATTGATGAACAAGACAGCAAAAACATATACCTGCACTGTCTACCCAAAAGTTAAATAAAGTTGCACACGGACAAAACAAAATTATATGGACTTTGCTAAAAGGGAGTAAATGAATCCTTGATCTTTACCTGTTAGGAATCCTCCGAGGATTAGCATAGCTGGGTTATAGTCGCTGTTCTTCTTGGAATAATGTTGTAACTTTGAGCTCTATTCCTTCAGCGGGAAATCTCAGTACACATCTTAATTTGCAAGGGGCAAATTTCCCCTATTAGGTTCTGTCAGCGTGCTGCTAAAAATGGTCCCTTGGTTGACTTGTAGGTAATTGATTCTCTGACGCTCACAACGCTTAGGAAAATGAAGGTATAAATGATGGGAGAGCCACGCAGCCGCCAGAGCGAGCGGAGTCTGCGGAAGTGGAGCAACGCCTTACAGCAGAGAGGCCACCACATCAGAGGTGAGAGGGGTGGCCTTGCGGGCTTGGTGGGATGGGGGCCGGAAAGCTGACCTTCTGATCCACTCAGAGACAACAAGACCAAAAGGTTCAACAACACCCTCTTTGCCCAAGGACTGGTGAGTACATTTGGGCCCCTGAGGGCTCTGGAATGTGCTTTTGATGGTTGGCACCATTTTGAGCTTGATCTCAGCCCATAGAAAAGTGGTGGGCCCACAGCTGTCTGTTGGAGGCAGATGAGGTCTCAATTCTCCTTGGAGGGTGTGCAGGCAGGCTTCCGGGGGAAGACATAAGCTGGCGAGAGTCTCCTGTCGACCGTGGGATTCTGCTATGGATCGGAAGGAGCCAAGTGACTGTGCAAATCAATACCGCTCATTGATCGCTCAGAACCAATTCAACATAATTGCCTGGAAATTGATAACATTTTGCCTTCTTGCTCAATTGCAGCTGTGCTTCTTACTCCAGGTTTCCGACACAATTATCTCTCTTTGGAGCGCTCCATTACCTCCATGCTTGTCTCTTGATCCTTGTTTTAATGATCCTGAGGTATCTTCTCCCCGCCCCTTACCCCTCTCCCATAAGCTGCCTCAAATCTTTTCTGGAAGGAGGTGGGGTATCATTCTTTTGAATGACAATTTAAGATGCTTCTTCATTAAAAACTTAAATCTCTTTCAACGTGAAACACTATTAGTGAAACAATTTATAAACGAAGCAGGATGCTAATGCTTCAGGGCTCTTAAATTACAAGGCAGAACATTGAAGAAGGGTAAATTTTTTCCCAGGTATTCAAAAGTGGCCTTGCTAATTTTGGCTCCTGAAACCTAGCCTCTTGTTAGTTGACAGGCGGGTGAATCCTTTGTGGCGACATCATTCTTGGCCACAAAGCTGGCAAAAATACCAACTGACATAAATCAAATACCTGCTTATCCGGAATCCAGATGACTTCAAATACATCTGATCACAGAATTCGTTTGTAAGCACAGCAGAAAGCTAATTGATACTCGTAATGATAGATAATAAGCCCTGAAATGACTTGGGAAGCCCTGAAGAGTAGCTGATGGTGAGGTGGATTTACACCACACTTAATTCGGTGAATTCTAGCTCCTTTGCGTGGTCATGTGGACCATGTCTGTCAACAGCTCTTTTGTCTGTGGTGACACAAACTTGAGTTTTATCATTCCATAAGCTGGATGACTCTTTCTCCCCATCCACCAAGTTGGATTTTGCGACCTCACGGATTAAGTTCTCACAGCCCAGACATTGCAATGGTTATGACCCATCCCTGAGTCACAAGGTTATGGCAAATGTTGTGCCACTTGGTTGACCAGATGATACAGGTGCTCAGTCTCATCCCAAATGGGTTATCTATTTACTATGACTTCCCCTTGCTCCCCCTCCAGTCTGCCCACCTATCACGTTATTTTCAACTCTTTAAACCAGTAGATGTGCATAGGGATACACCAACCAAGCAGGTGTTCCTGTTTGTCCCTTTTCTCCTTTCCCCAGAGACCCAAAGACAAAGTGAAAAAGCTTTCAGTTCTATTTTAGAATCGCTTACCACTTACAGGTGATGAGTTCCGGAGCACCCCATGCATAGGGAACGCCATGAATAGGGTATTGTCCAGGGAGGACGTCTGCTGCCTGGGAACTGGGGGGCCCGTTCTGAAGGGCCCACTCCAAAATGAATTTGCTGGAGCATCATGGAAAAAGCCCTTCTCTCTGGGCTCAACCCTGGGCTGTAAAATGCAGCTCGGGCTACCTGCTCTGGAGAACGAGTGTGAAAGTGGGCTGTGTGGGTCAGGAAAGCACAGAGGGGCTTTGGGGAATTACTTGAGGGAAGGGGCAGGAGGTGATGAGGCCTAGGGAGAGCTTAACCCAAGAGCAGGAATTTGAGTTTCACTCCCAGGGCTTCTGAGTAGGGGAAAGAGATGAAGAGTGGCCAAAATGTGCCCAGGTCTTTAAAAGATGAGCAGCATAGAAAACCCAGGCTGCAGCTGGGAAATAGCAAAAGCAGTGGTTGTGTCAAGGGCCCAGCCTTGCCTCCAAAAATCTCCCTGCTAGGAAATCTCATGGCATGGATCAGGCTGCTTGAAGTGGAGTCAGTGTGAGATAGTGTGATGAGGACAGTGGACTTGCAGAGCCTTGGTCTAATGCACCTCAAGGGCTTGCCATGTGGACGGACAGAGGTGCAGAAACTGGTGGCACAGCAGCTCTAGGGGCAGATGCCATGTTGTCATCTTTCTCTGGCCCAGTCCTTACCAGAATAGAAGCAGCTTAACAAGTATTTGCAGGATGTGGCGAGAAAAACACCTATCAAATAAAACAGACTGGCTTGGAGGCAGTGAGCTCTCTGTCATCCCCAGGCAGCAAGTGTTTGCATAGGAACTGGAGGATTTTCTGGGGGGTTGGGAAGGGAGAGGGTACACCTTAAGAAGGAGTTGATGACTTTGGGGAGCTCTGGAGGTTTGTGGGACTTGGGCTGTGCTAAGCAGTCCCCATGGAAGCTCCCCTGGGTCCCAAAGCATTCCCTGGGGGCAAGGGGTATGATGCCCTGCAAGGGCAAGTGAGCCCAGAAAAGGAAAGTGGATTCCACTCTTGCTGGCTCTGCTTGCTGGAAATCACTCCCCCCAGGACCAGGGCGGAAACAAGGATGGGGGCCATCCATGCATCTTGGGGCTAACTGGGGCTCTGGATGGGTCTGACCACCAGTGCCCGATGGGGTGCTAGCCTGCTGATGAGGAGCCAGAAGACCCACAGTCCAGCAGCTATTTCCACCCCAGGCAGATCTCTGTTGGCAGCTCTGGTGGAGCTGGGCTCTTCTTCCTGCTTACTGTTCTTCCCCTAATATTAGAGCAGGTGTCAGCAGCCCCAGTTAAGGATAATTATGTGATCCTTGGTGTGAGCCTACCACACCCGCTCCTCAGGTTCCCTGGTCTCTTCCTGGCAAAATCTAAACTATTCCTTCTTCTATCTAGCTATTCCTTCCTTCCAGTTTTCTGCAAAATAAAAACAGACAAGCCTGCCCTCAGAGTTGGTCTAACATTAGATAATCAAAGCAAAGATTTTTGGAGAATTCCCTATGTGCCAAGATACTTCAGTTATCTCTTCTCATCTACCGTTCACAAAACCTATAGTTAATAAGACTCCATTTTATGAATGGGGAAACTGAGGCTCAGAAAGGTGAAGCTACTGTCCTGGGACACACAGCAGAGCCCAGCTATGAAGTCAGATTTATCCTGTGCTGTTTGCTCCACTCAGTAGGTACCACACAGGCTGGGGGTGACAGAGGCAAAGGTAAAGTGCCTGCTCACCCACCCCTTGCTGCGGCCTGAATCCCTCCACGCCTCCAGGGCTCCCCGAATTCATCAATCCCTCCTTGAGGTGTACACTCTCCCTTTCAGCCCCCCCACAGAAAATCCTCCAGTTCCTATGCAACACTTGCTGCCTGTGGCCCTACAAGAAGACATTTCATCATTATCCTTAATTTTCCATTCAACCTTATAAGATCAGCAGGGCAACTTTATCGTGTCCATTTTACAGATGGAGAAAATCAAGTCAGAGCTTGTAATGGGCAAAGGTAGACTTGATCCCTGGTCTGTCAAGGTTTGTCTCTTCTTTCAGAGTCTGAGTTCTTTTTCCTAAACTACAGCTTCCCAAGGACAAAGACCAAGGCTTGCATGGAGCCCAGGCCATAGGTGGACGCAGCCAGCAAAGTCTATTCCTATGGCTAGGCTCCTCCTGACCCCCACCTCCTGTCACTTTCCAGGTGCCACTCTTGGGGAGGAGGATGCTACTCTGGGTGTTCTTTCTCGTGATCCTCACCCTTAGCAGTGGCTCCCACTGCTCCCCACTCTCCCTGCCCCCCAGGTAAGTAGTTCTGCCAGCTGGGCCTGGATTCCTGTGCCAAAGTCATTTGTACCATGGGGACGTCTTGAGTATGTGTGTGTGGGGGGGGGAGGCAGAATCAAGCCATCAGCAGGAGCCCAGCTGTCTCTTCCAGAAGTCCCCACTGCCATCTCTGGGAGGGGGCATCTAAGTTCCAGAGAGGTCATCCTTCTGGGGTCCCCCCCTTCCTGGGGATGAGCCAGGCAAAGAGCAACAAGGTGATGCAGCAAACAGCAATACCTCCCCCACACCCCACCTGGCCCTACCACCTGCTCTGTGACCTCTAACTCCTTCCACGTAGGATGCCAAGGTATGCAAATGCCATCTTCACCAACAATTACCGGAAGGTGCTGGGCCAACTGTCTGCCCGCAGGCTACTCCAGGACATCATGAGCAGGCAGCAGGGGTAAGTGGAAGTTCTTCCTGTTTTAGTGCTTCCAAATGCATCAGCGTTAGAAGGGAACACGTTTGGTCTCTTCCCTTGCACAGCAGCTGTCATTTCTGGACTAGCCATGGAAGACCCGGATATCAAACCTCCCTTTCCTCTATTAAATGACCACATGGTACATGCTTCTCCCATGCCAGGCTCCAGTAGTGGCAACACCGATGGCTGTAAACATGCCCCTGGGACTCTATGCCCGAAGCCAAGGCTCTGAACAGGGGTCATTCCATGGACGTAGCCCAGAGCTGGCACACAGTGAGCACTCGGTAGTGGTAGCCATTATTCTTCACTTTTTTTTTTTTTTAAAGATTTATTTATTTGTTCATACAGAACTGTGGTACAGGCCAGAGGCTCAGGGGCGGTGAGAGGCTTCACCAGAGACAGAGTGGGGAGCAGAACAGGCAGATCGACGAAGTACACTGCTGAGGGGAGCAGCGGGCGGGTCAGGAGAGGTCTGCCACGCCATGTGGTCACCTCCGGGGCAGGCGGGAATCGAACTCATGCGGAAGCGGCTTTAGATTCTCAGTGCTATGCTTTAACCCGCTGCGCCACCAGGGAGGGCCTATTCTTCACTTTTTGACTGCTCTCACAAGCCTACAAAGAGGTACTGTCCCCCCATGGTACAGAGCCTCTGATGGTTTGGAAAGCACCCACCAGAGATGGCAGTGACGACCACCGGACTTCACAGCCTGCACATTTTTTAATCTTTTTTTTTTTATTTTGAAAAATTCCAACTGTATAAGAATGTTAATCTATTTCTACATACCTTTCACTATATTCAACGATCCCTAATATTTTATCATACTTGCTTGCTCTCTATCTGTAGCTATAGGTCTGTATTCACACATAAACATGTATATATTATTACTACTATTCTGCAGAGTCATTTGAAAATAAATTGCAATCATCATGACCCTTTACTTCTAGGTACTTCTGCATGTGTCTCCTAATCCCTAAAAAAAATCATTCTCTTACATAATCACCGTATAATTTGTACTCAGAATCCACATTCTAATTTTACCAGTTGTCCCAGAGTGTCCTTGATAACAATTTTCTTTTCCCAGTCCAGAATCCAGTCCAGGCCCATGAGTTATAATCACTTGTCACGTCTCTTTAGTGTCTTTTCCTATGAAATAACTCTTCATTCTTTCACGACATTGACACCTTTGATTGGTAATGGCCGATTGTTTAAAGAATGCGCCTCAAAGTCGATTTACCTGATGCTTCCTCAAAATTAGATTTAGGGCATGCATCCCCAGAAGTGGTGTTGTATCCAGTTAAGGAGGTACCTGATGTCAGTTTGTCCCAGCGTTGGGGAGGGTTACTTTCATCATCTGTTTCTTATGGTGTCTACCAGGCTTCTCCTCTGGAATTTTTTCCCCTTTGTACTGAATCAGTAATCCATGAGGAGATATTTTGCAAATGTATATTTTGCAGCCTGTACGCCTCACTATACATATATTTCCTTCCCCATCATTGCTGGGTCTAATTCAGTTGGGTGGAAAAGTCCACTTCTGACATTAGAATAGCCTTAGGGATACACCCTGCTCTGCTCCCTTTGTCCTGGGCTTTTCCACGCCTCTCTTCATCCTACCAACATAGCAATCTCAGCTGTTTCTCTTTTTCTTACCAAATAGAGAAGGAAACCAGGAGCAAGTTGCAAAGGTACGGCTTGGCCGCGATGTGGACAGCATGTGGGCAGTCCAAGAGCAGAGAACATTGGACAGCATCCTGATGGCCTTGCTGCAGAAACACAGGTGTGTGCATGTGCGTGTGCGTGTCTGAGTTCCCACTGCATGGATTGCTAGATAAAGGTTACTTTTCCACAGGCCTGGGGCTCTGGCAAGAGAATAGGGAATGAGCCCCTATTTACACACATCAAGAACTGGGGAGAAACTGTGTGACAGAGACTACATCTTATCTTTTGCTGATCCGTAGAGTAACAAAAGGCCAGACGGGCCCTCCCTGGTGGTGCAATGGTTTAGGACACAGCATGGCAAGCTGGCTGCAGCCGCTTCAGTGCGAGTTCAATCCCAGGCCCCAGAGGTGGCCCACATGGCATGGCAGCCCTCTCCTGACCCACCCACTGCTCCCCTTAGCAGTGTATTTTGTCGATCTGCCTGTTCTGCTCCCCACTCTCTGGTGAATCCTTTCCCTGCCCCTGCACCTCTGGCTTGTACCCCAGCTCAGTATGCATAAATAAAACTTAAAAAAAAAAAAAAAGGCCAGACTTAGCACCTATGTCCAAAAAGGTAACTTGCTCAATAGCTTCAGGACAGGGCTCAGGAAACAGTATTTCAACAAATACCGCAGGGTCTTCTGCCTTGGATGATCTGAGGTATGCTTTGCAGGTTCACAGAATTATCAACCTAAAGAAAGGCTGACCCCTTCCAGAACCCTGGTAGACCAACGCTCATGAGAGGGAGTGACCATCATGCTCCATCTCCCCGAACTTCGTTCTCCCTGGAAGCCAGAGTAGATGAGGAATGAGATTTCCCATTTTACAGAAGTGGAAAACTGAATCAAAGGAGCAGAAGCTCATTCTCAGTCAGGCCCTAGCAGGCCCCAGACCTGCTCTACATCCCCAGAGCTTCTTCATATGGAGTTCCATTTCACAGACAATGTTTCCCCAAAACGCCATGACTGAAGAGATTGCTGTGTTTAGAGTCGAAATTTAAACCGTGAGCACAAGCATTTCCTGACGTGACTCTACCCGGCACTTCTGGGCCCATCTATTTAGCAAATCCAGTTCCCAACAGAGCTTTCCACATGCTCTCTCACCTTCCTCCGAACCTAAGTAGATACCAAGGGCCCAGAGATCTCACCAACCACAGCCCTGCAGACCTGTCAGCAGCTGCAGGCTGATGGGCAGACTGCAGGAGGGGCGAGATGCAAGCTGGGGGTGGGGTGGGTCCTCGGCCTGGTTCAGCAATCAGCTCTGCAGTCAGCTTCTGGTTTCCTCCTCTTGAAAGGAGGGTAGTAGGCTGATCACCTCGGAGGTCCCCAAGGCTAGAATTATAAAAACAATGCCTCTCTTATGTCTCTCTCAACTGGGATTAGGTCATCATTCTGCTTTATGGCCCCTATCAGGCCTTTCTGGAGTGGGGAGGACAAGCCTAAAAGAATGCAGGTTTTGTTCCTGCAGGTTAAAAACCAGAGGCTTCAGAGAACTAGTCACAGAGCAGCAGGGAGGGTGAGGCCGCTGCAGCCTTTGTCTGCTCCCTCTGCAGCTGCTGCAGCAGCCACCAGGCTGTACCGGTGGACCCGAGAAAACGTGAGATCAGAATGAGCTCTGATACGTTGGCAGTGTGAAGCAGAAGGCCTTGGCAGATGGCACATTTGCACCTGCCACACTGAAGGTAACAGGCTCGGCTTTACCCACCCTCCTTCCCTGTGAGCCCTGACGATGGGCTGGGGGCCCTGCTCTGGTGGACATCACAGGCAGAGTAAACAAGAGCTGAGCAGTGGATGACTTAATCTGTGAGAAATGGTAAGAAATGTAAGGGGTGTGGTGAATGTGGGCGCCAGAGATAATAACCTCATCTAACCCTGTCTGGGGATTAGAGGCGGCTTCTTCAAGGGGCAGTGACTGGCGGGGTGGGGTGGGGGGGTGGATCTCAGTGGGAGCCCAGGTGGCAGAGTCAGCTGAGACTGGACTTCTGCTTTGTGACACTCGGGAGAGCTGCCCCTCCTCCCCCCTTGTCTTCTCCCCACACGCAGCCAGCCAGTGCTGCCCTGGCATTCTTCACCCAGCTCCAGGTGTCCTGCTCTACCTCGCCCTTACTTCACTTCCCCACTGAGTTTGCTCTTTCCTTTTGCAACAGGATTCCCAAGGATGAAGACCAATGGTGTTTTCTATTACCTGCAGCCAAAACACAATGGTACCCAGTTAATCCTATTTAATTCCTGACCTACTTTTTCTTTATAAATACAATAAAAATCCCCATACTCATCTGCATTTCAATTTCATCTTCAGTGTGATTTTTTTTCATGTATTTTACATAGTTACATTTCCCAAAGTGGTGTTACAAGGTATAATTAAAAAAAAAATCGCTAACATTTACCAAGCAGTGACCCTGTGCTCCTCACCTAGTGTCACCCCTCTGGTTTCACAGAGAAGGAGCTGAGATACTGAAACTATAGCTGGATCCCCAGGCCACGGCTGACAATTGAGAGAGCTGGAATTCAAAACTCAGGTAGTCTGGCCAGAATCACACTCTTACCTGTATTCCTCTTCTCTCGGCCAAAGTTGTTCTTCATCCACTGGTGACATGCTGGTCTATAAGCAATACGGTTTATTAATTCAGCAAATATTTAGAGCACTTGCTATGAATCAGGCACTGTTCTAGGACTGGGGAATATAGTCACAAGCACACAAAGCCTGGTGGAGGAAAGTAATAAAGACCAGTAAATAGAGAAAATGTCACATGGGAGCAAATGGTAAAGGAAAATGAGATGCAGCGAGCTAGAGACGTTTTCTCTATAATGCATGTATGTGCTGTCTAATGGTCAGGGTAAGTCCTCACTGATGAGTAGACTTTTGAGTAGGAACCTAAAGGAAGGGAGGGAGTTGGTCTTAGTAATATCTTTGCTCCAGGTAGAGTGAAAACCCAACAGAGTGGCCCTGAGGCAAGAGTGAGGAAAAAGAAGAGCAAGGAGGTCAGAGGAGCTAGCTGGAGCAGTGTGAGTTGAAGGGAAGGAGGGGGGAGGGGGAGGAGGCCAGCTCCTGGGGACCTTTGGAGGCCACAGGCAGGACTTGGGATCTTACCCTTGGTCAGATGGGAACTACCAGAGTTTAAGCAGAAGATGGACATGATCTGACTTACATTTAAATTCTCTTCGAGAAAGGGTCAGATTCTGGATACATTCTTAAGACAAAACTTGTTTGCTGATGGATAGGGTGTGGGGATTGGACAGCAGTCAAAATTACTACCAAGTTTTTGGCCTGAACAACAGGGAGGATGGAGTTTCCATTTAGGAGCTTTGGTGATGGGCAGAGAATTAGGAGTCTGGGTTTGGACATGTTGAACCTAAGATGTCTATGAAAGGTCCAAGTGAGAATGTGGAGTCTAAGGGTCTGGAGCCAGGAGAGACATCTGGGCTGTCGGTCTGGCTTAGCTGCCATCACCAGTCAAATGACCTTTAACGTCAGGAGAGTGGGTCAGATCACCAACAAAGAAATAAAGGGTCCAAGGAATCACCAGGTTACCCACATTTGTAAAGTTTGGAGGAAAGATTAGGAACCAGCAAAGGAGCCTAAGAAAGAGCAGCAGGAGCTAGAGGGAATTGCAGATGCCAGCTGGAGAAAGTGTTTCCATTAGGGACCATAGCAAATGCTGATGGGTCAAGTCAATGGAAAACTGACCACGGAAGCCAAGAACAAGCTGGGCAGAGTGGCAGAGGTAAAAGTCTGATAAGCAGACGGAGAGGTGGGAGGAAAGTAGCCAGGGCTGAAGTTACATAGTCCTGGCTGTTCAAAATGGTGGCCTCCAGTTATGTCACTCAACACTTGAAATGTGGCTGGTATGAACCAAGACGTGCTTAAGGTGTAAAATTGGATCTCAAAAATGGTATGAAAAGCAAAACACAAAACATCTGAATAATGTTTTATACTGATTACATACAAAAAATATATTTTGGGTATATTGGATTAGGTAAAACATATTAAAATTAATTTCACCTGTTGTTACTTTGGTTACTAGAAAACTTTAAATCAACTTGTAGATGTGCTGTGGCCTGTGTTTCCCTTGGACAGAGCTGATAGATGGTTCTTTTGAATTCTGCCGTAAGGGAAGCTGAGAACTAAAGCTGTTACAGGGCCCCTGGAATCTAGTCCTTGTCTGTCACTTTATCTTACTGTTATTGAGTTAATCGATTATTGTTTGTTGTGAAAACCAGAAAACCCTGATTAGGCAATACCTGGCTTCTCTGCTACCCTGGTGATCAACCCCATAAAGCCAGGACCCCCACCACTGGTCTCAAGAGGAAAATGGAGAAATGGGCTCCCTTCCCTCAGGAACTCTGGTAAAGCCACTGGCCTGAGGTACCTATGTCAGTGATGACACATTTTTCTCTCCATGCGCCTTACCCTCCCCATGCCTCGTATTAGTCTCGGAACTTCCTGGGTGGGCGAAAATGCTCTGTATTTTGACTTGGGTAATGGTGGTACCAGTGAAGTTAGATGTAGAGATTCACTGAGCTGCACACGGAAGATATCTGCATTTTACCAAAGTAAATTCGATCTGAAAAAACAAGCATGAAAAGTCTGCATGAGGGGATATCTGTTTTGATTAAAGAAGAACCAGTTGATGGGGACTCAGAGATGGGCAACCCCACTCTTCTCTACAGTCTGGCACACGGTACCCCACCCAGATCCCATGGGCCTGGCAGGCCTCCCAGCAACACCCCAACTATAAAGCCAGCTAAGTTCTTCACAGGGTTTAGGCCATCTGCTCTTCCTGGGAGCCCCCCGCTTCCCCTCCATGTATGAATGTGAAGCGTGGGAAAGGCTCTGCAGGGGGCTACTGTGGCAGCTGCACTAAGGAGACAATACCAGCACCAGGGACAAAGGGGAAGGCTGGTCACTGGCGGCAGGGCAGTGCACTTCACCGAGAGGCAGGCGGAGAACAAGCCAAGGAATGAGAACAAAGGAGGAGACGGCTGAAGAGTGCCTGCCCTGGCTAGCCCCCCACTCTCACCCAGGCTCAGTCCCCTCCCCCAAACCCACCTGCTCATCTCTTCCCTTGGCCTGTTGGACAAAAGCAAAAACTGAGGGCGCGCTCAATCTCCAATTAGTTTTTCAAATAATGATCACTGGGACCTGTTTCTATTGTGGGTTTTGAGGTGAATGCAATTACAAAGGAAAAAAGCATGATGCCTACAATTCCTGGGCTTTATCACCACTAACTACAACACAGCATCTTGAGACTTGACCCCTTCCCACAGAGATGCTAGGAGCTCCCCATTCTCCTGGGGGTCCCACTTAAGATCCAGCACTACTCTTTTCCCTAAAATGCTCTAATCAATGGGGGACTTGTCACTTTAATGATGATTCCTTATGCTTGCATTCATTTAAATTCACAAGGTGGCCTCCCACCCTTTGCTTCATTTGCTCCCTCCCACAGACCTGGCAGAGGACTGCTAGCCTCACAGAGGTGAGGATCACATGACTCTGCAGGGTCCTACAGCTCCAGGGAGCAAAACTGGAACTGATTCCTGACTTGTGATTCCAGAATGTTCCTCTTATGCAGTTTCAAATCTTCGGGTCCCTTAGGAAATGTGAATCAATTGAATTAAAAGAACAAATATGGACCTGGTTCAAACTGTTTATTGGGCTCCTGCTAAGGACATATAGGAAATAAAAGTGATTATAATATCAGCACAATGAGTCAACGCTAAATGCCAGGAACACTAGTATGTTTTTTTTATTTTATGCATATAAGAACTGGGGTACAGGCCAGAGATGTGTGTGGGGGGGGGGGGGTGAGAGGATTCACCAGAGTGGGGAGAACACCTGGGTACAGGCCAGAGGTGGAGAAGGTGAGAATTCACCAGAGACAGAGTGGGGAGCAGTAAAGGCAGATCAACGAAGTACACTGCTGAGGGGAGCAGTGGGGAGACAGGAGAGGTCTGCTGCACCACGTGGGTTATCTCCCTGGCCAGGGATTGAACTCGTGTTGCAGTGGCTAGTGACAACTTGACAGCACTGTGGCTTTAACTCCTGCACCACCAGGGAGGTCCTGTATGTGTTTTTGATGTGACCTCATTTAATGGGAAACTAAGACCCAAAGAATGGTGCCTAAGGACACACGGTTAATCAGAAAATTCAAAGCTGATCACCTGGACTCTATGCTCAGGGCCTCCCTGGTGGCGTAGGGCAAGTCTCAGCGCTACCAAGCTACCAGCATGCCACTGTAGCCTGAGCCTGGCCAGGGAGCTGACCCACATGGCACAGAAAACCTCTCCTGTCCCACCCACTGCTCCCCTTAGCAGTGTATCTTAATCCCCACTCTGTCTCTAGTGAATCTTCTCACCTCCTGCACCTCTGGCCTACACCCCAGTTCTTGTATGCATTAAAAAAAAAAAATACTGTGCTTAGTATTCCATAGTGAAGAAAGCCAGGCACAGGCACTACTGTGATAGCAAAGAGAACCCAAAGATGGTAAATCAACCATCCTTATTTAGAACCACTACTGTAGGAGGAAAGAGACCAAGGTATAGGCTTGATTCCAAATTCAGCATGGGTGTGTGGAAACTTACCTGGACACATCAGGGGTAGCGGATCTTGGTTAAACCCACCTAATTGGATTTTTGCTGAAGACAGGTAGGTGGACCTCATCTGTTATCAATATGATCAGGTAGATGGAATGGGGAAATTAAACTGGGATTAAACTGACCTAGCAGGTTCTTGCAAAAACTGTATTTTATAAGGAAGTACACAGGTGGGCCGAAGGAGAGCCTGACTAAAGTCTGATCAAGCAAAGAATCTTTGTCGTGATGAATAATTTGAGCAAAAATCTTGTGGATTTCATAAATGAGGCAGTAGGCCTTTCCAGACCCACTGACCGACAGGCTAGCAGGTCCTCCCCTGGTGTCCTGTTTCAGAGCTGTGTCTTTCAAGAAGCTGCACCCAGTGGGTAAGACCAGAAAGAGCAGGTGATGTAAGTTTCTGGCTCTGCTATGTCCCAACACAAAATTCAAGTTCCCTGAAACTTGCCATTAATCCTAAAATAAAATCCATCCTCTTTACCACAGCCCTTAAAAGCCGAATTTGTTCTGGCTTCTAGGAATATTTTCCCGGCTAACTGCACCCTAGTTATACTGGCCCACTTTCAGTTCAAACATTGCCAAGCTCTTGCTTCAGAGCCTTTGCAAAATATTTTTTTTGCCTGGAGTGCTCTTTCCCAGTTCTGCAAAGGCTCCTTTTTCTTCAGGTGTCAGCTAAGCCTTTCCAATCCTCTATAGTAAAAATTGCTCCCTTTGAAGTCTGTCTCACACTTAAAATCACTCTGCTCTCATTCCCCCACTCCCTCTAACTTGTCGTGGCCCAAGGACAGGAACTCTATCTTCTTGCTCGTGGCCACAGCTTCAGACACAGGAGGGCCTGGCACACAGCCAATGTCTGCTGCACTCTATTCTGCGCCCTCCAGGCCTGCAAGTCTGCCTTGGCACCCCTTAGCCTTGACGGCTCTTTCTCTAGGAAGCTGTTTCTTGACCTCCTTTTCTCTAGTCATTGTACTTCTGTTCTCAGGCCCTGTGGTTCCTCCTCTACATCACTGTCCATCAAGCCTCATCCAGCCTATCTTCTAGAAGATATGGTTATAGGTGGGCAAGTCCTAGCACGGTGGCTCTCTCTACTCTTATCCCACACAATGCTGGCTACCCTCAACCCCCACTGGCACCCCCTGAGCTGCTGAGGTTTCAGCAGACCTAAGTAGAGACACTAGGAGTTACCCAAGAGCAATAGGAAACTGGTATCATCATCTCTTCCCTGTAGCCTGGGATAAGCTAATTATATGCAAGGTTCCTATAGTCCTAAGTGTACAGGAGCCAGGCAAGTGTCAGCTGAGTGCAGCTGGCATGTAGAAGGGCCCATGAGCCATGCGCTATGGGCCTGACACCTGTGAGGGGTAGAGTTATGGTAAACCAGAATCTAGGACTCACCCAAGGGGCAAAGGGCACTGCTGCTGATCAGCTCCAGCTGAGTCACCAAGGAGGCATAGGGGCGCCATGCTGCCAGCTGACCTTCTCCGTCAAGAGAATCCAAATCCCCAAACCTAGATTTTTATATGAAATGTCTCGATTTATAAATGCTGGCAACAAATTTAACTTTTTAAAAAATACTATGGATCAAGTGAACCATATCTGTTTCAGCTGGTAGCCTCTGGAAAAGGTGCGGTCTCCTTCTCACCCACATACGCCTCTCACCTGCACAAATTCCATTCAGAACTAGCCTGAATCCCAGTTAAAATCCCAAAGTCCAGTTAAACTGGAAAGCAATATGATTAAAGGAACTGTTACCCTCAAGTTCCACAACTACTGTTAAGATTACCTGTGCTTCAAAAGTTATCTAAATGATCATGTTTCAATTACTAGAATTAGAAGCAATGAACCACAGGACATTAGCACTTTGGTGCATTAAACTCCTTTAGTCACATGAGGCAAGTGCTATTATCTCTCTTTTAGCAAGGGAATAAAAAAAGGCTCAGAGAAGTTAAATCATTTGCCCAAAGTCCTTCATCCTAATAAATGGTAAGTACAGGTTTGTGGGAAACTTATACCTATATGTTTAACTGAACTATTCAATTCAATATTATTTCTTTCCAAGATGTTACATAATTCCATGTAACGGTGATGCTGGGTAATTTCGAAAGGAAACACTTTCTTGAGATGTATGTGCCTTGTTAGAGCCTAGAATAACTCACGTTGTCAGTCTTCCTTTATGACCATCCCTGGCCTTCCCCAGGGCATGTCAAGCCCCAATTTGTCAAGGAAAGAGCAGAAGGAAGCCTTGAGATACCAACAGGGCTGCTGTGTAGACAGCTGGTGCCATTGCTGGAGAAGAAGGGAGGACGCGCTGTTCCAGACAATCTTAGTGCCATTAAGAAAGGTTAGAAGAACCACTGTAAAAAGACCTGGAGAAATACGCTGGCCCATGCGTTAATGGTATTTTAGCAAAGTCCTTCTAAAAGCACTCTAGCAAATGTCCAATCAGTCCTTTGTTCCCATTATTCTCTTTATTCCAAAACAGATTAATACACAGTTCAACTTTTTAAATTCAGTATCTGGCTAAGTTGGAAATATTCACAGCATCTTGCTAGGGTATCTATGCCAAAAAAAAAAAAAAAAAAAGACTATCTGCACTCACAATTACCTGCCCCATGTTCGGGAAATAGAAAAACAACAAGTCAAAGTATAACTACAATTCTGACTTTTTTTTCTCTTTAAATAAAGTTCTTTTTTCATTCCTCTTTTTAAACTGTGAATTGTTTTGACTTCTTTTCTTGATACTCATTTCAGCTTTCAGAATTTCCTTCCTTCTTCAGGAATTAATGTGCTGTTCTGAAAAAAAAAAAAAAATGGAGGCAAATACAAAATTAATAAAGGTTTCAATTCACTGTTACAGTTCCTAACTGGTGACAAAAGAGACCTACTACAAGGTCCCATTCATAAGGGAATAATCATTTGTCTATTAGTTCTACTGATTTATGTCCCATTTCTGTTTCACAAAAGAACAAGAGACATCTAGTTCAAACTAAAGCTGATGACAATGTCAACTAAATGAAACAAACCTGAGGCTAAATAAGTAAGTGGTATGTGAAAATATGAGATGAGGTAATTCCAGGCACACCTCTCACAGTGCAAGGCCATAAAGACCATCAATTTCAACCAGATGAACAGAGAGCAAGACTTATAGACTGTTCATCTTCAATCCTCCAGGCTCCAGGCCCACCCACCAATACATGACCATCATGTGGCAGGAAGACAACATTCTGACCATTCAAGAGCAGAAACCCCACTGCACTCCAGCGCTGCAGTCACACTGGGCCAAGTGGTAAGACTCTGTCTAAATTAATTCTCAAAGCTGGGACTCAGATTACAAGAAAACTTGAGGAGGGGATAAATACTTCTCAATCTCTTTATTCCTTTTTTCCCGATGGCTGCCTTTCCCTACACTCGAAAAACTGACAGGAAAACACAAGAACAAAAATGACCATCTAGCCAGGCACTGCAACAGGAGGGTGACAGCAGCAAGGGTCTGGGTGGCTCTGGCGGGCCGAGAAAGGTGCTGACAGTCAGCCTCAGCAGGCAGCTGCATCCGGAGGTGAGGCTGATGTATGTTGACAGCGTCTTTCAGAACGGCAGGCTCCACACCAATCAATCAACACTTCCCACGGACAAGCACAGGCGCAGCACTGAGCCTGTGGGCCACAGGGAGTGCTCCGAATTCCCTGGCAACATTCAGAGGTTCCCAGGTACAGTAAAATGTATGCACTGCAAAATGAGGATGGCACGGGTATGAACTGGAAACAGCGGAAAGGTGAAGTCGGCCACGAGCCTCTAGTGTGGCCAGGCCACTATGCCCTCTTTTATTCCTGCTCAAATCAATGTCTGTCCTCACGAAGTTCCAAACTTCCAAATGATCAAGTGACTTTTCCTCCCTCAAGTAATACTACTTAGGGGTAGCAGAGTGGAGATGGAATATCTAAAAATCAAGAAAAAAAATCAATCGAGAGTTACCTTAAAGAATTAAGGAGCTCAACATTAAGCAGAAAAGATTAGTCCTGAAAGCCTATCTTGGATAGAAAAACTGTACTTTAGGACAAAACCCAAGGGATACGGCCAGGGGGTGGGGCAGGGAGGAGAGGCTCACTACAAAGGGCACAGGGACTTCCACAGGGAGAGAGAGCTGGTCTGTCTTGTTTATACAACTATAAGCTTGTCAAGGGTCACAGAAATGTAAACCAAAAAGGTGAATTGTATTGTATATAAATTAAACCTGACAAAATAAAAACCAGAGTGCTGGTTTCTTCATGTGAGGACTAGCTATTCCAGCTTATGCTTACACACACGAACGGTTCCACACTCTGTGCTTTGTTGACTGTTACTATTTTGAAGGTTAAAAATTAGACGGTTTCATTGCTTTGGCAAAGAAAGCCATTTCCAAGACACAGGACAAGAGGGACTGCAACATGAAATTCAAACTGCTCCCTCCTCTAGACTGAGCTGGTTCAGGGGCCTGCAAACTACAACCCACAGGCCAGATCTAGCCCACGACCTGTTTCTGTAAACCAGGTTTGCCTGGAACACGGCCACGCGCGTTTGCTTATGTAGTCAATAGGTGCTTCACATTACGGTGGCGGAGTCCAGCAACTGTGACAGAAGACCTGTGGCTACTTCCTACAAAATGCTCCTCCCTGGTTAGAGGAGCTCGTCAGTGAAAAATCAGACACTCTCTCCCCTTCCCTCCCTTCCTCTTGCCTCTATTTAGGCTAATAACATGATTAGTCACTTGACATTTTAGTCTCCCAGGGTAGAGCCTTGAGCTGTATCCTTAACTCCAGGAGCCCAGTTCTGATGTTGGCTTGAATCTGTGGCCATCAGTCCCGCACAATTTAGTCTTAACCAAGCCACACTGTTTGGTCCAACCAGAGGCAGGTATTACAAAAAAGCCTAGAAACAGTGACAGGGTGTGCCAGGATTTGCCACGGGATCATCATTTACTGAACTTAGATGTTCTGAATGGAACATTTAAGACGTTCACGTCTGGATCTGTCTTAGCTTTAGCTCTGCCCTCCTGAGAACACAGAGGGGGGCTGCTGCTCATAAGTAAAGTATGCTGCAGGACAGAAGGTGGCACAAAGCCAGGGAGAGCTGCTCTGCTGCAGTTACCCCATCGGTTGGGCTAACATGGGGAGCGTTAGCTTTTGCCCCCAGCCCAGCCACAGCCTGGTCTAAGAAGCTGGAAAACAGCTTGAGAATTAGGCTTTAGCGTGGGTGTGGTAGGGAGGGATGAGCAAGCTGGAAACTAGAGAGAACAGCTAACATGCATGAGGCGGGCAAGACGGGAGAGGGGCCCTGCTTCTGGGATGAGTCCACCCTTCATCTTTACCGTAGAGTCCTATATTTTGCCAATCTACTGCTCTGCTCTGCAGCGATCCTGCCAAAGGAAAGAGGATTTGAGAATCAAGAAAGGACAGTGAGAAGAGAAAAAAGCTGAGGAAGGAAATGACAAACACTCAACCAGAGCTTCCTTTAGGGCCAGTGACTTCCCCAGTGGCAGAGTTCACTCCAGGACTCACAAAGAGTGTGCTTTAACCTTCAGTGTGGGACTGACTGGAGGAAGCGGCGTGACAACCATGGTTGCTCTCCCTAGAAAATGTCCACAATTTGAGGATTCCAAATTAGGAACTTCTGGTAAGCAACACCAAAATCAAATCGTTTCCCCCACCTCCCCCGATTTTGTCTTGTGTGAACAAATTCCTGGAAAAAGAACTCATCAGAGTATTGCCTTCTGGATCCCTGAGGCCTACTGGCTGCTGTGAGAAACAGGGCTCCGTTGAGGAAAAACAGCTGAGTTCCCAGGGCTTTTTTGGATGCACAGCACAGCTATCCAGTAAAGGTTGCTAGAGGGGCAGGACAATGAGCCAGCTGCCACTGCGCCGCTAAGGGAAGCTCTGGTAGAACCTGGGTTACTATCAAGAAGTCAACGAGCAGCCAGGTCTCCATGGTGAGGCCCTCAGAAAGCTCACGATGGACACCTGGGCAGGAAAGAGGCCTGTTGCTCTCCCACCCGCTTAATGGTCTGAGAAAGCCCCTCTCTGATCTGACCAACTTGGAAAGCCACATGGGAGTACAGACTATTAAGTTAGATTCAAAAAGCTAAGTCCTGGAGAAGGAAAAGCAGGGCACGTCTGAAAATGTTAACTTCCAAAGGTAAAAGCAATTCTGACCTTTTCTTAGTGACCTTTATGCAGCTGAAATCACCCAAGTTCTAATAAAGTCCAATCAATGAGAAACACCTATGTGACATTTAAATTTGTCTGTAACCCAGGTTGGGAAGTCAAGCTGCCAGCAAGCTGCCATCCCACAGAGATCTGACCATTTGTGTGAACTTATGGTTGCTCTGGTCACATCTGGGCATGTGGTACAGGCTACAGAACGGTGCTCTGATGGGGCTGCTGCAAAACCTGCAGAAGCTTCTGAGACCAGCATGGACCAGCATGGACCTCACGCACAGGAGAAAAAGGTGCAGGAGTCTGTTAGGGGTTACAGAGGAGTAATGCCCTGAGCACAAGAAGAAGGCAGAATAGAACATGAGAAGAAAATTTTCATATGGCCAGCATATTAACAACAATCTCTGCCGTGTTATAATCCATTTTAATCTTCACAAAACAGTGGTCTCTATTCTCACTCTAATGTGGAGAGACAAAGGCCATGGTAGTTTAAATACATTTAATCACAAGGCCCTTTTCTAACTTAAAAGGCTTCTGCATCAGACTGGACTTAGGTATATCACTTGCCCCCACGGACATGAATCATTTTGTCATATAGTCTTGTTCAAAGAGCTAGGCAAACAGCTGGGAAAGCTATCTCTAATCCCTCTCTGGGATCCGGAACCACCCTAGCCTTACCTCTTGACTGCCTGGTGGGCCAGCATCCGGTTACCAGCCAGAAACGTCACACTGCCCAAGATGGCCAGATACTTCAAGGTCTGGAACATGTTGAGCTGAGTCCAGTAGACATACATGAGCCCCAACATAGCTACAAGAACAGGTGTCAGGACAGCTCATTAAATGAAACCAAGACAATGGCTGGGGGCATAGGAACTAAGAGCAGCGAGTGTCGGATCACATGAAAAAGTCTATTTTCTAGATTAGCTTGTCTGATTCCTATTATGTGATGCCAGAAAACATAATTCAATATAGGTTGCCTCCCAGTTTTGGCTACCAAGAAATCCAGTGGTAAAAACCAGAGCCTGGCTGCTCTGACTAACTTGCTCCATGTTCCAGTTCACATCTGTTTTCTTTAATCTAGGTTTTGCTTTAATGTTGCTGTCATGTTATTGTTGGGATTCACTTTTTTTCAAATTCTGAATGAAAGCATGTAGGATATAAATGAAAAATCTTTTCTACTAAAAAATTTTTTTGGATTATTTGCCACTGTAACTAGGAAGGAAACAAGGTGGTAGGTTGAGGAAAAAAGGGCTCAGAACTGCACAGAAGGGCCCTGCGTTCTGGTCCAGGCTCTGCCCTTCCAGGTCACTTAATTTTTCTGAGCCTAAATTTTCTCATCTGTCAAATGGGGATCATAATTCCTGCCCCAGTGACCCCTACCAGGGGTGTGATGAGAACAGAATGAGAAAATGTGAACAAAAGGCACCCTGGCAAGAAAAGTCATGACGCTAAACATTTATATTCAGGTTTTGTTCTCAGCTGACCCGGCAGGGCGATCACTCAAATCCAGTAACTGGACTGGAGAGAAAGGTCATCCTGTCAGTTCTGCCCAGAAGGATGACAGATGAACTCCAGCAGGGGTTCTTAACCATTTTTGAGGTCACAGACCACTGTGTGAAGCTGATCAAAGATAAGGACTCTCTTTTCCCAGAAAAATACAAATAACACATTTGCTTAGAATTTCAAGAGATTTATCTATGGACTCCTACAGAATCCACACACAATGGACACACAGAGGGGAATCCTGAAAGAGCCAAAGAAATTAGAAAAGAATCCTGAGGTCACAGTGCAAGGCATCACTGATCCAATAGTGTCGAAAGTCTCTGGAATGCTTAAGTGATTTGTGAATTTACTGTGTTGTTATGTTTAGGTCCTAAGTTCTCAAGAGAACAATGCAGGACAGCGTGTCTGACTAGGGAAGGGACTGCTTGCTATTACTGTCCAGACACAGCCGCCAGCAAATGTGAAGATCGATATGGTGGGGAAAGGTAACCTTTGGAAACTGCATTAAAGCTCTCATCCAGGAAGATGGCTCAATGTAAAGATAGGAGAAGTGAGTAATCTCTGGAAATGAACAGGGCTATTAAATGAGGGTAAATGGCCTGCCAACAGTAGCCGAGTACAATGAAACCCAATATAATGACAGCTGTTCTAAACTGATGGTCTAAACAGGTTTATCATCATATTAACTGCCCTAAAAGGCCAGGAGGAAGAGGGAAATGTTATGCTATTAAGTCATTATAGTTAATAGGTTGTGGGCCTACTTAACAGGGCTTTCGCGTGGGCAGGCTAAATGTCAGAAGAGGTTAAATGGAATTAGCAGCCGGGGGCGCTTACCAGCATGTCCCAGGTGAAAGATAATTGTGCTAGGAGCAAAAGTGAAGTTGGAGACATTGGCACCAATCCGGATCCACTGAACGATGCAGAGAAATAAATTAAAAAGACATTAGAACTTGAAAGGAAGACAACACAGACCATGTCGATGCTCATCCAATAAACAGCCCTACGGGTTTAGAAGTTCACACGTACCTGAAGGTCAGGGGATTTTTCCAAGTGATAGCCACCCAAAGTCCTACAAGAGAGACTGTTCCCTGTTTTCTTTAATGTTTTTGGTAACTCAAACCTGAACATCATTTTTAATGACAGCAAACTCTTCTATTTTAAACAGGTGAGACCAAGAAGCTGACAGGGCAGGAACAGTACTTCAGATGACAGCACTGACATCCCAACTGACTCTCCTAAGCATTGCCAAGACAAACCCATGAGCAGCTGGTAGGATGCATGCTTCTGCTGCAAATTCTAGGCCTTTTGAAGTTCTGATCACTCAAAGGTCTGGATCCTGGAAACTTGAGTTGTACCGTCCAGATTCAGGCTGACCAGTCATTTTTTTTTTTTAATAGGAAACTTCCCCAAAGTAAGATCTAATGACTATTCTTCAAAATTCTCCAAACTTATTAACAACTGATCCATAATTATTATTTTAAGAGACAAAGAAAATAAACCATGTTAATTTATTTTTAAAAATACGAACAATATAGTATAAAAGGTAAAAATTTCTTCCTCAGTACTCAAAATACCCTCTCCTTAGAGGTAACCAATGCTAGTAGATAATGGCTTTTTAAAGTTTTCCATCCAAAACATACTAACCTACCCTTTGTCTTCTTAAACTCAAGCAGATTATCTTGTCACATCAGCATTTAAATCTACCTCTTCTCTTAATAAGCCACATACTAATCCACAGTAATGATCTGCCATAATTTATCAAACACTGCTCCTATGAGGACTTCACGCTGTTTCTAGTTTGATACATCAAACCGTGCTGAAATGTACAGCCTCTATACTCTCATTTTTATACAGCTATCAGCTTTGGGCCTGATTTCTTTCACACTTGACCTCATCTAAACACTCCTAAAGAGCAACACAATTTATACACTTATCATGTGTAATAGCTACTAGGTACTTTCTCATGCCTCTAGTTAATGGATCAATTTATTTGGCTGCTCCCTCATAGTGGGGAATTTTAGTTATTCTAAAATTTTTTTGACCATCAGTTCCGGTCCCAGCTGCTAGACCCCTCTGGAGCTGTGTTGGGGTCAGAGCACAAAGCCTCCTTTGGAATAGCAACATCTGCTGAGGCTGGTGCCAGACACACACTGCCCATGCTAATTACAACTACTCACCAGAGCAAAGAGCAGAAGCAAGGGCGAGAGGATGAGAGCAGTGAAAGTATTGGACACCACTGTAGGGGGCCTCTTCTCAGGCTCTCGGAACAGGTGCTGCCAAAAGAAGACACACAAAGAATATTTTAGAATGTGCCCTCCCCAGAAAGGGCTGAAATGCCTCCCAGAGGCGGAAACCACCTAGCAATGACTTGCCACTTAGCCTTCTGCCTCTTCGCAATGACAGGAATCTGGATTCCAAAATGCTCTGTGTTGCTAGGGTAACAATGTCATATGTTGTCATCCCATTTAAGTTAACTGATAATAACCTCACTCTTATAAAATTTAACAGAATTCATTAGGGGTGGCTCCAACTATAATTCACCCCAAAGATTTCTATTTGAATCCAAACCAGAGACAAGGTGCTTCACCATTCTTTGCCTCAGTTTCTAGCTAGAAAACTGGGGATGAGAGGGTAGTGACCATCTCACTGGGCTTGTTAGGGTACTGCAAGGGCTAGCTGAAACAGGACATTCAACTCTGCTTTGTAAGTTGGAGTGTTTTAGAGACCACTTAATTAAAAAAGGACAGGTGCCAAAGAGTAATAGGATTCATTTTTAAAATCTTTCTACTGTCAGTAATAGCATTATTTAAGAAGATACACACACTCACACAAATTTCACATTTTTTTAGACTTTCTTCCAATGTGTAAACTTGTGGCCCTCGCCTGCTGGCCAATGTCCAGCCTTCCCAGGTCCACAATGAGGCAGTTCAGGCCCATGTGAGACTTCTGTCCCCAGAGTTTCAGCTCTCAGCTCTTCTCCACTGCCACTGCCACTAAGGGACTTCTAACCCCATCTGCAGCAGCCACTGTCACCTACTCTACCCTATAGATCAACCAGTGCCCTTCATCATCACAGTTATACCTTTAGCTATTTAACTGAATCTTCCATTCTTAAATAATGCTATTAACAGGAAGATTTTTTAAAAGAATCCTATTACTCTTGGGCACCTGTCCTTTTTTAATAGTGAAATGAGGTTAAGTGGCCTCTCTGAAACATTCCAACATTAGCTGCTATGTAGGTTTCCACATTACTAAGGTATGACGGGGTGGCTCCACCTCCATTTCCTAAGTAGTACCCAAATAATTTAAAAATTGTGTCTAGTTTATAAAATGCTCACAGAAACTCTTCTTTCTTTCCTTTTCCATTACCTATTATGAAACTCACAATAATCCAGCTGGGCTGGGCTGGGCAGGATTCTAATATTCATGTGCAAGAAAGGAGACTCTCCAAAGAGATGAAAGGCTTGCCTAGGGAAAGAGCACCCTGATTTCCTGGTTGCGCTTCCACCTGTAGGACCTTTTAGCCCAGACTGCCGCAGGAGCGAAGATGGCAGTTAAGACCCACCTGGTGCCAGATGTCAAGCAATGGTCTGAGGGGCTGCGCCTCCTAGATGTTTTGGCAAAACAGACTAGGGTTCTAACTCTGTGTCTAACTGCTTCAGGGAGCTAGTTACTGGGTCTCTGGGCCAGTGTTTTCAGTGCTGTAATGAGATTGGTATTTGTGTTGCCAAACTGACAGAGTAGTGAGGACCAAACTATGAAATATACAAACATGTTAAAACAGGAACTAGAGCCATGGTCCTGGGATGTCCTGCCCCTCTCACTTGCCCATTTCACAGTTTCATGTCTAGTGAAGAAGACTCATGGGATATACCTGAATCTCCTGCTTAGGGGTGAAAAGATTCTTGGACAGGACAGTGGACGGAGCATCTTCTTCTGGGAACTTGATGATCACATCAGCCTAAAAAAATAAGGACAGTCTTTAAAGGCTAAGGGCAGAGAAGGGGGGTGAAACTCATCATCATGGTATAGTATTCCCTGACTCACATTCAGGACATAACTGAGTAGAGCTCCAAGCAGTCCAATTACTTCTGATCCATTAGTCGCAAATTGAGGAAGTAAAAAATTCAATAATAAAGTATTTGTTCAAAATGCTTTATATAGCAAGAGTTCCAATTTTCTGCAGGTCTGATGAGTCCCACAGACCTGCTTAATACAAAAATCCCAGCTGGAACTTGGGCTGTTACGGTTGCAATCAAAAACTGCCTGGTATCCCTGGGAACATGATTTAGTCACATTAAAAAGAAAAATGGAAAAAAAAAAAAAAGAAAAATGGACTCTGATACAAGAAGCAGCCCAAAGACCAGAAAGGTAGAGTAACTTTGAACGCAGCACAAGAACTGCAGCTGGCCCTTTCTCTTGCAGAGGAAACCAGCCACCATTCAAAGCTTGCAATTTTGCTTCCGGTACCTGTGCAGCTCATCAGCCACTGCTTGACCAGATTCAGGTGCTTCTGTACCATGGACCCACCCAGGCCTCACTGAAAGCACCTATGCGCCACTCCCCAACCATCATCCCACAGTACCCAGAGACTATCTTTATAAATCTTTGCAATTCTTCAACTCTAAGGCTCAAACACCAAATCTATTGATGAAGTTTTCTCTTATCACCCCAATCAAAAATGAGACATGTAGGTGAAAAGCACCATGTGAACTATAACATATTTATAAATGCTGATTATCAGTTGCCTAACATTTTGCACATCTTATAAGTCACTATCCTATACCATCCTGAATTGTTACCAGAATCCAAAATCCTATCCTTCCTGTGAAGCTGCATTTCTCAAAAGTCAGGACTGTTACTACATCTGTGTATCCCTCATGTGCCTTGCTCAAAGACGAAAATTCTCATCCAGAATATTTTTTATAGAAATCCAGACTACCAGAGGCCATTAGGGCAAATTTATACCTCATTCATTCACTCAATTACTACTCAGCTCTATTACAGGCCAGACCAGTATATCCCTCTACTAACACTAAGGGAAAGAGAACACAGGCAGGGCTAGGTACTCTAGGTGAAGCACCCCATGCCTCTGAAAGGGAGCTGCCTGTGCTTGACTATGGTGCAGCCACTGATGCCTGGATCAAAGTGTGCTGAGGAACATACCACATTCCAAAGGATTGGATTCTTCAAAGTGGCATCCCCAATGATCAAGTAGAGAGTGTAGGTGCCAGATGCAGAGTCGAATTCGATCTTTCTCTCAGAGGTGTCCAGCTCAAACTTGTAAACATTCTTGCTGTCCGGCTCAGCAACAAACACCACTTCCTGTCCAGTCTTCTGGTTATGAAGTCGGACGAATGTCTGGTGAGAACAATAATACAACTTTTCAGCTGGCAGTTTCAAAACTCCCTCTGGTCCAAAGGCAGATCAATGAGGCGGCAGACTATTACTCTTCTGTCACCATGAGAACATGGGTTTTCATGCTTTAGGCGATGAGGAGTGGCCATCCCACCCAGGTTCCCAGCTCAGAGATAAGAGATAACTTTTTGTCGGGATGGGGAAAGAAACTTAGGAGTCCAGCCAATTCTTAACTACTTGGAGGCTGAAATGCCCCGTTTGTGCATGATTTAAGCCCTTTGCTCTTGCTTCAATTTCTCCTTCCTGCCAGCCTTTTGGCCACTTTGCTGCCCAATTAACTTCTTCACCAGAGGGTGAAAAGAAGGGAAATGAGGTGGAACTGTAAGAGGCCCGTTTTCAATTTCCTAGTGCCTCCAGCTAAAGATTTAGTAGAGGAAGCTTAGGGATTGAAAACAAGGCAGAGTTCTAATCGAGTAGAGTAGCCTGGTGTTGGAGAACAGGCACTGAAGATACATTAGGTTCCACTAACCTATTAGCTAAGCAGGTTCCTTAACCTCCTTGGGCATCAATTTTTTTCACCTTTAAGATAGAAAGATTAACTTCTACCAGTGGTATATCAGTGAGATGATTCACAATAACATATGCAAAGCATTTTAGCACAGGGCCTGGTATATACTCACTAATTAGCAAATGGTAGTTGATATTATCAACACAATGACATGATGCTAATCACCTTATCCTCCCAATGACATATGAAATGAAGGTTTCTGCAGCAAAACTTAATGGCCTCTCAGAGCTTTTCTTTCGAGTGTTTCAAGATAAAGCATTCTACAGGGTCAGTAAGGTTGGCTCCATTTTACAAATCATAAGGTACAAGCATTAAATGAGTTGCCACCATCAAATGGCCAGTGCTGGATCCACAGGAAATAACATAAATCCCCTCTGTGACTCTCACTTGTATAACAAAGAACCACCATCAAAGTATGTATTTAGGAAAGGGGCCCAGAGATGTGAAGCACCTTGACCAAAAAATGGGAGTTAGGATACCCCTCTTGCCTCAGGAAGTGCAGGTGGCAGCTGGGTTCTAAACCACTGTTTCTAAAATAGAAACTTGAATATGGGACAAGTATTCAGTTTATCCTTCTACTAATAGTAAGGGAGAAAGTACTCTACTTCTCCTCTAATTCGCCCTGGCTAATAACCCCAACCCCAATTTAGTCTCATAATTTCTTCTCTCTGTATTCTTTCTTTCCTTCTGCTGTCTGGTTAGCAAATGTCATTTTGAGAAGGAGATGGGAATGCTAAGAGGTAGAAGTGCTTAAGATCAGTTAGCCAAGGAGTTTTCAGGTAGAAGAGAGAGAGAGCAGAGAAGTGGATGTGGAGACTGCTATTCTGGGGCCTGGGCAAGAATCAGAAAGCAAAACGGTACCTAAGTAAATCCTCTCACCTCAGTGCTGGGCCCTGAAGCTGCCTCTCAGCAGGATATAAATCTGCTGACTCTTGCTAAGTATCACTATGAAGCACCTACACCAGACCACTGGGTCCCACATTCTTTCCTGTCTTTCAGCATACAAAGTTTCTGACTTTCCCCTTGGATAAAACAACTGTGGGTGGCGCAGGGCTGAAAGCAGTATCCCCAGTCAAGGGGAGTGACAGCGGAGGGGGAGGTATCTGTCAGGACAGGAGAGACAGCAGTGCTCTGAGAACAGGGAAATCAAGGAAAATAAATGTGAAGCCTCTTTCACAGTATGAAGCGGGTACAAGTTTAAAAGGGCTATTCTTCAGATTCTCACAAAACAAAGTAATGCTTTGGATCCACTGCCTAGGTTCTCCTTGTTTTCCAAATTACTTCAACATGTTTGGTTTTTTTTGGTCAGAAAGAAAAAAAGCTTCAAGTAGGCCTAACTTGTTTTTAACTACTTATTGTCCAACACCAGCCCATCTTTTAAAAAGAAGAATGTGTTCCAGGTTGAGGATTACAGTGGGCCATATGGGGAACCTGCAATCTTCTACAGTCAGTATTATATACACTAACACTCATGAATGTTTCAGGCAAACAGAGCAGTCTGGACTTCATTCTGACCTGGTGAGGGGTGAGTTCAGTACCAGTGTTCACGTCTACCAGTTGGAAGAACAAAGCAAAGTTCTGGTGGCTGTCAGCGATGAATGTGCCCTTGGCTTTGGCTGGGTAGGTCACCCTGAAATGAAAAAGACAGTCTTACAGTAAGTTTTCAGAGAGTATCTGTAGAGCTTCAAGGACAAAGAAAATACAAATATCACTTCATTGTCTTATCTTCCCTCTCCTCTCTTGCACTCTACTTTAGCTTCCCTATTGTGGAGAGAGAAAAAGAGCACAATCTCTGCAGCCTGGGTGCAAACTGGACTGATAAAAGTGAGGAAAGCACAGAGTAAACTTTCATCCAGGCCTGGGGAAAATACAATGTGTGGAGGCTCCAGGCTTTCAATTCAAGAACCTAAGTTCATAAAGCTATCAACTCAATGGCATCAGGCAGCAGTGTGGTTCATGTGTGTCCCTGTAGAGTGGAGGCAGACCACAGGAGACCAAGTCTCAGGACTGATGTCAGCGGCCTATATGAGCAAGGTCAAGAGACAGCATGTGGAAGATGCAAAGGAAAGGATACTTGAGCTTTTACTTTCTCCAACACTGTTATTTTTTTCTCTTAGACACCATTTACATTTCTTTCTGCCTGAAATTGGGTTTTAAATTATTTATAATATTCAAAGAAAACTGTTTGAATAGCCATTTCCTGGGATTTTAGGTTAAGATGGTGAAGGGTATAGCAAAATGAATGGTTATAAAGTCTATATTTTATATTTAGACTTATATTTATATGTAAAACCAACTCTTAGATTATATACCGCAGTAAGCTTTGCAAAGTGCTCTCACAGGTGTTATTCCAGCAGGTCCTCAATAGTGCTCTCCATTTCAATGTCACTGTGAACATATACAAGGCAGAGGCAGACAGGCCAACCCTATATGACTTAAGTGGTCTTGTGGGCCATCTTGACAACAGCTACCCCATGTGGATAAATACTGGCTCTAAACTATACCTAGAGGTGTGTCTCCCTCCCCACGAAAATGAGGATCTGGGAAAAGGCCAACAAAAAGACTCCGATTCATTAGGAACCAACACTGTGACTGACTAGTTGTGTCTTCCATGGGCTTGGCAAAGGGAATGGTAGTCCTAATGTGAGTATCTGCCATCTCAATCTTAGAAGGCCACCAAATGAACTTGGACTACAGGCCAGAGTTGCCATGAAAACATTAAAAGCAAATTCAGAATTATGAAGGCAAAGATCAGTCCAGAGCATAATCACAGCTTCCTTCACTGAGATAGTCCTGTTTTTAAAAACTGTCACCTGAATTAATCAACACACTTGGTAAGATAGCTGACTGACTCGAATTTACATTCTGAGATAAGCTCCTTATCTCACTGTGGACAGAAGCAGATAGTTTTTTCAGGGACTGACCAATGTATAGACAACCTCCAACTCTGCCTGGGTGTCCTGCAGAGTACTATGCCAGAACTATAGCCTCTTCCACTTGGGGTACAAGTTGGATCACTACTAACAGAAATACCTGAGGGAACAGGCACCTACGTGTGCTCTTCTCAACTAAAGTTGGGGGCCCCTGTGTGTCCGGGTGTGATCTCACTTACCGGGTGGTTTTTGGTGCAATACTCTGATCCTTATCTACAGTAGAGAGATCGACATTTGTGATGCCGACTTCAGTAGAGATCTTGACTCTAAGCTAGAGTGAAAAACAGAAGAAAATCTCAAGTCAAGTGGTGAGCATTCCAGGAATTACCGAACTTTTCTACTCTTATTATAAAGGCAGGGGGAAAAAATCCAAAGACAAGTGTTCTTCACTGTATAGTAAAAGGGTCAACCCAGCCAGGCACCATTCTCCATCTCTCCTATTCTGAGGCTGAATAACTCCATATCTTATCCCTTTTCTTTTTCCTTCTCTGACTTTGGATGGATGATATGTATTTAAATGGGGGGGGGGGGAGGAGAGAAGGGAAAAGAAAAAATAGCTAATGTCCTTTAAAATAAGGGGAAAAAAATCCTTAAGCAATAATCTTCAAATAATTTACATCAACAAATGCTCAAATTCCAAACACAGCTAATATTTATGGTTTATAATGTGCAAGGCATTGACTTCACAAAGATGATCTCAATCGGCCCTCCCTGGTGGCGCAGCAGGTTAAAACACTGCACTGAAAAGCTAAAGCCACTTCCGCATGAGTTCGATTCCCGCCTG
>NW_004567123.1:17025252-17026426 GCF_000260355.1 Condylura cristata
TCCCCTCAGCAGTGTACTTCATCTATCTTCCTGTTCTGCTCCCTGCTCTGTGTGGTGAACCCTCTCACTGTCCCTGCACCTCTGGCCTGTACCCCATTTCTGTATGCATAAATAAATAAAGTCTTTAAAAAAAAAAAAAAAAGACAAGGTCCTACTCCAAGTGGAATCTTTGCGAGTTAGCGTGTGATTCTCTTACCCTTTGCATGAACACACAGTTTGCATAGCGAGGCTCACACTTTCTGGGGTAAGGACAATGTGGAGCAGGGAGTGCAGGTGAAACAGTAAGACACCCAGAGTATGCAAAAAAGAAACTAGTTATTGAAGTTTGTTATCAGCACAGTTCATCTTTACTTTCCAAGTGCCTGAATTCTACATGTTCCTTATAAATGTTTATAAAACTAAGCTAGCCAATGCTAGTAAACAGGGAACTATTTTAAAATTAGAGTAAGATAAATTTGAAGTTGCTTCGCAGGTGGTAGATGGCTTTAATGTGATGTTAGGAGCTTTCACCATGGTATACCATGGCCAGGATCAAAAAGAACTGGAGTGGAAGTATGCAGCCCATCAAACTCGTCTTCAGATTCTGGCAAAAAGAGATCTTGGAGCCAGATGTGGCTTTATGAGAAACTGAATACTCAGTTACACGGCTGTATCACTGCTTTTGATGAGTACATGAGCCTCATATTAAATGATGCAGAAGAGATTTAATCTCAAACAATGCCTAGAAAACAACGGGGTTGGATCATGCTAAAAGGAGATAATATTACTCTGCTCCAAAGTTTCTCCATTTAGAAATGACCAATAAGGTCAGAAACTTGATGAGATGGCAATACAGTTTGTTTTCTTAGGTGTCTTTTGTCAGGGGTATAATATTCAAAGATTTGTTCCTACTGTCTTTGATTACTCTTATGTTATTACCAGATGACAATAATGCTGTGGAATTTTTACTTAAAAAGAAGAAATAGGCCCTCCCTGGTGGCGCAGCGGGTTAAAGCACAGCACTAAGAAGCTAAAGCCACTTCCGCATGAGTTCGATTCCCACCTGCCCGGCAGGTGACCACATGGCGCCACAGACCTCTCCTGACCTGCCTGCTGTTCCCCTCAGCAGTGTACTTCGTAGATCTGCCTGTTCTGCTCCCCACTCTGTCTCTGGTGAAGTCTCTCACCGCCCCTG
>NW_004567123.1:17026526-17074380 GCF_000260355.1 Condylura cristata
TAGATCTGCCTGTTCTGCTCCCCACTCTGTCTCTGGTGAAGTCTCTCACCGCCCCTGAGCCTCTGGCCTGTACCCCAGTTTTGTATGTACAAATAAATAAATCTTAAAAAAAAAAAAAAGAAGAAATAAATGTATATTTCCTAAAGTAAGAAAATATGCTGAACGTCTATTTATGGGAAGTTTTTGAGTTAAAAATTGACTGTATGAAAACCCAAGGCACTTTTTATGTGCAAACATATTTGTGAGCCTTCCAAATATTTGCTAAGCTTGAATGAGATCCTTGCCAAATACACTGGTTTATAGTCTAAATGAGGATCAAGGAAAAGAAATAGAGGACTGGACCACTGAAGGGCAGTTTTGAAATTTTTCTAAAATGCACTATTCAAGGTGTGACAGCCTTACTTCGAGGGCAAAGAAGAAAATTTAAAAAATGGATAAAGATAGCTATCAAATAATTCCTTTTAACAGCCTTCACTTCTGCCTCCATAATAGCTATTTTATAACAACAGCCTCAATTATCAGACTGAAGAGGGGTGTTCAGTTTTGCTTAAAAAATTAAAAAAAAAAAAAAAGCCAAAATGTAAAAGACTACCTGAGGCAGTAAAAATAAGAATAATATTACCTTCTACTTTTGAATACACAGCCACCAACTGGCAAATTATAATTAGCATCACTGCATGTCATTAAATCTAGGCAACTAGGTGAGTTATGACGGCAAGTATGGGGAATAAGCACTTGAGGGAAGAGCTGGCAGTCTCAACATTGTTCCCCTGGGTCCTCTGCTGAACGAACAGCCTCACAACTCTTATTAAGACTTGAAACCTAAGTGTACTATATAAAGTTCTATGTAGGGAGACACTGATACCACTTCCATTTGAAGAAAAACTGAAGTGGAAAGTTCAAAGAAGTAGCCAAAAGAACTTTAATTAGGACACTGACTTTTATCAAGAACCCTAGGAAGGCTACCTGGAGTATCTGGACTACCTAGCAGCAGAGGACACTTTGAGTTGGCAAGATGCACTCCTTATCCAAAGAGAAAGCACATGTACAAAGCATGATGACAAAAGACCAGGCTGCTGCTTAGTGGTGGGACACACAAAGTGCTGTGGAAACAGAGGAGGGAACACCCTGGGCTAGGACTTTTGTCAGGAATGGGAAATGCATGGCAGGAACCTTCAAGCAGTCCTGCAGTTTGGGGGGAGGTAGGAGTTAAGCAGTACGCCAAGCTATAAAAATAATTTGTGGCCCTCCCTGGTGGCGCAGTGGGTTAAAGCACAGCACTGAGAATCTAAAGCCGCTTCCTCATGAGTTCAATCCCCGCCTGCCCCAGAGGTGACTACATGGCATGGCAGACCTCTCCTGACCCGCCCGCTGCTCCCCTCAGCAGTGTACTTCGTAGATCTGCCTGTTCTATTCCCCACTCTGTCTCTGGTGAATCCTCTCACTGCCCCTGAGCCTCTGGCCTGTACCCCAGTTCTGTATGCACAAGTAAATAAATCTTTAAAAAATAATAATAATTTGTCTTCATAGATACCTACTCTGCCATTTTCATTAGCATTAATCAGAAAATTTGTTCTTCACTTCTGTGACTGATCTTCAGGGCTCACTCATTTATTTATTTTATTTTTTAAGGTTTTTTTTTTTATACATATAAGAACTGGGGTACAGGCCAGAGGTATATGTGGGGAGTGGGAGGGAAGTTGACATGATTCACCAGAGACAGAGTGGGGAGCAAAACAGGCAGATCAACTGAAATACACGACTGAGAGGAGCAGCAGGGAGACAGAGGAGGTCTGCTGCATCACGTGGGTCAGCTCCCTGGCTGGGGATCAAACTCATGCTGCAGTGGCTGCAGATAGCTTGGTAGTACTGCGCTTTAACCCCCTCCATCACCAGGGAGGCTGGCCCCCGGGCTCACTCATTTAAAAAAAATTGTAAATGTGGTCCTGAAATCATTGTCCCGCTCAAATGTCCACAAACAGGAGACTAATTAAATATATAATGGCACATGACAGTTATGAATTACTACAAAGCAATGAAGAACAAGGTAGGTTTCTATGGCAATATTATCTCCTACTTTTGAACACAGCCATCTACCTGTTGCTGAGTCTTGGCAACTGGATGAGTTATGGCAGGGGAAGATGGGGTGAAAGGCATCAAGTTAGACCCTTGAGAGAAAACTTAGGAACCTCTGTGTTGAATACAAAGAATACAACTATTTGTAAAATGTTCCCTTCTGAGTAAATAACGAAGGATATGCCTACATTTGTTGACATATGCATACATACTTCTTTTTCTTAGTGTACATGGATTCCCCCAAGGAGAAGGATAGATTGCAAGGATTCTTGTACTTACTTCATTATATAACTATTTGGGTTTTGAGGTTTTTCTTTTTTTAAACTACAGGCATATTTTACAAATTTTTTAAGAACATGGATATGAGTAATGGAGACTCTGTCACAGACTTTCTTCTTTACAAACATTATTGCATTCATTGTGAACATTAAAATCACTCTCTCTTGCAGCAGATGAGTATACACAGATATTTAAGTACTTGAAAGAGGCCTCCTCAATATCCTAATCACAGTGACAAGGAAGTCATAAACTTTTGGGTTTTCACTTAGAATCCTGACTACAAATTTTCAGCAACACCATGGTCACTTAAACTGCTAATCAACATGTTTATTCTAGAGACATCGTCAGCATTCCCAGACAATACACGACTTACTAAATGACAAAGGGAAAACTGCCGTAAACTTAAGTCATTTTTGTTTGCAGTGCTAAATTTTAAAGGCCCACTAAGTTACAGCTTTTTTGTTGTTGTTGCCAGAAACACTATAGGGCTGTTTAAAACAAGTCTGTCTGCCATAGAATGGAAACCATAAAATACCTGGAAGCAAAGATGGGCCAAAAACTACATGACATACACTTCAGCGACATCTTTAAAGAGAGAGCACCCAATGCAACGATAGCGAAGGCAAGGATAAATAGATGGGACTACATCAAGTTACAGAGCTTCTGTACAGCAAAAGAGACATTACAAAAAACAGACATCCCACTGAGTGGGAAAAAATTTTCTTACACAAAACTAGCGATAAAGGATTAATGACAAAAATATATGGAGAGCTGATGAAACTCAACAAAAATAAACAACCCCATCAAAAAATGGGCAGAAGAGTTAAAAAGACACTTCTCCAAAGAGGAAATGCAGATGACCAACAAGCATATGAAAAAATGTTCAACATCACTTGTATAAGTGAAATGCAAATTAAAAGCACAATGAGATACCACCTCACCCCAGTGTGAACAGCACATCTTCAAACAACTAGCAACAACAAATGTTGGTGAGCATGTGGAGAAAAAGGAACTCTCCTGCACTGCTGGTGGGAATGCAAACTAGTACAACCACTATGGAAAGCTGTTTGGAGGTTCCTCAAACTGCTTAACATGGAGCTTCCCTATGACCCAGCAATCCCACTCCTAGGTATCTACCCAAAAGACACAAAAACACTGATTCAAAAAGATACCTGTACCCCATGTTTATTGCTGCTTTATTTACAATTGGAAAGACATGGAAACAGCCCAAATGCCCAAAAATGGATGACTGGATTAAAAAGATGTAGTACATAGACACAATGGAATATTACTCAGCAACCAAAAAAAGGCAACATATGTCTTTTGCAGCAACATGGATGGAACTGGAAAAGATCATGCTTAGTGAAATATGCCAGAAAGAAAAGGAAAAATATTGGATGGTTTCACGCATAGGAATATAACAGAACAGGCGAGAAAATAATGATAATGATGAACAGCTATATACCAGAGACATTTTGTGGGGGTGGAGCGGGAAATGGGATCAATAACAGTGGGGAGAGGGAAATGCATGGGACTAGGGTGATGGCATATGGGTGATTTGGTGATGGGAAGCCCAAGGGAATTGCAATTGAGATGGAAAAATGCACAAAATTATGTAAAAATAAACTATTATATAAAACAAAACAAGTCTGTCTGCTCCTACAATGTTACCACAAATGGGTATCTGGAAACATTCAGAAGAAAACCATTTTTATGCTAGTCAAAAGCAAACGGAGAAACAGAAAGCATCACAACCTTTTTCAAAGCCCGGTTGTAAAGTATTCAGTGTCGTATCCCTGTTGGCTAGCTGCATCTTTCCTCAAACCAACACTACAGGATCAGTTTCTCTAGTAGAAAAGGGACCTTTTAGCACTTTAAATGAAGCTAAGCCTGCCTTACGGTGAAGCATGCTAGCAGTCCTTTCTTTGCCTGTGCTGCCTGCCACACACATCTCAAACAATGTTTTAAAGTGAGGAAATGCAGTGTTTCTGCTGTGAGTGACAGCCTCCCTGTTTAGCTAATTACTGTTAAAATGATGGTGCATTAGGGGCAATTAATGTTAATGACAGTTTCTAACATCCACGCTTCCCCTGGTAACAAGCGCTGTGACGGCTTCCACACCAAACCACCACATTAACACATGCTGACCAGTATCGAGCATCTCAGAATAAACAGGACCTGCTGGCCTGCTCTGAGGCTCACAGTGTGCCTATTACTGAAATGACAAAGCTACATGTGTGAAAGTGGTCAGAACATTCACACACGGTGTACACATACACATAACTCTAACATAATGAAGAGGGAGAGAGGAGATTTTATAACACTTTTTATTCCATTTACTAGGAAGGAAAAGGACAGAAATGGCCTCAGTGAAAACTTAATAACATAGGAGTAACTGCTATTAACCATTTCTGCTAGTTAGTACTCAATAACTTTTCCAGCAACCATGGAAACAACTGAACAAAAACCAGATTTTAAGTTACAAAAAGCCAAGCTGTCACAGTAACTGAGACAGCACAGTACTGGAATGAGAACAAATATACAGATTAATAGAATAGAATCATGAGTCTAGAAATTAACTCTTACATTTGTGGTCAACCTCTTTTGGAAAAATATATGAAGTGAATTCAATGTGTAAAGAATAGCTTGTTTCAACAAGTGGTGCTAGGAGAACATACAAAGAAGGAAGTTGGTCCCCTACCTCGTATCATATTAAAAAATTAACTCAGGGCCTTCCCTGATGGTGCAATGGGTTAAAGCGCAGCACTGTGGAAGCTAGCCACAGAGCTTCATTTCAGCTCGAGTTCGATCCCAGGCCAGGGAAGTGACCCCACATAGTGCAACTGACCTCTTCTGTCTCACCCGCTGCTCCCCTTAGCAGTCAGTCTGTTCTGTTCCACTCTGTCTCTCTCCCTTGTCAATCTGCCTGTTCTGCTTCCCACTCTATCTCTAGTGAATCCTCTCACTGCCCTGTACCTCTGGACTAAACCCCAGTTCTGTATGCATAAATAAATTAAAATAAAAAATTAACTCAAAATGGATCAGAAACCAACATGTAAGAGCCAAAGCTATAAAATTCTTATAAAAAACAGGAATAAATCACGAGTTTGGCAATGGTTTCTTAGCTATGACACCTGAAGTATGAGGCAATGAAAGGAAAATAGAAATTGAACTTCAATTTCAAAACTTTTTTGCTTAAAAAAAAAATCCATAAAGTGAAGAGATAACATAGTGTGAGAAAATACGTGTCATGTACCTAGTCAACTTGTATCCAAAATATATAAAGAATTCATACAACTCAATAGTAGAAAGACAATTAATGTAATAAGAAAAGCAAGTAAGAGGTGTGCAGGTTGGAAGGGAAGAAATAAAAAGAGAAAAATACATTTTTAACAAAGGCTCTTAATAGACATTTCTCCAAAGAAGATATGCAAATGACCAATAAATACACAAAAGATGTTCAACATCATTAGCCATGTGGATTAAAATCACAAGAAACCACTTTTACATCCATTAGAAAGGCAAGGATAAAAAAGAAAGATTTGATAAGTAGAAAAACTGCAACCCTCACACACTGCTAGGAGAAAACTGTGCCCTGCTTTGTAAATAGTTTGTCAGTTCCTCAAAAAGTTAAATATAAACTAATGATTATGACCCAGCAATTTCATCCTAGAGCATGAACCCAAAAGAAGTGAAAACAGGTGCTCAAACAAAAACTTGTATGTGAATATTCACAGCAGCACTGTTCACAGTAGTCAAATAGTGGAAATACACCAATGTCTATGAACTAATGAACAGATAAACAAAATGTGATGATATACAAAAATGAATATTATTCAGTCATAAAAAGAAATGCAGGCTAACATGAATGAACCTTAAAAATATTTTGCTAAATTATGAGATGAAAAAAAATGTACAAAATGATGTAAAAATAAACTATATTATTAAAAAAATATATATTTTTTGCTAAATTAAAAAGGCCAGACACAACAGCCTACCATCTATCATGTGATTCCATTTACATGAAACATCACAAATAAGCAAATCATTGAGAAAAAAATGTAGGTTAGTAGTTGCCAGAAATGGAGATGTCCCTACAGAATAAGAAGTGTCTACTAATAGACACAGTTGCTTTTGGAGGAGGGGTGGTGGTAAATATGTTCTAGTATCCAGTTGAAAGTATAATAAAAGGTTCACCCCTAGAAGATGAATTATCAGAGTTCTAAAGGCACTGTTATGTGGGCAAACATTATCCTTTTCTCCTTCAAAGTGGTCTGAAAGAACAACCAAGCAATGAAAAATAGAAGATTTAGTCTCTGCCCATAGGACGTTCCAAACCTAATGAAAAAGCAATACAGAAGTAAACAATAAACATAGTAATACAATGCAATAAGGACAATATAGACAAAATGTAAAGTAACATAGCAACAAAAATATAAAAACAAAACCCTTAAAATTTGTTAGAATAAAATAGTAGAGATTTTTATCTTTTTACCCTGGAGCTCTGAATAGGGTTTGTTAAAACAAAAAGCATAAACTATTGAGGAAAGAAGAACACAGAAAAGTGTGAGAAATTAACTTTTATGCAGCAAAGGATACCATAAAGCAATGCTGGGGAAGATATCAGTGCTAATAACACAGATAATGTCCATGGTACATATAGAGGCACACCTCTTTTTTTTTGCTTATTTTTGCGAAAAGGAACTGAGGTGTAAGCCAAAGAAGGGGATGAGAGGAATTACCAGAGTGAGTAGGGAGCAGCACAGGCAGATCTACTGGAATACACTGCTGAGGGGAGCAGAGGGCGAGACAGGAGAGGCCTGCCGCACCATGGGGTCAGCAACCTGGTCAGGGACTGAACTCGGGCCTTAGCAGTGATAGCTAAGACTTAACCCCTATGGAGGTCATAGCTCATTTTGTTGTACATTACTTTACTAAGATTCCTACAAGTTGAAGGTTTGTGGCAATTCTTTGTCAAGCAAGCTAAAGTCATACTTTTTTTTTTCAACAGCATGTCTCACTTTGTGTCTCTATGTCACAACTAAGGTATGTGGACTACAATTTTAGGTAAAATGCTTTTGCATACTTAATAGATTACTGTACATTGTAAACACTACTTTTATATGCACTAGAAACCAAAATAATTCTGTGACTCATTTCAATGCACTATTCATTTTCTTCTGGTGATCTGGAACTAAACCATAATATTTCCAAACTAAGCCTGCAATTCCTAAAAATATGCATAAGAGATGTTCATAGTAACACTATTTTTAACAGTGAAACTCTAAAATGTTTCACAAAAAAAATGAATTAATAAAATCTGATTCATTCATAAAAGGAAGATAATTTTATAAAAATTAAACATTTGTATGCATAAAGCTGTAGTTCTACATGTATAAATAATGGTTGTCATAAAATTAAGAATGAAAACAAGCAAATTGCAAAACTCTATATATCTGATAATAGTTAACATTTTAAGAAGGTACAAATCAATGCAATAAATTGTTTCAAAAGTATGTATGTGTGTAGCAGAAATATAAAAACCACCACTGGGACAACAGAACCCAAATGGGGGGGAGGGGGAGAGAAAATTTCACAGAATATACAGAGCTTAAATTCAACCTATAGGATTTTATTTCATACCAAAAATAAACAAAAGTAGGTTCATGAAGATTCATTACACTATCTCTGTTCTTTTCTGTATATTTGAAGTAATCCATACTAAAAATAATAAAATCTACGGGAACTCAGATGAAGGAACAACATTTGAACTTGACCTAAAAAGTATGTAGTTCAGGCCCTCCCAGTGGCGCAGCGGGTTAAAGCACAGCACTGAGAAGCTAAAGCCGCTTCCGCATGAGTTCGATTCCCCACCTGCCCCGGAGGTGATCCACATGGTGCGAGGCAGACCTCTCCTGACCCGCCTGCTGCTCCCCTCAGCAGTGTACTTCGTCGATCTGCCTGTTCTGCTTCCCACTCTGTCTCTGATGAATCCTCTCACCCTCCCCATCTCTGGCCTGTACCCCAGTTCTATATGAACAAATAAATCTTTAAAAAAAAAAAAAAAAGTATGTAGTTCAGGGTTCAGAATATGGACCAGGAAGGGAAAGAGCAAGTCTCTTGGAAAAAATAAGAACAGAGTCTACAGGCATGCAGATGAAGTCTATCTGAAGGGGAGGTACCCACTCTGCAGCATGTTCATGTGCTTTGTGAGGTCTTCTCAGACAGGCTGAGGAGGGTGAATCTCACTCTAAGGCAAAAGGAAACCAAAGAAATGTTTGAGCATAGGAACATGTGATTCTATTATTCTAGCAGCACTTATGAAAAATTAAATGGAAAGGATGGAGACGGAAGACAATGAAACTAGTCACTTATGACTTTATTAAACTGCACAGAGGATCCAAGGCTCTTGCTGAGTAGGGACACTGGGACTAAGACCAAAGGACTCATGCAACAGTCACTCAGAGGTGGAATCAACAGCACTTGGTGACTAATCAGAACTCAGAAATAGGAAAGATGAACAACTGTGATGAGGTTTCCCTGGTGGCACAGGGGTTAAATTCTCAACTTATCAAGACATTGCCAGCCACTGTGGCAGTAGTTCAATTCCTGGCCAGAGAGCTGACCCACATGGCACAGCAGACCTCTTCTGTCTCACCCGCTGCTCCCCTCAGCAGTGTAATTCAGTTAGATCTGCCTGTTCTGCTCCTCACTCTGTCTCTGGTTAAACCTCTCACGTCCCTGAACCTCTGGCCTGTACCCCAGTTCTTATATGCATAAATAAGTAAAAATAAATCTAAAAAAAAAAAGAGTAACTGTTATAGTTGGTGGTGGATACAACATGTTTTTAATACCTGATGAGGGCGGATACCTCATGTATGTGATGTATTGGGGTAGCACTTAAGTTGCTTATGTTGTTATCAAAATTGGAAAGGTAGGAGGAAGAGATTTCAGACACACAGAAAAAATAGCTTGATTTGAATGTGCTTAGATGCAGATAAGGCTCTCAAAGAAGGAAACTAAAATGGAAAGAAACCTAGATTCTAAAGGTTCAAGGTATACACTAATTTCTACCCACACTTTGGGTTAGTGAATGGACTAGGATCAGAAGTCTCAAAGGGGGCATGAAGTAGAAAAAAGTGATTGAAAGTTCCAGAAAATATCTTCTTTTCTGCCAAACTTTAAACATAAGTATTTAATCTACCTATCTACGTTAAGTAATGCCACATTTGAAAAGGTCAAACTTTCTAGCTGCATTGTCGATTCATTAAGAGAGGGTGTCACAAAAACCAACTAGAGAAACTTGCCAAAGGTCAAATCTGGGATGATATGAGCAACAAAATGAAGGATGACAGTAACGGAACATAACCTATAAATTAAAATTAATATCCATCACTCCAAAGTGTTATAAATAATTGAATCAATAAATAAATGGGAGGGGGGATAGTTTTTTCTTACAGTAGAATTCCAATCAATAAATGTAGAAGGAATGAAAGAGAAAATCACCTTTTGAAAAACTGTATCGCTACTTGGTCTTTTGGCTAAGAACAAGTGAAAAACACCTCAGTGTTAAGTGGCAGGGAAGATCATTAGGACATTTGACAGAGTATCAAAGCATCACTCCAGAAGACAATTACAAAGCAGAAAAACAGCAACTTTACAATGGAGAAATCTGGAATATTCTTGCACAGAAATGTATGACCTGAATTTAATTATAAGGAAGTAGAGACAAACCCAGAGTTAGGGACACTCTAAAACTCATTTGGCTAGTACTCTTCAAGTGTCAAGGTCATGAAAGACAAACTACCCAACGTGGAGTAAGCCCAAGGCACATGACAATTGAAGGGATATGTGATCCTACACTGAAACCTGGACCAGAAAAGGTAAACTGTAGGATAACCAGTGACACCTGAATTAAAATTTGTAGGTTAGGGCCCTCCCTGGTGGTGCAGCGGGTTAAAGCACTGCACTAAGAAGCTTAAGCCACTTCCACATGAGTTTGATCCCCGCCTGCCGCGGAGGAAATCCACATGGCGAGGCAGACCTCTCCTGACCCACCCGCTGCTCCCCTCAGCAGTGTACTTCATTGATCTGCCTGTTCTGCTCCCTATTCTCTCTGGTGAATCCTCTCACCCACCGCATCTCTGGCTTGTACCCCAGTTCTGTATGAGTAATAAATAAATCTTTAAAAAAAAAAATTTGTGGGTTAGTTAATATTTATATTGATATTAATCAACATGTTATTTCTATAGTAATGCTTATTAATGAGTTAATGTATACTGCTAATTATAATTATATGTTAACATTTGGGGAAGCTGGGTGAAAGACAAATCAGAATTTTCTGTACTATTTTCATAAGACTGAGATTATTTTGAAATGAAAAAGTTTAATACCAAACTAGTATTGTGTAGGGGATCCACCCCAGAACAGGACTAGATGACCTTGAACAAATCACTCTACCCCTTTGAAATACACACATACCCTTCTCATCTATGAAATGAAAATGATCCCACCCACCTTTGGAGTTGTAAGAATAAAAAACTGTAAACAAAGCACACAGAACTGTAACATAGTTCCAGGTAAAGGTTACAGGGTCACCTGTAAAAGGTTAAACCATATTCCATAGTTTAAAAAAGAAGCAAAATATATCATTCATCTTAAATAAAATTCTATTCAAGAAGGTTAAAAGTGAAAGACATGGTACCTAAAGGGGTGAATGTCAATTAGCTGGGGAAACCATTAGTACAAAACACCTCATTCTGACAAAGCATCGAATAAATGAGGCATAACTTTCCATCCTTAAAACTACTTGGATCTTCAACCCAACTGCAGTCAGCCAGACATGTGAAACAGTTCATTATGAAAGATTATTAATTTTGTGTGTGTGTTATCCAGATAGCTTCATTACAGTGCTATGTGTCACTTGATGCTTTTTATAACATAATTAGCAGTCTATCAAAGTCTACCACACAAAAAACTGAAAGAAGATTTGTGCCTCAACAGAATTTTATTTTTTCTGCTTTCTAAATCTTATGTAAGATGGTAATGATAAATTATAATGGAGAATGAATTAATTTGCAAATTAAAGAAAACATGCTGTCTTAGCCAAGTCCATCAAACAGTATAATTTGAACCTAGCCCTCTCTTAAACCTACATATTCACATGAGCCTGGTCATAATGCAATGTCAGTATACCAGACCAAGAACATTAGTTGGTCATTTCCTTGGACATATTAACATAACAGCAGATATGACAAGAAAAACACTTACCTCTACAGTATTTGCAATATAACGGCTATCACCTTCGACTTTGACAGAGAAGTCATAATAACCACTGGAAAACTTGACATTCATGAAGTTTAGTTCAAAAATATCCCTGTGAAAAACAGCAGGGTTAGCAGGCACACCCGAGAGCCATGAACAAACAGGGGCCACAAAGTGAGGTATTCCTTGGGCCAGTCCAGGGCTACACCATCTTTGCACTTTCACTGAAACAACCCACCCAGGCAGCTTTCTGATCACTCACAGATTATGTTTGGGAAATTTGAAAACAACCTAAAATATTCTGCCATCTCAAGTCTCCAAAGTTGTTTCCCCTTCTTTGCGCCTAAAAATCCCACTTCCCTCTGACAGCCACTTCTACAGTATGATCCCAATTATAGCGAAAAAAATTCAGAGAGTTTGGTGCAGGGTAGTATAACTGTAGGTAATTGTTAATATTATCCCCACTGTCTTGTTTTGTGAATTTCCTAAAAAGAGCAGACCTTGCTCATAAAAATATTAACTTTTATTTTAAAGGGACAAAAATAGTAGAGAAGTCTTAACTCTAACCACACAGCAAAATCTCCAACATCTTTTACCATCCACTAATCATTCCTTAAAATGATCTTGCTTTTTAATTTAACAAATTGCCTGTGTAACTCTATGACGAGGAAATCTATTTCCTCTAAAACTCGGTTTCCAATCTAATTAACTTACTAATTCAACCCTAAAGTTTCATATAAAAATGGACCCTTAATTTTTAAAAATTTATTTAACTATAGGAAACCATTAAAAATACAACTGTGGAAAAACATTTAATCCCATGGAGGAAATGTTCACAACACACTGTTTTAGATAAAGCATAATCCTAATTCAATTTAAAAAATCTTTTTATGTGAAAAGAAAAAATGCTGCCAAAATATGTTAATAGTAATTATCTCTGGGTGGTAGAATTATGAATGATTTATTTTTCTTTATGGTATTTTTCTATATTTATCCTATAATAAACAGGTATCACTCATACACCAGAGAAGACATTAAATTCAAAATTAGACATTCATTATATTATCATGACAACAAAGAGACTAGACACAAACAGGAAAGAAACAATAAAACTAAACCAAAACTCTCTTAATCTTAAATATCCCTTTCTTAGATATAACGATAGGATTTGGATACCAAGTCAAATTTACTGAGCCAAAGTTTAAGTAAATTTGGTTATGATTGTTAAAGCCACACTAATCCAGGATATTCGGACTACCACGGGCTAACTTCAAGAGCAAGCATGTGGGCACCTGCAAATGTGCTCAGGACTTACCGTACGGGACTGAAAGATGTCTTCTGGAGGACAATGGATCTGGAAGCAACAGATTTAGCATGTTCTAGTATAACAGTGGCCTGAGTCAGAGGCTGGGACAGAACATTGGTAACTTGCAACTGGAAATAAATTAAAAAATTACCTGTAGTAACAAAGACTAAAGGAGGGCCTCCCTGGCGGTGCAGGGGTTAAGTCTCATTGCTATCAAGCTATTGCCAGCCACTGTGGCTCAGTCATGAGTTCGATCCCCTGCCCGGAGGTCACCCACATGGCACAGCAGACCTCTCCTGTCTTGCTCGCGGCTCCCCTCAACAGTGGATTTCAGTAGATCTCCCTATTCTGTTTCCCTCTTTGTCCCAGGTGAATCCTTTCACTCCTGCACGTCTGGCTTACACCCCAGCTCTTGTATGCATAAATAATTAAAATAAAGCTTTAAAAAAACAAAAAGTAAGAGTAAAGGAGCAGACAATTTTGTTCTTTGAATGCTTATTCCATAGGGAACAAACTCTGTAAAGGAAGAAACACATTTTCAGCAAGTTCTTGCCAACCTCAAATACAGGAAAAAACATGTTTAGACTAGGAATGAGATAGATTATAGGATGGTAGAAATTGGAGTGGTCTTAAAGATGATCTTTCCCAGTGATCTCATTTTTTGGTAAGGAAGTTAGAATCCAAGAAAAAGAATGACTGGGCCCAGATCACACACAGTCAAGTTTCCTTTATTCTGACTCATGTTCGAATCAGTCCACTCAAGTATCTTACAAAAATTATCTGGAAAAAACAAAAGAAAAAATTTAGGAAAGGGTGACAATGGAAAAACTATCTAAGAAATATTGGTAATATTAATAACTAAAATTTGTTGAAAATTAATTATCTGCCAGATACCAGGCTCAGCTCTAAACGCGTATCTTCCCACCAATCATGAGAGAGCTAGCGCATTCTCCACTTACAGAAGAAACTGAGGCCACAGAGGCAAGAGTCTGCCAAAGGTCATGTGGCCACTTAAGTAGCTCGTCTAAGACTCAAAATCCAATCTGTGCAGTTTCAAGGTCAAGTATTTTCTGTTTTATTCTCTTAGTGTCCCCCTGACTTGGTGAACTATGCCAGCCGGTTACTTCCAATTTTTACTGAGTAAGTAGAAAGAAGAAAGGCCAATGTGGAGTGTGGGATACTTCTGCAGGGAGAATATCTGTAGGGGCACCAAGTATAAGAACAAGTGAGATAGATAGACCTATCCTATGTGGAACCCCAATGTTTAGACTTTAACAAAATGCTAATATCTTATGAGGATCTTAGCCTAGCACTGATTTCTTCTAACAGCAATAAAATGTGTCATTTGAAATGAGAACTCAAGATTTGTGCATTTGCTCTGTTGAAAGAGTTAAGGCTGGGCCCTCCCTGGTGGCACAGCAGGTTAAAGCACAGCACTAAGTAGGTTAAGCCACTTCCGCATGAGTTTGATCCCGCCTGCCCCGGAGGAGATCCACATGGCAGGCAGACCTCTCCTGACCCGCCTGCTGCTCCCCTCAGCAGTGTACTTCATTGATCTGCCTGTTCTGCTCCCCACTCTGACCCCAGTGAATCCTCTCACCGTCCGCATCTCTGGCCTGTACCCCAGCTCTGTATGAATAAATAAATAAAACTTTAAAAAAAAAAAAAGAGTTAAGGCTGAGGGTAAGTCTATGATTCCTGCTAGTGAGGGAATGCTATGCTTAGAAAAGACAGAAAGGGATATTGCCAGCACTGGGGGAGAAGGAGCCTGATAGTTATCTTCAGGAATACAAGCCCCAGAATTACTAAGGAATTAAAACAATTGTCTTAAAGCAATCTAGTTAGGAAGTTTTCATTTTGGGAAAATGTATACTCTACACATCTGGAGTTATAAAGTCAAACATGCAAATTTCTTACACTTTACTTAAAGACTTACTATTTTAAAAAGTAAAATAGCTTTTACTATTTTGGATAGAAAAAGTTTTCCTGGGTAGATTTGAAAGGTTCTGGGGCTAGATGTACCCATTTCCAGGCCTAGACCATGAGTCCTATTCTGGGTGTGGCCTAAGGGCTATGTTCCTGGCTATAGGTTTCGGAAAACCTCATACTGGAAACGGAAATCAGCACATTTAAACATGGAGCTCATACCCGAAGGACAGCCTGCTCGTGAGTGTCGGCAGGAGAGCCCTCAGGCACCACCACAACTGGCACGTGGTAGCGATTCTGGGAGAGCGCAGCAGCAGCAGAGGCGACACTGAAGGCTTCTGAGAGTGACTCGAAGTTCTTCTTACTGAAGATCGCATTCATTAGCTGGATGACCTGATCCTGAAAGAAAGCAGAAGGACAGCTCCTAGTCTTCTACCCACACCTAACTTCAGTCATTTCTTGTCTGTTTCCAGGTGTCACACAGAAGGTCTTTTAGCCACTGATTCAAGTGGTAGGAAGGGGAAACAAATATTCTGATTTAAACTTAAAAACTTGGATGTGTTTTCCACCTTCTAGCACAAACTGAAATTCAAGCATTTATTTGTCACCCATTTACTGAATGCTTACCAATACTTATTGTACCAATACAATATTATTCTTCCAAATAACCTGAGATGTGAAAGTATATTATAAAATGCAGGTAACAGTATCCCTTTGTTAAATGCCTCTATATATGCCAGGCACTCTGACAAGGGTTACACATGCATTAACTCAAATCTTGACAAAAACCCTGAAAGGACTAATATTATCAATATTTTTCAAATGAGAAAACAGGTAACAGAGGCTAAGTACTACAAGCTGTAACAGGGGAAAAGGCCCTATTCACAGCTCGTTTGTCTCCAAAGCCCTTAAATAAAACATCCTTTCCTGACTCCCCTAACCATCCCTCTGAACTACTTTCCTCCCAGCCCACTTCTAAGCAGTGCACTGGGGCTGTTTTTATTTACAAGACCAAGCCTGATAGCCAAAAATAAGCACATTAGAAACACACTAAAATAACTCTCCATTACGCATGAATGGGCTGCTTACAGGAGGAAACGGAAAGCATTTTTTTTTTTTTAAGTGGAACCTAAAAGGCACTATTGAAATTCTGGAGGATGTTTGCTTAGGAGGAAACATTTTCCACTTCAATCAGTTTTGTTTTTTAAAATCTACCATTTAACAAAAGAAATCCCTTGTTCCCAACAGTGTTATTCACAGACAACATAAAATAATTTTCTTTAATTGTACCAATTACATTTTTTCCGTCACTAGGCTGCTGACCTGTTAAAAATGGTTGACTATTCACTAGAATGGCTGTGTCAAAAGCAATAACAGCAAAATTGTTCCAGCCAAATACCTGGTTCATAGAAGCTTGGAAGTAAAGCAAGAAAAAGTTTAAATGCTGCATGTAGACATCACCAATTCACCTACAGTACAATATTAAGACAATCCCTAAATGATTTGTAACAGAGGAATCGTAATAGAAATTAAAAACAAGTATGCTGTCTCTAGTCCTCCCACAATTAGGATGAAGAAAGACACCATAATACTGCCAACACATGAATTAATTATTAGATCATATACTCCAGAGAACATACAAAATTAATTCCAGTCACCCAAGACAGATAATTATTTACTGTTTCCTTGATACATGGCATACAACTTCATAATACATAAAAGAAATTAAAAGTTTTAACTTGGTACTCCAACCCTCCAACTAACTTTTAAACAACAGTAGCTTTTATTTTAAGTCCTTCTAGCTCAAGGGTTAGTAATCTCACAGACAAGGGATACAAAGGGGGCCCTACTCAAAAAGACTTCCCACACACATTCCAACCAAAGGTTCTTTCAGGTTAACAAGCTCCTTTTCAAAAAAGAAAAAAGAATTAACTCTTGGCGGATGTCTAGTCGACACACATGGCTCTCAGTGAACTCTTGTCAATCGGCAAAGATTACTAAGATTCAGTCACTGCTGAGGATGAAGGGTAGGAGGGAGAATAGGCAATTTTGAGGAAGAGGGCACTTCTCAAGAGAAAGAGGATTTGCCTGGGCCACCAACATGGAAAGCATTCATGAGACCAGCAGTAAAGAGTTTCAGGAAGAAAGGGGAAGGGAAACGAGTAATATACTTGGCCTTCTTGCCACTACTTCACGGCATGTCTGTAGCCCAGTTAAAGCAACCGTAAGGATATGTGTATGTCGAGCCCACAGGAAATGGTGTATTAAGTACTATTACATTTTTCTATTTTTCAGTACCTAATGCAAGATATTAAGGTATTATTTTCCAAGACTAACCAAACAGCCCTCTTTGCAACAAGCTATCTTTAGCAGAGAAAGTCACAACTCTTCTGGGGTTTAGGCCTAAGTAATGTTAAGATGGGTACCTCCTTAATAGATGGCTCAGTCCCCACATGGTCCATGAGCTTGTAGGTGGCAGCCACAAACAAGGCTGTTGTTTCCAGTCCTTCTTCAAACTGGAGATACATACCTCCCAGTTCATCCAGGCGTGCAACAAGGTCCTGTCACAACAAAATGGAAACATGTTGGAGTCAAGTGAAAATAGGAGAGGCACAAACCACTGTCATCCCATGAAGACAGTTTTGAGAAACTCACTCTCAATTTTAAGACCACCTCAGTCACTTTGTGTTTTTTCAAAAAGGGTACTTTACAAAGTATATCATACAGATGTTTGAAGAGAACAGGACCCTGTGAGAACACTCCTTTCCCAGCTGCTGTGCCCAGGAGCCACAGCACTCAAGGCACTAGCTGCTCTGGACAGCAGGCCAGTGGAGTAGGCTGCAGTGTGTCCAGGAAGCATCGTGACACAGGTAGACACCATGGACACTTGGATTCGTCCAACAGAGCAGGGCATTTCCCTTTCTTACTCAAACAACTATAGGATGAAGAGCTAAAAATGGTTCCCCTCAGACAACATGGTCAAGCACCTAATGTGCCTATGGCATGTGGTTCAGGACAGTCTACCACCCTGTCATGTAGGCCACGAGAGCAGTATGAGAGAGGGTGTCTGAGAAAAGGAAAGGAGAGAGTAAAAATAAAAATCAATGACCACTAGCTGAGCATCTATTATGTCTGAGGCATTTGAGAAGTTTGCTTGTTCCCACAGCCTCCATATAAGAAAACAAAGGCTTAGTCATTAAATAATTTGCCTAAGATTAAAAACAGTATGTGGCCAAAAAAAACCCCCAACTTTATTTCAGGTGTTTGACTCTAAAACATTGGACTGTTAGACTATCCACAAAAGGATGGAAAAGAAGTTTGTGGCCTAAATGATGTGTAACTATCCTAGCTTCACAAATATTCTCTAGAACATATGGCTCTGATATACAAAAAATATAAGTCAGTAACTCACATGAAAACAAATATAACTGGGTGTAACAAATCATACTTGTCTTGCCAGCAAGACATTTCTAAAGGGTCTCAAAGACAGGAAATTTATTTGTCAAAATAAATTCATACCTCAATCTCCTCCACAATGCTCCTCAAGTCAGCCTGCTGGGACAGGTAAGATGCAGTCTGCAGAGCCTGGACTGTCCTGGAAGGTAAAAGAGTAGAACCTCAATAAAGATGCAAGTCTTTTCATTTACTCACCCCTTCTTACATTGAAACATCACAAACAACCCACACCTGTTTTTTATAAGATCAGAGCTTAGGGCCTCCTGATGATTCAAGGGGTTAAGTCTTAGCACTATGAAGCTATCAGCAACCACTGCAGCAAGAGTTCGACCTCCAGCCAGGTAGCTGACCCACAGGGCGCAGCTGACCTCCCCTGTCTCACCCGCTGCTCCCCTCAGCAGTGTACTTTGAAAATCTGCCTTTTCTGCTCCCCACTCTGTTTCTGATGAATCCTCTCACCCCACCCCTCTGGCCTATACCCCAGCTCTTGTATGCATAAATAAATCTTTAAAAATATGATCAGAGTTTATTTACAATCTAACTGGTAAGATATGACAAAGACAGGAAAAGACATGGTAGCTTGAGAATTCAATCTGACAACAGGAATGGCAGCCAATACTGCGGGTTCGGAGAAGAAGCAGGTTCACTGCCCTCTGAAAATCTGCTTTGTTCCTACTGGCATCACATACGAAACACTAGGACTTAATTAGGTGTATAAGGGATAGGCTCAAAGGGAAAGAAGGATTAAATTCAACAAGGTGTATCTCCATGTTGTACAAGAAACTGTACTGTGAGAAATTGGCTGCCTATTAGTTTTCTACTTTTCTTACTCCCAAGCCAAACTTTGTGGCACCTACTTTTGTAATTGTTGGGTAGAGTGTAAAGCAACTTTTGTGAAACCAGATTAATGCAATATAAACAGGAAGCTCTAACTAAACACATGTTGGTATCTAACAAAATCAACCCTCCGCTGGGAGAAAGAAAGTCCCTCATCCTTCAGGCATTAAGTGCAATGAAAGGAAAAAGTTTTGGTTCCCAAGCCAGTCTATTGTATTTTCCTTTTCCCATTATACTTATTTTTAATTATAAGTATAAATTATAAAAATATACATCTGTCAAAAATCAAATGCATTATCAAAGAAAGTTAAATGCCTTTGATTCTAAGATAATTATTCTCCAGTTTATTTTTCACCTCAGTAATAAGCTGTGTACATCTGTCCATGAGTACAGATAAATGCACTTCATCCTCATAAACAATGACACCATGTGACACTGCTTAGATGTAACATACTTTACTCATCCTCCAGTTGATAAACACACATTTTACTAAGTCATACAATGCTGTGACCTTATTCCTATATATGTATTTTAATTTATTAAGGTGAAATTCATATGACAATCATTGTGAAGTAAACAATTCAGCAGTACTTAGCACGTCTCACAATGCTATGCAATCATCACCTCTATCTAGTTCCATGGGTCCAACATAAAAGCCCCAGTGAAGTTTCTTCCTACTTCCCCTCCTCGTGATCCCTGGCAAGAACCAGTCTATATTCTGCCTGCAAATTTGCCTATTTTGGATATTTTCTCGCTTAGTATAATATTTTCAAGGCTCATCAGTGGTGTGACCTGTATCAGTATGTCCATCTTTTTTACGGCTTATTCACATTTTTTTCCACTTATGAGTGTGCTTCTATAAGACAGACTTTTTAAGGTAAAATGTGTTAGGCATCTGCACGTAAGGTTTTGATTAACTTCTGGTCTTTGATGCAGATAACTTAGATGAGATGTAAATGGCATTTTTCTGGGTGGAAAGGAGCAGCTGAGGACCCCTGATGGCTAACACAGCCTGCTGCTCAAGCCCACAGCGGCTCCCTAACTCCCAAGAGAAGACTGGGCCCTGGTGTGCAACCAGTGTACAGAGAATGTGCCGGCAGCGTACAGAGAATATTTGTCTGCTTTCATCGAGATCATAACCATTTAGATTCCCTCCATGGAAAACTAATTCCATTATGATGACAAGTTGGAAAACAGGAGTCACAATTCACACAAAGGGAAACCCCAGAGTATTCAATGACTCCTACGGGATGCTTACTGTTACAATGCACTTGAGAAAAAGAAGCCTGAATTTCAAACAAGATAAAAATCCCACATCTGCCCATGATAAATGCTGAACCCAGAAAAGGCTGATAAGGAAGCCTAGAAAGAACTTTTCAATTAAGATATCATTTTTCTCTTCTGAGGAATGAGTGAGCATCACCGCTGTAACAAGCTCAGAAGCTTTAGAATGAAATTAATCCATTTAGCTTTTGAAAAATTTTGTTACTGGCTTTAATTACTTAGTCCCCAGTCAGCAATTTCTTTCCCTCTGGAGTACCATATTGAAACACTAAGAAAGTAGAGCCTATCTTGCTAATGTACAGCAGATGATTCAGAGAAATTGGTTTATGACAGACCACAATGGCATCTTTTCAGATGGTTTATTTTCTTTTTTCCATTCTAGAAAAGTTTATGCACGAATCTTCTTAGAATAAGTTCCCTTACATGTACAAGGCCCATGAAAAGTCCTAATTTGTATCAGATTTCCTAAAATAGGGCAAATTAATAGTAATACTCTATAAGACATCCATTTGTACTGCAAGTTTGCACTTCACAATAACCCTATGAGACAGCTATTCTCCCTACTTTATATACAAAAACTATCAGGTATAGGAAGATTAAAGAGCATCTTCATGGTCACTGAGTTAATAAGTAGAAGAGTCTGGAATTGAACAAGTTCTAGCTAAGCCAAAGCAAGTGCTCTTTCTATCTACAAGCTTATAATTAATGTAAAATGTCTACAATACAGCCAAAGAAGTAAGCAGCTACCCTAGGAAAGGAAACCAAAGGGAAGTGCTCCTTAGAAGGAACTTCACTTATTGCCTGCCCAGTCACTCTGCTAGACTCTTCCCAGGTATTACCTCATTTAATCCCTACATTTGTTCTATGACAGAAGATTACTGGTCTCATTTTACAGATAATGCTCAGAGAGATTAATAACTCACTCAAAGTCACACAGCAAGGAAGAAACAGAGTTAGGAAACCAAATCTGATTCACTCCTAAGAGGATGTACTATCCTTATACCTTTTCCTGATCTGGGGTTTTAAAGAGGATTTTCCTTTCTACCTAAAGAAACTGGGAAAGTTTTTCTGTCCAAGGTGGTGTCAAAGTGAGGCATTGACAGTGACATCATGACATAAGAGGTGGGTGATAGGAAAACATTCCACAGGGGATTATGTGAACAATTCAAAGTGCCCTAGAACTGAATAAGGATCAAGCACTACGCAGAATGTGTTCAAAAGGTAAGTCTTGGGAAAAGCGTCAGTCCCAATGTCAAAAGTGAGTAGGATAGGAGTGACAGAGGAGACTGTCCACTGCCTATGGGCCCCTGCCCTTAACAAAGGCGTGAAGTTTAGAAGCCTTTCTGTTCTGAACAAAAACAAAACAAAGTTATACAAAACTGGAAAACAATGGAGCAGGGAACTGGTGTCACCAACCACTTGTTAAACAGGCAACAGGAGTCCAGGTGGTCTACACACTTTCAGGGGCTGAGATTGGATGAGGGGCACACAGGAAACAGGGACTATATGATGTAAACAAAGACTTTTAGTGTTAAATGAAAAAATGGCATAAGATCACTTTTGAGTCCAGCAATCATCCTTAATATTAGTTATAACATATACATATGTAACAAGCAGCCAATATGCTCAGAGTTCTTGTCTTATATTCTCCTTCACCTAAACCTTTTGCAAAGTTAGTAGAGTCTGATTCCTAGAATACTCTCCTCTGCCACTGGGTGCTGCTTGCTGCGCCCTGGCCAAGCCTCAACAGAAGATGCCTATGACTCACTGGCTCCCCTCTCGTTTGGTTATCTTCTACATTGCTCCGGCCACTAACCTCAGGGAAACATCGTCTGTGTGTGGCAGCCTGCTAAGGCTGCAACTTGGTATTTTCCTTTTGCCTGAGCAGCTTAGGGAAGGTCGTGTCTAAGTGAGCTCTACGAGGACAGGGAACTTGGCTGCCTTAGTTCAGTATTACATCTGCAGTGTCTACCAGATCATGTGGCACACAGCAGTTACCCAGAAAGTATTTGCTAAATCAACAGATGACCCATCTCAAGTTAGTGCCCAACATAAGTGAAACCTAAGAAGTACTCAAGATGACTCACGCGAGCACAGTCTCTTCCTTGCCGAGCCGAGCGGTGAGGGCACCAAGTGCTTCTTGGGAGGCCAGGGGCAGGCCAAAGCCACTGAGGGCTGCAACCGCGTGGTAGATCTGGGTAACGGACGAATCTTCACTGACAGCTGCCAGAAGCAAATCTTTGGTTTCATTGGAAATGGAGATCTAAGAAAGGATTGGCAGGCACAGATTTAGCACAGGCGCGGGCATGCAGAGCGGCTGCCCACGCCACACCACACGCTCCCACAATCGCTGCCCCTCGACTCCCAGCACCAGAACTGATCGTCTACAAAACCTCAGCACAACACTTCTGCAGATGCTGGCAAGGTTTCTCTGTTCAACAAAATGGATTTCTTGAAATCTGGTGTGTGTCTGTGGGGGTATTATTCCTTTATTTTTCAAATGTTTAAATACTAAAGGGAGATGGAAAGAAAAATCAACGTTTCCCAGAAGAGGGGCATCAGTTATAGGAAAAAAGTTATTTAAAATTCATGAAAAGTGGCAAAATAAGCTAGGCTTCCTTAGGGAAAAACACACACACACAAGAATGGAATTCCCACCCCACTTTATGAGCACTTGCTTTAAAAAATCTGACAATGACCCTCCTCTTTAAAAATATACTTTCCAGCTTAAAATACATATACAAGTAGGAACCTGGACTCACCTCACACCCTGAGAGGGCATGGCTGGACTGGGCGGCATAGAAAAGGGAATCCACGTTGCTGGAGTCAAGGTTTGATTTAATGAAGGCACATGCTTTCTAAGTAAAAGGAAAATTCAAGGGTAAGTGTTGGTGTACACAGAGACTGGGAAAAGCACATGTTTTGGGATGCCAAAATTCTAAGCAATCTGTGAGCTGAAAGTATAGTAACATAACAGTTCATCTTTTAAGCAGTTATTTTGCAGAGGACACTGTACTACTCAGAACTGCTGACCTCCTAGAAGCAACAACAAACCTGAAGGCACTCTAGTTCTTCTGAGACTTAGATAGGAGAGAAACCCATTCGCTCATCACCTGCTCTGGTATGACACATGCTGGTTGTTTCCGATGTTCATCCCTTTATTGAACATAAGGACTCACCCCCATTTAATAGAAAAAGAAACTGATGCTTAGAGTGGGTGAGCAAGCTGATGAAGGTGACAAAGCCAGTAAGGGGCCGAGTGCCTTCTCTGATTCCAGCCATACCAGAGTCTCCACTTACACATCTCCAAGTCAGGTTCAACACATTCGAAACCTTGTTTCTTCACCTGGATACTCCAGCTCATGTACAGCATCACCATGTACCCCACTAGATACAGCAGAAACCTGGGAATCGTTCTCGCCTTTCCCTTGCCCCCAAATGTACTGAGTCCTCTTTTCATTTCTCAAACCCAGTCCCTACCCTCTGACATCTCTCACTGTTTAATGAGGTCCTTGCCATTTCTCACCTAGAAGGTTACAATCATCTCCTAATTGGTGGTCTCAAACCATGAATCTGTTCCTCCTACTGCTTCAAGAGTGATCTTTACAAAACACAAATGGAACCAAGCTACTCTGCCACACCCTTGTGTGATTCCTTATTATCCTCAGAACAAGAACCCAAAGTTTTTACACAGCATAAGATGTCCCCATGACTGATTCATTCTCCCTGCCAGCTTCATCACCACACCCCCACCTCCAACTCCAGAGTGGTACCCCGCAGCAGCCCATGTTTTTGACCCTGCTCTTCTTACTCCCCCTGCCAGGAGAGCCTATCCCTTGTCCTTTTTGTGGGCCAAACCAGTTCCTATCTTTACCTCTGCTTAGATGTCACTCTTTAGAAAGTCTCCACCAACATTCACCTTAGGATAGCCAGGTGGTCTCCTACCTCAGTGCTCCCACAAAAACACTGTTCCACTTATCAGAGAAGAGGCTTCATTCATAGTACCTGGCAGAGTAGGCATAAGAAAAGACTAATGCTATTTCTATATATTAAACTCCAAAAAATATTTTTAACAGCTATATTACTAAATATTCTGGTTGAAAAGACATAAATGCAGCTATTCAAAACTAAATGGTAATTAAAAACAGTTACAAGTGGGTGCTTCTGGGGCACAGGCAAGGCTGGCCACGTGATGGATTGCTGCTTTCCACTAACAGCTATCCTATATTATCTGGTATTTTACTATATGCATGTGCTTCTTCAACTAAAATACTTGTTAACTTATGAATAAAATTTAAATAAGAGTCTCAAAACAAATGTTTCAACCAAAAGTTTGAAAGATATCAAAGGGAGAACAAAAAAGAGCAAAATACTTCACAGTGCCCAAATCAAGGACCTGTCTGTAGAATAAAACGTATTTGACGAGTCCTTTCAGCAGCACTGGCAAGCTTAAGATGTGTGCTGTGTCGCCATCTGGTGCTTTAACAGCGGTATAACAACACCCAAGGCACCCAGAAACGACTGAGATGACTGCCCCCATTTTTTGAGTACTGAATATTTGTCAATCTGTAAGTATTTTATGTGCATTTCTCACTTAATACGAGGAAGTAGAACACAGATTCTAACCTATGAGTTAAGCACCTTGGGTCCTCAGTTACTAAGTTTACAGACAAGAAAACAGGCCTTAGCAAAGCAAAGGTCACTCAGTGTTTAGTGGAGGAGGTGGAATTCACACCCAGGTCCTCTGGCTCCAGTTCTAGCTATGCATCCTTCTCAAGGAACTATGAAAAATTATCTGTTCTGGAGTAAAACTAGCACCATGTGTACTCTAATTCTTGTATGGCCTCTCAAAATCAACAGCCCCTGCAGTCAGGGGCTTCAAAGCTCAAGTACTGACAGCATGGGAAGACCTCCCCAAACTAGTGCTGGACTCTCAGTAAAAAGGCCACACAACTGAGGCTTCCTCCAGCCACCAGACTTGTGACTAACTCCAGCTGCTCTCCCATGGTCCATACTCACCTCCCCAACTGAAGACATAAAAATTATACCCCATTTGTCCATTCCTTATCTGATCCCCACCAACTTTCTTTGTGCCCTATGTTAATACTCCAAGTATCTAAACATCCTGAATGAAGAAATTCAGCACTTCTGTCTACCCATTCTTCCCTACAAAGACATAAGCCAACAAAGACGTAAACCAAGTCGGGACATAAGTCCTTTAGGAAGACAGTGACACCCTCTCTCACCTGCCTTTCTTCTCCCTTATTCTCTTCACTGACAGCACCCAGCCCCTCAGGTTTCACTCAGACTATGTTCTGCAATCCCACCACTCTGGTACTATGGCGTGTTGTAGGCACACCCCAGCAAGAGCCCCACACTAGGTCCTTCCTAACTAAGTCCACTTCTTCACATTCACATCTTCCCACACTTTGCCACACACCTCTGCTCCAGTAACCCCGGACAACTCAGTGCCACCAAAGCAGCAAGCACTGTCAAGACTCCGGGCTTAAAAGTACAGGCTGCTCTCTCCATCCAGAAGACATTCATCTTATCAATTCAGCTTCTCCCTCTCAACCAGCCGATAATTCCTGTATTACAAAAACTCAAGTCTTACTTTTAAAATAAAACTTCCCTCAAACCCTCTCCAACCACTACCTTTCCCCTTTCCACACAGCCAAGCTTCTCCAGAGTTGTCTGTGCTTTAAGTCTTCATTTATTCACCTTCACTCACTCCCACACGGTTCCTGCCCCACCCCATTATTAGTGACCTCCAAACTGTAAAAACCAAGACGTTTTCCAGTGCTCACTCCCTCAACAGCGGTCACTTCCTTCTTAAACATTCACTTCTCTTTACTTCCAGATTCCCTCAAACTCTCAGGGCTCTCTTCCTACCTTCCTAGCACCTCGTCACTTGAAGCCTCCTTAGTCTGGCCATCAACTCTATAGTTTTTCTCTACTAGACCCACTTGTCATCCCATTATCTCTCTCTCCCTAGGATACCTCATTCACGTTGATGACTTTATCCAAAACCTCTACACAAGTAATACTCAGATGTATACCCCAATTCAGACTTTTCTTAATGGTTACTTGATGATTCAAAGGCAAGGCAAGATCAGGATGGTGAAGATCAAATTCATGTCTCCCACACAACCCTAATTCTTATTGGATGGTCCAAGCACTCATCTATGCAACAATCTTGCCCTGTATCTCCCACCATAGTCTGAGAGACTAAAAGATTCAGCAGCAATGAGCACAGATGGCAACTTCCCCTGCAGAAGGCTGGGGTTTATACTAAGTTTTCTCAACAGACAAGACATGTGAGCCGCTCACTCTACTGGGCTCACTACCTGGTCTCACTACTATGATGCCTGACTCTCCCTAGATGAGCTCTGTGGTCTTTTCTGCACTCAGGATAAGGCCAGGCACCGAGCAGATGCTCCTTACACTATTACTGCCTGAAGGTATGTCTGTGTCTCTGCCATCACCAGCAATCAGCCGAGTGCCTGGGCTTCGGCACTCAGTGCTTGTTGAATGGAAACACATATCATATACTCACCTTTCTATGTGCTCACCATGGGTCAGAGACTGAGCAAAGCATTTTATACTTTTCTCATTCAAAATCAAAGATGTTCACTCTTCCTAATATCCAGAGCTGCTTTCTACTCTCAAATTCTTATTGAACCCCACCCTACTCAGTTTTTGCTGCTAAAATCTCTTGTGACAACCAAAATCTCCCCTAAGGATCTACATGTGAGAGCAACCAAATCGGAACATTTAGCAGGGCTGAAGGCTTGTTCTCCAATCAGCTGAAAATAAAAAGCTGAGCAGAACACATGGCAGTAATGGAGAATTTCTCTCACTGGGTTTATCTGTTGTGCACACCTAACAAAATTTAACAGCCCTGAAACAGCCATACCACTCCCTTCCTTCCATTACTTATAGCACACACACTATAAAACCACCACAGCACATTTCCTAAGTGATTTGAAGAACAAAGTATGACTAAGCCATTTATTTTCTGATTAAGAGGAGATCCTCCATTTCTATCAGCTAAAGTTTATAATTCATTCAACCCCTTTGTACAATATTCTCTCTGCTCATTAGGCTTTAGCAATGGGGATGATTAAGAATGGGTAAAAAGTCTTAGTGCATCAAATGCTATCCCACAATACAGTATTACTAATAACAACTAATACTGATTATACACTTAGCACAAGTGACCACATGCTAATTACCCCATAAACATCACCTGTGAGCTAAGTACCATTATTATCTCCATCTTACAGGTGAGAAAACAGACAAGGAGAGGTTTAGTAAGCTGCATAGGCCCTTAACTGTACAACTGTGAAGCCATGATCTTGAAGCCAAACAGCCTGACTTTAGAGTATTTTCAACACAAAGTTGGCTTCATCACTGCACTGCAATAGTCTGGATGGCTTTAACTTACATTTTCAAATCCTGACCAATGTATCCTCAAACTCGTGACAATCAGCGGAGAACATCTTTAGGAGTAGTGTCCAATATAAATCCACGATGAGACCCTGGCTGGTGGCGCAACGGATAAAACACAGTTCTGTGAGGCTATCCACAACCACTGCAGTATGAGCTCGATTCATAGTAGGGGAGGTGACCCACATGACACGGCAGACCTCTCCTGACCTGGCCGCTGCTGCCCTCAGCAGTGTATTTCAGTTAATCTGCCTGTTCTGCTCCCCACTGTCTCTGGTGAATCATCTCACTGCCCCTGCACCTCTGGCTTGTATCCCATTCTTGTATGCATAAATAAATAAATCTTTTAAAAAAATAAAAATGAATCCACAATGAAATCCAAGTTGGGAGGTAAAAAGATACTGACTTGGTGAGAATAACTGACCCAGGGACCACCCCTGATGCTCAGTAAACAAGTGCCTCATGAACGTGGCTCATACTGCTGAACCAGTGACACAGAGTTCACCCTCTGCACAGAAAAGAACCACTAGTTCTGAAGGAAACAAAGGGCAGGAGCTCTGAGACCAGAGCCAGAGAGGACCATGGGGCAGCTTGAGGCAAAGGATTAGAGGGACAAGCTATCATTCACTCAACTGAGTTGTCTGAAAGATTATACCACCCTGATCCTTAGAACCCAGGTATGAGCACAGGACTTGCTTCAGGCAACAAAACGAGGAAAAGAAGTGGCACATATCTCTTCTAAGCAGAGGTTTTAACCGTTGTGCTTTCATTTGTCTACTGCGTAAGTTCCACATAAAGACTGCTCTCCATTGGCTAAACCCTGAATGGAAGAAATAGGGAGCAAAGCCCTCGTTGAGTTATGCCATCATGGTCTGAGCAGAAAACCAAAGTTGGTCTTAAGTCACTGAGACTTTGGATCACTTCGATGATAACACAGAAAAGAGTAGGCAGAATTCTGAAGATGCTATCTTTAGATTTCTATTCACTCAAACACTAAGAACTGCTATGAAGGGACTTTGCAATTGGAATGAAAGCCCCAGTTCAGCTGACCTTAAAATTCAAATTATCCAGGCAGACCTGACTCAAACAGGTAAGCCCTTCAATAGTAGTTTCTTTACATTTGGTAGCAGAAGAGAAAGTCAAGAGGGATTTGAAGAGAAAGGTCTCAACTTGCTGTTTATACATGAGAAGAAATGTGCAGGTGGTCTTGAGAAATAATTCACTTAAGACTGTTCTGGGGCCTCCCTGGTGACCTAGGGGTTAACCCACATATAGCACAGCTGACCTCTCCTGACCTGCCCACTGTTCTTCGTTGATGTGTCTGTTCTGCTCCCCACTCCGTCTCTGGTAAATCCTCTCATACCCCGTGTACCTCTGCCTACACCCTACTTCTTCTATGAAAAAATTAAAAAAAAAATAGACTTCTAAAATTCAGCAAAGTTTTTTTTAATAAAGGTTTATTTATTTATGCATACAGAGTTAGAGTATAGGCCAAAGGTGCAGGGAGGACGATGAGAGGATTCACCAGAAACAGAGTGGGGAGCAGAACAGACAGATCAACGAAGTACACGGCTGAGGGGAACAGCGGGCAGGTCAGGAGAGGTCTGCCGCGCCATGTGGGTCACCTACAGGGTGGGGATCGAACTCATGCGGAAGTAGCTTTAGCTTCTTAGTGCTGTGCTTTAACCCGCTGCACCACCAGGGAGGACCCTCAGGAAAGTTTTTAATCAGGAAGTTTTAATCACCATTTTCTTCATCAAAGGTCCAAGGATATCAAAACTGCCTGTTGCAATAACTGTCACTGTTTAATAAATCTGCACATTCCCATTCTTCAATTCCTTCATTATTTAGTAGGCACACACAGAGCAATTAACAACTACATGTGGCATTACAGTCTTACTCAGAGCTACAGATAAGTTTCTAGAGGATCTATGACTCTTTATATTCTGCTACAAGTATCTAGACAAGACCCAAACATACATTAGACATTTCAAGCAAACAAAAAACCTAATTGGCAAAAATATTTCTTAGTGTACTAACCTTGGTAATTCTCAAATGAGTTACTAAGTACACAGAAGGACACCGCAAAGGAAGGAGGCCACCAGATGAAGCAGCCTTACCTTTACATCTGGCACCTGGGCCCCAAGGCTGCTGAGTCCCACGATGGAGTAGAAAGCAGATTCCAAACTTGTGAAAGGGCGGTCCAGTGAGGCTTTCAGTCTTTCTACATCATGCTTGGTGAGGTAGTGAGTGGGTGTCAGAGCTTGGATGCTGGCTATGATTGTCAAGGCCAACAGGAAGACAGTGCTTGAACCTTGGGGAGAAATGACTATTAAACACATGCCATACTGTTCCAGAGACCTACACACAATTCCAGTGATGATGCACACCAAGGTCTGGGAATCACATTATGTGAGGAAGGGTAAGGGACTGAAGGTTTAACCTAGAAAGAAGCCTCAGGGGAGTGAGGGGGTTCTGTCTTCAACTAACTGCAGGACACCCCAACAGCTTTCATACCTCAAGTGGAGGACCCATCTGACATCCCTATCTCAAGTTCATTCATAACTCTTAGGCCTTCGATAATAGCCTGATCCTAAATTCTCAGAAGCGCCTCGCCCACCTCTCCTCCCTTCATCTGTGGCTCACTTTTTCATGCTTTCCCCTTCTAAGGTTCTCCTGCTTCAGTTTTGATTTCTATTTTTCAGGTCAAGTAATTCTTCCATCAAAAGACTCCCAATAGTTGTCCCCTGGGTTTGGTTCCCAGTATTGTAAAATACTGAACATGGCTTCTGGGGCCAAGATTAAATCCTCACTCTGCCATTATTAGCCGTGTGACCAAAGCAGTTAAAATGTAGCTATTCTGTGCCTCAGTTTCCACAAGTGTAAAGTGAGATAATGATAACCCTACCCAGGGTTGTTAAGAGTGTTACCTAAGGAAATGTAGACTTAGACTAGTGACTGGTGTTTAACAAGTACTATGTTATTTAAATGTTAGCTACTATTTCTAATACCATGATTACTGTTGTCATTGCTTATATGCACTCATAGCAACTTGTACTTCTCCTATGCAGTATTTTTCACAACTAAAGTCAATGGTGTAATTATCTGATACCTCTACTAACTCTAAGTTCCACGAAGATACTATTTTGTATTCATCCCAGGTATTTCTAATTCTTAATACAAAATAGTACTGAATTACTATTTGCTGATTGGGAAAAAATCCTTTTTCTATTATGCCTCAGGGACATGAAAAAGTTATAGGAATGGTACATTTCTACTTTTCATTAAAAGAAAAACTTTCAAAAGGCTGCTTTATGAATTGTCTGCCATCCAAGTACTAGTAAGCAAACCCCTTTGTCCAGTGTCGAATTTAGATTCAACTAGGACCTAATAAGGAAGGCAATTTTTCATGTATCCACTTGACAAACAGGAAAACTGAGGACCAGAATAGCTGGCACATAACCAATCTTGGCCTCAAACCCAGGTCTAACTATAGTGTTCACACTCATTTTTAGAGAATATTGTTAGATGTCTAGTTAAAGGCATAAATTTAATTCTACTTTAGTGCTTGTACATGTTAAATAACCTAAAGAATATGAAAATTCTTAAAAAAAAAACTAGAGATCTATAAAGTGGATTATTCATTCATCAAATATTAAATGCCTACTATGTACCAAGTACTGGTGAAAGAAAAATTAAACACAAATATCAAAGATTTTGAGGAAAATTATAAGAGAAAAGACCCTGAGTCAGAAGTGTATATGATGCTTTTTCACATCAGCACAAGACAGCAGAGACAGAGGAGTAAATGAAGAGTGAGAAATAGGGAAGAGGTGACAGGTAGCAGAGGCCAAATCAGAGGGGCTTACAACCACTACAGGCATCTGGCTTTTACTGAGCAAGATGGGAAACATTTGGTTTGAGCTGGGTGACTTGTATTTTAACAGAATCATTGTGCTGAGAATAAATACTACTACACAGGAGCAAGTGTAGCAGTTAGGAGGATACCAGTTAGAAGATTATTTTCACCATCCAAGTCAAAAGGTAATGACTGTTGGAGCCAAGGTGACAGCAATGGGAATGCTGAGAAATGGCCAGAGTCCAGCTAGAATTCAGTTAAAGCCAGAAAGAAGAAAGAGAGGATACTGAATCTCCAGTTATCTCGTGTCCATGCATATACACAATGTATTAAGACTTGGTGACTGACACTGAATAAACTGTAAATTCCCCTTACAAAGTAGCTGTGTCAGAATCCTAATGTTCCCACTTTCCTTCAGTGATAATTTTTTTTTGGCTAAAAGTTGAGCACTCAGCATGTGACAGATATGCCCATACAATGCTTTGTACTCTGCATGCATTAGGTTATTTAATTCTCACAACAGTCAAGTGAGGTGGCCATTATCTGCATTTTCAGACCAAAAAGATTGAGGCTCAGATGTAATTGCTTGCCCTAAGACACGTAACTAAAACCAGGCGGTGTGAATCCTAAGTCAGTTTTTAACCACTCCACTATCTCCAACTTCTCAAATGAAGCAGTGAGCCACTGACTTATCCCTTAAGTTACCTTGGGTTGTTACTTTCCTTCTCTGCGCATCTTATCTGCCAAACGGAAATAAATGGAACAAAGCACACACAAATAAATGGAGATAAAGCACACATCTCCCAAGTCGTGATGCGGTTGGGTTCTTCTGTACAGTGCCCACTCGCAAGGCAGGTAACTTCTCTGAGTGCTCACTTCATGCCACGCACGAAATGATATTTACACCCATTCTCGTGTCATACTTGCAGCCACTTACAAGGCAAATAATATAACTAACCTATTTTACAAATGTTAGTTGACCCTCTAGGTCACATAACGAGTAAGAGGCAGACTACAAACCTGCACCCCGTGAGTCCACTCCACAACTTTTCCCCTAAGATCTAAGCTCTAGGAGAGGTAAGCACTGCTCCTTTCACTAAAAAGAAAACTACTGCCGACAGGACAATTTGGCCAACAGCCCATTTAGGCCCCCTGGCCTCGGGGAAGCCAGGCGAGTCCAATGAATGAGTGAAGCCGGCCCCAGGATTAAGCGCGGTCGCGGTCCAGAGGCTGGGCCTCGGGGGGACCCGTAGACCACCGCCTCCACCCTCCCCCCCCACCTCCGGTCACAGGCAGTCCCACCCACTGGCCCCCCGGCTACCAGACCCTAGAACCCGAAAGACCCCATGCCCTTGCCCCGCAGGGGAAGGGGACCCCGCTTGGCCAGCTCCCGAGTGGCTAGCTCTAGCCTCCCGCGAGCGGCGGCCCACTGCCCACGGCGTGCCGGCCGCGGGGACCCTTCACTGAGCCATGCGCAACGCCTCACCCGGCGGCGCCATTCCTCCGAGCAGGTCCCTCCAGAGCCCGAGCCGCAGGCTGACTTCCGCTCAAGAAAGTCGCTCCAGGAACGCGCCGGAGGGGACACCAGTGATTCGAAGGAGGCTCAACGTGCCGAGATGGGGTCTAGGCACAGGTCAGTCCCGCCGTTCCACTGGGCCAGGCCGCTTCTAGCAGGCTTGGCTGGGATTCGAGGTCTGGTGCCCACAACGCCCCGCGGTCCCAGCGCACAGGCGCTCTTCCCCCCCGGCACCTCGGCCCACTTGGAACCGACCGCCTCGCAACGGCCTTATTCCGGCCGCTCCCACGACGCGGTTGGACCAGGCCTCGGGGTCGACCCCAGACGGGGCTCCCTCTGATTGGCCGAGCGCACTGTCACTCAGTCGTGGCTCTGCAGACCGGCCAATTTTAAAGGAACGGGAAGGGGCCGGTGGGGAAGGTGAAATTGTGGCGGTTTCCTGCAAAGATTATTTCCGAGATGTTCATAACTGGCCAGTGAGTGACGTTTTCTCGGACTTGCAGAGCCCTGGTATGGACTCGATGACTCCTCACATTTAACAACTCCGTGAGGAGCATGTTAGGGCAATTTGACAGATGGAGTAACTGGCTCCCCAACGGAAGTGACTTACCTTAGAACGCCTGTTACAGAGCGTCTACGCTCTGCGTAGATCATTTAATTTACTTATCACCATTCTGTGAATCGTGTACTGTTGGTAGTATTCCCATTTTGAAGAGAAGGAACCGAAAAGACCGGAACCCAAGCGGCATGACTCCATAATCCAAGCCTTTCATCTATCGTGAACATACAAAAATAGGCATAATATGGTCACTCTTATTACCATAATTACTGCTCCGAAAAAGGGGGGAATTAGTTCTGTTTGTGTCTGGTATTGTGCTGTTCAGTAAGGTAGATATTAGGTTAATGTGAATATTTAAGTTTGACTTGAACTAAAAGTTGAATATTTCTTCAGTTGTTGTAGTGTTGGTTAGCCACGTGGTTAATGGATAAAATAATGGACAGCACAGACCTACAGAACATATCCACTGTCACAAAAGTCGACAGTGCTGGTCTAGAATATAGAAAAATCTTTTCTAACTCAGTAAAATAACAAGTGGTTTGCTCGCGTTCTTTCATACTGGCTTGGGAGAGTGTCATTAAATTTTCCGGAATTTTGAGGACTGCTTGTTAAAATACAACAATCTAGGGAAATGGAATTCCATGAAGTTACAGTGAAATAAAGTATAATGAAAACATAACTCATCATTTCCTATTTTACTACATTTTGCCTTGTGAATACTTCTGTGGCTGCTTCTATCATGAATATATGAACTATATGAGGATGTGCTAGTGTACATCTCTTCCCAGTATCACATCCGTTGCTTGCTCTTGGCCAGGAAGGGAATTTTTACGTGATAGAATCATCAAATGCTACAAACCAGGCCTGATTTATTGCTTTATTGATCATCCCAACTTAATGATAGAGAAAATGTTAATAGAAATTAGACTTAAATTGTGTCATGAGAGAGGAGTAGGATCAAAACAAGGGTGGGAAGAGCACAAGGGACTTTAGTGATGGTACCTGGGTGAATGATGGTGGGAATTTCACACGGACTGTAACCAAAGTGAGAAAGCATACATTATACAAAAATGAAGAATGATGTAAAAATATATAAAAAAAAATTTTAAAGTGTATCATGTCTGTATACATTATGAATAGAACAATCGTAAGGAAATAGTCTTCTAGTGTTTGAAGACATCCAATTTGGAAAAAACAGCACTTTGACGTTTCAGCGACATCTTACTCTTTAACAGAAATGAAAATATGAGTTAGCATTCGCTTGAGAACTGCACTTGGGGACTCTGTTGTTAAACATTTACCAGAAATGGGCCCTCCCTTGTGATGCAACAGGTTAAAGCACAGCAGTATGAGGCTAGCTGCAACAGTTTGATCCCCAGCCAAGAAGCTGACCCACATGCACAGCAGACCTCTCCTGTCTCCCCTGCTGCTCCCCTCAGCAGTGAACTTTGTCAGTCTGCCTGTTCTGCACCCCACTATCTTGGTGAATCCCCCCACAGTCCCTGCACCTCTGGGCTATACCCCAGTTCTACACAAAAGTAATACCTTAAAAAAAAAAAAAGATACACATAGCAAGTAGGCATATGAAAAGAGGATTGATATCATTGCATATTACACCACTGTGAGATACATCCCCTGGAATGATCAATATAAAAAAGTCCAGCAATACCAAAAATTGCCAAGAATATGAAGCCACTGAAAGTCCTAGATGGTTTGTTTTTAATTAACTAATTTTTTTAAGTTATTAAAGTAATATGGGCACATAGAAAAAAGTTCAAACTTCATTGTGTTTTTACCCAAAATTGTTGTATTTAGTATTGATTAAATGAAAATATGAATACTTTCAAAAAATTTGTAAGGAAAAAGAATGATGATGTGGTGAAACTGTACCTGAAGTCCTCTTTCTGGTTTACCCAGTCTATTCCCTTCTATCCCATTCTGCCCCACTTCTCCCCTCTCAGACTTCTCAGTCTTGCAGTCATAATGTTTTCTCACTTATCTTCATAGATTGAGTATGTATGTTTATGGTGTTTATTTATGTTTATGTTATAACAATATTTGTTTACTTTTGCATATTTTATAAATGAAATTTACTGCATAATTTTTCACAACTTTCTTTTTTTTCTCAACATTGTCAGATTTTTTCTTTGTCCTTGTGCATTATTAAAACTCACTCATTTTTTACTGCTGTGTAGTACTTCATTGGTTGAGTATACTTCATTTTATTCTACTCTTGCTAGACCATTGGCTATCTCCAGTTTTTTACTATGATGACTACTGCTGTGAAGAATCTTGTATGTATATTCCTGGTACACAAAATTTTCACTGAAATACATTTCAGGGAATGGAGTAGTAGGCATTGTGTGGACACATTTTCAATTTTACTACATAATGCCAAATCATTTCCAAAGTGGTTGTACCAATTCACACTGCCAACCGTACTTTCTAAGAGTTGTATTTGCACCACATCTTTGTCAATTCTGATGTTCATGTCAACACTTTAAAAATGTCAACATAGAAGTTTAAAAACTAAATTTTTCTTTTTACAAGTCTCTTGCACTGGTGTTACATGTGAATTCCCAAAGTTTTTCTCTGTGAAGATTTATATCCAACATTTTTCTGTGTGTATCTGTATGTGTGTGCACACACATGCGTTTATAACTTCAGTCACAATCATTTCTGTGAAATTACTGATTTGTTTTAATAAACATGGAATCATATGCAGCATTTGGCAACTTTTTTTTTAATTCAATAGTGTATGCTAAACACTCAGTCATTCATTCAGTCAGAGTTTATTGAGCATTACCATGTGCATGCTAATCTCTTGAGATACATTTATGAACAAAGTAGCCAAAGATCCTTGCCTTTAGGAAGCTTAGATTTTAGCAAAAGGGAAATAGATGATTTTAAAAAATGGATAAGTAAATGAATAGTATATGAGAAGTTGGTGTGCTATAGAAAAAAGCAGGGACAGTTAGTAGAATTAAGGGAAGTGGACCAGGTGTTCTACTTAAGTCTTTTAACCATAGCATAGTATTTCTTACTTATCCATTCACTTTTCATGAGGCTGATAATATGTTAGTTGCTGAGAATACAACTATGACCATGTGGACAGGGTTTCTTCTCTTATAGTGCTTATAATCTATTGAACAATTGTCAGTCAACACAATGAATAAAATAATTGTAAGTAATGGTTAAATTGTGGGAGGGAATGAGAAAGTAACTTGGAGCTGAGCTGGAAATAAGTCACTTAACTTAGATTGGTTATCGGTAAATGCTTCTCTGAGAGGTGAGTTTCAAACTTTCACTTGACTGATAAAATAAGGAGTCCTGAAAAACTGATTTTTCAAATCCCCTCTTCTTTCCCAGGAGTGGTTCAAGGGAAGAAGTAGTGATCCCTTGTGCTTCTGACAGTGATTCAGGAAGTGTGGATTTGCAGCTCAGCAATTTAGAGGAAATTAAAAAAGACCCAAGTAGTCTTGAACTTACAGGTAAAAAGGGGAGAGGATTTTTTTTTTTTTAAAGGAATGAGTAGGGAAGAGGAAACTCTTCAAATCAAGTTTCTGTATGACCAACCCTTAGTTAGACTTTGATAATGAAATTGGTTTCTGACTTTAAGACTTTAGAGAATGGTTAGCAATATTAGGTAAAATACATTATTCTAGATATATAGGAAATGAAACTGGTCCCTGAAACAGGGAATCCTGCAAACTTGCACAGAGCTTCAGTGCTCAAGGATTCTGAGAAGGGTGAAGTGGAGTGAATGGAATGAATTGGGCTGCTGAATAACTGTCTTTCCTTTATTCTACAAATATTTATTGAGTACCAGATGCAGGTCATACAAAATGAACATGACTTATATGGTCCCTACCTTTATCAAATTTACATTTTAGTGCTAAAAAGGATCCCCCCCCCCAAGTAGACAAACAGTAAATAATTACAAGTTGTATTAAGTAAGCACTATGAAAGATTTACTAGCAACTGGAAGAGAATGAGATAGAGTGGGTAGGACTCAAAAGAGAACTTTGAATGTTATGATTACATTCTTTCTTTAATAATGTCTACGAGGATAACTAGCCAAAATGACCAGAAAGGACATTTAGAAAAGACATCCTGGAGCTGAGTCCTGAAAGATGAGTGGGAGTTAGCTAAGAAAAGAGGTGAGAGAAAGTGAGGGAGGAGAAACATACACAGAGATGAAAGAGCTTGTGCTAGGATCAGTAGTGAATAAGAACACAGCTTCAGTAATTGCATTTAGTGGATAATGAGAATGTAGCAGGAAGTTGGAGGAATTTGCAAATGCTGTAATTCTGGAGACCAAAAAGAACACACAAGAAGTGAAATAAGATGATAGCTGTGTAAACGGGAAAATAGTAAGATTATTTGTCCAGTAAAAATAAGAGGTTGGATATTGGTAAATAGAGGTGGTCAGGATGTTACTCTACAGAAAAAGGAAAAGGGTGTCCCCATTACCCTTGTTACTCAGTTAGCAACAGAATACTATTTGCCAACACTTCCATGGTACTAGGCCTTTATCCACCATTCAGAAAGATTCTATTATCATCCCATTTTGGAAATGAATAAATAGGCCAGAAAAAGTAAGGCCACACAAAGTCAGAATGCTAGAACTACCAGCAGAGCAAGTATCCAAGCATTAGCAGACCACCTCTGGAATACTACTGGAATCTTGAAATCAACATGCCCCTCAGGTGGGGAAGGAGATCCCTCCAGCACTCCAGGTGGGTACAGTTTGGCCCACTGGGAAGAAAGAGGCTGATCCTTTATTTTTAGCTCTTGCCCACAGAACAGCCTTCTGAGTTGAAATAGTAGTGTTTGCTGCTTAAGTGCTTAGAACAGCCTTCTGAGTTGAAATAGTAATGTTTGCTGCTTAAGTGCTTAGTACAGCTGAGATACCAGGGTAAGCCTTTTGTAAGCATTACCTCATTAAATGTTCCCCCATTTTACAGATAAGGATGCTAGGCTTCCAGGAAGCAAACTAATTTGATAAAGTTACACCTTCTCATACAAATTTAATAAGTGGTAGAGCCAGGATTCAAACTAATCTGAAACTGAGATGTTCTTAATTAACTACTCCAAGACAGCTTAGTTTAAAGGGTTTTGTAGTTTAGGAAGCCCATAGAGAATGCTGAATTAGTAATGGAGAAAATGAGACTCAGAGATGGGAAGGGAATGAGTCAAGGTCACACAGCAAACAGCACAGGTGAAAACAGGACCAGTCTATCCTGATAGTCAGCAATTCTCCCCATTAAACTCTGTGACTTCATATAGTACAGTCATGTCAGCCAGTGACTTTTTCTTGGTATTAGACTTAGATATCAGTGACATCCCTGGATTCTCTGAGGAACCCCTCACAGATAACCTCAGGCACCTGAGCTACCAGGGCCCCCTCAGCGATGTCACCAGTGAGAGGCTGATCCAGTCCATCCAGGAAGTTTTTAATAGTGAATTAAAGGTATGCACGAGCCATCATTACAAGTGATCTTATTCTTCCATTTCTATAAATATTTTACACATCTATTATTTAATTTGAAAATACTTTTACAGACTATAAAATTGTATTTATACTTTCATCTATATGTATTTGTAAAATGTCTTTATATTTTTTTAAATAATCAAATTTCTTAAAAGCAGAACCATAATTTAAAAAGTTTCAATCCTGTTCTCCTGAGATAACTGCTGTTAACATTTTGGTGTACATATTTTCAGGTTTTTTTTTTCTATGCATACATATATATGTAATTATAGAAAAACATCATATATGTAGAAAAAATTTCATTGTCAATAACTATATCTATTAGCCTATTTAATTATTGTATGGTACATACATGAAACATTTGTTCATTGATTCATTTACTCAGTGAAGAGCATCTAACAGAAGAAATTATTAAAGAAGTTATTTCTGAGGAAATTACTCAGGTCTGAGTAATGAATAAGAGAAACTAGATGTTAGACTCAGAGGGAAATAGGAAATGGTATGTTTAACAACTCTGGCTCAAAGGAGCAGAGTATGATTGAGGAATTGAAAAAAGCCTGGTTTCTGTAAATCATGGTGACAAAATGAGGTTGAAGAGGTATGCAGAGGGAGACTGTGCAGGGCCTTGAAAATAGGTTAACATTCTGTTCTTACCTTAAGAACTATAAAATGAATAACCACACCACTAGCCAGTGAGGTTCTTTCTAGTTTTGACTAATAATCTTGTATGTGGTTCTCTGTACTCCTCAAATAATTCTCCAGGGTAAATTCCTGGATGTAGCATTGCTGAATACAACTGTCTAAAATCAGTGTTATTGTATTTTTTTTTAATTTTGTTTAATAAACAAAAAAATGTATATTTATTTCCTTCCTCTCGTGACATTGCACATCTTGCTCTGTAGTTTCTTGCTTAGTCTGGATCTTTATGAGATGCCATTACTGCAATAACTTTTCTCTAGCAGTATTTCCAGTGCTGTCACCTTTTATATGTCTTTTAAATTTTAATCAGTTAATTGGCAAATAATGAATGAGTATTTACCCACTGTTAATAAGATTCTGTACTAAACACTGGGAGAAGTTGAAATAATAAGAATAATAGTGTTCATAAACACACAAACCAGGAAATAATGAATAATCTAGGTCTAAAAAGATGTATAGATTTTAGTCAGTTAATTGGCATAAAGAATTCAGAAAGTGCAAAGGTCTAGAAGCAAAAAGAGGCAGCATAAAGTTAATTTGACTAACACTCAGAATGCTGGAGGAGAAGAACAAGGCGTGAACTTGAAGAGGCTGTCTGGGATCACATTGGGTAAGCGTTGACCTCCATGAGTGCTACTGAAAGATTTTTAATAAGGAGTTACCTGATCGAATTTTGCATTTTTGACAAATGAATCTGGTAATAGTTGGGGAAGCAGCTTGAAGGGAACAACACTGGCCGCCAAACCCCATTGTTTGCATTGTTATAGTAATCCAGGTGAGAGAGAAACAGACAATGAAGTCAGCTTCTCCTTACAGCTTGCTCATACTTACCAGAGAGCTTATACTCGTTCATATCATTGATCTATAGAGGATGCAAACTGGACAGAATTCTCCTAAGGTGGTAGAATTGTTGGTGCCTTTAATTTTCTTCTTTATGTTTCATTTTTTCAAAGTTGCTATCATGGATATTGCTTTTATATAAGAAAAAATGAGAGAATTTGTTCAAATCAGAACTTGCATTTTAATAAGAAACTATAAAGACTCAGAATAATGAGTTTTTAATGTCATCAAAGAACACCAGAAGTAATAGCACCAGAGGTCAGTTTTAGGAAGCTTAATCAATCAGCAGTATACTGGATGGGTAGACAAAACTAAAGGGTAGGGTAAGCCACAGTGGAGCACTCAGTGTTCTAGCTGAGAGGGGAAAAGTCAGGGGGAAAGACAAGGAACTTCACAGAAATTCTCCTGTAATTTATTCATTCCTAATAATAAAAGATTGCCACTGCACTGAATGAGATGTAACTTATTTTAAACATTGCAGTATATTTTTCAAACGCCCTCTACAATTACTAAGTGAGATCAGCACTTACAGTTGTGTTTTTATCCTTTCCCCACAAATTTAGAGTGAGCTGGAGAAGCTGACATTCCTAAGATCTTTGTCTTCTCTCAGCCAAACTTTACCTTGTGATGAAACCACAGGATCATTCATTCATACTAACATAGAAGATATTGTGCAGATCCTCAGTGTAAGTATTATGAACTTATTTTGAATTATTGGGACCATGGAAAATTCAATGACTTGATCAACAAAAGTTTTAGTAATTTCATCCATATTATCCTTTCTCTTAGCCTCTTCTTGTATCAAATCTTTGCATGGAGGAGAAATACTTGGGGACTACACAAATATAGTCACTCATAGGAACCAGTTAAAAGAAGAGTAATAGAAGAATAGCATTTAACTTTCTCAGTAAGGACATTGCTATATTCTCATTAGTTAAGCATTGCCTAACTTTAAGTGACATCTCTGCTTCTTTCTAACTGTGTGACTTTGGAAAACTACTTAACTTCTCAGTGCCTCAGTTTCCTCATCTCTAAAATGAGAATGATGGCTGTGTCTATTTCATGGAGCTATTGAAAACATTAAATAAGAAATATAAACTACATAGTATGGTTTCTAAATATATTTTGCATTAGAAAAATACAATTGTATTATCTTATTATTGGCTTAACTTCAACCTCACTCTTCTAGTTCATTCATTGCATTGCATTAAATACTTGACAGTTCTAGGAACTTTCCTGGGAAATGGGACTAGAAGGACTAAGAAAACATAATTCATATTCCTGCAGACAAGTAAGGAATAATCAAGTGTTACAGGAACTATGATGAGAATTTTAATATGTATAGGATAATGAGGTCACAAAGGAGTGGACAGTCAGTTCTGTATTTAAAGGTCCAGAAGGGCTTGACAAAGAAGGCACTTAAACAAATATTTAACTTCTTGGTGCTTTAGTTTTCTTATCTGTAAAATATCCCCTTTGGCTTCACTAAAGCTCTACAATTCTGAATCTGAGATGTGTTATATACTCCAGGAAAATGAAAATTCTTTTTCATGCCACGGATATTTAAATCTGATGAGATTGACTAGTAATTTGCAGAATTGAAGACTAACCAGCTAACAGATTTGTTAAATGATAGGTAATTTATCAAAGGATCTTTGGTATTCATGACACTATGGTGATTCCGTAAATTATACAAATTTCCTGAAAGTGTGCACTGACTCCTTGCCTTCCAAGAGTTTACAATCCATCTGGAAGTGATCATACAAATAGCAGTCAAAAAGGAACAGTGACATAGTGCAGATTCAGGCATAAATGCAGTTTTCTACTTGACTTAGCTCCTTGGGGAAGAGCATTGTATGAAACCATAGGACCCAGTAAAACAGCGTGATTCCAGAGTACACATCCACAAGAGTTGACAGCAGCAAATTGCCAAGTAGCTCAACCAAACAGATCAGAAGGTCCACAAATGCAAGTCCTAAGCAGCAAAATCACACTGAATTTTCCTTTGTTATGCATGTGGATCTGCCCAATCAGTAGTAAAATGTCTACTGCAAGTCTCAACCAATCTTTGGATTGGCAAGGATTTCAGCCTAGAGAAGTTAAGGGTAGTTGGTGTCCATAAAACAATTGCATAAGTCATTGCATCGTTGTACAAGTCTACAAATTCCCTCCAAGCCCAAGTGCAGGGGCTAAGTGTCTCTCTTCCTACAACCCAGAGGAAAGGTACTCAAAAGGAGCAGTTCTGCTGCTTCCCCCAAGGAAGAAAAAACCAGGTTTGGGAGAGAAGCAGAAGGGGCATTGGCATTTGGTGGAGGGTGAGTGGAACATGCACATGCATGGAGGATCAAAAATGTAACTTCAAAAATAATATAAAATTTTTAAAACCAATTTTAAAATGAAAAAAAAAGACCAGAGTTATTATAATAAGTAATATAATAGGTGAGCAACAGCAATGTGGAAGAAGAGCAGCAGACCACAAGCAAGATCCAAGTCAGAACAGCTAAAGTGAGAAGAGAAAAAGAAAACTCAGAAAATAGTGAGAGAGGAGCCTGGTAATACTTTCTGAACACTGTGCCTCTGGGCACTTACTCCCTAGTGAGGTCGTCTTGGTTGCAGATAAAAGAAATCCCCTAGATGCAGCCAAAACACAAAAGGAAAGATTTGTTCCCCAGAATCCTATGGTAGGAAGAGCAGCCTGCTCCAGAGAAGACACAAACCCAGAAGGAAAATGAAAAATCTTCATATATTCACAACTTGCTCTTCACTTCTAATTTTTATTCCTTTGTACTAATTCTCCCTCCCTCTGCCCTTCCTCCCTCTCTGTCTCTAATAACAATATGTGACATTGTCCTTAGGGCCCAGTGCTCCCAAATTTTCACCTTTCTCATTTTAATAGACCAGCCAGACTGAGAGTGAGGCACTCTGTACTAACTCCAAATTCCTGGTGTCTACTCCTGGAGAGATGAGCCATGGTTGGTGAGACAGAATGACTTAGCAAAATAGTGACTTTGAGGTGCCCATTCCTCGGAGCCAGGAGCCATTTCCAAAGAGGTTGAATAGACAACCCAGTCAGAGTCCACTATAACTACTTACTTTTGATCTTCATATCCCCTTCCTGAAACACCTCTCATTTCCTCTATACAGAGGCACAGGGAAGTTAAGTTATACAGCCAGGGATGTACAATGAGTAAGTGGAAGAGCCAAACTCAAACCCAGGTGCTGTCAAGATGGGTTTATTTCTCTCTTGTCATTATGCAGATTTTCCCAGGAAGGCAAGGCACTCTTCCCTTAGCCAATTTGGAAAGTTAGTCCTTTTCCAAGGCAGGTAACTTAGGATAATATTAGGCATCATAGCAGAGATGACTGGTTTAGTGGGAAGGAGGTGTTAGAAAGTCTAAACTGGAAATAATCATTAGTAATAAAAATAATGGATAATAGACTCTAATAGTTGTTGAGGGCTGCTCTGAGGTGTAAGAATTAATTCGCTTAGTACCCACAACTACCATGAAAGTAACTAGTACTACTACCTCCTTTTTTTATAAATGGAGGAAACTAAGATAACTTGTGTCAGTTCAGATAGCTAGTAAGAAATAGACCCCGATCTCAGCTTTTGGCTCCAGAGGATAAATTCCGAGCCAGGCCAGTGGCTACAGAGCTGAGGAGCAGGACCTGCTGAAGGACCTGCCATATCGTTCTTACAGGCCACCCACATCTCTGAACATCTGGCCTAAAGAATTGGCACTTCTTGACTCTAAAAGTTCTTTCCTTCACTTCAGGAGCTGGTGGAAGAGGAGTCCCTGCATCTGATCCTCAGCCCCGTGCTCCCGGAAGTCTTTATCACCATCTCTCAACTCAGGTGACACCCACATGCCCCTACACATACTTCCTGGTTCCACTCAGGGCCAACACCAGAGCCTGCTCATATATTCCATATCTTTAACTGTTGAAGTCTATTTAGCTGGGGCAGGTGAAGCCAAATCCATGTTTTGGGTGAAGAACTTTGATTTCATATAAGCTACCACCTGTACTTTATTGGAACTTCTTTGGAGTTCAGTTTTGTCCAAAGTACATTCAGTGGAAGCTTACTGCCACATGCACTTCATGACAGTAGAGTTCCACAGTCTAAGAACTTTGAAAGGGCTTCCTGCCTTCTTGGCGATATGGACTGCACATTAAGTGATTGAAGGCCCCAAGAAATTCTGTTAGTTAAAACGTCTTTTTTAACTTGATTCAACCAATCATTCCCCAAACTAGCAAGCATGCAGCAGAACACACTTTGGAAAATCATGATTTACATAGCCTTGGTGGTTGAAGTGGAGTATGGCCTGGAGACACGTTGCTTTGGTGACCTTTTAGGGAGGAGAAGAGGGTAAAGAGAGAAGGATGGAGGCTCTAAACCTGAAGCCCTTCTCTAACCACCTATGAGATTTAGCTAAACAAATTGACAACTTATGACATTTATCTTCCATCAGCATGATACGCCAGTCATTGTACCCTAACCTTTAGTATTGTCTTGACCCCTGCTTTTCAGTGTCAAACAAAGCTCTTCCAAGGTTGCTATTCCAATAATGTCTTTTCTTAGTTACCAAGATGTCCATTTGCTGTTTGGCTCTAAAGATCGAGCTGACTTGTTCCGTCTTATCGTCACAAGTGTAATCACTCTGCCCTCTATAAAGACTGCTACCCACTTGCAGGAAGTGATTGCAAGTGAACCCTACAACTCAGAGGTAACTTATGCTTTGCTTTAGTAACTTGCCATCCACAGTGTCTGCTGATCTTGGCCCTTTGAGAGAGCCCATTTGAGTTTGTGGAACCAGCCAAATACCATTTAAGCCAAGTCAGATGAATAAAATAGGTAGTTATATTAAATAGCTTTCCTCTTTGTTTTGTCTTTGTTTCCCCTTCTTTCTTTCTTGCTTTTGGCTTTAAAATAAGGTGAGAGTGTCCATACAGTTAGTAGATATTTAGGCTTATTCTGCTAAGCAGCAGAAATATAGCAGTATAAACTCTCATCCAGAGAGCTTATGTCCCAGTGCATAGATACAAACTGCTGATAAATATATTCAGTGGTGCCTAGAGAAAAATAAAATGAGGAAAGAGAAGCATAAAGAGTACTGTGGTTGAGGGACATAAGAGTTTTGATTTTTAATATAGGGTAGCCAGGGAAACCTTCCTGATGAGGTGACACTAGAAGAGAGAAGGTGTGGGTAGCTCTGGAGGAGAAGTTTTCATGAAGAAGCTCAAAGGCTTGATTTTCTTCTGCAGCTAGTATACTGGCTGGGGAAGCAGTTGCCAGTGGGAATTGTGTTTCCTTGAATTCAAGATATTAGAAAGAGTCACAAGTCAAATTTTAGGAAAAAAAGGCAAACTCTGAAAGGATCATAATGACCCTTAAATAATTCCCAAATGTAGTTAGAATCAGTTAACTGTGGAGTTAATGCTGAAGAATCTATTTAAAATGAAGACTCATTGTTTCACCTCAAGTCAAATTGCCAACCAGAATTTTACACTAATTTTGTGCTTTGAGTGGTCTCAAGACAACACAGAGAGCCTTAGAGGTAGTATTGGGGAACTTCTCAGGGTACCCCTGACCCTGTGCCTTTTCAGTGTCTCTACAGGCAGACATTACAGGCTTTCTCTGAGATGCTCCAGAGTTTGGTGGTGAAAGACCCACATTTGGAAAATCTTGACACCATTTTTAAGGTAAACCACTTTTAAGGGGACAATGGAAAACTATTGCTATTAATGGGCAGCCTCAGGATTAGGTAGGCAGCTGCCTGCCTTTGAGTTGGGACCCAAAGGTCATTAATGACCACCTGCTCCCATCTGTACCCACTCCAGTAGCTGCCAGTCCTCATCAGGGAGGTGCGTACTGGTGTGCATTCACACAGTTCACGTGGACTGTTCTCTATTTTGAGATGTAGATATCAGAGAAAAGTAACTCTTCAAACTTACTAATCCTTTGTGCCTAAGCACAGATGGACATTTATCCTTGCCATAATTGACCTTATTATTATTTCTAATTCCTCTTCTAGTTGTACATTAACACGCCAGCCAGATTTTGTTTCTCTCCTTTATCTAGTTGTGCCTTTATTTTCCTGTCTTTACAACTTAATTCAAGTCATTCCTCCTTCCTGAAATGCCACCTTCTTTATGAAGCTTCTCCTCATGGATACTTGTCTTAGGAGTCCCTGCCTGACTGCACTGGCAGGTGTAACTCTTCATTCTCAGTCCTTTAGTAGCGTGTCATTTTCTTCCCCAAGAAGATTTCCAAAGACTTAAAACTGCAGAAGACTAGGATAAAGTAATTGAAGAAATGAGAATCAAGGGGAAATAAGTCTAGAAAATCAGTCCAGTAGAAGCCAGACACCAAAGATCTTTGAGCCTCATTTGCAATCCCACTACTTTCATCTGCAACCCAAATTTGGCAAGATATCTTCAGGCATCGTAGTGACATATGGATTTTCCATCTCCACATTACCTAACACCAAAGGTATTATCCAGGATCTTCCTGATTAATCATGTAGACTCCCTTTATTTTTCACAGCACTTGGCCCCCTGGTTACAGTCTACCAAAGACCATGAGCGGGAACGGGCTGCAGCCAGCATGGCTCAGGTTCTAAAATGTTTATCTAGACACCTCAGCTTGAAGGTAAGTAGACCTTCAGTTGCAGAGGAAGGTGCCATAGTCACCTAGTTCCCTTGCTGTTTATGCCTCACCCACTGGTGAACTCCTCAGGGCTCACTTAATGTAGCACTTAGCCATTACATGTAATGCACATGTACATTAGTGCCATTGGCGTCTTTAAACACTCAAGATAGTTATGCAAAAGTTTGTGTGGTACAACCTTCTGAATTTTTCTGAAGAATGTCCATAGCCGTATTTTTTTAACAACTTTTTTTAAGTTGTAATTTATATACAATGATATCCATCTAACTTAAGTGTGAATTCAATGAATTTTCACAAATGTGTATTCCCTGGGTCCCTTTTTTTTTTTTTTTTTTTTTAA
>NW_004567123.1:17074480-17075147 GCF_000260355.1 Condylura cristata
TTTTTTTTGTGCATGAAATATGTTAAAGTGGACACCTTCTCTTTAGTTCTTTTTAGTTTGTTCTCTACATGTAACCAAACTTCTTAAAACTATGTCACTCCTTGGACTCCATGTCCCTCCTTATTATTTCCAACTCTTCTTAGAATAGATGCCTTATTTTAAAGATTTATTTATTTATGTATACAGAACTTGAGTACAGGCCCAGCATCCCAGAGGTACAGGGGGTGAGAGGGTTCATCAGAGACAGAGTGGGGGACAGAACAGGCAGATGTGTCGAAATATACAGCTGAGGGGAGCAGCAGGCAGGTCAGGAGAGGTCTGTGGGTTCTGGCCTCCCTGGCCAAGGATCGAACTCATGCGGAAGTGGCTTTAGCTTCTGAGTGCTGTGCTTTAACCCGCTGTGCCACCAGGGAGGGCCAGGATCCCTTTTTTTTTTTTTAATGTTTTCAAATATACCTAAAAAGGTAAAGAATAAAACAAGAAAATGTTAAAGAACCACTAGCAGTCAGACTAGGGGCCTGATTCTTTGGTAGCCTTTTTTCTCTTAAAAGTTTTGGGATTTGGCCCTCCCTGGTGGCGCAGCGGGTTAAAGCACAGCACTGAGAATCTGAGGCCACTTTCGCATGAGTTCGATTCCCGCCTGCCCCGGAGGAGACCACATGGCGAG
>NW_004567123.1:17075247-17080077 GCF_000260355.1 Condylura cristata
GAAATATACAGCTGAGGGGAGCAGCAGGCAGGTCAGGAGAGGTCTGTGGGTTCTGGCCTCCCTGGCCAAGGATCGAACTCATGCTGTAGTGGCTGTGGATGGCTTCATAGTGCTGCGCTTTAACCCACTGCATCACTAGGGAGGGCTCAGCCTTATATGATTCAGCTTCAGCCTGCCTGACTACACCCCTGACTTATTCCAGTTGCTCTAGCCTTTCTTATATTCCTCATCATATAAGCTGCTTTTGGCTTCATGGCCTTTATACTTGCTACTTTCTCTGTGTGGACTGACCTCCAGCTTCTCAATAGCTAACCCCTCCTTATTCTTTATACTTTCTCAGAATATAAATTCTGTCAGTGATTATGTTTCTCTTGTTCATCACCCCAGTAACTAACACTAAATCTGCCACATAAGCAGATGCTCAGGTAAATGCTTATTGAGTAAATATATGTTTGCTCGTGTCCTTTCTCTGCTTAGAACCCTTTAATGATTTCTTATCTCATACAGAATAAAATCTAAAATCCTTACAATATTCTGTAAGTTGCTGTAGCATCGGACCCATCCTCATCTAACTTCTGTTTCTTTGTTCATTTTCACTTTGCTCCAGTCAACTTAGAATTCAGCCTGCTTGCAAGGTTAAGCATTCTGCATGCTAACCAAATTCTGAATTTCATTTTTTTGTACCTTTATTTTCAAATTATCCTTCTTTATTATTTATTTTAAATTCTATTTCTTTTATGGTATGTCTGCCTGTTATCTTTTTTCCTTTAATGAGGCAGGATATCAATGACCAAATTTTTTTTTGACATTTAGCCCTTTTTTTTTATTACAAAAGTTTATTTTTACATCATTTTGTACATTTTTTTTTTCCATCTTAATTGTAATCCCCGCGGGTTTCCCATCACCAAGTCACCTGTGTGCCATCACCATAATCCCATGCACTTCCCTCCCCACCCCCCATTTTTGATCCCATTCCCTACTCCACCCCCGCAAAATGTCTCCGGTATATGGTTGTTCATTATTTTTCAAAAACCAAATTTTTTAAGTTGTGTTAAATGACAAACCTCAATTTTGCATCCAACTTTTCCACTTAGTTAATTAATACATTTTCTTTTTTTTTTTTTAAAGCTTTATGTATTTGTGCATACAGAACTGGGGTGCAAGCCAGAGGTGCAGGGCAATGAGAGGGTGAAAGACAGTGGGGAGCAGGGCAGGCAGAATGACAAAGTATACTGCTGAGGGGAGCAGCAGGCGGGTCAGGAAAGATCTGCCACGCCATGTGGATCACCTCCAGGGCTGGGGATGGAACTTGCACTGAAGTGGCTATAGCTCTCTTGCAGTGCTGCACTTTAACCCATTGTACCAGCAGGGAGGACCCTAACTCATTTTCATGCCTTATTTTAAAATCCTTGATACCTAGTGGTTAAATTCACAAGAGTAATTATACCCATATCCAGGAAATAATTTCTAGAATCATTAAAAACAGTGCTAGAAAGAATACAAAAAAGAAAGCAAAACAAACAGTGCTAGAGTGATCATCTTTCTATACAAAAGCTTTTTCATTTTTCAGATTGCTTACTTAGGTTAGAAACCTGCCCTCACATTTAGTATAATATCTGCTGGATACACTATCTACACATGTGAAATGTTACGTCTAAAGAGATAGACTGTGACTCTTGTACTTCCTTTGAGTAAGGGGAACAAATGGAATTTCTTCTCAATAACTTAAACCTAGGTCATCAAATGCATTCTTTTTTTTTTAAGCTTTATGTATTTATGCATACAGAACTGGAGTATAGGCCAGAGGTGCCAGAGTGGTGAGAGGATTCACCAGAGACAGAGTGGGGAGCAGATTGGCTGAGGGGAGCAGTAGGCAGGACAGGAGAGGCCTGCTGTGCCATGTGGGTTACTTCCCTGGCCAGGGATCAAACTCCTGCTGAAGTGGCTGCGATTAACTGTGTAGTGCTGTGCTTTAACCCGTTTCACCACCAGAGAGGACCCCAAGTACATTCTAATGACATTTTCCTTTTTTTTTCTGACTAGCTTCCACTGCAGTTCCAACAACTTGGACACCTCGTGGCTCTGATGGCACTCCTGTGTGGGGACCCATTGAAAGATGTGGCTGAGGAGGCTGCAGAGGGCACACACTACCTACTACATATCACCTTGAGGCTGAAGTGTAAGACTGTGCTGAAGGCAGTCAGGTCCTGAAAAAAATTTCTAGCACAATGCAAGCATAGCACAACTATTTGTACCTTCATTCCCCATTTCTAGAAATGTGATTACAATAATTCATAAGGAGAAAGCTCCATGGTCCATAGACAGAAGTGAAATAACACTAACAATATAATTAGTAACATAGCTGGATTGGCCCCGTCAGTGTCAGTCATAGCATAGCTGAGGAGCTAGAATGGCTGAAGATGTGGCCCTGTAAACAAACTGAATGATTGGCTTGCTCAGAAGTTGAAGAGATTCTTGTCATTATGTGGGCCTTCATTCACTTCTGTTTATCAAGAACTTCCTCAGCTTCCAGGGACCAGGATACAAAGTGACCCAGTCTTTTCATTATAGCCTAGTATGTATGGGTGTGTATATTGGAGGTAGGAGATAGTATTCAGAAAATCAACAGATAACAGTTATATAAACAACGATAACTGCTATGAAAGGACATTACAGGAGCCATTAGTAAGAGTCACATCTACCTAGGAGGTTCAGAAAAGATCTCTCTGAAGATAACCTGAAAAATAAAAATCAGTTGGCCAGGGGAGAGATAAAAGGAGCATATGAGGCAGAGGTAACAGCCCAAGCAAGGGCCCTGACAGGTGTGAGCTTGAGAAACTTAAAAAAACACAAAGTCCACATGGTCAAGGAATGAGTCCTTGAATCCCTCAGAAGAGACTTTAGAAGATATGTAACCCATCACCTCTATCTTCAACCCCCAGTGTTTGAATCTCAGTCTGCTCTGTCTACACCAAACAGTTCCTGTCAGCTTGCTTATTCCAGGGATAAGGATGCTTTCTGCTTCCCAAAGTAGCAGTGAACAATATCTACCAAGATATATAGGAAGCATAATTGATTACTTATTCATCAACTTTATAAAGTCCTCACTGTTCCAGACATGCAGTGATAAACAAGACAGACAGTCCCTTCCCCCAAAGTGTTTATTTCTTAGCTGGAAAGACAATATCCTCAACCGAGGGCTCAAACACTTCCCATAGATCTATTTCCAGTGAACATGAGTCACAATCAAACATGGGAAATTCAAGGCATTTTGAGTATTGGGAGTCTCGCTAACCAGCAAAACTGGCCACACACAAAGTTATCAGAACTATCACTACCAAATTATGAATTTTTTTGTGGGGCATTAAGGCTCAGAGGGAGACCCCTCAGAAGTCCTCACCAATGGGGAAATAACTTGACATGCCTTGGTTATACCCCCAAACCACTAGTAAACTCTGTTCTATCAAAAACCTGTTTTCTCTTTCTTTTAGCCCTTTTAACATATTACTCTAAAACAGAGGGAAAGAAATCTGAAATTGAGCCTCAGATTAACATATACTCCTTCCCCTAGACATTTTAATTTAAAAAATTTTTTACGGATTTATTTATGCATACAGAGCTGGGGTACAGGGGTGGTGAGAGGACTCACCAGGTACAGAGTCAGTAACAGAACAGGCAAATCAAGGAAGTACACTGATGGGGGGAGCAGCAGACAAAGCAGGAGAGGTCTGTGGGTCACCTTCCTGGCCAGGAATCCAACTCATGCTGAAAGCTATTGCGGCTAGCTTCATAGTGCTGCACTTTAAATTGTCGTACCAGGCAAGCTACCAACGCTCCCTCCCCACCCCACCCCAGGCACTTTTATTCAAGTGTAAAAGACAGGAGTAAGAGCTTGGGATTTATTTCAACCAAAAATGAACCAGGGGCCCTCCTGGTGGCGCAATAGGTTAGGACACAGCACTGCAAGCTGGCTGTAGCCACTTCAGTGTGAGTTTGATCCCTCCCCTTCCCCCCCAGGTGATCCACATGGTGTGGCACACCTCTCCTGACCCACCCGCTGCTCCCCTTAGGAGTGTACTTGATCAATCTGCCTATTCTGCTCCCCACTCTATCTCTGGTGAAGCCTCTCACTGCCCCTGAACCTGTGGCTTGTACCCCCAGTTCTGTGTGAATAAGTAAGTAAATCTTTAAAAAATGAATCAGACATGCAAAATCAAGAAGAAATAAGTGGAAAACTAATAGTACTTTGTATTTTCCTCTCAGGTATTACTCATGACAAGAAAAATCACCAAACCTTAAAAAGAGCAATGAAAAAATGTCGAGAACTTCTAGAACTCTATAATATCAAACAGTTCTACAGTTGCCCCATCAAGATTGCTCAGGTAATCAGAATAGTGAAGAGGATGGGAAGTGACAGAAGTCTCATACATGTGTTCACAGGAATGGAAAATGGAAAAGCTACTTTGGGAGAATTTCCCTTAATTTATTATAAAACCAAACATACAAGACTTCATTGTTTGCAATGATGGTGACTCAAACACATTGCCCTGTTCAGGTTCATTGGATTAGGCCATTCTGTCCAGGGGCCCCTATACCACTGTTTGGAAATCTCTTCTGTTGATTACTTTCCTAACTGTGGCTAACCTCTTATAAAGGTAAACCCTTTTTTCTTTTTTAAAGATTTATTTATTTATGCGTACAGAACTGGGGTATAGGCCAGAGATGTAGGGTTGGTGAGAGGATTCACCAGAGACAGAGTGGGGAGCAGAACAAGCAGATTGACAAAGTACACTGCTGAGGGGAACAGCGGGCAAGACAGGAGAGGTCTGC
>NW_004567123.1:17080657-17081599 GCF_000260355.1 Condylura cristata
TGCTGCTCCCCTCAGCAATGTACTTCGTTGATCTGCCTGTTCTGCTCCCCACTCTGTCTCTGGTGAAGTCTTTCGCCACCCCTGAGTCTCTGGCCTGTACCCCAGTTCTGTATGCACAAATAAATAAATCTTTAAAAAAAATGTAATGAAAACTTAACAAATCTTACTCATGTAGGATCAAAGGTATCTGGTAATTTGAGTTCTCCATATATCAGATTACCCATCTGTAATCTGTGGGCATTTGTGGAAATTGGGAAGCTAAGATGTGGTAAGGGGTAAATGAGAACTTGTGTGGAAATGTTCTGCCTGGTTCCTTTCACATAGAAAGTTCCCTGAAGGTAATACTATAATCACATGAAGGACTTTACACTGCCAAGTGCAGTGAAAAGCAGAATAACATATTTCTTTTCATATATTGTCTGCTGTGATCATTAACAGGGTGTGATTGTTAACTTAAACTCATTTTTATGTTCAAAGCTCTTTTCTACTATACCCATATATCTTGAAAGTTCATTTTCTCTAATCATCACAGGTCTTCGAAGTTTTTCTCAATTCTAATGAGCTCTGCCAGTTTGTATTGACCATATTGGATAGCCTGAAAAATCTGAAACATCCCTCCACCCAGCAATCAGCAGGACAACTGCTGATAACATTGGTGAAAAATGCGGAATCCAGATTTGAGAAGGTAAAAAGCTCAGTGGCCATTTCATGAGTTTGAATTACAAGCAAGACTGCTCCCCTCTTACAGATACGAGGTCTCTGTTACTGCTCCTGTCCAGCTGAGGACAACCACTGAAGGAGAATGGCACCACAGCCTTGTCCTTCAGCCAGTGTTAAACATTCACCCATTTAGCAAGCAGCTAGTGAACATCCAATCTGTACATAAGCAGAGAGGGAGATTTTTATTTTTATTTTACCAACAGGCCTTTTTTTTTTTTTTTT
>NW_004567123.1:17082502-17136991 GCF_000260355.1 Condylura cristata
CTCAGAGTTAGACTGGAAAAACCCCTGCTTCTTTGCAGCACTTTTTTTAGTTTATCTTTTCTAAAAAACAATATATAATCATTTAGAAAAAGTACATAAAACAAAAAATCCTGTCACTCAGACACATCTTTACCATCTTTGTATATACATTTTTCCAAATTCTTTTTTATGTATATATATGTGTGTGTGTATATATTACACATACAGATATATTTTAAGTAGTTTTGATAATAAAAACCTCTATAAAAATAATAAACATTTCATTTTTAAAGGCACCCCAGGACCTTTCAGAATTAACCACGATATCCTCAGTAACCATCAATGTCCCACCGGATTAAAATCTTTGTGATTTCTTTTTCCTCTTCAGGTGCCAGAAATTATGGGAGTTATCTGTGCTCAATTAACCATAATCAGCCATCCTAAAGTCCGCCAACAAATCATAAATACTGTGAGTTTGTTTATCTCCAGGCCCAAGTACACAGATATAGTGATCAGCCACCTTCTGTGTCATCCAATACCATATGACAGGTAACAAAACTTAGGCTCTTCTCTGAATTAAATTAGGATATATGACACAGCTCTGAATGTTGTGGAACGTTCTGGACTTCAAAAATCTAGCAATGTTCTTGTAGAGGAGAGAAGATATAGACAGATTCCTGCAATATAAATTAGAATATAGTGCATAAACATAAGGAAACACTCCAATAAATTCAGAATAAAGAACATTCTACAAGGTAGTTAAGGGGAAGGATGTCCTAAAGGAATTCTGCAGTCTTGTGGACTCCACCCCCAACTCCAGCTTTCTGTACTCTACCCCCTACTCCAGTGAGTGAAAACTACAACTCTCAGCAGTACCAGGGAGAGAACTGCAAGGACCCAAGCAGAGCAAAGCAGACATTCTGGGACTTTGGGGGATAAATAGGGCGCCATTTCCTCTGTCTCTCTGCTTGGGATAGGGATCTCTGGAGTGTGTGACTCCGGCTTTCAGTTAGTTTGTTACCAGAGCTAGAAGTCAGCCTAGCTGGTAAGATATTCTGGTTACTTTGTGTCCCTCTCTCTTTCCCTGGGTTGTTCCTTTTCCCCTTTTGTAAATAAACCCACTGTTGACCCTTTTTGTGTGTGTCTGCAGTACAACTGAATTTTAAGCAAGGGTGAGGCCCCACAGACAGGTGGCCCAGTTCACACTGGGATGCCCTGTATCAGACTGCCCTCTTCAAAAAAGTTAATATCATGAAGGAAAAAATTGTGCTGGGTCAGTTCTAGATAAAACACTAAAAACACATAGCAAAGTGCAATATGTTTCAGTATCTTAATTTATCCTGAATCAAAAACTAAAAAAGAAAAAATTTAGGAGATTTAAATATAGACTGTCAGATTATTAAATCAATGTAATTTTATTAGGTGTGAAATAATAGTATGGTTATACAAAAGAACGTCCTTATCCTTAGGAGGTGTAGATACTGAAGTTATTTCTCAAGTGACTTGATAATGACATATATATCACTATGTATATATAAAGTATATATGAAAGTATAAATATATACATAAATAATAATAAACTATAAACAAAAGAAAGTGCTTTTTTTTTATACTAATGGTTCTCAGCGTTGGAAGCATCAGGAAGTTCCAGATGCTTTATGGGGAATGCAAGTGAGACATTAGTAATACAATACACAGGTCCAGCTACTGGTCACCGGAAGCTCAAATGTAGGGACGACGGCTAGTGTTAGGTCAGCAAAGGCTTGTTCAGAGACCAGTACCCTGAGGAGATGATTTGACTACTGTCACAAAAAGCCATCTGCCCGATTAAGAAAGGGCATGTTTTACAGGTTTGGGGAACCAGGATGGAGAACAATCACTTCAGTTTTATTGGCTAGTAAGCAGGTTGGGACAAAGAAATGTGGACTTGGCTGAAGTTTACTGGCTAGTCACAGCACTGAGGTGACTGGAGTTTTGAATTTCTGTTAATGCTCTCTTCCTCCTCTGGATGCTCTCAGCTCCCAGTTGGTTTAGAGCTCAGCTCGAGTTGTTAATGAGCCTTGATGAATTTTGAGTTTTAGGCAAGTGTAAGTTTAAGGACATGACATTAGCAAAGGTGTAGAGTTTCCAAATCCCTTTTTGGTGAAATGAATGGTTTGGAGCTGGTAGAATACAAGGTGTGTGATAGAGAAACTGCGAGGTTAAAAAGATGTTAGGACAGTTTGTGAATGGTCTGGAAGTCTATGCTCAGGCAGTGGGAGCTGGATTCTTTAAAACCTTAAGAGTTTCTGTTACAAAATCAGATAGTAAATCTTTGGCACCCTGAAGAACTGAGCATGGAGGAAAATCTCTTTTAGATTGGATTTCAGACATATTTTAGGAAGGTCATGGGAGGCCTAAGATAAGCCATTCTCCTGAGCCCTCTTACTCTGGAATTTCTAGGCATCTGACTGAGGTGTGGAGAACTCTGGAGGTAGAGCTTTCCAACTCAACCTGGGTTCTGTGGAGACTCCTGAGGAAGCTGCAGAAATGCCACAATGTGCCCACCCAAGAGAAGATGACCTACATAGCTGTTGCTGTAAGCCGTTGAGATGTGCCCCTCCCTCTTCAGCCACAGTGCTCCCTCTGGAATAATTGGCCCAACACCCTGACTGGAGAGCCTTCCTTTTCATCTCTTGAAGTTTGCCTCAGTTATCCATTTATAAATCTACAGTATCTCTACCAAGGGGTCGACATAGAGAAGGCTGGGGAGAGTAAAAGAATCAGAATGGTTTAATGTATTTTAAACATTCCTTCTCTAGTTCTTTAAAAAAAAAATACTTAGCACCATAAGAGTAATACAAATGGAAAAAAAAAAGTCAAATAATACAGAAGAGTATAAAAGAAAGCAAAGGTCCTGCTTGAGCAGAAGCCTGCACACATTTTCTGTAAAGAAACAGTAAATATTTTAGGTCATAGTCTCTAGCACATAATCTTTGGATTTTTTTTTTTTAAAGATTTATTTATTTGTGCATACAGAACTGGGGTATAGGCCAGAGGCTCAGGGGCGGCGAGAGGCTTCACCAGAGACAGAGTGGGGAGCAGAACAGGCGGATCGACGAAGTACACTGCTGAGGGGAGCAGCGGGCGGGTCAGGAGAGGTCTGCCACACCATGTGGTCACCTCCGGGGCAGGCGGGAATCGAACTCATGTGGAAGCGGCTTTAGATTCTCAGTGCTGTGCTTTAACCCGCTGCGCCACCAGGGAGGGCCAATCTTTGGATTTTTAACAAGGCATTAAACATCTAAAGACCAGGGCTTTCCCTGGTGGCACAACAGGTTTGAACACTGCATTATGAAGCTCTCTGAAGCCACTGCAGCACGAGTTCAATCCCCGGCCAGGGAACTGACCCAAATGGCGTGACAGGCCTCTTCTAACCTGCCTGCTGCTACCCTCAGCAGTGTACTTTGTCAAACTGCCTGTTCTGCTCCCCACTCTGTCTCTGGTGAATATTCTCACCCACCACACCTCTGACCTATACCCCAGTTCTGTAAGCATAAATAAATCTTAAAAAAAAAATCTAAAGACCATTTATAACTCATGACTGTGCCCTTGCTCTAAAAATAAGCTTTCTAGAAGTGTTTATACATACATAATCTTTTATGTCTATATATATGGTAAGCTTCCTTCCTCTCCCTTTTTTTCTTAATTAAATGCTTTGCCTTTTTTAGAGCAGTTTCCGGTTCACAGCTAAACTGAGCAGAACATATACACAATGTCTATATAATCCTTCCTCCTACATGCATAACTTTCCCTACTATCAATATATACATTTTGCTTAATTGTCTTTCCTATTGGTCTATGGTTCAGCTTTTTCTAGCCTAAGCTATCATACATTTCTTTTTAGTTTCCAAATTTATCGACATCTTAATTATCTCCTCTTCTCTCTGTTCTTATGAGTTTATGCTGTTTTTAAAATCCTTATTGATGTCATTTTCATGTAGTTTCAGTAGACAGAGAAGCTATAATTTTAATCTATAAAACTATGTATATGTCTCTTTGTACGCATATTAACAGGACTATACTACAAATACTGTTTAACCTATTTTTTCCCCTTTAACAATATATGAACTACTTTCTGTATCAATATGGGCTCTGTACTAGTCTTTTCATGTCTGCATAGTAATCTATTTTAATTATATTTTTGAAAATAGGTAACGTTTATATAGCACACATCCATTTATTTCATTAAGTTTCATATTTGTGAACACTGATAACTTTCAAACTTTTGCTATTAAAACAGTGCAAACAGTAATCAGTTCTTTTTCCTCTCATTTCCAAGTCTTTGCATCGATTACTTCTGTCATTCTGCCTATGGATTAGTAGTAGATCACAAAAGCATGTTCTAACACAAGAAGTAAAGCAAATGTCATGATTCAAGCTAAGTAGTATTCAGGTTTGCCATGTACCTTTTCTTCCACAGGTAACAGATGCCCTTTATGAGGTATTCATGGGAAACAAGCTCCGAGCAGCCACATTCCGACTCTTTCCTCAGCTTCTCCTGACTCTGCTCATCCAGATTCACCACAGCATCAACCTCACCATGTCTGATGTCACCATTCCAAGTGGCCTGTACGCAGAGCAGAAAATGTCAGAGGTCACCCCTTTGTGGTACTGCCTGTTGTGATTTCATTACTTCAGCCAACCCTTACTAAGCTCTGACCAGTGTTGGGCTTTTGCCAAGATGCAGCTCCCAACTGTGGGGGTAGCCAATAGTCTGCTTCCCTAGTGAGACAGCAAGATTAAATGCCCAGGAATCATTCTAGGTTCTCATTGGTTATCTTTGATTTGTCAATACCGAGGCAACTTTGGCTGTCAGATGCCCTGCTAAATAATATATGATCTCATGCTAGCCTTTTCTTGATAAATCAAGTGGAGATGGAAACAAGCAAAACATTCTTAAACCCACCCCCAAAATAGTGCTGATCCCTGGTTGAACAATACTTCCTTTCCGTTTTTTTTGCACAAAAAGTTGTTTTTAATTCTCTGTTTCCAGTAGAAATGTCTTAGTGTCAGTGTGGATTCTCTTCAGAGGTAGTGCTACACAATGTAGAATAATTAGTCTCCTGCCTAGGAGTCAGGAGAATTGAATTCTAATTCTCATTCATCCATTTAAGTAGCTGTTTACTCTAGGCAAAATTTTCTGTTGTTTTGTGCCCCTGTTTCCTTAGATGTTTCCTTACAACTTCAAGACTCTTTGATGTTATGTCCAGGATACTGGTTCAATAAGTAGTTTTAAAAAGCAGTCGACATAAATTTTATAGGGTAGAAGTTATATCTAAATGAAACTTTAAAAAGCAGTGGGTATCAGATTAGCAACCCATACCATATATTTTCTCATAGATTTCTTTCCAAACTCCCACAGAAACAAAACCCAGTTAAAGTTCCCTATGCTAAGAATTTTTAAGACTGGGCTTTCAAGTTATCACAGCGTTAAGAGTCTTAGGAGAAATCTAGCAAGGAGAAAATCACTAGCTAGTAGCTGTCAGTTTATGGTCCTCTTCTGTGAGAGATGGGTGGTAATGTACTGATCAGTGGAGAGACCCTTCCTGTTCCCTCACTTGTACTGTTTTTGTGGGATTTAGTTTTGCCATACAAGCTACAAAGACACTCCTCCTGAGAACATTGTGCTGGCATGAATTCAACACCATGGAAAAGAACAAAGGATGGGCCCTCCTGGAAGAAAAAGATTGCCATCTGCAGGGAGTATCTCTCCTTGCCAAGTAAGCCTTCCTTGCATGCATTATCCTCACCTGCTCTAAATCAGCATTGGTTTGGATATTTTTCTCCTTTTAGTTGTTAAATAGTTTTCTCATCAAAGAGTGTACAAATAAACATAATGCCAGGAAAAATTTTCAGGGATCCCGGCCTGGCCATACCTTCCTATGTATCTGAGGTCAGACAAAACTTTAGAGGATCCCCAGCCCTGAGCACAATGCCCTCTGGGCAGGAGCTTCTCTAAGAGCTGTTCTCTCCATGTTCTGTTTTGCAGTGCACTGCTGGAACAAAATGATGCCCTTGCACAGAAGGTTATGTACTTGTTAGTCCCCTTTCTTAACCGAGGGGATGACAAACATAAACTCACAGCTGCAGGCTTTTTCGTGGAGGTAAGGCCTCTTCTTTGAAAGTTGTATTCAGGAAGTTTGCAGAGCATCACTTCTTACCTTCCTAGGTTCCAGCCAACTTGCTGTTAGATGGGGATGCATTTCTGACATGAGATAGAAATAGTCAAACCTGGCCTTCCCTGGTGCCGCAGTGGGTTAAACACAGCACTCTGAAGCAATCCACAGCCACTGCAGCATGAGTTCAATTCCCAGCCAGGGAGGTGACCCACATGGTGCAGCAGACCTCTTCTAACCTGCCTGCTGCTTCTAACCTGCCACTGCTCAACAGTGTATTTTGGTAGATCTGCCTGTTCTGCTCCCCACTTTGTCACTTGTGAATCTTCTCATCCCCCGCCCTTTGTCCTATACTCCAGTTCTTGTATGCATAGATAAATCTTAAAAAAAAGAAATAGTCAAGCCTATTGAATTGTTTCTCTCCACATAGTCATTCTTTGTTCTTCGTGTACCTCCAGTGTAAGCATCACCCTGTAGTGTATGTGCTATATAGTAGAGATTTCAAAGGAAAGTAAATATTTTGGAATTGGTGAGAAGGTGGCTTCTCTCATGAAAAAGGATTTAAATGCAACTTGCTTGGTTTCTTTCTTTGTTCTTTCAGCTTCTCCAGAGTCCTGTGGCTAGTAGACTGCCCAGCAGATACTCTGTTGCCCGCTTGAAAGACTGGCTACATCATGGAAATACTGTTTTTAAAGTGCTTGCCCTGAGAGGACTGCATTACCTTATAAAACACCAGGAGATGGTAGGAGAAATTCTTAAGCTCTGATTCTTAAGTCACAAATAAAATACACCCTGAGAAGATATTTCTGATGTCAGCTGAGGAGGAAAATTGGGTAGTAGGGAGTAGGTGAGAATATATCCTTTTGTATCATTTGAAAATTCTACCTGGAAATATGCAAGTACTGATTAACATTTAATGAAATTAAAATAAAGAAAAAATCTAATTCACCTATACTCATAATATCCTAACTCTGTAATTTGTGTTGGAAGTCCCCTCGTTAGTCAACCTGGGTGACAGTCACTGACCCTGCTGTGCGGGAGCAAATTGTACAGGCCGTTGTGTCTACTCTGGAGATGCCTTTCATCTTAGAGATCACTGATTTTCATGTAGGAAGCTCATTTCCCATAGACCTAGCTAGAAGTGAGGCTGTCAGAAGAACTTCAGATTTATCACCCAAGTTCTGTTTCATTTCAAAATATATTTATATATCTGCAACAAAACCCTGAGCTGCTTTTGGAGGGTTTTGAGAAGAGCAGAATCCTGTTCAATTTCTTCTTGAATTCCTACAAAGGAATCTCTTTGGATAATTCCCACGTTGGGGAACTCACCATGAGCTGAGCTGGCCATGTCTCACTTTCTCTCATTGTTGGGAGAGCAATTCCTTACACTGAGCCCGAGCCCATCTCCTGGGGCTGGCCCCTCTCTGCTCTGTGAGGCAGCTCACAACCTTCCTCTTCCGTTTATATATTATTAGCCCTGCCAGTACTGAGGGCAGTCATACCCTCTCTATGCCCCTGTTCTTGACTGCCAGCATGACTAAAAATTCAACATCAGGTGCTAAGCAAAGAAAGGTGGGGCTCCCTACTCCAGATAGAGTACTTTTAGGTGCGGTGATGATGAGTTCCCTTTGGGCACACAGAGGGAAGACATCAAGAACCTGTTGCCGAGCATCTTAGACCTCTTGCATGAAACCAATGAGAAGATTGTCTTGTTAGCCATCCAGATATTGCTGCAATTCGTCAGCACAATGGATTTCACCACCCTGACTGACATGATGAGGACTCTCTTCTCCTTATTTGGTGATGTAAGGCCCTGAGAGAGGAGACATTTTTCTAGGGCAGAGTAATTGGCATTAACAGCAAGTAAAAGTTGTAGTCGTAATAAGTGTTGTTATATTTGATATGGTACCTTTTACATTCAGAGCGCTTTTAAGACCCTTCTAGGTAACCAGTGATGTTGGTAGGGCTGGTGTTATTGCCATATTTCAGATAAAAGACAATAACAGAAAAACTGAGAACTTCCCTGGTGGCACAAGGGGTTAAGTTTCAGCACTATGAACCTATTGGCAGCCACTACAGCACTGAGTTCGATCCCCGGCCAGGGAACTGACCCACATGGTGCAGCAGACCTCTCCTGTCTTGCCCACTGCTCCCCTCAGCAATGTATTTCAGTAGACCCACCTGCTCTGCTCCCCTTCTGTCTCTGGTGACCCTCTCTCTCTCTTTCTCTCCCCTCCCCCCCCACACACACCATCTCTGGCCTATACTCCAACTCTTACGTGCATAAGTAAGTAAAATAATTCTTTAAAAAAAAAAAAAAAGACATAGAGACTTGCCAGGGTACAATCTGGCTTCATGAGATGGGGAAAGGGTATGTCTAGAAGAAAGCATTGTCTTTCCTTTCAAGGAACAATCATAATTAGGTCAAAATGGTGAACTGTACATGTACCTCTCCCAAATCCCAAAGATTTTTCAAAAATGTATGGAACACAATGAACCACATCCTTGAAAGGGTCAAACTTGCCAAGACTGGGAAGTTTGAATTTCTGTAAACCAGCTGGTGTGGATGGTTATACCCCCATTAGGCAAGAGCTGTGGTCATTACAAGTGGAGCTGTGCCCACCTCTCATTTGTAGAGTGGGAGGATACCACAGAATGCCCAAGCAGCAGGTCTTACTGTCTCCACATTGTTTTGGTGTCTTTCCCTCAACATCCTGTTGCTGATAGTGTCATGTGAAGACTAGTGTTTTTTCCCACCCAGAGCTCATATCAAGCATAAACATTTTCAGTAACTAGCTTCCTCTGGATACTCTCCTCATAGGTGAGACCTGATGTCCATCGTTTCTCCATGACCCTCTTTGGAGCTTCCATAAAGTCTGTGAAATACACAGATAAGAAGGGTGCAGAGAACCAAGTCCTGAACAGCTTAGTCCCACTATTGCTGTATTCTCAAGATGAAAATGATACTATAGCTGAGGTAATGTCTACTGTCGCTTGCTGTCAGTCTGAAAACCTTCTAATCCAATGCCAACTCTGCACATGCGTGTTCATATCTTTGATGGCAGGGAACTCTGTGACACCATCTTTATTCCCCACTTTCTCTTGCAGTCTTCATTTCAGTTATCTCTCTTGAATGAGTTGCACATAAAATCTTACTCCTTGTTGAGTTATTTAGCAAATGACTGCTCTTTGTGAGTAAGAACAATGTATTTTACCTTTTTGTAACTCCACCCCAATAATCAGCCTAATAGCTCTACATACAATATTCATCTCAACAAACTTTGTTGATGACAGTGTTAATCTTCTACAATCTATTTTCTTTCATAAAAGGTCTTTCTTAAAAGACCTTATGGCCTTAAGATTAAGGTGGGTCCTGACACCTTGCTACAGAGAAAGTGTTATGGCCTTGTTGCCATAAATATAAAATATTTCAGGCTCCAATAAAGTATTGAGCAGAACTTCCCATCCAAGTGATGGCAAAGTTTGCTCTGTGCCTAGAGGGTTACAGATGTGTGGAGGTGTTGACACCACTGCCTCTGTCAGCCCGTGACGTCAGTCCAGTGCAGAGCAGTTAAGACCATGGACTGAGCTCTAGTTCATTTATTTTCACTGCTATATAGAATCCCATCATGTGAATATTCTATAATGTATCAACTTTTCCTATTTCTAGATAGTTAGATTGTTTTCAAGTTTTTCATTATTACATTGCAGCTACAGATATTCTAATTACATATTTCCTGTGTATGTGTGTAAGAGTTTAAGGGCATAAATCCAGAACTGAAATATCTGTCTGTAGACCATGGGGTCTTGGGAACTCCTGCCTAAGTCTCTGGTCTGAGTATAACTCCCACATACACAATGGTTTTGTGGGTCCACATCAGGGACTGATTGGGGATGCTGAAGAAGGGCAGGACTCGGGCCCCTTTCTCTCCCTTTTCTTGCTTCAACCAGGATTATTCTGAGTTTATCAGCTTTTCATATTGGATTTTAGTTCCAGTTTTATTTCAAGAAAGGTTACCCCAGCTAAGAAATGTTTGAAATGCTATATTCATAGGTGTTCCCTGTGTTCCATATGTTCCTTTTCACAGGAGAGCAGGCAAGTCCTGACTATATGTGCCCAGTTCCTGAAGTGGAAGCTACCACAGGAAGTGTTCTGCAAAGACCCCTGGTACATCAAACCTGATGAAGTTGGAATAGTCTGCACGTTCTTTGTATGTGGGCAATAACGATCTCATGATTTAACTCTTTAATAAGCTGACATACTGATTTTTTTCATACAAGGATTTTAATAGAGGAGCATAACATAAAGGAAACATTTCCCATCTCTTTTTACATCAGTGGTTGATATCTGTGAACTGTTTTGTACTGTAAAGCTATTTTTCTACATTTTTTTCCAAGTCATAAGTTCACTTTCTATTATAACTTTTCCTCATAAAAAAAAAAAAAAGACTGGTGAACTCTTGGATTCTGGAGGCCCTAACCTGAGTCAGAGTTTCAGAGTCAGGCTGATAGTACATGCTCAAAAATTACTTATGACTCAGTTGAAATGGGATTTTGTATTGCCTTCACAATGAGCTCTGATCCTTCTGTCTGGCCTTTTGGGTGGTTTTTCCCTCCTTCAGACCATGATCAGGGAACCCAAGCAAGGGCTGCCATGCTGTTGTAAGCTATTACAGCATGATGGCAGCATGCCAGTGCCTCTGCCAAGACTTAGAGGCATCCTTTCTCTTTAAAATTTAACAAGGGTACTGTGGCCAACCTCAGAGCCAGGTTTGAGCCAGGGCAGTTTCAGGAAGTCCTAGGAGGTTTTCTAGACAACTGACTCTAGAACTACTGGACTCCTACTCTCCTAGGCCTAGGACTCTCCTGGCCCCTAGGACTGACTATCCTCAGGGATCTTCCATCTGAGTGGCCTGTTTCAGACCCAACATGGGTTCCTCTAGTAGGCTAGGAAGCCCCATGTATCAGGCTTCCCAGTGGGGATTATCTTTCAAACCTCTAACCAAACTAATACACTTATGACAGTATTGAAGGGAAAGTCAGTGCTCTCAGTGGGTAAGACTACAGATTGTCCATGTTGAGTCATAAATTCTATGAGAGCAAATTCCTGTTCATCTATCTCTGAAGTGTCTATCCTTGTTAACAGATCACTCAGAGATACATTCATTTATCCAATAAACATAATATCCAGTGTGCACCAGACCATGGAGAACCCAAAACATGTGTAGGATTAAAACTTCCTCGGGAGGGCTTGCAAGCCAGGAAGGGAAATAAAACCTCTGTGGAAAATTAAGTAAAGGGGCCTCCTAGTGGCACAGGGGTTTAAAGCACAGCATTATGAAGCTATCTGCAGCCACTGCAGTATGAATTCAATCCCCGGCCACGGGGCTGACCCACATGGTTCAACACACTTCTCCTGTCTCACCCACTGCTCCTCTCAGCAATTTGTTTCAGTCAATCTGCCTATTCTGTTCCCCACTTTGTCTGTGGTGAATCCTCTCACCTTTCACACCTCTGGCCTGTACCCCAGTTCTTGTATGCATAAATAAATGAATCTTTAAAAAAAAAGAAAAGAAAATTAAATAGAAACTCAAGAAATATCAACAGAATGCTCAGAGCAGGGTTAGTTCAGGCAGGCAGGAGCTGTCAGGGAAAAATTCATAGGTAGGCAGAGCTCACAGAGCAGGAAAAGTGTATCTTTCATATACAGGGAAGTGAAGACAGATTTGAAGGTACTCCATGCACAACGTGCAGCACGAGTATGTGTGAAGCATGTGTGCTCAGGATTGAGCTCTGTCAGGGGGCTTATTGTTGTGGCATAATATTCACTGAGCAACTATAGTTACCTTAAACCCTGCACTCTATATGTATTTCTAACATAGATCCTGGCTCTGGGAACTATGATGAGACTGATAAAAATAGTGCTATGTTTCACTCTTTTTTTCCCCACTTAGGGAAAGAAATGCCAGGGGAAAGTTAACATCCTAGCTCAAACATTGATGTTTTCCAAGAATACAAGACTCCCCATCAGAAGAACAGCAGTCTTGTTTGTAGGTACAGAGAAAATCCTGTCATTCCTACAGTTGCTTTTATCCTGTACGTTACAGGATATTCAACAAATGGTGTTGCTGAGTATCCCCTTCTTTATGACGATGACCTTGAAATTACTTCTTTGAAGAAAGGAGTTATGTTATCTGTAGCAAACAATTAGGTGCTTGGAAATGGGGTTTTTGGAATTGGTCTAATCATCAAAAGGCAGATTCTGCCAGCTAAACCCAGATCACAGATTTATTGACTTTATCCTGCATCTAGGGCTCTTGTCAAAATACATGGATCACAGTGAACTCAGGATGAAGGGTACTGACTGGATAGAGAATGGTAAGTGAGGACATCACTAGGGCTGGGGTGCCCCATATTTTGGACGGTCTCTAAGACAATGATGGGCAGACTCTGTGGCAGAGCTGAGACTCTGAGAACCAGAAAATCTGACTTTCGCATTAAGAAAGCTCTTGGAAACTTCAACTGAATAATAGCCTCATCCCAGTGCAATTCTCCCTTTAGTAAAGCACACGACCCTGTCTGTATGAAAACAGGCTTAGCATGTTGAGGGCCATAGGGGCAATTCCTGGACTTTCTGAGGAAATACGACGTTACCTAAATACGTTCTTAATAATGCTGACACCTTACAAGTATCACAGGTAGCACTGTTTTCTGTGTTTGTCCTGTGAGGTAGTAGAATTTGATAATAGAGATGTTTTATAGTTGTATAAGCCAATATCATACAAATGGTTTTTTTGAACTGTCATTGAGTGAAAATATTCTGTAGTTATACTTTGAGGTGTGGCATTCAAAGAATTATGCCCACTGAAGAAGTAGAAATTATCAAATATGTATATAAGATTATATATACATATATACATAAACTAGGATAACATGAAATTGCCTTTCTTTGGAACAACAACAAAAAAAAAATCAGTAACTTTATGTGTTTCAACCTGTTGGAATAATGCCAACCTCTTCCTTCCCAGCAGTGGCTTATCCATCTTAAAAATAGGTAAAATAGGGCCTCCTTGGTGGTGCAGGGCTTTCGTGTCAGCCACTGCAGAATGTATTTAATCCGCAGCCAGGGAGCTGACCCATGTGGCACACTCTCCTCTATGTATTCTGTAGAACATGTAGACAGATTATAATGCAAGAACAGAAAGACTAACAACTAGTGATGATTCCATTTTGGAAATAACATGATAAAAGCTAAAATGTTTCTTAAAAAATTTGAAGTTCTAATTTATGAAAAGGCTTTGAACATTTTTGAGACCTTGGAGAATTAAAAATAAAAAAGGGTGTCCATTCTAAGTATCATTAAAAAAACAGATCGAGGGCCCTCCCTGGTGGTGCAGTGGGTTAAAGCACAGCACTAAGAAGCTAAAGCCACTTCTGTAGGAGTTCGATTCCCACCTGCCCCGGAGGTGACCACATTGGCACGGCAGACCCCACCTGACCCACCCGCTGCTCCCCTCAGCAGTGTACTTCGTCGATCTGCCTGTTCTTCTCCCCACTCTGTCCCTGGTGAATCCTCTCACCCTCCACATCTCTGGCCTGCACCCCAGTTCTGTATGAATAAATAAATAAATCTTAAAAAAAAAAAAAAAGACAGATCTATTTATTTAGATAAAAAATTTTTAAAATCATTGGGGCCTCCCTGGTGGTACAAGGGGTTAAGTCTCAGCACTGTGAAGCTACCAGCAGCCACTGCAGCACAAGTTCGATCCCAGGCCAGGAAGCTGACCCACATGGCACCCTCCTGTCTTGCCCACTGCTCTCCTCAGCAGTGTATTTCAGTCTACCTGTTCTGCTCCCCACTCTGTTTCTGCTGAATCCTCTCACCCCCCACCCCCACCTCTGGCCTACACCCCAGCTCTTTTATGCATAAATAAAAAAATAAGACAAACAATTATTAGATAATATGTATAATATGGTTCCCTTTGGACAAAAATAAAAATATACATGTGTATATAAATGAATTAAAAACAGGCCAGACAAATACCAAATAATCCTCTGTAGTAGGATTATAGTGCTTATTATGTATTGTCCTAACTTTCTACACAATGAACATGTATTTCTTTTGCAATAAGAAAACAGAAACTAAGTATTTGAAAGAACAGTTTAAAGGCAATGATGATTTGAGAGTAATCTCTAGAACTAACACAGAAACTTAGAAGTTAGCAGTATTAAACATGACCCAACAGGTAATTTGACTTTATGTACCATAGTGAGGAATATGATTACTGTAAAGGAGTAAAATATTTGGAAACTCAGGAGTGTGTTTTTTAGATCAAATTGGAATTGACCTATACAAGTACAAGCTTAGCAAAGGCTTGGAAAAGTTAGCCCCTTAGATCTCTTTTGCTGTAGGTTGTTGGCTGTTTAGCCCCTGGCCTGGAGATCATCTCCATAGATTTTTTTACCTCCAACCTGAATTTTCTTTCCCCTTAGAGCTGAAAGATCTGCTACGAGACCCTGAGCCCTCTCTGCGTATCATTGCTTCCCAGGCTCTATTCCGAATCCAGAAGGTGCGGACTGATCCGAGTCCCGTGCCGTCGGTCTGTTGGCTGAGGAAGCTCATGGGCTGTCTTCCTACCTAGAGATGCAAGGCAAGCAGCGTCAGGTAAAAACGAATTCTTTTGAAACCACAGCAGCAGTTGGTGCCGCCCAGCTTCCCATTTAATTACCTCAGAACATTGGAGGAGTTAGAATATATAAGTCGGGCAGCTCTTGCTTTCAGTGTGCAGAAATAGTGAAAATGTAGTAAATTTCTGAGGCATGCCAGAGTGTCCATATTCTTATCTTTATAAAACAGCTCCACTTCTGTATTCTAAATAAATGTTAATACTGCAATGTGAGTATGTTGGTCTTTTTGTAAAGGCTCACTCTGTGTATCAGAAGCTCTAAGAACTAAGAAACAAACTATTTTTATAGTTTGGAATTACTGATTTATTTTTATAAATTCTTTATAACCTTTCACCTTCCTTTTCCATTTCCCTTAAAAATTGCCCTCCTGCTCGCCTGGGCCTTTGCAGCTGAGGTTCCCCTACTCGCCAGCCCTCTCCCTTTCCAGGGCAGCCACGGCAGCTGTCCTCCCAGGGCTGCTGGCCTGTGACTGTACAGGCTACTCTTTTAACAGACTTGTCCCTTCCAGGGACAGCTCTTTCTGCTTGTTTGCATCTGTGCAAGTGGCCTTTACACTTCTCTCCTTTTTATAACAAACCTGCCCTTTTGGATATTAAAAAAAAAAATCTTAAAGCAAGAAAAAAATGTCTGAAGTGGTGTAATGCTAAATCTCTCCCATATATGCAAGGTTTCCCTCTCTTACAACCCTCAGATCCTCACATGGGTCTATTATTTGTTGAGTACCCACTATGTGCTTTAAACATGGAAGGAGAAAATGATCTCAGAAGCAGTAATTTCCTAAGGAAGAGACTAGTTTCTGTTGTAAAGTGTTAATGAGCTGCACATGGCACGGTAGGAAACCCCCAGTGACACAATAGATTAATTAGAAATAGTCACTGTGGCTCCATTTCTCAAGCTTTTGTTTGGTTAAAGAACATAGTAGACAGCTAGAAAAGAGCTATCTGGGGCCACAGAAAGGCCTCTTGGAGGCAGTGTAGAGAATACCATTGTAAGTAAGAGTATAAATCCTTACCTCTGCATCTCCCCTACTCCAACTTTCAACCCCATCCTGCTAACAAAAAAGAACAAATGGAGGAACAAGTTTCTCCATGATTCATGATAAATTGGATTTTTTTTAAAGAGGTGACAGCATGTCAGGTGCAGCTTTAAGAAGATCCCTGCCCAAGAGAGATTGTCATATTTGAGACTAGATGTATGTCAAGGGCCCTGAACAGAGCTTATAATACACCTTGAGGATGGCCACCAGATGCTAAACTTCAGTGCAGATTGTTATTTTCTGAGTAATACCACCAGTAGGGACTAGAATAGTAAGCACAACAATACTTACTCTCTTTTTAATTATGCTTTATTGTGTTACAATTCACAGAGAAAAGCATCCTTTAAGAGAGAGGACTGATTGCACTTTATTGAACTACCTCGAGGACTGAGGTAGTCCTGGGAAGGACTTAAGGAGTATTGAAAATCTGTTTATTCCAGATATCTCCATTTCTTTTATGCAAGATTATCCTCAGAGACAGGTCTGTATTTCAGGGATTTTAAAAGTATATAAAATTTTGGACATTTAGTTTTGTTATATGGAAATAAAAGTTCAATGTAATTGAATAGCATATTGATTTTATTTTCACCATATACTATTAAAGTGTTTTGCTCTTATATAGATTACATATGATTATTTACAATAATATATATATATGTAAGTGTATAATATCCCAGCTGTGTATTTTAGATTCTCACTTCTTTTTACTTTCAGGATTGCTTTTCCTTCTTATACTAACTATTTTGTAAGGAATTATTTTTTTTCCTCTTACTAAAAGACTAAATTATCATGTAAATAAAGAATGAGATTGGGGAATCTCTCAGGTAACAGCGTGACAAGGCAACAACTTTGACAAATAACACTGTGCTAGGTAAGATTGTAAAATAAGCCAAATCTCTCTGTTTCTTCCAACTCCCCCCACCTCTTCCTTCTCCCAGGTTCTTGGTTCATTCCTTTTCCTCTCCCTCAGGAAGGGATCTGTTGAACTCACTGTTAGTGTGTTTAATGCAAGACATAATGAGGTAAACTAACTCTTCCAGAGTTTTTTGCTTTTTAACAAGGTGTAGAATGCTGAGGACAAAACATGAAAGTCTAAGCTTTACTAAGCAGGATGAAGACAAGAAGTACTTGGAAATGGGCTTGGAGACTGGGGAATAGAGATTTTCCTGCCATCTTCCAAACCATACCATAAAAGCAGCTGCTTTCCCCAACTCTTTCAGAAACCTCCTCAGAACACACAGAGGAAAAGGATGAGAAAGGATAATTAACAACGTCCTCCTGTTAGGTTCTCCCATGAACGAGACTTGACAATATGGAAGAGATATCAAACATAAGGTCCAAGCTTCCTGGCCCCTAGTACATAGGTTTTCAGTGAAATCTTACCCAGACCACTGTAGAAGCCCACTGTGAGGGTAACGAATCTGTTTCCTAATTCTTTTTTTTAGATTTTTTTTATGCATACAAAACAGGCCAGAGGAGCAGGGGCAGTGAGAGGATTCACCAGAGGCAGAGCAGGGAACAGAACAGGCAGATCTACGAAGTACACTGCTGAGGGGAGCAGCAGGCCAGTCAGGAGAGATCTGCCATGCCATGTGGGTCAGCTCCCTGGCCTGAGGATAAAACTCATAGTGAAGCAGCTGCGGGTAGCTTCACAGTAATGTACTTCAACCTGTTGCACCACCAGGAGCGCCCTCCTGATTCTTTTAAAAGAAGTGACAGGCTGCATATGCCATGTGTTAATACACCTCCTAAACCTTTGTCTTTCCGTCAAATCAAGCCTACTAAATTCTGCTGACTTGTGTATTAGTTGATCTGGGGAAAAGCACTTCTTTGGTGGAAAGAAGGGCAGAACATTAAAAAGGAAAAAATTGTTTTTGTTTTTTAAAGATTTATTTATTTATGCACACAGAACTGGAGTACAGGCCAGAGGTGCAGGGATGATGAGAGCATTCATCAGAGACAGAGTGGGGAGCAGAACAGGCAGATCGATAAGTACACTGCTGAGGGGAGCAGTGGGCCGACAGGAGAGGTCTGCTGCACCATGTCACCTGTGGGGTGGGGAACAAACTCGTAATGAAGTGGCTGCAGCCAGATTGCAGTGCTGCATCCTACCTCTTGGCCACCAAGGAGGGCCCAAGAGGTAAAAATTTGTAAGGAATTCAAGTGTTTTGACCTTAAAACTAAAGAAATTTTCCAAGAAAGATCTCAAGTCTTTGCATCTGTCTTTGTGATTTCTAAGAATTTTTTTCTTGTTATTACTATTCTGCCTAGATTATCATTTCAGTTCAAGACTTTATAGAAATATAAAACCTGGCCAACCAATCCTAATGCATTTTTTAGTAATTTTATATGAAAAAAATTGTTCAAATGGATTTAAAAAAACATTTTAAAGATTTATTTATACATACAGAACTGGGGTGCAGACCAGAGGTGAAGAGGCTGTGAGAGGAATCACTAGAGACAGAGTGGCGAGCAGAATAGGCAGAGTAATGAAGTACACTGCTGAGGGGAGCAGGGGGTGAGACAGGAGAGGTCTGCCCAGGAGAGGTCTGCCCAGGAGAGGTCTGCCCAGGAGAGGTCTGCCGTGCCATGTGGATCACCTCCGGGGCAGGGGATGGAACTTTCACTGAAGCTTTTGGTGCCAGTTTGCAGTGCTGCGCTCCAACCCGCTGCACCACCAGGGAGGGTCTAAAAGAGCTTTTTAAGGTATTTGAAATATTAATAATCTAATATGACTCAGACCTCATCATCGCAAGAGTAATAAAACCATGAAATAGATTAGTTAAGTGGCCTTTTCTTGAAACAAGCTCAGTAAGTGACTGAGTCTGAAAATCTCGTCTCTACATCTGATTCCTTATGTAACCCTGTACCTCAACACTTTCTTTTTAATCAGAACATTAAATCAAGAAGGGTTTACTTGAAGTTAAAATACAGTATTTAAAAAGAGAAGTGTTCTGAGAACATTTTTTTCTTGATTTATTATAGATTTTTAAAGTAGCATGCACATATATATGCTACATATATATATATAATATATGTTTACTGAAAATATCCAGTATTATCAGTTTCTTGTATCTTCTCTTCAATACGTAATTATGCATTTATGAGCAAGTATGTATAATGTACGCTTCCCTATCTTTATTCCTCTCTCACCACTATTGAAATTCCTTTGTTTTTAGGAAATTATTCCCAATTTCTTCCAAGATATTTCATGCAGATGCATCTATATAATTGATATATTTGCTCTAAATTGACCCTTCCTAATCTGAATTATTCTATTTAAATCCATGCCTTTAAGAATTTATTATATGGGGGCTGCCCCTCCTTGGTGGTGCAGTGGGTTGGAGCGCTGTACTGCAAAGCCAAGCCAAGCCAAGCTAAGCTGTGCCCACTTCAGTGAGACTTCTATCCCTGCCCAGAGGTGACCACACATGGCGCAGCAGACCTCTCCTGTCTTGCCGGCTTCTCCCCCCTCAGCGATGTGTTTTGTCAATCTGCCTGTACTGCTCCCCCACTCTGTTTCTGGTGGGCCCTTCACTGCCCTGCACCTCTGGCCTGTACCCCATTTCTGTATATATAAATAAAATCTTTAAGAAATATATTTTTAAAAATTGACTATATGAACTTAAATGATGAGCTTCAAAATGTGGAAATCAGGTAGGTTAGAGTTGGTTGGAAATTGCCAATTATTAAATACAATAAATTACTATTTTTATTTACAATTTTTACTTTATTTCCCTTGCATTAATTGTCTAATTTAGTTTTTATTGTTACTGGCAGTTTATGTCTGAGAAATTCACCTCAGAGAAGGAAAAGAACTTTCCAGAGCACAAAATCAGATAGAAGCAGTGCAAGGATTTAACTCTTAGTTTTTGGATTTCAGTCCACGGTACATTCTTTAGTAGGTAACTGTCTTGGCTGTTTCAAAGAAGGTAAAACACTGATAAGAGTTTCTAAATTGAATGAGGAAGTTGAAATGCAGGACAAATCAATAGGATTATCTGATGTCACCATCTTCACGTATGACATACAGCCTTCCTTTATGATTTGACTTTCCCACCTACACCTCCTGCTTAATGGCTAGTATCTGAGATGGTTCCTAACTAATAATAGCTATTTTCCTCAGATTACCTGGGATTACAGGGGGCAGGATTAATCCAAGTTCGTATGGAATCAGGAAAAGAGCAACAATCCTAAATTTCGTTCCTAGATAAATGTCTCAGGTCAGTCTCTTAGAAGAAAATGTAAAGGAAAATACTATTCCAAATAGTTTATGACCAAATTTGAGTTCCCTGGGCATAGATTTTGATGGATAAAGGCTTCAGATTTAAAATATCTCTTTACTTAGGCGTTTCAGTTTCTCTTATTTGAAGTGTAAAGGTACCAAAATCCCTTAATTGTCCTTGTGAGTAGGGCCGGGGCTACTTTCCTTGCCAGGACCTGGCATTTTCCTTTCAGGAACAAGATGAGTAAGAATGATGGTAAGTTCCTTCCCCTCCTCCACAACTACCAACTGCTTTTTTTTTGATAGCTAGAAGATTAGGCCAGTAATTTTCCCTCAGAAGAGCAAATAAAGACCTAATATGCCTAGGGCATAATAAAATTGGAGGTTTTTGTAAAGAATTTCAAAATGAATTGTCATGGGAAAAATAATCAAAACCTGATACTTTCTTACACTTATTTTGTGGTTTAGAATTATATTTTGAATTATATTTGGGAGCATTTGCACAATCTTTTTAACTTGGGGCTGCTAATGAGGTCTGGTACATGCTCTGGGAAACACAACAGGCTGAGGAGATCACCACAAATGGCAGCAAAATAGAAACAGTCTTCAGAATGTATCTGGATCAGAAATGAAGGACAGTAAAACTATTTTGCTACAATGCATTTTCTATTCAAAAAAGCACAGTTTAGTGTTAAATGGAAATGTGACTGGATATGTAAGGAAAAATAAAAACCAACATAAACCCTGATAAGATGTCTGGAGAAGAGCTTCAGGGTCAGTGAACACATGAAGACTTAGGGGACAAAATTTGGTCTGGAGTGGGCATGGGAGTGCCTCTCCTTTCTCCCATACCTTCTCCACTACCTCTCTCCCATATGGGTGTTGAGTAATATCCTGGTGTTGTCATATCCTTTGTGGTTTTTTTTTTTTAAAGATGTATTTATGCATATAAGAGCTGGGGTGTAGGTCGGAGGATTCACCAGAGACATAAGCAGGAGCAGAACAGGCAGATCTACTGAAATACACTGCTGAGGAGAGCAGTGGGGAGACAGGAGAGGTCTGCTGTGCCATGTGAGTCACCTCACCAGGGATCAAACTCATGCTGCAATGGCTCTGACAGTGTCACAGTACAGAGACTTAGTAACCTTTGTAATAAATTAATGACCTAGTGAATAAACAGGTTTCCTGAGTTGTGTGTGTCACTATTGCAAATTAATTGAAACCAAGTTTGGTTGTACTAATTTTTTTTTTTAAGATTTGTTTTTTCATACAGAACTGGGAGGTACAGGCCAGAGGTGCAGGGGCCGTGAGAGGATTCACCAGAGACAGAGCGGGGAGAAGAACAGGCAGATCTACAGACTACTCTGCTGAGGGGAGCAGCGGGCAGGTCGGGAAAGTTCTGCCACGCCATGTGGGTCACCTCCAGGGCGGGCGGGGATGGAACTCATGCTGAAGTGGCTTTAGCTTCTTAGTGCTGTGCTTTAACCCACTGCGCCACCAGGGAGGGCCCTGGTTGTACTAATTTTTTCCAAAAAAATTTTACCGAACTTGTTACTATATTGACTGACCAGTCTCATTTTGACTCTGATTTGCAGGGAGTTCTGTGGAAGCTGATATTACAGCTTTATACTACACCTTGGAAATTTTTTGCCTTTGTCATTTTCCTTTGGAGAATTATCCTTGTTCTAAATCCTCGAGTATATAGTTTATTTATAACAAATAACCAAATTCACAAATTTATTAACAAAAAATAAATCCACTTGGGCACAGATTAAAAATCTTCAGATAATGGGGGGCCCTCCCTGTTGGCGCAGCGGGTTAAAGCACTGCACTGAGAAACTAAAGCCACTTCCGCATGAGTTCGATCCCCGCCTGCCCCGGAGGTGACCACATGGCGTGGCAGACCTCTCCTGACCCGCCTGCTGCTCCCCTCAGCAGTGTACTTCGTCGATCTGCCTGTTCTGCTTCCCGCTCTGTCTCTAGTGAATCCTCTCACCCTCCGCATCTCTGGCCTGTACCCCAGTTCTGTACGAATAAATAAATAAATCTTAAAAAAAAACTTTAAAAAAATCTTCAAATAATGAAGAGCCAAAATAAGCTATCTTGTTAAGGGGAAGGATGTCCTAAAGGAACTCTGCAGTTTGGTGGACTCCACCCCCTACTCCAGTGATTAGAAACTCCCAGCAGTACCAAGGAGAGAACTGTGAAGACCCAAGGGCAGAGTAAAGCAGGTATTCTGGGACTTCAGGGGGAAATAGGGAACAATTTTCAAAGGCTGGGTTCTCGGGCAACAGCTCTCTCACTCTGGGGCAACGGCTGTCTCAGAGGGTGTGACTGGGGGCTATCAGTTTGTTACTAGAGTTCAAAGTCAGCTGAGCTGGTAAGATACTCTAGTTACTTTGTAGCTCACTCTTTCTCTTTCCCTAGGTTATTCCTTTTCCCTTCTCCTCTTAGTAAATAAACCCATTACCCTTTTTGTGTGTGCCTGCAGTACAATTAAATTTTAAGCCTGTGTGTGAGGACCCACAGACAGACAGCCCAGTTCACACTGGATTACCTCTGATCAAGCACTTACATTTAAGGATAACATTAAAAACTTTTCAATTGGCAATGGAATATTTGAGCAACATCCTTCAAAATACAATTTCAGAGACTACAATGTCAGAAATGAGGTCTTGTCACAGGAGTCAAATGCTGAATTTGAATGTTACGTAAATAATTGTTGTACTGTTTTGTTGCAGGAATGACAAGAATAAAGTCTGAACATACTCAGAGGTAAGAGACTTGAAGGGCCCATAAGCATAAGCTGGAAAGGAAACTGGGATAAGACTGATACATTGAGGTCTGTGAAAGCAACCATAGAAACGGAATTCAAAATTCTAAATAATGTAGACATTCTTGGTGAATTCTAACAGTAAGGAAAATGGCAACAGAGGAGAAGCTTAAAAAGAAGCATACAAAGGTGGACAAGAAGACAAGAGTGTTAGGAGAGCAAAAGTTTACTTAGAGACCAGTACTCTGAGGAGGTGGCTGGAATACTGTCTCTAGAAACCATCTCCAGATTAAGAAATGGAATGATGATATATGTGAGAAGCCTTGAGTCATTGACTAGCTTGGCAACTTGACATTTTCAAGGTTCCAAAACAAAGCAGTGAGGTTGTACCTTAAATACCTGGGAGTGAAACTGTTACAGGGTAGCCCAGAGTGAAACTGGGCTGCCTGTCTGTGGGTCCTCACCCTGTGCTTAAAATGTAATTTTCTGCAGACACACACAAAAGGGTAATGGGTTTATTTACAAAACAGGGAAAGGAAAAGGAACAACTCAGGGAAAGAGAGAGGGATACAAAGTAACTGGAATATCTTACCAGCTTGGCTAACTTGGAACTCTAGTCACAAACTAACTGCTAGCCTCCAGTCACACAGTGAGAGCCAGTCTGAAACTGACCACCATGACCAGAAAAGCGAGCCCAGCTGCAGGAATGCAGAGGCAGAGATCAGGACATGTTTCTGTGTCAAAGGCTAGAGTTCTGACATCCCAATAGATAACCGGTGCAAACTGGCGCCCTAAACTAGGAGCCTGCAGAAACAGGCTAAAACAGTATAAAAGACAGTCTCAAATCCCTCTTAGGGCGCATATTTCTCCTGTGTCATCCACTGCTTCCCTTAGCAGTGTATTTCAATAAATCCACCTGTTCTCCGCTGTGCTAAGGTGGATTCTTTCACCCCTTCCCCCTCTTGCCCCCCCCCCGCCCCCGTCTCCCTACAACCCCTAACATCCTTCAAGTCATTCATTCAACTGATCACTCATTGAGTTTCTGAAGATGTGGTGTCCAACGCCTCCCAGGGAGTCACTTTTTTCTGTTCTTTTCTGCATCTCAAAACTCAAGGAACAGATCTCAGGCTGTATTTGGCACACGTTGCAGTGACAAACCCGGGGCTCACAGGCTGGAGAGGTCGAATAGACTTCTCACTAAAATGAAGGAAACCACCTGTCAAATGGCAGGAAAACAACCCAAAAAACGAACAGAGGACTGAGCCGCAGGCTGCGAGACGCGTCTGAACTATAACTCCCAGAAGACTCCGCGCAGCATGAGAATCACTCCGCTGACACTATTTGTTCGGACCCTCTGACCACCGCTGTCCGCCAAGGGCCAAGCCCCGATTTTTCTTTATGACCCGAGATCTATTTTCCCTCGTTTCCGCAGAAGGACGGTTGGCGGCTCAGGAGGAGGAGTGGACTTTTTTGAAGAGTAACGCGGAGGCAGACGGTCGCAAAAAAAAGTGACTGCGAAACTGCAGGTTTTCGCGCGCTTTTGCGCGGGTGGTTGTGGGTAGCGCGCCCTGGACGGAGGAAGGAGCCGCGGATGTGACCGCGCCGCCCGCAGGGCTTTCGGGGATGTTCGAGGACGAGCCCCACGCCGAGGGGTCGTCGGTGGTCGCAGCGGCCGGGGAGGCGCTGCAGGCCCTGTGCCAGGAGCTGAACCTGGACGAGGGGAGCGCGGCCGAAGCCCTGGACGACTTCACCGCCATCCGGGGCAACTACAGCCTAGAGGTGAGCGGCGGCAGGTGGGGCTGCCAGACCGACCCTCACTAGGCCCCACCCCCGCCCCGCCCCGCCCCTTCCCGGTCGTCTGGGGTGGTGGAATTACCCGCTCGAAGGGTCGCTGCCAGCCGGGCGCCCACGACTGCAAAGCTGGAAGGGCGGGTTAGATCAGTCAATTAATACGTTGGTTGTTTGTGTGTGTGTGTTTTCTCCCTTGAGGCGGGAAACAAGTCAGAGGAGCGGCTTGTCCAGGTCACAAGCCACTCAGGAGTCCCCCGGTCCCCAAAGTTGCACACTAGACTTAGTTAGCTCTCGCCCAGGCGTCACAGGCGGCTGTCAGGGGACAGCTATTGTTTAAAAACCTCGGCAGTGGTGTAAAGTCAATCACGTGCTTAGGCACCACGGTTCAGCCCTAAATGTCATCTCACCTAGTTCTCCCGGCTACCTCTTGAACACGTTCCGTCGTCCCATTCCACAGATGATGAAGCTGAGACCCCTAAAGGTCCCCACTGGGGTGGCGCTGTGGGCCGCTCACTTTCTAGCTCAGCACTGCACAACGGTTTGATCAAAGCCAATGAGCGGCTGTGCGTAACCTCTCAGCCACAACTTCCTCCTATCCCATGGGGATCGTGAGGTTTTTCCGGAAGGAAGTTTAGCACACACACCGTCTGGCCCCGAATAAAACAGGACTGTCCACTTGACAGGGAGTGTTATTTTCCAAGCAATGATAATATTAAGGCCCAGGACTATTCTGATATTTATTATAGGAAGCCAGTCATAAGGACAGTTGTAGAGACAGACTTGTGATGGAAGGCGTTTCAACATGGCACCCCACTGCATATATATTCAGAGGCTGTCCTGGGCTCACACCGGAGGGTTCCTGACGGCTGTCCAGTGAAATAATCAGTTGCTAGGTTCAGAGGCTTAGCGTTGGGTATTTGGAGTTGTGTACGTCTGTCTATCTAGGAAGGAAAGAAATAACCTGAGAGAGAAGCTTGTACTTCCAGAGTACAGCTGTATCATGGACAGTGATTGGCATGACTGCAGAGCTGAGGGCGTAATAAAGTAAGGAAAATTAAGAAGTAGGGCCTCTCTGTTGAAACACATTTTTAAAAACCTGTGCAAGCATTTCTGACATCATAGGTCCTGTCGTTGAATAAATATATATGGAGTGCACACATTATCAGATATTCAAATAGGGTCTAAAAAGGCCCTATTTTTGAATATGCCTACTTGTGTGCTTCCCCTTGCCTGGAAACTTCTCCGTCCCTCTCACTGCATGGAATATTGAAGAAGTAAATCTCCAGTTTGGCAGAGTAGATCAGGACATCTTAAACATTTGATTTAGGAATTGCAGATAAGTGAATTAAGATATCGTGTTTATTTTCCCCAGCTCCAACCTGATGGGCTCCTGCTTATATTTTAATTTCCCTCTACTTACCATTTGCCAGTTTTAAGTCTCCATTTGAATCAGTCAAGATAAGTTAATCACTACACTTTACTCACCCACAACACTTTACCTTCTTCTCTTCTTACAGCATCTATCTCACCAATTATAGATAGTATCTTTCCTCTTCTTAACTCTAAACTTTAGAGTTTGCTGAAATCAGAAACCATCTTTTTATTTCTAAGGCCTAGCATCAAGAAACTAGAATAATACGGGTTTTATTTTTAAGGGAAAAAATTAAAGCATTGATTCTAGTACTTAAATTTTCTGTATCTTAGTGGTATTTTCTGTGTCCAGGGATTTTCTGATTTTTGGATGCTAGACCCAACCAATTCATTAATCAACATTTGATTTTATTCTCACCTGCTTTAATGCCTTCAGCAAATAAGATGTCTTACTACTTTAGAGTAGGAATACTGGGTTGCCGCTTTATTAGTGGCCACCCCTTCCTCCATCCCCTTTTGGCTTATTTCAGCAAAAAATTTTAGCAGCCTTTTAAGGCCTGATCTTACAAGAGAATGGTGAATAGGAACAGTACCATATTGTGCTGTGAGATTTATGTTTAGTTCTTAATCCTTAAAATGTCAGGTATAGTTCCATATTGATGTCATGAAGTGAGTCTAGTAGATAGCTCAAGTGTAAAATAGAGAGTATCCTGAATAGCATGTTTTTTGTAGCATTGTAGACTGAGATAGTCTCCAAGCCATAGAGCCAATTGCCATTTTAAAGATCAAGGTAAATAATTCCTCAAATTTTTACCTCACCTAAATGACAGTCTCAAATGTTGTCCCATATAGGTATTCATTTTTTATACCTGACTCCCTTGCTATTTCTGTTCTCTTCTTTTCTTTGTCTCTTAAACTGATAAAAAAGAAACATGAAACTAAAAGGGTAGAAAAGAACTTAAGCATCATCCAGGCAATGAATGGTAGTTTAAAATCAAGAAGACTAATACTGAAATTTTTTAAGAGAACTCTTTCAATAATACTAGATTTGTAATATAGGTGAGAGATCTATCTTTAGATTAATACTAATTTAGTATGTTAGACAGAATGAGAATAGGAGTTTTATATTCATTACTACAACTAACTAAACTTAGTGACCTTGAGTAAATAAACCTCTCTAGTCTGCTGTTATCATAATGAAAATTTGACCAGATAAAACTAGTTCTAGAATGCAAGCATTTTAACATATCTATTATTGTTTTTGTCTTTTGTCTGTCAGGGAGAAGTTATACACTGGCTAGCATGCTCATTATATGTTGCATGTCGCAAAAGCATTATTCCCACAGTTGGAAAGGGAATCATGGAAGGAAATTGTGTTTCACTTACTAGAATTCTACGTTCAGCTAAATTAAGGTAAAGCATTTTGGTTTTTCAAACATTCATAAGTCCTAAATTTAACTGTACATTTTAATTTCTCTTTATTTTAAATCATTTAACTCATTCCATTCTGTTTGTTAATTGGTAACCTTTCCCAATTCTCATATAAGAATATTCTGACGTCAGTCAGAGACCTCTGTACTAAACTTTATAAATTTTTTCATTTTTAAAAAATTTGGAAATTACGTCAAGCTTTAAGAAAAGTTGCAAAGATAAGAAAAGTATAAAGAACACCCATATAACCTTGACCCAGATTCACCTTTTAATTTTTTACCCCATTTGCTTTCTCACTGGAACTTAAATATGTGGAACTTTCTCTCTAAAGTAATACATTTTCTTCAACCATTTCAAACTCTGGAGTTTTTAGGGTTCCCTATATATTGTCATATCGTCTGCAACTAGTTGTAATTTTACTTCTTTCCCTCTTGGATTCTTTGTATGTCTTTTTCTTGACAAAACTCTTAAAGAGACACTTAGATTCTCAGATTACAGTCAGCATGCCTGAAATCTCAATATCTTTTGACTGTTACTTTTTATTTATTTATTTATCTTAAAGATTTATATTTATTTGTGCATATAAGAACTAGGGTGTAGGCCATAGGTATGTGTTGGGGGGCGGGGTTGTTAAGAGGATTCACCAGAGAACAGAGTGGGGAGTAGAATGAGCAGATCTACTGAAATACACTGCTGAGGGGAGCAGTGGGTGAGACAGGAGAGGTCTGCTGTACTATATTGGTCAGCTCCCTGGCCAGGCATAGAACTCTTGCTCCTGTAGCTGGCAGTAGTTTGATAGTGCTGAGACTTTAACCCCTGCACCACCAGTGAGGCCCTTGACAGTTACCTTTAATGTCTTTGATCACCTTTAAAAAAAATTCCAAGTATCTTTCTTTATATACTAGTAGACACTTAAATGAGCTTAACACTACAAATATTCAGTCTAAGGCCATACTAATCTAGGAACATTGTAATTGAATTAGTCAAAAGGTAGATTGATCTATGTAATTTTCTGGGTATGTTCTACCTTCTTAGTTTATGTTTGATAATAGAACCATGCTTTGGTGCTTTATGATCAACTTCCAGAATCCACAACTTTGTAGATTCTGCTAATTTTGTGAACTTCTTGTTGATTAACAATTATACTAATTGCTTATGGTTTATTGTTAATGGTTTATATTCAGAACATTGTCTAGGTGCTTTGTAGTGAACAAAAAAGTAGGTAAGTACTATTATTCCCAGCACTGAAAACATTTTATATAATGACTGCTAAGTCAAACTCTATATTCCCATGGTGATTCTAAGACCAGAGTATTTTCATGGAATTTGAGAATAAAGTATTTACGCTCTTTTAAAAATAAATACAGGGGCCTTCCTAGGTGGCTCAGTGGGTTAAAACACAGCACTAAGAAGCTAAAGCCACTTCAGCATGAGTTCGATCCCCGGCCCCAGAGGTGACCCACATGGCTCGCAGACCTCTCCTGACCCTCCCACTGCTCCCCTCAGCAGTGTACTTCGTCAGTCTGCTTGTTCTGCTCCCTACTCTGTGTCTGGTGAATCCTCTCACTGCCCCTGCACTTCTGGCCTGTACCCCAGTTCTATATGCATAAGTTAATAAATCTTTAAAATAAATAAATAAAATAAATTCAGGTTTTTAAATAAAGATTCTTAAGCATAAACTTGTGTTCTTTTTGCATCCATTACATCATTTTTTAAATTTGCTTTTTTCCTCTACTTGTTTAGCTTAATACAGTTTTTTAGTAAAATGAAGAAGTGGATGGACATGTCAAATCTGCCACAAGAATTTCGTGAACGTATAGAAAGATTAGAAAGAAACTTTGAGGTGTCTACTGTTATTTTCAAAAAATTTGAGCCAATTTTTTTAGATGTATTTCAAAATCCATATGAAGAGCCACCAAAGTTACCACGAAGCAGGAAGCAGAGGTAAGGCTTTCAATCCTTACATAATTGATGTAAAAATCATGATACAAGCTTACTAAGGGACTCAGTATTCTTAAAGACCAAGTTTTTACCACAAGTATTGAGCTGAGAAAAACTTAAATTTCCTTTTAAACCCACTTATAATTACCTATCTCTGGGAATTTAGGGTAATGTTTTTCACTTTTTTTGTGTGTGTGCAGATTGGGAAGACTTACTTATTTAAAAATGAATCTTAGATTCTCCTTTGTGAATGGAATTTTACATGTAATTTAGCTTCTCTATTCATGTTTGCTATTTCAATTTGAATGTGATGTATGAGTGATTTTTTAACAAGTTAATCATAAAAAGTACACTTTTCTCCCCTTTTTAGGAAGATTCCTTGCAGTGTTAAGGAGCTCTTTAATTTCTGTTGGACGCTCTTTGTTTATACTAAGGGTAAGGTGACACATTAGTAGACACATATTTCTCCTATGGGAATTTAGTGATAATTAACTGGCTTTCTGGTTTTGTCTTATTTTTATAAAGGTAATTTTCGTATGATTGGAGATGATTTAGTAAATTCTTACCATTTACTTCTGTGCTGCTTGGATCTGATTTTTGCCAATGCCATTATATGCCCAAATAAACGAGATTTGCTAAATCCAGCATTTAAAGGCAAGACCTTATTTATTTTTGAAAACTGATGATCAGTTTTTATAAGAAAGTGTTAAGAGTTGACCACATGTGTTCTTTTTCCATTTTGTTGCTCTTTGTATCCCGTCAAACTAGGTTTACCATCTGATTTCCACACTTCCGATTTTAGTGCTTCTGAAGAGCCACCCTGCATCATTGCTGTATTGTGTGAACTGCATGATGGACTTCTAGTAGAAGCAAAAGGAATAAAGGAGCACTACTTTAAGCCATACATTTCAAAACTCTTTGACAGGAAGGTATTGAACTTATAAATAAGTGGCTGACATTTTTAGGAATCAGCAGCAGCAGCCCCACAACACTGTTTTAAGTTCTCAACCATGTAGGACTTGGGTTCAGGATTCCTAGGTTTCAGTCTCTATTGTCACGCAGAATTGCCATGTGATCTGTGATGAGCAAAACTGAACTTTTGAAGAGTGTGACAAACCATATATATACTGTTACATAGTGTAGTGTTGGAAGGAATTTTAGGAGATCCTGGTAATTATAAAGGACAAAACATTAGAATAAGCCTGATAAGAATTAAGAAAAACAGGTCAAAGTATGCTATTTTACTGCCATAACTTGAATAACTGCTCTTCATTAAAAGTAGGGTAATAATATATACATAGCAACTTAGCTTTGATTCCATATAAGCAGAGCAGAAAAATCCCTTGTAGTTTTGTAAATACTTGCGGGTTACCCCCATGCAGTCTGGATTTTTTTCTCAAAAATTCACTTAACAGGCCCTCCTTGGTGCCACAGCAGGTGAAAGTGCAGCACTGTAAGCTAATGGCAGTTGCTTTGGCGTTAGTTGAATTCCCCAGCCCTGGAGGTAGTCTACATGGTGCAGCAGCCCTCTCCTGACCCACACATTGCTCCCCTTAGCAGTGTACTTCGTCAATCTGCCTGTTTCGCTTCCCACTCTGTTTCTGGTGAATCCTCTCACTGCCCCTGCACCTCTGGCCTGAACCCCAGTTCTGTAGGCATAAATAAATAAATCTTTTTTAAAAATTCGCTTAGTTGTTTTTTTTTAAAGATTTATTATGCATATGGAACTGGGTACTGGCAAGGATAGGGGTTGTTAAGAGAATTCACCAGAGACAGAATGGGGAGCAGAACATACAGATGGAAATACACTGCTGAGGGGAGCAGTAGGCAGGTAAGGAGAGTTCTGCCATGCCAGAGTCACACCCTTGGCTAGGGATCGAATTTGTGCTGCAGTGACTGCCAGTAGCTTCATAATGCTGCAACTTAACCCTTTGTACCACCAAGGAGGCCCTACTTTCCCTTTTCCTTAAGCTATTATTTAAAATTTGATTGCTTTTATGAGAATCACTTGAGAAATTTGTTTAAAAGTGCTGCTTCAGGGCTTTCCCTAATGACGCAACAGGTTAAAGCACCACACTATGAAGCTCTCAGAAGCTACTGCAGCATGAGTTCAGTCCCCAGCCACGGAACTGACCCACTTGTGGCAGACATCTCCTGATCTGCCCACTGCTCCCCTCAGCAGTTTACTTCTTACATCTGCCTATTGTGCTCTCCACTCTGTCTCTGGTGAATCCTCTCACCCACCACACCTTTGGCCTGTACCCCAGTTCTGTAAGCATAAGTAAATAAATCTTTAAAAAAAAAGAAAAGTTGCTTCAGCTCAGATGTATATTATACATCTGACAAAAAGATGATATCCAAGATCTATACACAACTCAACAAAATGAAAACAGTTAACCTAACTTAAAAAAGGGTAGAAGAGTTAAATAGACACTTCACCAAGAAGACATAGAGATGACCAGCAGGAACATGAGAAAAATACTATCATCAGGGAATGGCAAGTCGAAATCACAATGAGATACCTGTGGAATGGCCCGCATCCCGCATCAAAAGGACCAGAAACAAAAAAGTGCTGGTGAGGGATATGGAGAAAAAGAACCTTCATACACTATTAATGGGAATGTTGACTGGTTTGGCCCTTAAGGTCAGTGGATTCACAAAATATTAAAAATAAATCTATCATATGAGCCAGTAATCTCATTGCTAAGTATCTACCTGAAAAATGCAAAAATACTGATTTTATTGTAGTACTATTTACAGTAACCAAATTATGAAAACAACAAAGATAGATGACTGGATAAAGAAAGATATGGCATCTATAACACAATGAAATACAACTCAGCAGTAAAAAAAGAACTCTTGCCATTTGCAACAACATGAATGGAACTGGAGGGGATAATACTACATAAAATAAATCAGAAGGACAAAGATAAATACAGATGCTTTCACATATATGGGACATAGAATAACAAAACAAAGGATCGTATAAAAACAAACCCTAGAAATCTGTAGAATTAAGGCCTACCAGAGGAGAGGGAGAGGATGGAGAGCAAAGTATAGAAGGAGGACCAGTAGACTAAGTATGAGGCCATAGCTCTGGATCATATACAGTGTTGTAAACCAGTGTTGCCTTAAAGCAAAAAAAACCCCAACCTCACCCTTAAGTGACTCTGAGGTCACTAAAACTTAAAAACCACTCACATCAATAACCTTCAAGATGTTTTCAAAATTTGACTTTGTATTATTTTTAGTACTAATTTACATGTTAAATAGTTTTTACTGTTCTAAAAGCAATATTTAGTTATTCTGATTTTGTGTGTTATTTATAACTACCACTAATATGAAAATTAGATTGTCATGTTTTTGTGTATATGTTGATATATTTAACTATATGTTATCACAAAATTACTTTCTCTTCCAAGATTTTAAAAGGAGACTGCCTCTTGGACCTTTCCAATTTTACTGATAATAGGTGAGTGGCTAGCACTAATATTATCTGCCTATTATAAGACCCAATAATGATCTGCTACATTTTGTTAAGTATAACATGTTGGAGTTTGTTAAATGCAGTCTATCAGTGTAACTTCCAAATTCAAGTTTCTTCTGTGATAAAGACATTGAATGTGTGCTGTCACTAAGCCTTGGGGTATTTTTTGTTTGTTTGTTTTTGTTTTTGTTATGATTTCTTTGCATATAAGAACTGGAGTATAGGCCAGAGGTGGGAGGGAGGGGGCATGGTGGTGAAAGGATTCACCAGAGACAGAGTGGGAAGCAGAACAAGTGGAGCTACTGAAACACTGCTGAGGGAGCAGTAGGTGAAGCAGGAGAGGTTTGCTGCAATTTAGGGAGGCACTGCCTTGTTATTTTTAAGTATATTTATTTTATTATTATTTTTTTAAAGGTTTATTTATTCATACAGAACTGGGGTACAGGCCAGAGGCTCAGGGGCGGTGAGAGGCTTCACCAGAGACAGAGTGGGGAGCAGAACAGGCAGATCAACGAAGTACACTGCTGAGGGGACCATTGGGCGGGTCAGGAGAGGTCTGCCACACCATGTGATCACCTCCGGGGCAGGCAGGAATCGAACTCATGTGGAAGTGGCTCCAGCTTTTCAGTGCTGTACTTTAACCCACTGCGCCACCAGGGAGGGCCAGTGTATTTATTTTATAAGAAACTATTGGAACTCAATACAGCTAGAAACTCAAACAATTACCTAGCTACTTCTATGTTTCATTTTTTTTTTAAAGATTTATTGATTTATGCATACAAAAACTGGGGTACAGGCCAGAGGTGTGGGTGGTGAGAGGATTCATCAGAGCAGAGCAGGGAGCAGAACAGGTAGATCTAACAAAATAGAGGAGAGCAGTGAGTGAGACAGGAGAGGTCTGTCATAATATGTGGGTCACCGACCTTGCTGGGGCTTGAACTCATGCTGCAGTGGCTGCGTATTGCTTCATAGTGCTGCGCTTAACCTGTTGTGCCACCATGGAGGGCGCTGATTTTATATTATATTAATCAAATATTGGCAATTCAGAATACGCTTATGTATTTCAAAGCTGCTACTGCCTCTTCAATGATCAGACTTTAATTAGGTTCACGTATTTTTCAGATTAAGTATATATTGTCTTTCAGTTTTCAAAATAATTTATTAATGTTTATGGATGTGAAGAATGTCCCTAGTTGGATAGGAATGTCCCTAGTTTGATATCACTAGAATTAACAAAAAAATTAGAACTATCAGCTTTTCCACACTGTAGAGTCTAAATTCATCTTCAAGTAAAGATAAATTCATTGTGTAATTTAGTTTTATTCTAACAGCTTAAAATCATTCTGTTTTCAGCAAAGCAGTGAACAAGGAATATGAAGAATATGTTTTAACTGTTGGTGACTTTGATGAGAGGATCTTTTTGGGAGCAGATGCAGAAGAGGAAATTGGAACTCCTCGAAAGTTCACTGGTGACACCCCAGCAGGGAACTTGACAGCACAGGCTAATGTGGAGTATAACCTTCAACAACACTTTCAAAAAGTAATATAACCTAGCCTGGCCTCAGTCTTGAATGATCTTTTTCTCTCTGTATGATTCTACTAACAGCAGAAGCATCTTTCAAGTTAAATCTTGAGTTTCTTCTACTAATTCATATTTCCCATGAAAACCTTAAAAGGTAATTTTTAAAACTATGTCACTTAGTATTTTTACCTTATTTTTTTACTATTTCTCATATTTTGGATATATTTTCCTGTAATACCTGGATTTTTCAGTAGGGTATGTTTGTATCTTAAGATAGATTTTATAATTTTTTATCATTCTTTATATCAATTTAGCCACAATTCTGTTTATTTAAAATTTAATTTGTTTTCCTACCCATGACAAGGTATGTGTTTTTCTTGAACCCCAGTCATATAACTTGGACTTAACCATATATACAGCAGAGGCTTAATTCTGTATTTATGTGTAAAATGGTTTGGAGGATAAAGTCTAATGGGGAATTCAGCGATCTAGATATAGAAAACTGAAGTTGTTTTGTTTTTTTTTAAGATTTATTTATTTATTTATACAGAACTGGGGTATATAGGCCAGAGATGCGGAGGGTGAAAGGATTCACCAGAGACACAGCTGGGAGCAGAACAAGGAAGTACACTGCTGAGGGGAGCAGCAGGCGGTCAGGAGAGGTCTGCCGAGCCATGTGGATCTCCTCCCGTGCAGGCAGAGATCAAATTCATGTGGAAGTAGCTTAAGCTTCTTAATGCTGTGCTTTTAACCCACTGCGCCACCCGGGAGGGCCAAAAACTGAAGTTTTTAATCCAGATTCTCCTTTGTCAACTTCAACAAATTTTTTTGTTACTGTGCCTGTTTTCTTATATGTAAAATTAAAGTATATATATTTCAGATGAGTGTTAGGAGAGAGTATAGATACAAAGTACTTTGAAAAAGAGTTATTCAAATGCAACTATATAAACAACATAATGAGATGGAAGGTGACTTTTTAATCTCAGATTTTTCTTTTCTAACAGAAAACATCGTTTGCGCCTTCTACCCCACTGACAGGACGGCGATATTTACGTGAAAAAGAAGCTGCTATTACTCCTGTTGCTTCAGCCACTCAAAGTGTGAGTCGGTTGCAGACTATAGTAGCTGGACTGAAAAATGCACCAAGTGAACAACTTGTAAACATTTTTGAGTAAGCCCAATACTATTCTTTTTTTTTTTTTTTTTTTAAAGATTTATTTATTTGTACATACAGAACTGGGGTACAGGCCAGAGGCTCAGGGGCGGCGAGAGGCTTCGCCAGAGACAGAGTGGGGAGTAGAACAGGCAGATGGTTCTGGGGAGTAGAACAACAGACACTGCTGAGGGGAGCAGCGGGTGGGTCAGGGGAGGTCTGCCGCGCCATGTGGTCACCTCCGGGGCAGGCGGGAATTGAACTCATGCGGAAGTGGCTTTAGCTTCTCGGTGCTGCGCTTTAACCCGCTGCGCCACCAGGGAGGGCCCAATACTATTCTTTTTTTAAATGTTTCTTTTGAATTAGATTCTGTATGCCATTCTGTTTTCAATATATTTAGAATTCTTGAGATAGTGTTTTTAATAATACATAAAAATATAAAGTTTTATTATATATTTCAATCACAAAGTACATTGATCTAAAATCAGATACCTGTTAAAGTATCTGTTAAAAATTACATATCTTATGTGGTACATTAGCTCAATGGAATATTATTCAATGATCATAAATGATAAACACATGCCTTTTGCAGCAGCATGGATGGAGCTGGAAGGGATCATGATGCTTAGTGAAATAAATTGGAAAGAAAAAGAAAAAGAACTGATGGTTTCACTCATAGCAGGAGCATAAAGGACCAGGGGAAAAATAATAATAATGAACAACTATATACTAGAGACATTTTATGGGGGTGGAGTGGAGGATGGGATCAAAAATGGGGGGGAGTGCATAGGACTGTGATGATGGCACACAGGTGAATTGGTGATGGGAAGCCCATGGGGATTACAATTGAGATGGAAAAAGGCACAAAATGATGCAAAAATAAATTATAATAAATTCCTTATCTTAAAAGTATGTAACTCTGACATTTAATTCTTATAAATACCCCTAATTTATACATTACTGTTTTTCTTTCTATATTGACTTTAAGTGAGTTCAGTCTAAATGTACAACAAATGATATAACTGATGCAGTGGGTGGTGCAACCATTAAATGGAATTAGATCCAGTTGATTAAGAGAAGGCATGAAGTCAGATCAGAGAATCATCTTTCCTAATAACCAGTGAAATAAGAAAATAGTGAAAATCAACAAACTCTTTACCAGCAACAATCAGATGAGGAGAAGGATATAGTCTTACTGTATACATTTCAAGAAAGAAAATGAACCTGGTGTATCCAGGGTACATTGATAGATTCTTGAAAATGCTCAGGGTGTGGAGAGAAGCAAATGGGGTGAGTAAGCAAACAGGTAAAATTCACTGCCTCCGCAACTGAAAGTCCCTATATACCACTACCAGGCTTACCACAGAGATGAAAAACTCTAGGAGCTTCCAGTTTCCAAAGTTTCATGCTGATTTGGGGAGCAGTTGTTACTGAACTAGAAGATAGCCCTGATTGGATATGTTGAACCTTAGAATGTGGGGGCATTTAACAAAATCTCAGAAAAGAAAGCAAAGTCCTGGGCTTCCATTAAAATGGAGCATAGCACCATCTAAGCTCTTCTAGTCCCCAAACCTTCAGTCTGCATAAAAGTGGACAGTGTGTTTCTGTTCTGCTTCCCACTGCTGAGGGGAGCAACAAGCAAGACAGAAGAGGTCTGCTGCGCCATGTGGGCCATCTTCCTGGCTGGGGATGGAACTCGCGCTTTAGTGGCTGTGGATAGCATCATAGTGCTGTGCTTTTAACCCCTTAAGCCACCAGAGAGGCCCAAGAACATAGTATTTTTACCATGTGTGATACCTAACTCCCTATATAGTATGGTTGGTTAGGATATTCGGCTTTGAGCAAATCACTTTTCCCCCCACCATGCTGGATTTGTTTGTCATTTTTTAATTAATACCTATGTTCTGTGCTTGAATGATAGAAAGGTGACAGTAATATAAAGTGCCAAGTATCTCTTCTCTTTTAATATTCTATTTTTCTATTTTTTCTTTTTTTTTTTAAATATTTATTTATTTATGCATACAGAACTGGGGTACAGGCTAGAGGTGCAGAGGCAGTGAGAGGATCACCAGAGACAGAGTGGGGAGCAGAACAGGCAGAACATACAAAGTACACTGCTGAGGGGAGCAGCAGGTGGGTCAGAAGAGGTCTGCCGCATCATGTGGATCACCCCCGGGGCGGGGATCAAACTCATGCTGAAGTGGCTTTAGCTTCTTAGTACTTTAACCTGCTGCCACCATGGAGGGCCCTCTTTTTTTTTTTTAAGATTTATTTATGGGTACAGACCAGAGGTTCAAGGACGGTGAGAGAATTCACCATAGAGTGGGGAGCAGAATAGGCCAACTGATGAAGTACACTGCTGAGAGGAGCAGTGGGCAGGTCAGGAAAGATCTGCTGCACCATGTGGGTCACCTCTGGGGTGGGGGTTGAACTCATACTGAAGTGGCTTTAGCTTCTAACCTGCTGTGCCACCAGGGAGGGCCTATTTTTTCTTTTGACTTTGATAAGTAGATGCATCTTATTGTTCTGGTGTTGTGTATATGTACATATGTATGTAAATAGACACTACACATCATTTCTTATTTTTCTCCAGATTCATTGAAGTATAATTTATATATAATAGGAGTCATCCTTTTTATTGAACAGTTAGGAGGTTTGACACATGCATATAATTGTGTAACCATCACACTCAAGGTATAGATCAGTTTCATTATCCCCCTTTTGTAGTTGGGCCCTCTGTCACTTCTAGCCTCTGGCATTTTGCTAACCCACTGAGGGGTGCATTGACCCGTACGTTCGCCCAAACGTAAGAGACTCGGAGACGTGAGAGAAGCAGGAGCCTGGGGTCTAGAGTCCGAAGTCGGTTTATTAGGACTGCCCATGGGTATATATAGCGGCTGTACTTGCAGTGAAAAACAGGAAATGTGCCCAACGCAGGGAGTGGGGTGCATGTTTGTACCAGGCCTGGGGCTTCTTGTAGCTTCTACCTAAAGCAAAGTAGTAGGCTGCAGCTGTTTACAGGACAAAGTGCACTGTGCTCTGCTGACTTGTTTGTTGGCCTTACTGGAGTGTGCTCACCCATACACAACATTAGCCAGTGTAGACAGGTGCACTTGAGGTCCTGTCAAGTTAGCCACACTGGCAATGATTGATATATCTTCTGTCCCTATAGTGTTGCCATTTTCTGGAATGTCATATAAGCAGAAACATAATTAGAGGTCATTTACTACTCTGATGTTGAAATTCTTTTGTGTATATATATATATATATTTTATTCATATAGAGCTGGGGTACAGGCCAGAGATGCGGAGGGTGAGAGGATTCACCAGAGACAGAGAGGGGAGCAGAAAAGGCAGATGACGAAGTACACTGCTGAGGGGAGCAGCGGGCAGGTCAGGTTGCCATGTGGATCTCCTCTGGGGTAGGCGGGAATCCAACTCATGTGGAAGTGGCTTAAGCTTCTCAGTGCTGTGCTTTAACCCGCTGCGCCACCAGGGAGGGCCTGATGTTGAAATTCTAAAGCACTATACCAAACGATTGTATAATGTTTAAAGATTAGACTTTTTTAAGTATGTTATGTTTACATACCTAGGTTTATAATTGAGAATAGAACTTTGGTCACTAAAAAACATACTCATTCGATGCAAATTAAAACCACAATGAGATATCACCTCACCCCAGTGAGAATGGCACATCTTCAAACAACTAGCAACAACAATTGTTGGCAAGGATGTGGAGAAAAAGGAACTCTCCTGCATTGCTGGTGGGAATGCAAACTAGTACAACCACTATGGAAAGCTGTTTGGAGGTTCCTCAAACTGCTAAACATGGAGCTTCCCTACGACCCAGCAATCCCATTCCTAGGTATCTATCCAAAAGACAGAAAAACACTGATGAAAATGATACTTGTACCCCCATGTTTATTGCTGCTTTATTTACAATTGGAAAAACATGGAAGCAGCCCAAATGCCCAAAAGTAGATGACTGGATTAGAAAGAGGTGGTATATATATACAATGGAATATTACTCAGCAACCAAAAAAGAGAAACACATGTCTTTTGCAGCAACTTGGATGGAGCTGGAAAAGATCATGCTTAGTGAGATAAGCCAGAAAGAGAAAGAAAAATACCGGATGGTTTCACTCATAGCAGGAGTATAATGGACCAGGCGAGAAAATAACAAAAATAATGAACAACCATATACCAGAGACATTCTGTGGGGGTGGAGTGGGGAATGGTATCAAAAATGGGGGCGGCCCTCCCTGGTGGCGCAGCGGGTTAAAGCACAGCATTGAGAAGCTAAAAACCACTTCCGCATGAGTTCGATTCCCGCCTGCCCCGGAGGAGACCACATGGCGTGGCAGACCTCTCCTGGCCCACCCGCTGCTCCCCTCAGCAGTGTACTTCATAGATCTGCCTGTTCTGCTCCCCACTCTGTCTCTGGTGAAGCCTCTCACCACCCCTGACCCTCTGGCCTGTACCCCAGCTCTGTATGCACAAATAAATAAATCTTTAAAAAAAAAAAATGGGGGGGAAGGGAGGGAAATGCACGGGACTATGGTGGTGGCACAGGGGTGATTTGGTGATGGGAAACCCGCGGGGATTACAATCGAGATGGAAAAAAAAATGTGCAAAATGATGTAAAAATAAACTTTGTAATAAAAAAAAATACTCTTTCTTCAAAGAAGAAATGTTGGTATTCTGGATTTTTTTCCCCAAGTAATTAGGTGCCTCTTGTATTTTATAGATCTTGTATGCGTAATCCTATGGAAAATATCATGAAAATAGTGAAAGGAATAGGAGAGACTTTCTGCCAACATTATACTCAATCAACAGATGAACAACCAGGATCTCACATAGGTAAGAAGATAAAGCTAAAATTTTTAATTTTCTTTCAAATCACTGAAAATAGATTGTCTCTCTAAAAAGTAGAAATCCAAGTTTTTCCTTCTTTGCTATTCTTAATACTTAAGATTTGAGCATATACAAGTTTTGTTTTTCAGTCTTTAGTAGCTGCATCTGATTAACATTTACTATTTATTGCACCTGTAGACTTTGCTGTAAATAGACTAAAGCTTGCAGAAATTTTATATTATAAAATATTAGAGACTGTGATGGTTCAAGAAACACGAAGACTTCATGGAATGGACATGTCAGTAAGTAAATTCATTCTCCTCCCAGCCACTGGCAAAAATCCTAAGCCTGAAAGCAGTGTGTTGAGAAGCTATATGTGGTGTTTTAGGGGTCAGTAATCAATGACAAGCTTTGCCAAGATGACATATTGGTTGATCTTAGTTGTCTTTGGTACATGCAGAGGTTACCACTCTAGGCAAAAATGTGAGAGACATAAAATTTATATTTGATACACCCTTAGTAAGTATACTTTCCTTTCAGTCTTTTTTGTTCTTCATTCCCAGCTAGCTAATAATGAAACGAGATGTTGGTAAACCCTTATATTGGCATAAGTTTGCCTTATACTCTGGACAGAATGGTAATAAGTCTAGCAACCTCAATCTTAACCATTGATGTCTTTTAAGACTTCTCTGAAATGCTGATTTCTTTAGAGCAGTATCTGCTTGTCTCTTGCCTACCTATTGGTGATGTATAGCAGAACAAGGAAGGGGAACTTGGTCTTACATCTCAGTCTGCCATCTCTCACCTAGAACCATAGTATGTTTTCTGTCTAATGTTCTCAAGCTCTTTGTTGCTCTAGTTCAGTCTTTATGGAGAATAATTCTTCAGTCCCCTGTTGGGATGAACTAGTGGCCTATTATGTAACTCCTTATAGTGAATGATTGGGTAGGGGGAGCGAGAGGAGTTGTAACTGCTGCAGGTTTTCAAATCCTCCACCTTGTCAGCCCCTGCCTAACCTGTTATCCATTTCGCCTGTGCCCTCAGTTGCTGTGTTTTTCCAAGCCGCATAGAGCAACATTTATTTGAAGTGTCTCTTGCGGCCCTTAATGTTTAATATCCTACTGTCTGCTAAGTATTTATCATTCTCCCATATACTTTCAGTCTTCATATATTAAGTTTTGCTGCTACAGATGATTACTAGCTTTGATTTTAGTGCTTTCTAATAATAAGTTCATGTTGACAAACAATAACCATAAAATTGGCAGAAAAAAGGAACAAATCTTAGTACTTTTATGTTGATGGGAATGTTTTCTATATATTATTCACTCAAATTTCAAATTAGATTGTTGTGTGTGACTCTTAAATTTAAGATCTACCACTGAGCAAGATTATATAAGAACATTCCTTACCAGTTTGAGAATGTAATGTACAGTTTTGTTTTGTTTTGTTTTGTTTTCATTTATTTCTAGGGTCTGTATAAAATAGCAAAGACTGAAATTACTGAAAAACAATAAACTGGGTCTTTCTCTTCTTCAAGGTTCTTTTAGAACAAGATATATTTCATCGTTCCTTGATGGCCTGTTGTTTGGAAATTGTGCTTTTTGCCTATAGCTCACCACGCACTTTTCCCTGGATTATTGAAGCTCTCAATTTGCGACCATTTTATTTTTATAAGGTGAGATGAGAGGTTACAGCATACCTCACATGAACACTCTGTTTATCTTAGAGCTGAAAAAATTAACTGTAGTGATGTCTGGAAAATACTTCCAGAGGTGTTCTGAAAACATGTATTCCTTTCGGGTATCAAGCACAAAAGGGAGAGGATGGGAGTAAATGAAGCCAGTCTCAGAGCTTCAGTTCTTTTTCCATTGCTGACTTGCAAATTGATTAGGAATTAAGTATTTAACTTTGTATTTTCTGTATTAACAAATGGAAGTCATTAGTCTGTTAAATAAATACATGATATAGAACAAAGACACTTTTTCACAGGAGAAAAAATTGTCCAAAATTGTGATTCTGGTCTACCTACTAAAAATATAATAACTGACATGCCCCTTCCTCAAATTTGAGCTGAGAACACGTCTTACTTATTTTCCCTTTTTTTCTGCTAGAACTATTTTTATTAACTTATAAAACAGAAGTTACTACTATGGTAACGTTTAATGCTCTTAGTATCTGAATTTGAGACTAATGCTATGGCACTTAATTGGCATGATCTAATTAAAGTTATTTGTGTTACTTATAAACTCTCAATGATAAAAAAAGTTAATTTGAAGTGTTAAATTTTTTTCTCTAAAAATTATAAAAAATGCAAATAATTGGAATTCTTATCTATTTGAATTGTTGACTGAATGGGATTTTAGTTAGGGAAAATTGCTTCTATATATTTACTCGAATGTTAATGTGTAAGTTCAGATTTTCCACTAGGGAGTATATATAATTTCGTTAAAGGAAGTAGTTAAGTTTTATCCTTACCTAAAGCAATTTGTTTTTACTTGTAACATCCTTGTTTCATTCTAGAAGCTAAATTCTTTTGTTTTAATAATGTAAGTAATATATATTCCTTGAAGAAAAACAAAAATGTACTTAAATATAAATATTAAAATCACATTATCATTATAAATAATAAGTGATGAGTGTATGTGGTTACTATCATAAGTTAATAATTTTTATTGCAGTTTTTCTTTGTATCCTAATGAACTTTTTTCCCCATTTTTTTCACCCCATGCTATGTTTATTCTCAAATCAAGTTACATGTTACCTTCAATTCTTTGCTAGTCTACTGAGGTTTTTTTTTTTTTTTTAAAGATTTATTTATTTATGCATACAGAACTAGGTTGCAGGCCAGAGGTGCAGGGGTGGTGAGAGGCTTCACCAGAGACAGAGTGGGGAGCAGAACAGACAGATGGATGAAGCACACTGCTGAGGGGAGCAGTGGGCGGGCCAAGAGAGGTCTGCTGTGCCATGCAGATTACCTCCAGGGCAGGGGTCGAACTCATGTGGAAGTGGCTTTAGCTTCCCAGTGCTGTGCTTTAACCTGCTGCACCACCAGGGAAGGCCAGTCTACTGAGATTTTAAATAAAAGTTAGCCTATTAATTCAAAATAAAGACAGTAGCAGTATTGGCATAGGTATGTTTTATTTGGGCACTGGGTAGTGTGGGTACTCTTATTAAAATAGAACTGTAGCATATATAAGTAAATTTCCTTTTGTAAATACACTATTCATTCTGTTCTTTTGAGCATATTGGGAAGAGTATTCTGAGAAGGGGCAGTAAATTCAAAATAGCACTGGATTGGAACAGCCCAAGATCTATCATTGTTGAGTGTTAACCAGTTTCTACCTTTCATTGCCACATTTTCCATGTATAAAATAAAACATGAAAAGCAGAAATGTGTATGAAAGTATTTGAAGATACTAAAAATTCCTTTAAATTAAAATGTATTAATAAGCCATGGAATTATAGTACAAAGATATTTTTGGTTCTGTGTTATTAATAAGACCAGTGCTAGCCATATATGGAAGCCTGGTATAGAACTGACTGCTTAAGAACACATTGCCATCTCAGTTTCCTTTTCTTCAGGTTATTGAGGTGGTGATCCGCTCTGAGGAAGGACTCTCCAGGGACATGGTAAAACATCTGAACAGCATTGAAGAACAGATTTTGGAAAGTTTAGCATGGAATCACAATTCTGCATTGTGGGAGGCTCTTCAGGCTTCTGCAAACAAAGTTCCTACTTGTGAAGAAGTAAGTCAGGGCTAGGCTGATAATCATGTCATTTTATAAAGTAACAGCTTTATTTACAAATAATTGACATACTGTACCATTTACTCAGAGAGTACAATTCAGTGTTTTTTTAGTATCCTCATAGATATAAATAGTCATCAGTACATTCAACTTTGTCTGTTTTGTTTTGTATTTATTTATGCACACAAGAACTGGTGGTACAGGCTAGAGGTACAGGGGATGAGAAGATTCACCAGAGACAAAATGGGAAACAGAACGAGAAGATTGACAGAAATACACTGCAGTGGGCAAGACTGGAGAGGTCTGCCACGCCATGTGGGTCATTTCCCTGGCCAGGGATCAAACTCATGCTGCAATGGCTTCAAGTAATTTCATAGTGCTGCACTTTAACCTGTTGCACCACCAGGGAGGACTCCAGCACATTTTATTTTGAAACATACTGATTGTTTCCAAAAGAAACTGTAATCTTTAGATACACTTTCTTGTTCCCTCTAGTCTTAAGTAAGTAGTAATCTGTTTCTGTTGTAGTGATTTGCCTGTTCTGGACATTTTTGTGAAGCCATATAACATGTGATCCTTTGTTACTCTTTAATTTAGCATAATGTTTTCAAGGTTATGTTGTAGTATATATCAGCACTTCTTTATGTGATTTGAAACTCCATTACGTGGGTATACCACTTTTTTTTTTTTTTAAGATTTATTTTTAATTTATACATATAAGAGCTGGAATGTAGGTTAGAGGTGAAGGGGGTGGGCTGGGGATAGGAGGTGAGAAGATTCACCAGAGACAGATTGGGAAACAGAACAGGTATATTGACTGAAATACCCTGCTGAGGGGACAGTGGGTGAGATAGGAGAGGTCTCCCGCACCATGTGGGTTAATTCCCTGGCCGGGTATCTAACTTGTGCTATAGTAGTTGCTGATAGCTTGATAGTGCTAAGACTTAACCCCTTGTACCCCCAGGGAGGCCCAGTATACCACTTTTTTTATACGTTTATTAATTGATGGATATTCGGGCTCTTTTGGCTGTACTACTGTTGTGAACATTTATGAATGAGTGTTTGTGAAGACATATGTTTTCATTTTTCTTGAGTATGTGAGAAGTAGAATTGTTGAACTCAGTTGAAGCTATTGGGGAGCTTCCAGAGTACTTTCCAAAGTGGTTGAGCCATGTTAACAGTCCTACCATTAGTGTATGACGATTCCAGCTTCTCCAACACTACTTGTGTTTTTGATAATAACCACCTTAATGTATGTGAAGTAATATCCCTTATGACTATAATATACAACCAGTTTTCACATGTTTATTATATATATCCTCTTTGGAACTATATATATTTAGATCTCTTGTCCATTTTCTAAAATCGGTAGTCCTTTTACTATTGAATTGTAGGAGCTCTTTATAATCAGATACAGCTCCCTTATTTGATATGTGATTTGCCACCAGGGAGGGCCCCAATGTTTAAATTTTATAAAACCTAAAGTTTGTGCTTACAAATCATACATTTAACAGTTTAATGGTATATGAGAAATTTTTTTCCCACTACCTCATTCTTTTGTAACTCTTTTCATCCTTCTTTACTTTTCTGCATCTCTTTATACTTCACTGACGTTCTTGAATTTTTCTCTAATCCCAAACTACTAGACTTGTCCAGGATCAGAAAGAACTAAAATGAGGTGATTTTTTTTTAAAAAAAACTTTCACCTCTGTTTCTTTTATCTTTTGCAATAGATCATATGTGAGTACTTGTGATAATTCACTATTGATCAATATTTTCATCGTAGAATGCAAAGAATGGAAAGCTCTGAGCTTAAAGGAAAAGGATTTGTGTTAAAGCTCTTTGTGTATTACTTTGTAGTAGTGTATCCTTGGGCAAATTTTCTATTTTGAGCCTCAGTTTTCTCATTCCTACTTGGAGAATGATTGCCTCTTTCATAAGTTTATTCCTAGTGGTTAGTAAACTTATATGATTAAATGAGATAAAGTCTTTACATATATCAAGGAATATTAATTATGAGCACTTTATGCCAGTTGTTACATTTTATGAAAAAGATAAGGGGAACAGAACAGTTAAAGTTAAAACTTTTCTCATTTTTTTATGTTAAAAGTTTCCATCAGGGCTCTCCCTGGTTGTGCAGTGCTAAAGTTCAGCACTCCAAGTGAGCTGCAATTGTTTCAGTGGGAATTTGATCCCCACCCCAAAGGTGATCCACATGGCATGGCAGACCTCTCCTGACCCGCCTGCTGCTCCCTTCAGCAGTGTATTTTGTTAGTCTGCTTGTTCTGCTCCCCACTCTGTCTCTGGTGAATCCTCTCACCACCCCTACACCTGTAGCCTATACCCCAGTTCTGTATGCATAAACAAATAAATCTTTTAAAAAAAGTTTCCATTAGTGGGTTTATATATATCTGTGTATATCTAAAGCAAAGGGATTTTGTTTTCCACAGGTTATATTTCCAAATAATTTTGAAACAGGAAATGGGGGAAATGTACAGGGACATCTTCCCATGATGCCAATGTCTCCTCTAATGCATCCAAGAGTCAAAGAAGTTCGAACTGACAGTGGGAGTCTTCGAAGAGGTAGATTCAACATTGGTAAAACAATAAAAAATTATTAAAGATTTTTTTTGCAGAGAAAATTTCAATTGCTAATATATTAAGAAATCTGATACAGCTATCAAGATATGAAAAGGAATTTAATGCTTATGCTTCTATAATTCATTGTATACTTTTTAATATTAAAGTAGGGGTCTCCCTGGTGGTATAGGAGTTAAAGTCTCAGCATTATCAAGCAGTCAGCAGGCATTGCAGCATGAGTTCTATCCTGGCCAGGGAGCTAACTCACATGGTGCAGCAGACCTCTCCTGTCTCAAGACTGTCCCAAGACTCTGGTAGGAAAAGATCATTCCAAGGCATTTCCAGTTAACTTCATGGCCATGATATCAGTCTTTCCTTGGAATGTTTGCTTTAAACACCCATCACAGTCAGATTCAAGAACTGCTTCTTATATATAAAGCATCCAGGTAGAGTCCTGTTAATGGGGAAATGGAAGCTACTGAAGTAATTTACATTTTTTTAGTGAAAATGGGAAGAAAACTGTTTTGATAACGCTAGAACTCTAGAGTTTTTTCTTATGACTATTTTCCCTCTCATCTCAGTGAACTATCAAATCATTGCCAGAGGTAATTTTTGTACTTTTTAAGCATATTTTGAAAACAAACTACATGACTCTAATTATCTAGTGAAATGCTTTTACTTTAAAAGCATACATACACACACAATCTCCCAAACCCCACACACACATGTATACCTGTTAGATACAGTGCAAGAGAGAATTGTGGGTAAAGATACAGGGTTGCAGGGAGCTAGGGGCATCCTGTACTTAGTGGAAAGGGGAAAGGTCAGCTCTGGCAGAAGGAGAACACTATCAGAAGACATCACGCATACCCTTACTGTCTTTTTAATCAACACACTACTGCCTACCTTTATATTAAAGCAGATTAAGTAGAGTCATACTGCCTTTACTTATCTTCATCTATTAAACTTATAAAAGATAACCCCATATCTACAAAATCAGAAAACTACAGCTACCACCTTAAACTTCTTGAAGCAAGTTGATGAACCAGATTGCCCTTTTTTTTTTTCCTTCTCAGCTGTTATTTTTAGGTAAGCTGGGGAAACAAGTTAACTAGAGTACTTATAAATTTAGTGGTAATTTCATTCTGTTTGTCAGCTTATATTTTACCTTGATATCTTGCTCCTTTAATATAAGCAGATGTTCAGAGAACCAGGAAAGTGAGCTGTCATAATATTCATATTTTGTTGTAATGAGTTAATTGCATGCCTGTCTTTCTTACTTGATATTCCATGAGGACAGAGGCTATATTATTCATTGCTGGATGCCTCGTGCCTCTCTCTCAGCATAGTACCTGATTATCTGTTAAATGAATAAGTAAACCTGTTTTACTATAATACATGTCAAACTATTTTAAATTAATTTTTCTTTTTATCAGATATGCAGCCATTGTCTCCAATTTCTGTCCATGAACGCTACAGTTCTCCTACCGCAGGGAGTGCTAAGAGAAGACTTTTTGGGGAAGACCCTCCAAAGGAAATGCTCTTGGATAAACTTATAACAGAAGGAACAAAATTAAAAATTGCTCCTTCTTCAAGCATTGGTGCTGAAAATATATCAATTTCACCTGGGCAGAGTCTTCTAACAATGGCCACAACCTTAGTAACAGGGACAACAGGACATAAAGTTACAGTTCCATTACATGGTAACATTTTAATGCACTTATTTTATTTTTTTTCTGAGTTGGATAAAAAAACTTAAGGAATGTCTTACTAGACTGGATATTTCTTGACCTATATAACATTTTTTATTTTTAGAGCAGTTATAGATTCACAGCAAATTGAATGGAATGTACAAAGATTTCCCATGTACCCTCTGCCCAGACACACAGCCCCTTCCTCCCCCATCATCAACATCAGAATCAGTATATTTGTTACAATTGATGAACCTACACTGGTACAGCATTATCACTCCAAGTCCATAGTTTGCATTAAAGTTGACTATTGGTTTGCATTAAAGTTGAGTATTGTATGGAATAGTTTCACTTACCTAAAAAAATCCTTTGTGTTCTATTAAAAAAAAAAAAACTGTAGATTTTTTTTTATCTATACTGGTTTTTTAATTTTCACATTTTATATATTTACTGGCCTCTTTGTTAAGATTTACTTTTATATCTGAGCTTATTAATGTTTGGGCAAAGTTTTTGTTTGTTGACTAAAACCATCTCTTTAAGAACTCAAGAAAAGACAATATTATTGCTTCCACTACAAAAATAGAAAAAGAATGTCACAGCCTAGAATTACTGTTTTTGTGGTTCTCCTCTCCTTGTCTAATATATTCCTAAACCTATAACACAGAGAAAGAAAGAATTGTAGATTTTCTGGAGCACAAGCTGTTTACTTCTAAAAGTAAAACTCTTGCTTGTACATTCAGGTATTGCAAATGATGCTGGAGAGATCACACTGATACCACTTTCTGTGAATACAACTCAGCCCACAGTTGAGAGTCCTGTGTCACTCACAGCTCAATCATTAATTGATGTTTCTCCAAAACATACCCATCTGACTAAGGCACAAGAGGTACCTCCAACTGGAATAAACAAACCAAAGAGAACTGGATCCTTAGCACTGTTTTATAGAAAGGTATGTGTTTTTATAGTATCTAAAACAAAATCCCATTTGATCAGTGCAACAGATTGAGTAACAAAGGGCAGCTTTAGCTGCTTTTTGAAATGTGTGTGTGGCAAAATAAATAACAAAAAGTTTGTCATTTTAGCAAGTTTTTGTACAGATAATGTCATTAAGTTCATTTACATTGTTGTGCAGCTTTATCACCATCTGTCAACTTCCTAAACTGAAACTACTCTCGTTCCTCTACTTCCTGTAGGTGCTCGGTAACATCCATTCTATTTTCTGTCTATGAGTTTAACTACTCTGAGAATCTCATAAGTAAAATCATTTGTGACAGGCTTATTCCACTTGGCATATGTCTTTAAGGTTCATCCTTCATCCATGTCTTAGCTTGTGTCAGCATTTTCTTCAATTTTTTAAAAAATTTTCTTCATTTTTAAAGGCGAATATCCTGTTTGTAATACATGCTGCACTTTGTCTAGCCTGCACTTTGTCTAGCCGCTCTTCTGTAAGATGGACATTTAGTTTGTATCTACTTTTTTGTAACAAAAAAGTCTTTGCTTTCAGTTCTTTTGGGTATATATGCAGAAATGGAATAGTAATTCTAAATTTTTTTTAAGTACTGCCAGACCATCTTTCACAGTGGCTACACTATTTTACATTCTCATCAGCAATGCACAAGGTTTCCAAGTTCTCTACATATTCTCTTAACAACAATAATTGTTACTTTTTTTTAAATAATAGACATCCTAATGAGTTTGAAGTGATATCTATAGTTTTGATTTGTGTTTCCCTAATGGTGGTTTTTGAGCATTTTTTCATGTGCTTGCTGGCCATGGCTAATGCCTTCTAAAGTCCTTTGCTCATTTTTCATTTGCTTCTGTTGTTGAATTGTAGAATTCCTTTATATATCCTGTTACTTATCAAACTCATGACTTGTAAATATTTTCTCCCATGCTATGGTTTGTGTTTTTGTTACTTTGATAGCTTCCTTTGTGGGAACAAGCCTTTCACTTGATGAACACCAGTTTGTATATGCTTTGCTTTCTTTTTTGTACTTTTGGTGTCATATCCAGGAAGTCATCATTCTAATATCAGGAAACTTTATCCATGTATTTTTTTCTGGGATTTTTATATATGCCAGACCATTTTCCACACCATTTTGTAAATGGTGTGAAATAAGGGTCCAATTTCATTCTTCAGACAGATATCCAGTTTTCTTAACATCATTTATTGAAAAGATTAATCCTTTCCCCCATTGATTATCTGCCACCCTTGTCAAAGCTCATTCTACCATATGTGTTAAGTTTATTCCTAAGCTTTCTGTTTTATTCTTTGGTCCCTTTATGTTTGTTTTTTATGCCAATACACAGTTTTGATTGCTGTTCTACTTTTTGATTAGTTTTGAATTCAAGAAATATGAGACTTCCTAGCTTTTTTCTTTTTCAAGATTATTTTGACAATTCAGAGTTTCTTGAGATTTCTTTGAGTTTTGGAATGGATTTTTCTATTTCTGCAGGAAGCATCATTGATATTTTTATAGAAATTGCATGGATCTGTAGATTGCTTAGAATAGTGTTGACCTCTATTAAATCTTCTATAACATTAAATCTATCTATTATTAAATAGTCTATGAACATGAGATTTCTTTCCATATATTTGTTTTTTCTTAATTTCTTTCAGCAGTATTTTGCAGTTTTTAATATTCAAGTCATTTGTCTCCTTGTTTAACTTATTTCCTAAATATTCTTTTTTTCCCTAAATATTCTTTTTCATGTTATTATAAATGGAATCATCTTCTTAGCCTTTTTAACAAGCAAGGCTTTTACTTTCTCTTAGGAGAAAACATTTTGAGGGTCCTCCCTGGTGCACAGAGTTAAGGACACGTGCTATCAAACTGTTGCCAGCTACACGACATGACTTTGATCCCCAGGCTGATCAAGGAGCTGACCCACACGGCACAGCAGACCTCTCCTGTCTTGCCCACTGCTCCCCTCAGCAGTGTGTTTCTGTAGATCTGCCTCTTCTCCTCTCCACTCTGTCTCTGGTGAATCCTCTCAACCCCCTGCATCTCTGGCTTACACCACAGCTACATTCATAAATAAACAAATCTTATTTAAATTAAAAAATAGAAGACATTTTGATCTTGGTGACCTGTTTTTGTACTTTGATTCATAAGGTTTTGTTCTATTTCTTGATATAACTTAGATTTTCTGCCAACTTGTATTCTTATGTAACTGAATAAGCAGTTGGCTAACCTTTGGAATTTTCTGAAAGTCTATTTTGTTATATTACTGTAACTTGGAATTTATTGTGGGATAAGTATATCTTGGATTTTATGGATAAGCTAAAAATACTGAAAAATCATATGACTAGTGTCTAATATTACATTTTAAAGATTGGTAGGGAGGCTACATAGTTTGATAATAAATCAAGTTTTTTTTTAATGAATAATAGTTTATTTTTACATCATTTTGTGCATTTTTCCATCTCAGTTGTAATCCCCTTGGGCTTCCCATCACCAAATCACTCATGTGCCATCACCATAGTCCAATGCATCTCCCTCCCCCACTGTTTTTGATCCCCTTCCCCACTCCATCCCCATAAAATATCTCTGGTATATAGCTGTTCATTGTTATTACTATTTTCTCACCTGGTCTGTTATATTCCTGCTATGGGTGAAACCATCCGGTATTTTTCCTTTTCTTTCTGGCTTATTTCACTAAGCATGATCTTTTCCAGTTCCATCCATGTTGCTGCAAAAGGCATGTGTTTGTTTGTTTATTTATTTATTTGGTTGCTGAGTAATATTCCATTGTGTCTATGTGCTACATCTTTTTAATCCAGTCATCCACTTTTGGGCATTTGGGCTGTATCCATGTCTTTCCAATTATAAATAAAGCAGCAATAAACATAGGGGTGCAGGTATCTTTTTAAATCAGTGTTTTTGTGTCTTTTGGGTAGATACCTAGGAGTGGGATTGCTGGGTCATATGGAAGCTCCATTTTTAGCAGTTTGAGGAACCTCCAAACAGTTTTTCATAGTGGTTGTACTAGTTTGCATTCCCACCAGCAGTGCAGGAAAGTTCCTTTTGCTCCATGTCCTCGCCAACATTTGTTGTTGCTAGTTGTTTTTAAGATGTGCCATTCACATGGCACATGGGTGAAGTGGTATCTCATTGTGGTTTTAATTAGCATCTCCCTTATTACAAGTGATGTTGAACATTTTTTCATATGCTTGTTGGCCATCTGCATCACTCTTTGGAGAAGTGTCTATTTCCTATTGTAACTTCCTTTTTTTTTTTTCTTTTTCAAGATCTATTTATGCATGCAAGAATTGGGGTACAGGCTAGTAATATGTGGGTTGGTGGTGGTGAGAGGATTCACCAGAGACAAAGTGGGGAACAGAACAAAACAGAGCAGGCAGACTGATGAGGTACACTACTGAGGAGAGCAGAGGGTGAGTCAGGAGAGGTCTGCCATGCCAAACCTGGCAGGAGATCAAACTCATGCAGCAGTGGCTGTGATAGCTTCATAGTACTGTGATTTAACCTGTTGCACCCACAGGGAGGGCCCTCCTGTTATAACTTTCAATGGCAAAGTGTACTACATTTGATTATGAATTTAAGGATGGTGGAAATAATTCTTTATTTTCAATTCTCAATTTATTTTGGAATCTAGCTTGTCCTTTTCCTTCCATTTAATTATAGCCTATATATCAACAAAGAATTGACATATAGATTAGAAGCTAGAAAAAAAATTTTTTTTTTTAAAGATTTATTTATTTATTCATATAGAACTGGGGTACAGGTCAGAGATGCGGAGAGTGAGAGGATTCACCAGAGACAGAGCGGGAAGCAGAACAGGCAGATTGACAAAGTACACTGCTGAGGGGAGCAGCGGGCGGGCCAGGAGAGGTCTGCCGCGCCATGTGGTCACCTCCGGGGCTGGCGGGATCGAACTCATGTGGAAGTGGCTTAAGCTTCTTAGTGCTGTGCTTTAACCCGCTGCACCACCAGGGAGGGCCGCTAGAAAAATTTTTTATGGTAAAAGAGAATTGCAGTGTTTATATCTATAGTGATTTCATATAGTAATGCCTTGAATCAGTTGAAGCTATTATCCATTCTGTACTTGGTATGATATTGATATTCTTTGCCTGAATAGAAATTACTATTAATTTTATAATAGTTGTGAATTGATGGTCTAATGAATTTTTGTTAGTCAAAAGTTTTCCATAATATGTGTAATTTTAAGGCATTAATTAGCTCTGCAAAAGACAAGTAAGTAAAAAAGTAAGAGTATTACTTAATTACATATTATATAAATATTAATTATACATTATGTTTATCTGCTATGCCATGTGGGTACTCCCTGGCCAGGGATTAAATGTAGGCCATGGTGGTGATAGTGCTGAGACTAACCCCTGTGCCACTAGGAAAGCCCCCTGTTTCATCTAGATACTGGAACTCTATCTTTTATCGTCCATCACAAATATAAAGTTTTAGCATCTTTCCCACTGCTCCCCCTGATTCCTGTTTATCATTTGGCCAGCTGGACCTGAAACAGGAATTGATGTAGAAAACAGGTTCACTATAAAATGAATTTACCACTGCTGGTTTTAGAGCTTGTCTCTCTATCCAGTGTCAGTTACTTACATTTGTTTTTATTCCTCATTGTGTATTTTACCCTGCCAAAGATACTTTTCTGTGTTATTTTCCCCCAGAAGCACTTAAATGTAGACTTAAACAGCATAGTCTGGGTTAGTATTACCAGAACAGGGTTACCAGTTCTTAAAACAAAATGCAATGTTCCTTAGATAATAAAAAACCTTTTAAAATGTTGCAGCGCCTTGGGGCCATTTGCATTATTAGCAATTCATATATTCGTGTATATATAAAAATTTAAGGACATTGATCAGAATTTCCTCTGATGTACTTAAAAACAAAAACTTAAGTATCTCATTTACTTTAATTTTTCATGTACTCATAGAAATAATATAGAATAGGCCCTCCCTGGTGGCGCAGCGGGTTAAAACACAGCACTGAGAATCTGAAGCCTCTTCCGCATGAGTTCAATTCCCGACCTGCCCCGGAGGTGACCACATGGCGTGGCAGACCTCTCCTGACC
>NW_004567123.1:17137091-17165724 GCF_000260355.1 Condylura cristata
GTCTCTGGTGAAGCCTCTCACCGCCCCTGAGCCTCTGGCCTGTACCCCAGTTCTGTATGCACAAATAAATAAATCTTTAAAAAAAAAAAAAGAAATAATATAGAATATAAGAGAAATTGTTTATGTGATTTCACTTTCTGAGTCATTTTTGGAATCAGACATTTTAGTTCTTTATTTTAGCCTTTAGTTCAGAAATGTTGGCCTTTCTGCTCCTTCTGAGCTAAAACAAAAACTTATGAACATCTGAAAAACTATGTTTTTATAATGGTGTTGATTTAGGTAAATTTTATTTGTTAGTGTTTCTTACATTACGCAGTTGGCAGTACAGAATAGCAAATAACATGTTTTCAGAAAGAAATTTTGAGGTGTTTGTAAAAGACAAAATTGCTTAAATCTGTATTTTGCTATAGCAGTGTAGTACTTTAGTACTACAGAATAGAAATTTTATGTATTATACCAACAGCCTAAATGTTCGTTAATGTTGGCTTGGAAACCCATATTAAAACACATTTGAGAAATCATTTACCTGGTTTTTGCTTCATTGTGTTATCTTCCATCTTAGGTCTATCATTTAGCAAGTGTTCGCTTACGTGATTTATGTTTAAAACTGGATGTTTCAAATGAATTACGGAGGAAGATATGGACATGTTTCGAATTCACTTTAGTTCACTGCCCTGATCTAATGAAAGACAGACATTTGGATCAGCTCCTTCTCTGTGCCTTTTACATTATGGCAAAGGTAATTTATAAGTTGGGGGGAAGCTCTTTGTTCTATTGATTATATTTGAAATATGAGGTGAAGAATATGTTGTACTTTATTGTTAGTTTACCTTAAATGTGAAAAGCCAGTCACACCCACCATTAGTAATTAAGTAGTAAATTCCAGCAACTGTATCTATTCACTGTACTCCCCATTTGTAGTAATTAGTTTTCCCATTTCATAAGAATAATACATTGGCTATAAAAATATGGAAAAGACCCTAAAGACCTTTTGTAGTAAAATAGCTTACCAGTAATGTTAACAACAGTTCTACCCTGACCCCTGCGACACCTCTAGTCTGGTACTTTAAAATAAAATGTCATTGCATTGTAGGTGAATACCTGAGGCCCAGAGCTGAAAGTAACTTGGCCAGAGTTACACAATAAGTAGAAATTTAGGATATTCTGATTCATAATCTGGTATAAAATAATTTATAGACTGGTTTCCATTGACTTACTGCTCTTAGAAGAACATTTAACTGTCTTAATTGCTGTAACATGTCTTAAGCATGAAATAGCATATCTTTCGTGTTTTTTAAAACTCTGATTTATCTGACTTCAATTGTAACTTTGGTGTCATGCATACTTGCCACACTGGCAGTCCTAGTAGACATACAGTTAATAAAACCTAACTTTTAAAGTTCTTTGAGACAGAGAACATGTTTCAAACTCCTGTGATTCTCCTCTTACACTGTTTCTTTAAAATCACTAAATGGAATAGGTAATGTTAAGTATTGCTAGTATCACCTATATTTTCCATAGAACTGTCAGACTCAGGCTTTGTCATTTTTAGCTCATCATTATGGAGAACATGTTTAATGCTAGTGGACAGTAAACAGAAGAAATGATTAACTAAAGTGACTTTATTAAAACAAGTGGACCAGAAGAAATTCCTTTATGGATGGATCTCTAACCCATTTTCTCCCTTCTAGCCACCACTGTGACTTTTTTAATCTAAGCAATTGAAATGTTAACCTTATAATAACTGCTTGATTTTATTGTAAATCACCATAAGACATTTTTTCTCCTTAGTATGTGCTTAATTTACTTTTAAATAAGTATTTAAAAACTAATAAAACCAGAGGCTACAGGGGATTCAGCAGATCTCCAGTTCATGAATCATTCTTTTTATAAAGAAAAGCATTTTCAGTAGAGTTCTACCATAGCAATGTCACTGCTTTTTGATTAATGAAACTATTAGCTGAGTCCCCATAGGCCGCAAAACCTGAACTTTAAAAATCATAAATACTAGTGGTTTTTAGTCATGAACTGGCCTGGGGTTAATGGCTATCTGCAAGACTGCTCTCAATGCTAATGTAAATTGAAGTAATTGTTCAGAACTGTTTTTCTATTAAAAACATTTTATAAATGTAGTTTTTATTGTCCTTAGGTAACAAAAGAAGAAAGAACTTTTCAAGAAATAATGAAAAGTTATAGGAACCAGCCCCAAGCTAATAGTCATGTGAGTTACATTATTTTCCTCCTTTCCAAAAATAGATTTGTATTGTTTTTCTGCTGGTAAGCCATATATGTAAAAAGTAAATTTCTTGCATATGTTAATATACTTTAGATTTTTTTGCTTAATGGATACCTTTAAACTCAGGACAGTTTTATTAAATGACAGAATCAGTAGAAGCCAGGAAATATGGCTTTCTGATTCACTCATATATTTGCATACAATTCTCCCATTTACTCATTTGTTAACTAGAGACATTTTTCATTAGGAAGTCTTATGAAAAATACCTTTAATGGTACTTTTTGATTTCATAAATCAAGTAAAATTTGAAGATTTCTTAAGTTCAGCTTCTTTGCCATGTGCTGAAAACCTTAATTGTCTACATTTTTTAATAGGTATCAGGCATTTCTGACAATGTTGTTATAATAGCCATGATGTATAGCCTTTTAGTAATGGAAGTTCAGAATGTTAGCATGATGACCGGACAAATGGTACACATCAATGATTGCTAACTCCATTTTACTGTTAACTACAGTAGCTGATGAACACATGGTTAGGTTATCTTAAGACTTTGGCAATTCAAGAACCTGGTTGCTCTGCCCTAGGGGGTCATAACGAGCTCTTCTCTGGCACCAGCGATCAGTTATTGTAGATGAGAAGAGACGTATTGGCTCAGTATCAGGCCCAGTACAGGTAATGCTCTTCTAAGAGAGCCCCGAAAATAGTTTAATTTCTTTACTTAAGCCCCAAAATTCACTGATAGTGAGTGATCTAGAGATACTATAAAAGCCAAGTATAGGTTTTTGGTGGAGCTATCTGGCTTCTTCAGAAAAACCCTCAAAAGCAGAGCCTAGAGATGTCCACATTGTCCCTAAAGATGACTAAAATGAAATTAGCTTGAGTCAAAAGTGGGCCAAGTGACAACTCCTTATATCTCCTCTCAATACAAATAATCTATAGAATGAGGGTGGATGGATTATGCTTTTAGCCATCTTGGAAGTAGGAAAACATTTTGGAGCAGAAAAGGGCACAGATTTTCATGTGGCCACCTGAAAGGAGGTGGGGATGGGATAGGAACAGGAAAATAAACCCAGTGAAAAGAAAGAACTCTGGTTGTAAGGAATTAAAAGGAAGGAAGAACAGATTCAGATCTTTGAAGTTGCTTTTTTTAAAAGATTTATTTATGCATACAGAACTCAAGTACAGGCTAGAGGTGCATGGACAGTTAGAGGGTTCACCAAAGACAGGGTGGGAAACAAAACAGGCAGATTGATGAAGTACACTGCTGAGGGGAGCAGCGGGTGAAATAGGAGAGGTCTGCCAGGCCATGTGGATCACCTCTTTGGCTGGGAATTGAACTTGTGAACTCATGCTAAAGCAGCTGCGGCCAGCTTCATAGTGTTGCGCTTTTAACCTGTTGCCACCTGGGAGGGTCCTGAAGTTGCTTTTATTTAGCAAAACCTGCTATCAGTGTTTCTGCTACTTATATACTTCTTCCATTTTATAAACTTCAATAATGGCATATTTTAGATAGTTAACTCTGCTTCAGTATTCCTCTTCTGCATTTACCAGGCCAATAACATTTTACCCTAAATATCATCCATACAAACAAATGCTTTTTTATTTAGTCTCTTTATTTGGATTTTGCTTTACCTATGCCTCTTTGTACTAAGCAGTTCTTTATTTTCCTCTATAACCTTTAGGTCTATAGAAGTGTACTACTGAAAAGTATTCCAAGAGAAGTGGCATACGGTAAAAACATACATAGTGATTTTGAAATGACAGATTATGGTAAGTTGCCCAATTGATATAACAATCAGATGTAATATAGCTTTGATTCTACTGTATAAGCAAAATAAAGTAGGTACAGGCATCATGAACTCACAGAGTTAGCTTAAAATCCCAATAGTCTTTTCCTCCAGACTAACATAAAGATTCATTCAAGGCAATTCCAAGATTTCTATACATAGGATTCTATTAATCTTAAAGCCAGACTCAAACAAATGCATCAGAGTTTAGGGCTGAGCATCATCCATAATATAATAGTTAGCCCCACAGACCTCATTGGATCTCTGGTCCTTTTTGCTATTATGGTTAGTGTCTTAAATATTTTAACCCAAATCATATTTTAAATACCTCTAATTTCCCCAACATGAGCCAGCTTTTAGCATTTGCATAATTAATAAATGGTCACTATTTCCACCAATAAAAAAACATTTCTGACTCTGAGCATGTTAATTAATTGGCAAAGCACTGGTCATTGATATCTGCCTAACATTAACCGGTAAAGTAACCTGTGAAGAATGAGCTTTCTAATTAAATCCAGCTTACTACTCATGGGCAATACACATTGTTCATTTTTGTGTTAGCAGACCCCTCACACTGGCATCCTTGATTAGAACACGTGAAGACCCAGATTACAGTTTAATTTAAGTGGCACAAAAATAATGTTCAAGTGTAGCATAGTATGTTGAAAACTTCATACTTCCTCAAAGGCTTGTTTTAAGGACTAAAATGGACAATGTGTGTGTTTCCTTATATGTGTGATGGTAACACAATGTTTGCTCATACTAAGTCCTCAGTAAGTAAATGTTTTTGTTATTTTGTTTATAAGCAATGTAAAATTTATTATTTTTAAATTTATTTTTATTTATTCATGCAAGAATTGGGGTATAGGCAAAAGATGATGATGGGGTGAGAGGATTCACTAGAGACAGTGGGAAGCAGAACAGGCAGCTCTACTGAAATACACTGCTGATGCTCTGCTCCCACTCTGTCTCTGGTGAATCCTCTCACTCTCCGCATCTCTGGCCTGTACCCCAGTTCTGTATGAATAAATAAACAAATCTTTAAAAAAAAAAAGAAAGAAAGAAAGAAATACACTGCTGAGGGGAGCAGTGGGCAAGACAGGAGGAGAGGTCTACTGGGCCATGTGGGTCGCCTCACTGGCCAGGGCTCAACTCTGGATGTTGTAGTAGCTGAGGATAGTTTCATAGTGCAGAGACTTAACCCTTTGCAGCAGCAGCATGGAGGCCTTCAAAAAATTCTTGCTGAAGCAGTATCTAGAGAAATGGAGTGCCATGTTTGCATTTCTCTAGATTTCCAATTTGATTATATATAAAACATAGATGAATCTCATAATTCAAATCCCCAATTTAAATACTAAAGCATAAAACTGAATTCTTTCAGCAAACTTGGGTGATGCTGCAAAGACAACTGAATGTTCCAGTGGACCAGTGAAAGAGGAAAGAGGTGATCTTATCAAATTTTACAATACAATATATGTAGGAAGAGTGAAGTCATTTGCATTGAAATACGATTTGTCAAATCAGGATCATGTGGTATGTTTTTATATTTTATTTTATTAATATCTTAGTCTTAGTTGGATTACTATGAGTCTGTTTTACTAGGCTAATGTTCATATTTTAAGAACTAATGGCTGATTTTTTTTAAAGATATATATATACATATACATACATATATATTTATTTATTTATTTATACATAGAAGAACTAGGGTGTAGGCCACAGGTACAGGCAGTGAGGGGAGTCTCCAGAGACAGAGTAGGGAGCAGAACAGGCAGAATGGACTGAGATACACTGCTGAGGTGAGCAGCGGGTGAGACAGGAGAGGTCTGCGGTGTCATGTAGTCAGCTCCCTTGCCAGAGATCAAACTCATGTTGCAGTGGCTGCCAATAGCTTGATAGCTCTGTTGCTGTGTCTTTAATCCCTGTGCCAACAGGGAGGCCCCCTAATGGATGATTTGTATAGAAGAAAATATAATTAATCAGAATGATAAAGATGTGATACAACAGAAACCAGAGGAAATCATGGAAATTTTATCTATATGAGGATTATGGTACTAGAAACTTTGTATGCATAAGAATGAGATAGGTTAAGAATGAGATAGGAACATGGAAAAATGAAAAGAATTCACTCCGGTTATTTTTCTGGTTTCAGATTTATATTGTCATATTTATGGGATAAATGTTTTTCTCAAGGTAGATAAAAAAGGAAATAAACCTGAATCATTAATGGAGGCAACACTAAGACATTTTTATAAAGATTAATTATATTCATTTCTGCATACAGGAACTGGGGTATAGGCTAGAGATGCAGGGAAGTGAGAGGATTCACCAGAGACAGAGTAGGGAGCAGAACTGGTGGACTGAGACTGACTAAAATACATTGCTGAGGGGAACAGCAGACAAGACAGAAGAGGTCTGCTGCATCATGTGGGTCAGCTCTCTGGCTGGGGATCAAATTCATGTGTAGTGGCTGCTGATAGCTTGCTAGTGCTGAGACTTAACCCCTTGTACCGCCAGGGAGGTTCAACACTACGGAATTCTTATGCAGACCCTAATTCTGGTAGGCCTGTGAAAATATTACCAATGAGTAACCTGAGGTTGGTTCACAGGAGACCAAACTTTAGTAAGAGAAAAAGGGACCTTAATAAGGAAAGAGGGACTTAATACAAGTTGTATCTGGCCAGTAATCATGTCTGTGTATCTGTGTCTCTATACTTCTATCCTGTCCCTTTCAGAGAATATGGTCTGTGAGTATCCACAGAGGTCATAACTGTTCATCCCACTCTGTCAATCCCACCTCTCCTCTGTCATGTGCTTTATTGTGAATATCTCTGTCATTAACAAATTGAAATTATCTTCAAGTGAAGATGGTGGATATTAAAAAGCTATCTTCATTTATTCTTGGACTAAAAACATTGTACTAAATAGTAAAGAAGATTACAATCCCTGCTCATCTATTTCTAAATCTTTTATGTTTCAATGTAAAGTCTTAGCCATTTCATTAACAAATTTTATATTGGACTATTCCTACTGGCTCATAGAATTCTCTCTTATTCTGCTTCTGCTTTGCTTGTGGATATGTGTGTGTAAAAGTGTCTTAACTACAGGTGTTAGAACATTGATTATTCTTTCTCTGTTTTCTGAACATGAACATAAGTTTCCTGTGGTCCAGACTTTTCTCCTGGCATCTTGTCCAGAACTATTAGTACTTTATAAAGGATTTCCTGAAAGACATCTAGGACAGTGAAGTCCAGTTTAACTTTTTCCAGCTATAGGAAAAGAAGGGTAGTGGGACCATTTCTTTGTTTTTTTGTTTCAGCCATAAATTAACTCTTCCAATATAACTGACTCCTCCTAAGTAGGAAATGCAAATAAGAATAAAAATATGGTGGGATTAGAAAAAAAGAAAAATGTTTTATCTTAAAAAACTGTCCATTATTTCAGATAGAAGCTCCACCACTCTCTCCTTTTCCACATATTAAGCAACAGCCAGGCTCACCACGTCGCGTTTCCCAGCAGCACTCCATTTATGTCTCTCCACACAAGAACGGGTCAGGTCTTACACCAAGGAGCGCACTCCTGTATAAGTTCAGTGGCAGCCCGTCTAAGGTAAAGTGCATACAAACTATACTGCATAACAGGCTATGTATGTATGTTAAAAATTGAATTTATTGCCACTTAGCAGTCTTACACGCTTGCTCTTTTTTTGCAAAGTTACTACTAATAAATATGAACAGTTACTGTAGCAAGTTTCCTGTGATCAAGAACAGTGTGTTCAGTTCAACTAATTGCTGTTGATATAGGATTGGGGAGTTCTCTGCAAGAGCCCAGCATGTTTTCTTGCTCAAGCGTGGTATTAAAAAGGGACCAGTAAGGAAATACCTGTAAGTGGCCAGACATAGGACACAATAAGCTTGAAGAAAGGTCTTGGAAGTGAAAGTTCATTTGGTAGGTGGCAACCAGAGTAGTAAAAAGTCAGAAAACAAAGGCCTGCCTTTATTTACAGAAACAGCACAGAACAGATTCTTACATAAAATCAAAGATGGGACCAACTGACTTCTTAGGCAGTAATTTTGAACCACCTGGGGAGCTTGTCTAACATAGATACCTGTCCCACAGATCTACTGAATCACAGAATATTTAGCCAGGTTCCCTCGACATTGTGATGCATGGCCTTACTATTCAGAAAGTGGCTTATAGACCAGCAATGTCAGCACCACCTGGGAACATGAGAAATATAGAATATCAGACTTCATACCATCGTACAAAATCTGAATCTGCATTTTAACAAGATCTTAGATGATTATTGAACATGTTACAGTTCAAAAAATATTGATCAAGAAGGAAGACCTCACACTTAAAGGATCCTCAGAGTCATCTGAAGGAACTACTAAAACATAGTTTACTGGCTCCACCCTCTGAAATCGTCTGTTCGGTAGGAGAGGGTGAGGCGTAAGAATCTACATTTCTGGTTAAGTTCCTAGATGTCTACTGCACCTGGTCTAATGTCTACACTTGAGAATCTGTCATAAGGTAGATCCTAATTTTAAAGACATCTGAACAGATTGAGTCTAATCACCTTTGTGAATTTGGCATACATTCAAAAACTAATATTCACCCCATTGTTGAGCTCTAGAAGACTACACAGGGCAGAAGAAAACAGCTTAATTATTTGTTATTTCTGCTATCTCCCTTTTTACTCATATATATATATATCCTCTATTTTTGCACAGAGTTTGAAAGATATCAACAACATGATAAGGCAGGGTGAGCAGAGGACTAAGAAGAGAGCAATAGCCATCGATGGTGATGCAGAATCCCCTACCAAACGCCTCTGTCAAGAAAATGATGATGTTTTACTTAAACGATTACAGGATGTGGTTAGTGAAAGAGCAAATCATTAGTGCTCTTTCTGTTCCTATGATAAAAGCACTTTCAGGTTGTCTGCAGGAAGTTGGGGCTCTTAGCCCCATAGGTGGTAAACATCACTGGGTTATAAGAAAAATTGCACCAAAATTAAGCGCCTTTTTAAAACAACTAGCCCAGAATCTAGTTCACAGAAATATATTTTGAGTTGGATTGGAAAGAGATATTTTAAGTGCCTTTTAAATGTATTGATAATCTTAGAACTTTTAAATATTGATTACTTGGGTTAGTTTTTAAGATGAAGTAGGAAGAAACCTTATGATTTTTTAGCTTACTTTTTAAAAGAATCAAATTTTTCTCTGTGCTTTCTTAATATGAGTGTAAGTATGTGTGCTTTGAGATACTTACATCCTTCATTTAATATTAAGGGTTGGTTCCCATAGGACCTGCACCACAGGTGATGCACCAGGTCTGGTGCATCTCTGACCCACTGTAGTAAGCCCACATCCAGACACCACTACCATTCTGGGTTGTCTAGACCCTACTTCTCATGCCCTTCCTCTCATTGAGAGTAAGTGGGTTTATGCATCACCGCCACTCTGCTTGCCAACCCCTAAGCCATCTTAGCCTGATTACATGGCCCAGTAAATGGATGCTTGCTTGCTTCTTTAAACTACTAGTATTTTGCTTTCCAAGCTATTAATTATGCATGATTATATAATGTAATTCTCAGAATTGGAAGCTGCTTCTCAAGTCAGGAAAATAAAATCAAAGTAGTAAGAAACTAAATTTTCTTGTACTTTGGTAACACCTTAATAATGGGTGAGATTCTGTTTTTGAGGTGATAAGATCAGTCCTGTCAATGGCTAATTTATTCCCTAAGAATAATTAAAACTTTTCTGTAATCACAGTAGCATTACCTCATACTTAGTAATATCCTTAAGTAAACTGACTGCTTACTACTTCCTCCTCTTTGTTCTCACTATTGTTGGTGCATTGTGAGGTTCCCATAATGGTTTAATCTCTGGGGGGCGGGAGGGCCTAAGAAATTGTCCAGCATTAGGGATACAGCTTTCCAAAAATCAGGTGTTCAATATTCACTTTTTCTAGTGTATTTCTAGAAACTGGAGGGAAACACACTAATTTCTTAATTTTCTTAATTTTGAGAAAATGTCCTCAAATGTTTACTTAACTGTAAACATTTTTAAAATGCAAAGTAGTTAATTTAACCTATGCCTAGCCATGGCTATTTTGAATTAGTCTAAGTTTTGACTGTAAATTGGTAATTACTATTATCAGGACTTTTATATTTTAAGAAAAATTATTTTGGTCATATTTCACTCTTCTGAAAATTACATACTCATTTTTTGTGTAGTATCTACACATTATAAGCCAAATAACATGTCTTGAATTTTTGTACATATTTTTATGTAGCTATAGCTATTGTGTCATTTTCATCTTTCACAAATGAACACTGACTATATAAGAACTCTGAATATGTTTTAATCAGTTTTTAGTACTAAATATCATTGTACATAAAATGGTTAATAAAATGTTATTTTTGAGATTAAAAAACTACCTGTGCTCTTTTCTTTGTGACTAGAAGCAATTGTTATTGTACAGCCATCTAGAATCCATACTTTTTTTTTTTTTAAGATCTATTTATTTATGCATACAGAACTGGCATACAGGCCAGAGGATACCGCCAGTATCCTCTGTCACTGGCGGTGAGAGGATTCACCAGAGACAGAGTGGGGAGCAGAATAGGCAGATCGATGGAATTCACTGCTGAGAGGAGCAACGGGTGAGGTAGGAGAGGTCTGCTTTGCCACATGGGTCAGCTCCGGGGCCAGGGATCCAACTCTCACTGAAATGACTTCAGCTAGCTTGCAGTGCTGCTCTTCAACCTGCTGCACTACCAGGGAGGACCCTAGAATCCATACTTCTTTCAACATCTGCTTTGTATCTTTTAAATATCTTAATGTAACTTGAAAGTGAATGTTCCTTGTGGTTCCCGTGAGCTAAGAAGAGAGAATAAGGAGTGCCTGACTGCATAATGGGTACATTTTAGGGTAAAGAAATTATTTTGAAAATTGACATAAATGGTAGTTGCTTACATTTACTAAATGAGACTAAATGGTACACTTTAAAATGTTTGTTTTTAGGTTAATATCTCCTCAGCTTTTTAAAATGTCCGAGATACAAAGAAACAGGGTTATTTCAAGGTCTTGGAATGAATATGTTGGCCTAATTATAATACTGAATTAAGGAAAAGACTTCTTTCTTTCTTAGAAGTGCTCTTAGGACTGTTTCTTTAGATGAGACAACTTAAAAGTTCTTGAGATTTTTATGTGGTGGGCCCTCCTTGGTGGCACAGTGGGTTGGAGCTAGTCCAATCCTGGCCCTGGAGGTGATCCACATAGCACAGCATGTAACAGGTACAGGTTTCATGGACTACGCCCCTACTCCAGATGCTGGAACTCCAAATCCCATCAGTACCACGAAGAAGCATGCTGGGACGTGAGGGCAGAGCTGAGAAGCCAGGTTGGGATAAAACTGGACATGTGGGCTCTGGGTGGACCTGGTGGTTCGCAGCTGATCGTTTTGGCGCTCAATCCGTTTTCACTGTGCCGGTGGAGTCCAAGTCAGCAGAACTGGTAGGACATCCTAGTTAACCTGTGTTTCTCTCCCTCTTTCCCTGGGTTATTCCTTTACCTTTCTCCTTATAAATAAATCCATTATTTAACCTTTTGAGTGTGTCCATAATATGATTGAATCGTAAGCGCACGGGTGAAGACCCACAGACAGGCAACCCAATTCACATTGGGGTGCCCTGTAATAAGCAGACCTCTCCTGTCTCACCCACTGCTCCCCTCAGTAGTGTATTACATTAATCTGCCTGTTATGCTCCCCACTGATTCTGGTGAATCCTCTCACAGCCCTTGCACCTCTGGCCTATACCCTAGTTCTGTTTGCATAACTAAATTTTAAAATATATATGTACATATATATAGTGTGTGTGTGTATGGCTAGATTATATAAGATCAGATTTTTTAATGAAAGGTGATATTTCTGCTTGACTGTCTTTTTGTTCTTTCATAGTACTTTCACGAAGTCAGTAACATTTCTGGCTACCTATAAGCCTGGCCTGGCCATTTGCTTATATATCCTAGCTACCAGGATATAAAAATGAGTCAGAAATAGTTCCTGTCCTCAAGACAATATTTGTAGCCATGAAGATAATGTGTTAAGTGCTCTGCAAAGAGGGACAGTGTTAGCACAGAGAAGGGAATTATTCACTCTACCTGGGTAAGTATGTCAGGGAAATCTAATATCACTCCAAAGGGGAGACAAAGCAGTAGGAAATTTAGTCCTTAGTATTGAATAAGGTGGTGGCAAGGTCCGGGGCACAAAAGTGCTGTAGGTTTGGGATTGCTGGAGTTTAGTAAGGCTGCAGTGTGGTATCCATATGCAAAGGGCAGAACAAAGAAGGGCCAGAAAAGTAGGCAGAGGTCTTTCTTAGTAGGATTTGAAAGCCAAATGAAGGAATTCAGGATTGAACTTTTCCAGTGGGTATCAACACTGACTGCAACTGTGGAGATTTAAACAACACGTAATGAATGGAGACATTTTTGCATTTTTGTGGAAATGCTTTTATCTAGTAAGCAGAAGCCAGGATCTGCTTAAAATCCTACAATGCACAGCATAGCCCCCTGACAACAAGGGATTATCTATTTATTATAAAGAAATTCTGCAAATATCTGTAGTGCCAATCCCTAAATTGTAGATGCCTAGACAAGAGGAGTTGTACACTTTAAGATACTGGTAGTGGAGGGGCCCTCCCTGGTGATGTAGCAGGTTAGAGCACAGCACTATGAAGCTCTCAGAAGCCACTGCAGCATGAGTTCCATTCCTGGTCAGGGAGCTGACCTACATGGTGTGTCAGACCTCTTCTGACCAGCCCACTGATCCCCTCAACAGTGTATTTCAGTGGTTCTGCCTGTTCTGCTCCCCACTGAGGAATCCTCTCACCCCCTGCATCACAGGCTATACACCAGTTCTTGTATGCATAAGTAAAAAAATCAGTCTTTTTTAAAAAGATACTGGTAGTGGCAGTAAAAGGAAATCTGTACTGTAGAGGGTGCCTAACTTGGCATATATGGGGTACTATGAAGCTAGTCAGGAGTGGCTTCACAGGAAAGATGACTTTCCGGAAAAGATTAATGGCAATAAATTCCAGGTGGGATAGCTAAAATAGTAAGGTTGTTTGGTATCAATGACCCCCTTAATATATTAAGAGAAGAAAAGCCTTCCAACAAGTAGGCAGTGATTCTATCAAACTTCCCAAAGGTGACGATCACCTTTGAGAGCTTCTTAACCATACAAATTCAATAGTGTGTCACCCAAATGGTTTTGTTTACGCAACCCTGGCTATTCCCAAGAGAAGCTTCAAAAGTACCTGTCTAGAATCCAGGAGAAGAATATAAAGGCCAAGAGTATGTAGATCCAGGTCCAAGTATCTTCCCTCACACTACACCATCAAACCATTACTTCAGTTAGATCATCAGCACTTCAGTATTCATTACAGAAAATGACATTCATTGTACAAAACTAGAATATGCATTAAACTACCTCCCCACCATTCAGAGGTCACTTTTTTATTACAATTTTCCACATGAAGGAAATTCTGCAGATCTAAGTTGTCTACTATGATGTCCAGTCTTGTGAAGTATTAAATTTATATAAAATATAATACACTCATTTTAACTATACAGTTTGATGACTTTCATTAATTATGTATGTTTACCACCACAATCCATGCCTATATGTAATATTTCCATATAATTAAAAAGTGTCTGTGCCCCCTGATCATCATCCTTTCCCTACCCACTGTGCACAGCCAGCAGTTGTTGGTCTGCTTTTTGTCACTATAATTACATTCCTAGAATTTCAAATGAATATGTGTATACATAGTTAATCATCTTTTGTATTTTGAGTCTTTAAGTATAACTTTTTAGAAATTAACACATGATATCTATAAATATTTCCTTTTGCTGATGAGCAATTTGCCTTATTGTGGATATACTACAATTTGTTTAATTTTTTTAAAAGATTTATGTATTTATGCATATAAGAGCTGGGGTATATAGGCCAGCCAGAGTACAGGGGTGGGAAGATGAGAGGATTCACCAGAGACAGAGTAGGGAGCAGAACAGGCAGATCCACTGAAATACACTGCTGAGGGGAGCAGCGGGCGGGTCAGGAGAGGTCTGCCGCGCCAGGTGGTCACATCATGGGCAGGCGGGGATCGAACTCATGTTTCAGTGGCGCAAGTAACCTCACAGTGCTGAGACCTAACCCCTTGCGTCACCAGGGAGGCCCTACAATTTGTTTATTCACTACTTCATGAATATAAATTGTTTCCTGTTTGGGCTATTAATAGTTACAGAAATTTGCATGGAAGTTTTTTTGTTTCTTTTTAAAGATTTATTTATTTATGCATACAACAACTGGGGAACAAGCCAGAGGTACAAGGGGAGAGGGGGGCGAGAGGGTTCACCAGAGACAGAGTGGGGAGGAGAACAAGCAGATCTCCTGAACTGCACTACTGAGGGGGAGCAGTGGGTGAGACAGCAGAGGGCCGCTGCGCCATGTGGGTCATCTCCCTACTCAGCGATGGAGCTCGTGCTGCCTTAGCTGCCGATAGCTTCATAGTGCTTCACTTTAACCCACTGTACCACCAGGGAGGGCCTTGCATGGACGTTTTTAAAGATACTTTTTTTTTTTCCTCATTCCTTTATGAGTTGGATTGCTAGGCCCAATGATAAGTATATTTTGAACTTTATAAGATACCACCATGTTGGGCCTCCCTGGTGACACAAGGGTTAAGTCTCATGTATGCATAAATAAGTAAAAATAAATCTTTAAAATAAGAATATAGTTAAGCCTTCTGAGGATCAAAACAAATATCAAATCTCTTTTGTTTCCTGGACTAAATTGCAAGTCCAGACAGTAATTGAGGACCTTCAGATTTGCTGACGGATTTAACAGTTGTTCAAACTTACCAACCTGGTTTTTCAGACTTGTGTCAGGTGCTTTCCACTGAGGCTCAAACAAAACAATTGATAAAACTTGCATGGGAAAATCCTAAATCCTAGGTAAACAAACCTCTAACTTTTGTCCACAGTCAAGGAAACATGCTGATAGACAACCAAAAACCCCAAATTATCACTACAATTATTTATTAGAACAAAATATTCACACTTGTGCACAAAAGTCTGGTGAACTGGTTCATGATGGTTATAATCAAATTCAGTTGTTTCAAAAGAAAACTCATATCTGATGTTAGATCTATTCAGATAGCCTTCAATTTTATGTTAACCAAGTTCTTACTCTGTTAAAAGAGAGTAGAAAGGAAAATTATCTCCTCTCCAAACTCAAGATAATTTGGCAAATCAGCTTATTTGCACTTTAATTGAGCCATGAAAATAGTGTCTCAAGCACCATCAACCTTCTGAGTAACGTTTCTACAGTGTCTTCCTAATAGCTAATTATGGGTTCCAAGGAACTACAAAACGTTCTGTTGGCCTATTAAATTTGAGCTTCAAAATTAGCTGTTGTGATTAGAGTTCTCACTTCAATCTACCTACTTCCACTGGTCTGTAACATCATGGTCCAAAGGGACATTTCTCAAAATGATAACACAGAGGCCTCCCTGGTGGCAAGAGGGGTTAAATCTCAGCACTGTCAAGCTATCAGCAGCCTCCAACTACTGCCCATGCCCAAATAGAGAGCTGACCCACATGGCACAGCAGACTTCTGCTGTCTCGCATGTTGCTCCCCTCAGCAGTGTCTTCAGTGTTCTACTCCCTGTTCTCTCTCTCACACACTCTGGCCTACATCCCAGTTCTTGTATGCATAAGTAAATAAAAACAAATCTTTACAAATAAATGAATAAATCATCTCAGTAGATGTGTTAAAAAATGATAACCTAAGAGTAATGGCCAAACGAATCCAATAATTGGCCCCAGAAAAGGAAAAACGAGATGGAAATTTAGCAATTGTTGGTATTGTAACAGGGTGGTGCCCAGGAGAAGGAAAGGTTTCAGGTTCTCTGTCTCACCAAAAAGAGGTGGAGCTGAGATGGAAGGAGAAGCTAGAGAGGAGACAAGGAAAGAAGGAGCTGGGCCAGAAGGAGACTCCAGGAGGGGTCTGCACATGGAGCAGAGAGGCATGTAAAGATGAGGTACTTGCTCCTTGATCCTGGGCTGGTGAAACAGATAAGGGTGAGACCTGTGGGGAGATTAACAGTGGCAGCTTTTATCTTGATTTTGATTGTGCTCTTTTTCTCCCAAACTTGTCTGTTTCTGACCCTTTTCCATGGGTCCCCACTAAAGAAAGTGTGCTTTAGATTTGGGCAGACTTTTGGGCCTTGCTTTGGGTCAACCCTGTTCTGGTGAACTTTTACCCATGGGGGGATGGGTAACTTTGGGTGCTTGTTTTGAAAACTATATTCTTTGTCTTTTCTGTATTGCACACTAATTGTATTAAAATTCTTTTTCCATTAAAGGTCTCTATGTTTGTCTTGATGGGGCCAATGGCAGAACTATTTAGAGCAGACAGGTTTGAGGGTTCTGGGGTGCCCCTCACCATGTCCTGTAACAGTATTACAAAAAAAAAAGCCTTGGTTTATGTCAAATAATAACCCAGTCTACTGAAGTCTCTAAAATTTCCATTTCTAACCAGTATACATGCATTAAACTATTGGCTCATTAATAAAATGATGGAATTTGGGGCCTCCCTAGTGGCCTAGGGGTTAAGTCTCAGGGCTGTGACTGCTACACCCTGAGTTTGATCCCCAGGCAGGAAGCTGACCCACATCTGCACAACACACTTCTCTTTCCCACTGCTCCCCTTAGCAGTGTATTTCAGTAAAATCTGCCTGCTCCACTCCCCACTCTTTCTCTCTAGTGATTCCTTTCTTCCCCTTCTCACTCCCTACCCGCTGTTTCTGGGCTACACCCTACAAAATAATAATAATGATAATAATGATAATAATAATAGTGATGGAATTAATGGGTCAATATTGGTGGACAAAGCTTAAGATTGCACTGCCTACGTATTCAGCCTGTCTAAATATAACCCAGCAGTGCCCTCCCTGGTGGTACAATGGGTTAAAGCACAGCACTATGAAAGCTACCCACAGCCACTGTAGCATGAGTTCAATCCGCAGCCAGGGAGGTGACCCACATGGCATGGCAGACCTCTTCCACTCCTCTTTAACAATTTTTTCCACAACACCAAATACTTTCAAGTAAGTTTACTACTGTCATTTATATTATTCTTCACTGCCAGTCTCCCCCACTAGAAGTTTCGCTAGGGCAAGGGTTTTTGTTTATTTATGTGATGTGTCTCAGATGCCAGGAAAACAGTAAGTACCCAGTAAGTATTAATATTTATTGAAAACATAAATAAATGTATTGATAAAGAGATAAGCTTAACTAACATAAAACCTTTCTAATGAGGCTCTTCCTGGTGGTGCAACAGGTTAAAGTGCAGCACTAGGAAGCTATCTGCGAGTCACTGCAGTATGAGTTCAATCCCAGGTCAGAAGGTGACCCACATGTCCTGGCAGACTTCTCCTGTCTCACTCACTGCTCCCCTCAGCAGTGTACTATGTCAGTCTGCCTTTTCTGCTCCCAACTCTGTCTCTGTTGAACCCTCTCACCCCCTGCACCTCTGACCTGTATCCCAGTTCTGTACACATGAATAAATACATCTTTAAAAGAAAAATTTCTAATGAAGTTGTTATGAGGACTTAAAATTATAGAATAAGGCCCTCCCTGGTGGCGCTGCGGGTTAAAGCACAGCATTGAGAAGCTAAAGTCACTTCCGCATGAGTTCGATTCCCGCCTGCTGCCTGCCCCAGAGGTGACCACATGGGGTGGCAGACCTCTCCTGACCCGCCCACTGCTCCCCTCAGCAGTGTACTTCGTATACCTGCCTGTTCTGCTCCCCACTCTGTCTCTGGTGAAGCCTCTTGCCGCCCCTGAGCCTCTGGCCTGTACCCCAGTTCTGTATGCACAAATAAATCTAAAAAAGAAATTAAAAAATGAAAAAAAATTTAAAAAATAAATTTAAAAAAATTTTATTAAAAAAATTATAGAATAAAGCACAGGTAGAAAGTCTGACTCATAATGGATATTCAAGTACAGTTGGTATTGTCATTTTGAAAATTACTTTTTATTCCTCAAAGAATTCCCAGATCTGGAGATAAGTCTTTCCGTCTATGAACAGAAAAGGCCATATGGAGCACAAGCCAGGACATGATCTTTGGAGTTGTGTGTGTGTGTGTGTGTGTGTGTGTGTGTGTGTGTGTGTACACCTTTTGTTTTCTAGGTTTTATTTCTTAAACATTGTATGGTAAAAAAATCTTACACGAAATTGTTTAAAAAGAGTTTCACTTGATTTTGGGGTTTGGGTAAATGGAAAATGTGCTGAGGAGGCCAAGTTCAGAAAAGGATGAAGAGGAAGTAGAACAAAGAGCCACACTGTGATGGGAGCTGGCACTGAGAACCAGCAGCACTGGTTTAAAAGGAATTTGGGCAGAAATGTAAAACTGAAAGCAGAAATAACTGCTCGATTCAGCTAGGCATGTGGAAGGAAAAGGAGGATAAGATAAGGAAGCGTTTCAGGGGTATTTAAGGTTTTTAAGCAATGGGACTTCAATTTATTGAACTTAGTCTTTTCTAGTCCTAACAAGCAAGACTGGCATCAGTGGAGAGCAGTCATTTTCATAAATGTGCACAAATCTGTGTCTAGTATGTGTTTGTTACCGGGTTGTGGGGTGACTGGCTAGATAGGGTAGCCACAAGGGGGGTTAGGGGAGTGGCAGGCTGGAAAGTGCCTGCCTTTGAATCTCCACTCTGTCACTTTGACCAGTCAAATGACCTTGAGCAAGTAACCAACCACACTGTCTTAGGCCTTGAGCCCTTAGAATAGTAGATTGGGGTGGGGCTGGGAAACTAAGACATATGACATTAAATTATACTTTTTAATAAAAGCAAGCAAATAGAAAATTAAAGTGCTCCGTAGCAACAGCTTTGCATAAACCCAGATAATTTTATCTAAAATCCTGCTGATTGCTCCTTCTGACATCCTGGAAACCTTGCTGTGGTGCCACCCACAATTTTTTTCTTATCATAATAGTTTATTTTTGCATCATTTTGTGCCCTTTTCCACCTCAGTTGTAATCCCCATGGACTCCCATAACCAATTCACCAGTGAACTTCCCCCCAACACACACATATTTTTTTTACCCCATTCCCCACTCCACCCACCCCCATAAAATGTTTCTGGTATATAGTTGTTCATTATTATTCTCCCCATCCCCACCCCGGTCCTTTATGCTCCTGACATGAGTGAAACCATCCGGTATTTTTCTTTTTCTTTCTGGCTTACTTCACTAAGCATGATCCCTTCCAGCTTCATCCATGTTGCTGCAACATGGATAGATTTATCCTTATAGATTGCTGAGCAATATTCCATTGTGTATATGTACCACATCTTTTTAATCCAGTCATCTACTTTTGGGCATTTAATTTGATTCCATGTCTATTGTGAATAAAGCAGCAATAAACATGAGGGTGCAGGTATCTTTTTGAATCAGTGTGTGTCTTTTGGGTAGATGCCCAGGAGTGGGATTGCTGGGTCATATGGAAGCTCCATGTTTAGCAGTTGAGAAACCTCCAAACAGCTTTCCATAGTGGTTGCACTAGTTTGCATTCCCACCAGCAGTGCAGGAGAGTTCCTTTTTCTCCACATCCTCACCCACATTTACTGTTGCTAGTTGTTTTAAGGTGTGCAGTTCTCAGTGGTGTGAGGTGGTATCTCACTGTGGTTTGAATTTGCATCTCCCTTATTACAAGTGATGTTGAACATTTTTTCATATGCTTGTTAGCCATCTGCATTGTCTCTTTGGAGAAGTGTCTTTTTAGATCTTCTGCCTGTTTTTTGATGGGGTTGTTTATTTTTGTCGAGTTTCATCAGTTCTTTGTATATCTTTGTGATCAATCCTTTATCGTTAGTATTGCATGAGAAAACTTTTTCCCAGTCAGTGGGATGTCAGTTTGTTGTAATGTCTCTTTTGCTGTACAGAAGCTCTTTAGCTTGATGTAGTCCCAGCTTTTTATCCTTTCCTTCACTATCATTGCATTGGCCACCCACAATTTTTTTTTTATTATTTTAAATGTATGCATGGAAGTAACATTGGGTTACATCACTGTATGTGATGGGTTCATACAAGCTCAGATGTACATCACCCCACTGCACCCACCGCAGAGCACTCATATCCTTTTCCTGTGCCCCCTGGGCCCTTGCCCCACCCTGTTACCCTCAGGTTTCATAAAATACAAGTCGTTAAAATGCCTCTCCCATGTGTGCTATTTGTTCTCTTTTACCGCCCTGGTTTCTGTTCCACAAATCTTAGAATTGGTCTTTCCCCAAACTATTTTGGGACTTAAAGATAGGTTCTTCTGGACTTGGCCCTTCTGCACAAAAGGAAAACAATTATTACACTGCTGTATACTTACCCCACAGGTCTATGGAAAAAGGGAGCAATTAAGGCCCTCCCTGATGGTTCAGCACTGCGCATCTCTCCGCAGCCACTGCAGCATGAGTCACCTCCCTGGCCAGGGAGGTGACCCATCTGGCACAGCAGACTTCTCCTGACCCACCTGCTGCTCCCCTCATCAGTGTATTTCAGTTGATTTGCCTGTTCTGCCCCCACTTTGTCTCTAGCTACTCCTCTCACCCCCACATCTCTGGTCTGTACCCCAGTTCTTATATGCACATAAGAATTTATATATATATATAAGTAAATCTTAAAAAGAAAAAAGGGGGCCCTCCCTGGTGGCGCAGCGGGTTAAAGCACTGCACTAAGAAGCTAAAGCCACTTCCGCATGAGTTCGATTCCCGCCTGCCCCGGAGGAGATCCACATGGCGTGGCAGACCTCTCCTGACCCGCCCGCTGCTCCCCTCAGCAGTGTACTTCCTAGATCTGCCTGTTCTGCTTTCTGCTCTGTCTCTGGTGAATCCTCTCACCCTCCGCATCTCTGGCCTGTACCCCAGTTCTGTACGAATAAATAAATAAATATATTAAAAAAAAAAAAGAAAAAAGAAAAAAGGGAACAACTGAAATGTTAGGGTGAATTGACATAAAATATATTGGTGATTAAGACCAAGGAGTTTATTTTTCTTTTTTTATTTTGGTTTGTGTTTGTCTTTGTGTCTGTGTGGAAGAACTGGGGTGTAGGCCAAAGGTGAGGGGTATGAGAGGATTCACCAGAGACAGAGTGGGGAGCAGAACATGTGACTTTACTGAAGTACACTGCTCAGGGGAGCAATGGGCAAGACAGAAAAAGTCTGCTGTGCCATGTGGGTCACCTCCCTGCCCAGGAATAGAACTCAGATCATCCTGGTGATAGCACTGAGACTTAATACCTAGGCCACCATGGAGGCATGGTAGAAGGAATTTTGGAGTCAGGCCATATTGCCTTGGTTTGAATATAGGCTTCATCACTTCCTACCTATGTGAAATTGGGCAAATTACTGTTATTTCTCTGTACTTCAGTTCCTTACCTTGTAAGGTTTGTAAAAGTTGACAAAAGTGGGGCTCTCCCTGGTGGTACAACCAGTTAAAGTGCAGCACTATGAAGCTAGCTATGAATTTGATGCCCCGCCAGGGAGGTGACCCACATGGTACGGCAGATATCACCTGTCCTGCCTGCTGAGCAGTGTACTTCATCAGTCTACCTGTTCTGCTCCCCACTCTGTCTCTTGTGAATCCTCTCACTACTTCTGCACCTCTGGCCTTTACCCCAGTACTGTATGCATAAATAAAAATGTCTTTAAAAAATTTCCATAAAACAAAAGTTGACAAATGTGGAGGCATTTAAAAATGGAACTAGAAGATTTATTCTAGAGTAATTGTCTTAGTCATCTGTTTCTTGAGCTTGTTAACCTAAACATAAAAACCTAAGACTAATGTCAGTCAAGGGTTTATTTAGGATTAAAGTGTTGCGTTTTGGAATAGACAGTTTTACTTTTTACTTTTATTTTTATTTACTTATTCATAACAAGAACTGGGATATAGGCCAGAAGTATAGGGGATGAGAGGATTCAGCGACAGAGTGGGGACTAGAATAGACAGAGTTACTGAAATACACTGCTGAGGAGAGAGTGGGCGGGTCAGGAGAGGTCTGCCACACCATGCGGTTCACCTCTATAGCATAGGAACAAACTCATGCTGCAGTGGCTGACAATAACTTGACAGCACGGAGATCTTAACCCCTGCACCACCAGGGAGGCCCAGTTTTACTTATTTTTAAACTTATTTTATTTATTTATGCATACAGGAACTAGGGTACACCAGAGGTGTCGGGGTATGGGAGAGGGAACTCACCAGACACAGAGTGGGGAGCAGAACAGGCAGATCTACTGAAATACACTGCTGAGGGGAGCAGTGGGGAGATAGGAGAGGTCTGCTGTGCCATGTGGGTCAGCTCCCTGGCCAGGGATAGAACCTGTGCTGCAGTGACTTAGGATCGCTTCACTTTGCTGCATTCTGATCCCTTGTGCCACTAGGGAGGCACCAAGACCTGGGATACACAGTTTTAGATAGAAACCTGAGGTGTTCCCCAAAAAGGTGTAAAAGGTGGGGATTGGGGGCAAGAAAAGAGGAAGATGAGGTATTTAAAGAAAGAGTTAAGGACCTCCCTGGTGGTACAAGAGGTTAAGTCTCAGCACAATCAAGCTATCAGCAGTCACTGCAGCAGTTCAATCTCCAGCCAGAGAGCTGACCCACCTGGCACAGCAGACCTCTCCTATCTCCCCACTGCTCCCCTCAGCAGTGTATTTCAGTAGATCTGCCTGTTCTACTCCCCACTCTGTCTCTGGTAATTCTCTTATCCCCCTCTAGCCTACACCCTGTTTTTGTATGCATAAATAAATAAAATAAATTTCTTAAAAGTAAATAAAGCAAAAAATAAAGAGTTAATAGATAATTTAACCTACTACTTGCATACATAACTGGGTACTGATTCTGCCATTTGGCAAAAGTTCATAACCACCTGTCCTATGATCAGGAAGTCTGTTCTACTGGGTTCTCAAACAAATGTTCCTGAAATAACTACTGTTTGGTGCTCTGCAAGGGTCTTTTGGGCCAGTACAAATGGCCAATAAGCAGTTTTTCCATCATGAAAAGTCGACCCTATTTTAAAGTGGTTCCACTTATGCCTGTTTGTTTTTTTTCTCATAAACTCTTGAACTAGACCAAGCTGCCTATATGTCAAAAAGCCAGTGTGGCCCCTTTTGCCTAACCAATCTCTGAAGTCTACTTGTTACCTTGCTTGTCACCACCAATGACTACCCCCTGCCTTTTGTCCTCCTTAAGACACTGTGTTTCTAGCGAAAGCTGTACTCTCTTGAATGCAATTCTTCGGTTCCAAATAAACATGCTTTGCCTTTTAACTGTCTCCTGATTTCTAGGTTAACACGTTATTATGATACTCAAGTGAAATAATATTTGCAAGGTCTCTAGAACAGTGCCCAGCACACAGTAAAAGTTTGTGTTTGCTAAGAATATTTTGTGTCACCACCAGATCACTATTTATCGTATTTCTCTTGGCAAGGGGGCAGGGGGTGTGACGGGTGAGGGGCATTCCATGGCTGGGTTGATGGGATGGTGTATTGGCTTTAATAGTGGTTCTTTACCAGTTAATTGAGTGGACTAAGTTTTATAGGAAAGTTTGAGTTCTGCCAGCATCAGAGGAGAAAGTGGTTATAGTGAGGGCAAGATTCCTGCCATTTTTAGAAGCTGTTACCACCAAGTTCTTTGAAAGTTCTTTAAGATAATTTTTTTTTTAATTTATTTATTTGTACATTCAGAACTGGGGTACAGGCCAGAGGCTTAGGGGCAGCGAGAGGCTTCACCAGAGACAGAGTGGGGAGCAGAACAGGCAGATGGATGAAGTACACTGCTGAGGGGAGCAGCGGGCGGGCCAGGAGAGGTCTGCCAAGCCATGTGGTCACCACCGGGGCAGGCGGGAATCGAACTCATGCGGAAGTGGCCCTAGCCTCTCAATGCTGTGCTTTAACCTGCTGCGCCATCAGGGAGGGCCGAAAGTTCTTTAAGATAAATTTTAACCAGATTGGCTAGTTTGTTTCCTTGGGCCCCTGGGTTTGGAGAAAAGAGAGGTGTTGAGGATTCCATCCGAGAGATGCCTGTTCTGTAACAGGGTCCCCAGGAACAGGGAAGTTGTGATAGCCCATGACAGGGATCCCTAAGTGGCCAAGGCCCACTGCCCAAATACTTTACCAAATCCTATCTGGGTTCTTCACCTGCATGCACAATTGCAAGACTGCTCAGGTTCAGGAAACAACACCAAAAGGGTTTATCTAACAAATGGGACAAACAGCATTACTGACGCCAATAATGGCTGTTTACTCAAAGTCGTGTCCAGTACTGTCCTGCACAAAGTACTTTATGATGGCATCTTCCTGTCCCTGCAGACCTGGGACACATGGTAGCGAGACTCCAGGCTAGGTTCCAACTCACGAAGAGAACAGAAGACACAACAGGAGACACTCCTGGAGCTATGGGACGCTTCAGCACAGCACCAGGTGAGCCACACTCAGGACAGAAGCCACAACCACCAAAATGCCCCGACAAAAGGCCTCACTCATACAGCTAAGCCAGACTGTGCCTGCAGCAAAAACCAGGAACTGTTTCAGTAGCTTGGCTATTCACAAAGCTGCTTCTGGCTCCACCTTCAGAAGTACACAGTGGCCTTCTCCAGGATCAGTGTGGTCCAGGGCTCAAATCCATTGGCCCTCAAAATGCTGAGGAAACTCAAACCTTGAATGCTGGAGCCGGGACAAACATGAACCTTTTTTCTTCTCCCTCTCCTTTCTCTCGCTAGCCCCTTCTTCCTTCTCATTTCCTCTCCAAGGAAGCCCCACTTCAAAATCAGATACTTTTTAACATCATCCCTGAGAAAGTTGGTCTTCACAGCAATCCCCTCAGGGAGGGATACCACCTGCAACAGCCCTTGGCTTCAGCCACCTAGTTACATTCCCCATATGGAATTTTATCAACATATCTGTGGTGAATATTGGACAAACCCTCTACATTGGTGTAATTACAAACATTATACAACACAATGGCACAGCTACCAGTATCAGTTCCAGGTTCCCTGTCCCACCCAGAGGAGGATGGAGCCGAGCAGGGAGGAGAAGAAGGTGGAGAGGTGGCTGAGGAAGGAGGAAGGATGGAGAATTAGAAGGAGACTTGGAGGAAGCACCTGGAACTGAAAGAAAGCATGAAGAAACTGTGCTTGCTCTTTGGTCTTGGACCAGTTGAAACAGATGTAGCTGTAAGACTGTGGGGCAGGTTAATAGTTTTTAATCTTGATTTTGATTTTGCTCTTTTCCTTCCAGAAGTGCTGGGCCCCTTCTGCCTCCTTCCCTGTGGGTCCTCACCAGAAGGTGCCTTGGAGTTATGACAGGCTTTCAGGCCTCAGTGTCCCTGCTTTGGGCCAACCCTGTTTGTCTGGACATTTACCTACAATGGAACAGGTAACTTTGGGTGCTTCAAAGCACCCAAAACTATATTAATTTGGAAACTATATTCATCCCCATTCTTCCCTTCTGCATTGCACACTAATTGTATTAAAGTTCTTTTCCATTAAAGGTCTTACGCACTAGAGTATGTTTTGTCTTGATGCAGCAAATGGCAGAGGTTTAGGATGAGCAGGTTTGGGGGGGTTTGGGGTGCCCCTTTCCCTGTCCTGTAACAGATTCTGTATGAAACCTAAAGATAAGTCTAATAGAGTTTGTGGACAGGCATATCCAGGGCCCTCTAGCAGCCCAGCAATATTGTAGAACTTGTGAAATGCAAGAAAACACCTTCCCAGCATATTTTATATCATTCCAGGATCTTTCAGTTTTGTTTCTTACCCATCTTTCCTAAGATATTGGCAGCCTGGCTGGCTTTTTGGTTTGGGTCACCGACACACAGCCAAGGACAAGCCTGGGATAATACTTGGAAGAGAGAACGCTCAATTCACCCCAAGATTCCAGCTCAGAACTGTGGAGGGACTTTCCACAGGTCATGTGCACAATTTTCATGACAAATGTCATTATTTGGCACGCCCTTGTTTCCGTTACAGCCCTTTCTCGGAAATGTCCCTGGCAAAATTGAGGGCCATTGGATTATCACGGCGCTTGCGCAAGAAGCCGCAAGGCTAAACTGGCCGAGTGGCCGGCCCCCACCGATGAGCTGTTCAGCGCGCATGCGCGGGAGGCGGGGGCCGGCACTACTTAGCTGACTCGCCACCAGGGCTCGACTGTCAGTGCGCTTGCGCGGTGGGCGCCCGCTTTTTGACTGTACAGAGCCGGGCGCTGGATGTGGCCATGCAGAGTTCCGATTCAGAGCAACCCCCTAAGCGGGCACGATGCGACAGCAGCCCGAGAACGCCGCCAAACACCCCTATCGTAGAGGCGAAGGGGTCCCCACGCCTCGCGCTCCATTGGAACCATAAGACCTGGGATCCGGAGCAGGTGTGCTGTTTCCTGCAGCACTGTGGCATCAGTAACTCGGACCTGCTGCAGCGCTTCCGAGGTAGCGGGGCAATAGGACTTGAGGGGCCGAAGGATGCGACCCGAGGCGGGGACAGCGGGCCTGAGGAGAGGGCGCCCTGAGATAGTGAGCAAGATGTCTCTCAGAGGCCTCAAAACGGAGAAGGGGTATCTGATGCGGGAGGCACCGGCAGGGGTGGACCTGAGGCGGGGGGGTACGCCCTGGGAGGGATGACCTGCGGCGGAGAGCGGAAACTTGAGGCGCCGCGGAGTGGCTTGAGAAAGGGGCCAGAGGCGGGGAAGGCAGATCTGGCGCCTGAGGCACCGTAGGGGGTCACCTGCGGCAGGCTCCCTGGAGTGATAAGCTGAGGTGGTGGGGGGCGACCTGAAGCGTCTTGGACTCGGTAGGAAGGAAGCTGACTTTGGAATGCAAAATTGGGTGGTGCTGTGGGTGCATTCTGCTGGGTTTCTTTAGGAATTTGCCCCTCCAGGGCTGCACAGGACAGCCTCAAAACCCTTTTAGTTAGCAGAACGATTTTCCCAGTACCTCGGTCGGGTAGTAGCTGTCGCCCGGGCTCCCCGCTCCCGGGGACCCCTCTGTGCTACTGCAGCTCCAGCAAATTTACCAAGTTAGAGTATGTTTTAGTGCTGGTAAGTTTTGCTATCCTCTCCCTGCCGCCCCAATTTGGGGGTTTTCCTAAAAAAGGAGGAACTTGTTAATGTCTAAATCCAAACCATAGTATCCCACGAGACCCCCAAATAACCAGTTGATTGTACTTCAGTTTGGTAATGCTCATGTATTACTCTCCAAAAGCATTTTCCCTCCTTAAATCTGAACATTTGAGATATTCAGTTGACCAGCGAACTGCCTGCAGCTCAGTTTGGTCAGTCTCACCTAAGATGTGTAATTTGTTAGCTGTTAGGTGACTTTCCTGATTCAAGTTCAATCCACCCACTTGAACTTTATTCAGCTCTCTGTGATTTGTGTGAAGCCTGACCTGTCTGCCTTATCCTCTGGCTTATTCTAGAGGGCAGTGATGTGGTTTGCAAATCCAGCAAACTTTTGCAATTGTGGGGCCCTGTTTCTCTACGCTGAGGACTTGAGTCAAAAAGTCAGTATAGTTCAGGTGCTAAAAGACGGCTTGAATGGATGTGGGAAATTGTACCTTTTTTCCTTCCCTGTACTCTGCTGGAATAGATTTTTTTTTTTTTTTTGGATTAGCAACAGGAGGAGATAAAGGAATTTAATTTTTCTGGCTAATAATGTGATTGGCTATGTTGTTGGCTGTCTGTTCAATGGTGTTCTGTAGACAAATTCACCTGCCTCCAGAAAGATCTGTTCTCTTGAATTCACAATCTAGCACAATGCTGTCAAGACATTGCTTGCTTTTAGTTCATGTTCACAATTCCTTCTCTTTGTTTTGCCAGTCAGGCTTCTCTCCCTCTTCTGCAGACCCCTGAACTTGTTGTTGCCCCCAAACCTGAGCAAACACTGAAAAAGTGAAGTATGTGCCTCATCAGCTTTCCCTGGGACCTGAGCTGTCCACAGCAGGAGGTTGTCCTGACAAACACCAGTAGGGTCATTTTTCTTGCTGGTCCCTCCCGCTTTTCCTCCAAACATTTTGCTTCCCTGCCCTTCCTTCACTTTATAAAAAGCCCCACAATTTTACATTTGACTTTCAGCTGCTTGTAGATTTCTTTAAAGATTTATTTATTTATGCATACAAGAACTGGGGTCTAGGTCAGAGGTGTGGGAGTGCAAGATTTCAGCATAGACAAAGGCCAGAGCAGAACAGGCAGATGTACTGAAATATACAGCAGAGGGGAGCTGCGGGTGGGTCAGGAGAGTTCTGCGGTGCCGTGTGGGTCACCTCCCTGGTCAGCCACTTATGCTGCAGTGGCTTCTGATGCTTCATAGTGCTGCAATTTAACCTGTTGCACCACCAGAAAAGGCCCTGCTTGTAGATTTCTAAAGTGGGAACTTTCTGCTAATTATAGTAGCCTTTCTAATAAAAGTCTCCCTATATAAGTTCAGATGTTTTTATTGATAAACCCAAACCAAGGTATTTGAGCTGTTTCCTCATTAGGGGATACATTCTCGCAAGAA
>NW_004567123.1:17166979-17168112 GCF_000260355.1 Condylura cristata
TCTCACCCACATCTGCCTTTAACCAGTGCAGGGTCAGGAAACAAGCCTGGTTTCTTCATCACATGCTTGCTGTTCCATGTGGCTTCCTCAGGTCTCCTCCTTGTTCTCCATCCAGCTTCCTTCTCTTCTTCCCCTTCTCTTCTCTCCTTTTTCTCTGCTCAGCTCCACTCTCCTGGGTGGGGTAGGGAACCTGGAACTTCCCTTTTTCCTAGGGACCACCCTGTTACAGTAGGATTGTACAGATGTTAAAAATATATGTACAAAGTTATTTTTTTTTAAAGATTAGAGATCATTCATCTAACCATGGGCTATAGATAGCAAAAAAGTAGAAATTATCCAAATAATGACCTAAATAATAATTACCAATAATTATGAATGTACTGAGAAATGAAATTAAAATAAGGGTTTGGGGCCCTCCCTGCTGGCGCCACGGGTTTGGACACAGCACTGCAAGCTGGCCACAGCCACTTCAGTGAGAGTTCCATCCCTGGCCCCGGAGGTGGCCACATGGTGTGGCAGACCTCTCCTGACCCACCTGCTGCTCCCCTCAGCAGTGTACTTGTCAATCTGCCTGTTCTGCTCCCCACTTTGCCTCTGGCGAATCCTCTCACAGCCCCTGCACCTCTGGCTGTTGTACTCCAGTTCTGTATGTCTAAATAAGTAAATAAATCTTAAAAAGAGAGAGACCTCATCCCAAATCAAACTCATGGTGTAGTGGCTAAGGAGAGCCTCATAGTGCTGCACTTTAACCCCTTACACCTCCAGGGAGAGCCAGTACCTATTGTTAACAACACTATTGTACAAGCAAAATAAATCAAGGAACACAGGGGAAAAAAAAAAAGAGAGAGAGAGAAAATAAGGGTTTGAACTGAAGAGAATCTGAGGTCATTAAGAGAGTAGAATTTATATACACATCCACACCCAACCACTAGTAACACAAACTCTGAACTCTGAACTCACCTAAGCCTCAGAGTGGGCTGTCTGATACATATATACACTCACATGCAGGGCTCCTTCCTTTTGCATGTTTGTCTTTCCCCTTTTAGAGAATTTTGTTAGTCTGCCTGTAGGAACTCTGCCTATATCAACTGTCTTTTTACTCCAGAGTGGAGTGTTGTTTTGTTTTTTTTTTT
>NW_004567123.1:17168777-17189016 GCF_000260355.1 Condylura cristata
CAGACCTCTCCTGACCCGCCCGCTGCTTCCCTCAGCAGTGTACTTCATTGATCTGCCTGTTCTGTTCCCCACTCTGTCTCTGGCGAAGCCTTTCACCGCCCCTGAGCCTCTGGCCTGTACCCCAGTTCTGTATGCATAAATAAATAAATCTTTAAAAAAAAAAGTCTTATTTTCATTTGCAGATGAAGTTCTAATTGGTGACTGAGAGAATTCTTTAAATAATAGTAATAATTAAGATTAAGTATTGATTAGCATTTATTTAAAGTTTACTTTGTGTGAAATACTGTTCTGTGCTCTTGATGTTTTATCTTACAAAGTCTTTGTAACTATTTGAATTCAGTTATGCTCATTTTAGGGGTAAGGAGCTTATGACTCTGAAAAAATGGTTAAATATATTATACTGCCATCTTACGGACATAAGACAGTCATCAGTTTAAAATGATGTAGTTTAATAATTGGCAAGAAATATGTTTATGACATATTAGCTGTGAAAAACAACATAAACATAACATAAACAACATAAATGCCTTAAAGGATATTGTCCAAATGTTAACAGTGGTTATCTATTGGAAGAATTTAAATTGATGTTTTGTTTTCTATGTATTTTTGTTGACTTTATTTACATTAATTATATTTTAATGATAGCAAAATACAAAAACATTCATTTCATTTAAACTTTCTTTTTGGAAAATTACTTTCTCAACTTGTTAGCTTCAGAAAGATATTTTTTGCTTTAAAGTAGTCTAAAGTTTTGAAACCTGAGGTCAGGAAGGACTGGAATTAATTATATAAAAAGAGAAAGAAAAAGAAATCATATATAAGTCTTTTGAGGTATATAGTATTGCCTGCTCTTCTTGGCTGTTTTAGAACTAAATTAACACTTTGAGAACCCCTCAGGCTCTTTTTTAACTTGACTAATTTAAGAACAAGAGACTTTTCCCCACCCCAGCAAATGGTCAACTTAGTAAAACCCCACAGGGTTTTTATTTATTTAACTTTGCAACTGAACTTATGCAAATTTACTAAATATTTTTAAATAATCACCTTAATTTATTTTTTTAAATTCTTGGTAGAATTATCTTATTAAAATTAAGCCCTTCAAGTAGCAATCAGAAAGTAGAACTTGACACAGGCCAGTTGATTAATGAATATTCAGACAGCATTGATCTGAGTAAAATTTGGTGGATCCAGATTGAAAGAAATCAAAGAACATGTGCTCTAAATATTGAAATGATTCATCTATCTCCTTTCTTTTCATAGAAAATAAAATCACAGGTTCATTACTGCCCTTTCTTGATGATTCTCATCTTGATGTTCTTGGAATAAGGTAAGAATGATAAAGTCACATTTAACCAAAGTTACAACCACTTTATTTACATTTGAAGGATAAACTCCAAGATTGCTAAGGCTAACTATCCTTACCATAAATCTGTGAAGCATTGAAAATCGTTGGCCAACTGTCAGTAGTTGTTTCTGTTGTGCAAATCCTGTGTTTAATATAACAGATGAGTCATTTCTAAAATTTGCTGACAAGCCTTCTTAAAATTTTTAGTAAACAACTTTTTATTCTCAAGTTCAAAATGTTGGTTAGTATGAGATTTAGAGATAATATACAAAGTAGTTTGGTGCTTGTTAATTGTTGATTTGGGACAATTTGTGTAATTCTTAAATTTCTGTACCTGAGAAATGGATACTAATAATGAAACAATGTATGTACAGTGATTAGTACATAAGCCCTTGTTAAGTTTTATATAAACATACATATGTATTTATATAATGTATGTATGTATGTATGTATATTTAGAGAGAGAGATTTTGATTCCCATTATGGCTGGAGGTAATCTAAATTTATATATTTCTTAAAATGGAGACTTAGTTTCTAATATGGAATTAGCAACAATGGGTCTTTTCTTCAGGAATTCCACTTAGCTAAATATTGTTTGTGGTAACTGTAACCAAAGAATCAATACAAAAGATTATACTGAATGACCTCATGCACTATCCTTTAGTAAATAGTAATGGAAGTAAATTGTGAAAAAAGATCATCTTAGGACATTTAGGTGTCTTTATTTTTTAGCTTTATTTACTTATGGATACAAGAATTGGAGTACAGGCCAGAGACGTGGGGGGTGAGAGGATTCACCAGAGCCAGAGTGGGGAGCAGAATAAGTGGATGCACTCAAATACACGGCTGAGGGGAGCAGCAGGTGACTGAAGAGGTGTGCTGCACCCTGTGGGTCAGCTCCCTGGCCTGGAATTGAACTTGTGTGGCAGTTGGTAGTGCTGAGACTTAACCCTTTGTGCCACCAGGGAGGCCTACTACCTCTTTTCTTATGTATAAATATTGCTTATAATTTGAGAGTCAAATATCCTTTCTTTTTAGAGAATCATAGACTTTGTAGACCCAAATGCTACTGATTTTTGTCAACAAATATTTTTGGAGTGCTCATTAAGTGTTAGACCTTCCTCTGGAATTTGGGACACATTAGTGAACAAAACAGACAATTACAAAGGGAACATTACGTGACACAACTTTTGCGCCCACCTTATAATTCAGAGGTAGATTCTGCAGGACTCCTTACATTTGTGTTTTCCTATATGGTAGCCACTAGCTACATGTTTAATTTATTTTAAATACTTCAGTTAGGCTAGCCATATTTTAAGTACTCAATAGCCACTTACAGCTTGCAGCCAATGGCTGGACAGAGCAAATATAGAATTCCATCATTTCTAAATTCTCCTGGACAGAAAGCTGCTACTTTTTCCTTTTTCACACCTATACTGGGATATAGGCCAGGGATGCAGGGGGTAAAAGAATTCACCTGAGACAGGAGTGGGGTTGCAGGACAGGAGAATTTACTAAAATACACTGCTGAGGGGAGCGGTAGGCTGCGCCATGAAGGTCAGCTCCCTGGCGGGATTGAATCAAACTCAAACCACAACTCATGCTGCAGCGGCTGCCCATAGCTTCATAATGCTGAGACTTAACCCCTGGTGCCACCAGTGAGGCCTTTAGTGGCTCTTTTTATTTCCTTTAATCAGCAAATTCTTTATGTATAGTTTCTGTTTGGGGTTTTAAATAAATGATGAATGTTGAATATTAACTTAGGAAAATAATATTTTATTTTTTTATTGGGCAGTGAGGTATTACACAGTGCCTCTGGTTATGCTCAACTGAAAGGAAAGAGTTTCTAGGATTAGGTTTGTATTATTTGTTGCTCATTCTAATCTGACTTTTTTGTTGTTGTTGTTAGTGTAGATCATCTAAAGTTGACTTTAATCTGTTACATATTACATGAGTTATTATTAAGTAAATGATGACAGATTTGTTTAACCTATTGTAATTTTAGTTCTTTGAATGAAAGACAGAAAGTGATGAATTGTATCCAAGGCCTGGGTCGACCTCATGTTCATACAGTGAAGGTAAGAGGAATCTGAGTTACCATGTTTTTAAAATACAATGTGATACAATTATGTAGAATTCATATAACTCACATACCTTCAGTTTACTCATTTAAAGTAAACAAGTCAACGTTTTCTCGAAAGTTCACAAAATTGGTTACTTGTTCTTACAATCTAATTTAAATTGTTAAAGTTATTTATATATTGTGGATACAAGTCACTTTTTTAAAGATTTATTTATTTATGCATATAAGAAGTGGGGTAGAGGCCAGAGGTTTGGGGGGTGAGAGGATTCACCAAAGACAGTGGGAAGCAGAACAGGTGGATTTACTGAAATACACTGCTGAGGGGAGAAGTGGACAGGACAGGAGAAGTCTGCTGCGCCATGTGGGTCACTTCCCTGGCTGAGGATCGAACTCATGCTGCAATGGCTGCGGATTGCTTCAGAGTACTGTGACTTAACTACTTGTGCCACCAGGGCCCAGATCACTTTTTAGATATATGATAAGTAAATATTTTCTGCCATTTTCTGTACTGTCTTTTCATTTTTTTGTTTTACATTAAATAAAAGAACTGGGGTATAGGCAATGGTATAGGGCAGTGAGAGGATTCACCAGAGCCAGAGTGGAGAGCAAAGCAAGGTGATTTACTGAAATACACTGCTGAGGGGAGCAGTGGGTGAGACAAGGGAGGTCTGCAGCTCCATATATGGGTCAGCACCCTGGCTGGGGATCAAACTCAGGCCATGGTGTAGGCCAGAGGTGTAGGGGGTGAGAAGATTCACCAGAGACAGAAGGGGGAGCAGAACGGGCAGATGTACTGAAATATACCCCTGAGGGAGCAGCAGGTTGTGCCATGTGGGTCAGCTCCCTGGCCAGGGGTTGAACTGAGGACTCATTATTTTTCTTGTCTGATAAGGACATTCATAGGATTGAATTGTTTAACAAAGGTGTAAATCTAGTCACTGACTTTGTAGTGATTGTGACTTACGTGATATGAATGACTGTTAAATATGTTTCATTTGAATTCAACACTAACTTATTAAAGTTTATTAGCCATATACATAGTAAAATGATTAAGGTCATTATCTTTCTGTTAGTGTCCTGTCACTTCCTTTAGTAGTGTTCTTACTTAGAACAATCAAATAGCTTTGACATTGGACTGTGTATAGGGATGGCTGCACAGGAATTTTTTTTTTTAAGGTTTATTTATTTGTGCATACAGAACTGGGGTACAGGCCAGAGGCTCAGGGGCGGCTAGAGGCCTCACCAGAGACAGAGTGGGGAACAGAACAGGCAGATCGACGAAGTACACTGCTGAGGGGAGCAGCGGGCGGGTCAGGAGAGGTCTGCCACACCATGTGGTCACCTCCAGGGCAGGCAGGAATCGAACTCATGCACAAGTGGCTTTAGATTCTCAGTGCTGTACTTTAACCCACTGCGCCACCAGGGAGGGCTTGCACAAGAATTTTAATTGGAGTTATGTATTATTAATACTATTAATTGAAGCATCATTTTCTAGGTAATTAATGATCCTATCCATGGCCACATTGAACTCCACCCTCTCCTCATTCGAATCATTGACACGCCTCAATTTCAGCGGCTTCGTTATATCAAACAGTTGGGAGGCAGTTACTATGTTTTTCCTGGAGCTTCACACAATCGATTTGAACATAGTCTAGGGTAAGAAGGGAGTTGGTGGGAAACTTAAGTCACTAAGTAACTTCTCTATCTCATGAAATAAATGTCTCATCTTTCAGAGTATGGTTTTATAAAATGGTAAAGATTATTTTATTGATGAGAAAATTGAGATTTTACCTTGTTATATTTTATATTCTTATAAGCCACCTCAAATCCTTCTTGGAAGGATAATGAAAGGACCTTATTGACACATCATTTGGATGAAATAGTTATGTTTTTAATATTATCACAGTTACTGTTGGTTACTAACAAATAACTTTGTAATTTTTCTTATTTAATTTTCCTATTTAGGCATGTATTGAATTGCCCAATTTTCTCACCTATCAGGAAATACGCAAACCAAAAAAGCATTCATAGACTTATAGAAGGTAGCACCTCTATTTCACACAACTAAGTTGGTTTTTGGCCTGCTTTTCCATTTAAAATGTAGAGTCAGGAGGACATTGTCTGGGAAGACCTGGACAGTTTTCTAGATTTTCATGAAGTCCTCACATTGCATTGCCTTTCTGTGTGAGTAGCTGATAAGAAGCATTTTTAGTTATCCCAACATGTATCTACTCAAATACCTGTAATGTATCCATCAAAAATACTTAGTGAAAACTTACTAGGTCCTATGCCTCCAACAAATAGCAATTGTTTCTGTCGTCATGGAGCCCAGACTTTAGGGGAGAAGAAAGATTTTTATTTACTAAAGACTGATTTTCAGGAGGAAGTGCTGAAAGTACATTTGATATTTGTGAGGTGTTTTACCTTCAGTCTGTGTTGCAAACATCACACCAACAGCAGTTTCACTTTTTTTTTTTTAAGCTTCACTTAAAAAAAAAGTTGTTAAAATACACAGAAGATAAGTTACCATCTTAACCCTTTTTAACTGTATGGATCAACAGTTAAATATATCAACTGTCAAAACATTATAAAATATGTCCCTGGGGATCCACCTCAGGTCTAGTAGACAGGAGAAGAAGCCTTCTTTATAGACTCCATCCCCTAATGCAGACTTTACCTACTGCCTGAAGGTAAAGTCAATCTTTTGAGATAATAAAACATTTGACAGTGGATACCTGAGCTTTGCATCTCTGTAGGGCATTCATGAGTTACTCTCCTCTAACATCAGAGATGTTTAGATTAGGACAAGTTAGAACTACAAACCTCTCCCCTTCCAATCAAAAACAGTGGGTCAGTGACTCTGTTCCTATCTGTATTAACTAAATTCAGACTGTGTATTGGAAACATTCTCACAGTAAAACTGCCAGTCTGCATTCTGAGTTGGATTATTTAACTTTACCTGCCTGTCATTGAGACTAATTTCAGTGAATATGCATTATTTGTAACCAAGCTACAAAAGTTTTACATCTTGCAAAACTGTTTATTTCACTTAGTATAGTTTCCTTGAAGTTTACCCAGTTGTAGCATAGGTAAGACTTTCATTCTTTTTAAAAGCTGAGTAATATTTTTGCACATGTGTGTGTATATATAGTGGTCACCCTAATGGGTGTGAGTGAGGTGGTATCATATTGTGGTTTAGATTTTGCATTTCTTAGTGATGAGTGATGCTGAGATGAGAAGTATTGCTTTGGGATTCTGTTTTTGTGTTCATGCCTAGTTCTGAAACAGACTCTTCTGTTAAGTTGACCAAGATATATTAGAAAATGTGAGAAACATTTTTTTCTTTTTCTTTTTATTAAGGCAACAGTTGATAAAACTGTAGGTTTCAGTGTACAGGTTAACCTCAGCAATTGTCTATATCCCACCACACCCCCAACTGAGAAACATATTAAAGTTCTTAAGGACCAGAAGTATCATTAATTTTTCAAACAGAAGTGTGACTTATTTTGTCTTCTGCTCTCCAGCGTCGGGTATCTGGCAGGATGTCTAGTTCGTGCACTGCGTGAAAAGCAACCTGAACTGCAGATAAGTGATCGGGATGTGCTATGTGTTCAGATTGCTGGGCTTTGCCATGACCTTGGTAAGTTAGACAAAGAGCCAAAGTTGTTACATAAACCTGTTACAGGGCAAGGAGAGGGACAGTCAGGGAACCCCGAAGCTGACCTTTCTAAATAGGTTCTGCCATCCCTCACATCAAGACAAAACATACTCTACTGCATAAGACCTTTAATGGAAAGGAACTTGAGTAGACATAGTGTGCAACAAAGACAAGAAAAAGGATGATGTGTGTGTGTGTGTTTTTAAGATTTATTTATTTTTTAAACAGAATAGGTTTTATGGCTTGATGCTTTTTATTTTATTTATTTTTAAAGATTTTATTTACTTGTGCATTCAGAAATGGGCTGCAGTTCAGAAGTACAGGGGTGGTGAGAGGATTCACCAGAAACAAAATAGCAGAACAGGCAGGTTGACAAAATATACTGCTGAGGGGAGCAGCGGGTGAGATAGGAGAGTCTGCCTCGCCATGTGGGTCACCTCCGGGGCGGGAATCAAACTCACACTGAAGCAGCCACAGGCTTCGCAGTGCAGTGCTACAACCCTCTGAGCCACCAGGGAGGGCCCTAAGATTTATTTTTGTTTATTTATGCATATAAGAACTTGGTGTAGGCCAGAGGTGTGGGAAGTGAGAGGATTCCCTAGAGACAGAGTGGGGAGACAGAACTACTAAAATAGGCTGCTGAGGGGAGCAGCTGGTGAGGCGTAGGGGAGGTCTGCTGTGCCATAATGGGTTCTGGAGAACTATCTCATGCAGCAGTGGCTGTTGATTGGTTGCTAGTTCTGAGACTTTAATCCCTGCACCACCAGGGAGGTCCTGGAAAAAGAACAAAGTTTTAAATCAAGCACCTGAAGCTACCAAACAGGGTAAATCCCCAGCCAAACAGGGTTGGCCCAAAGCAGGGCCACCCTGCTACAAGTTTAAGGCCCCTCCTGGTGGGGACCCATAGGAAAGGGGCAGTAGGGGCACATGTCTGAGACAGAAGGAGCAAAATCAAAAGCAAGATAAAAGCTGCCGTTGTTAACCTCCCTTGTGGGTCTCTTACCCACATCTGTTTCAGCTAGTCCAGGACCAAGAAGTTAAGCTTTTTCACATGTCTCTGCTTCATGTGCCTCCTCCAGGTCATCTTCTTGTTCTCCATCTTTCTTCTTTTCTACAGTCTCCTTTCTAGCTTTTCTCCCTCTCTGCTCAGTTCTACACTTCCTTGGGTCATACAGGGAAGTTGGAATTTACCCACTTCCTGACCCTGCCATATTACAAGATCATAACGTGAATCATGTTTTTGGAATTACATCATGAATATAATCAGATGACATACATGTTTTAACTTTTCTGTTAACTTTAATATAAATGTTCCATTGCTTCTTCCTAGGTTGGTTCATAAACCCAACAATGCTAGTTATTTTTTGAAAGGACTTTCAGATAGTGAGGTTTTCTGATTACTGTGTTCACAATATTAGCTTGGTTTTTCTTTATCCTTATTGAATAAAAATGCCATTTTATCAACTCTACTTACTTGGTCAAATTTATTCTTCTCATACTTAGAATAGCTAATCTGCCCCTAACAGATGACCAACAGATTTAAAGAACTCCTTTTCTTCCCTGGCCCATAATAAGAACTTAGTGCACAGTCTAGTAGAATAACATTTTTTTCCTTTGATAAAGAAAGAGAAAATAGGGCCTCCTTGGTGGTGCAGGGGTTAAAGTTTTAGCACTATGAAGCTGTTGGTAGCCACTTCTGCTTGAATCTCCTGCCAGGGAGCTGACCCACGTGGCACAGCAGACCTCTCCCTACCCCCTCAGCAGTATATTTCATCCACCTGTTCTGCTCCCCGCACTGTCTCTGCTGAGTTCTCTCATACACGCTTCACACCCTGACTCCCACCTCTGGCCTCAGTTCTTGTATGTATAATTAAATAAAAATAAATCTTTTTGAAAAAGATAGAGAAAATAAGGGTCCTGAGGGCTTGCATTTGCCCTAGGGTTGGGGAAAGGAAGTGGCCTTATTTCAATAGCAGGTACTTAAAGGGGTATGGTACTCTTTTGTCTTTTAGCCTATCTTCTCAAAGGTTTCAGTATGAATAATATTCCTCCTCATGGTAAATTTACTAGATTATTGGTATTACTGGATTATTGGTATTTTAAAGGTTTGTTTATTTATGCATATAAGGGGTACATCCAGAGGTGCAGGGGGTAAGAGGATTCACCAGAGACAGAGTGGGAAGCAGAACAAGTGATCTACTGAAATACACTACTGAGGGGCGCAGCAGGCAAGACAGGAGAGGTCTGCCGCGCCGTGTGGGTCAGCTCTCTGGGAAAGGATCGAGCTCAGTACTGCAGTGACTATGGATGGCTTCATGGTGCTGAGACTTAATGCCCTGCACCATCAGGGAGGCCCTCAGATTCTTGGGGGTTTTTTTTTGGATTCTTGGTATTTTAAGAGGAAATCATTTGGAAGCCTTTGCTAGGCCCTCAGGAATCAGACCTATAGTTATGAACCTTTGTGTACACTCTGAGAAAAGCTTTGGGCTGGTCCCTGGTGTCTTCTTCCAGGCCAGGAACTTACTAATGTGGAAATACTGTTAACACCTCAGTTGTGCTTCAGTGAGTTTTCATCATAGCAAATGTGGAATCTCAAAATCACTTATGAATAAGAGAAACTAGTGATTTTCATTTCTGATTGCCTGTGTCGTCAGAATCTCAAGGTGTAGCCTTGACATGTGTATGTTACTATAAAATACGTACATGGTAAATTTTACTTAAAGATAGGTATTTTTAATGGATGAGAGTATTAAAATTAAATTCTAATATTTTTCTTCCGACCCTAGGAGATTGTCTTAAATCTGCAGTTCTAATCCATGAGTACTCAGTCTGAAGATACCAAAAATACTGTCCTTTACCTTCATTTTAGCTGTCATTTTACTCAGATTTATGTAAACTCTGGCGATTCAGAGATCCCCTTTTTAAAGGACTTGTTTTCTGATAGAGTTCTGTTTCCTTTAAAAAACAGAAAGGATTTTCCCTTTTTTGTGATGTACTTATACATTTTAATTTCTGTTTTGATATGCTAGTTAAAATGAAAGGATTCAAAGATTCAATTTTTATCAATTTGCAAACAATTTTCTTGTTCTAAGGCTTCTTTTGTTTTTAAGGTCACGGGCCATTTTCTCATATGTTTGATGGAAGATTTATTCCACTTGCTCGCCCAAGATTAAATTGGAAGGTATGTATTAATAAAGTCAGTAGTCAATAAAATAAAATAAAGGCTATTTTATTGAGCAACTGCTGCTGTTATAGAATGCTTCCCATCACAGTTTTTAAGGTCCTTTCATGTGTGTGTGTGTGTGTGGGTGTGTGTGTGTCCACTCATTGATCTCACAGTGGTCCACAAGAAAGGAATCGTCATCTCCATTTTCACTAGAGTAAAGGAACTTGAAGCTCACAGAGGTGTATTGAAGTACCCAAAATAACAGAACTGCTAAATGCCAGAGCCAACACTAGAAAACTAGGCTTATTAGTTGCTAATTTAATGCCTTTCTAGTTTTTCACACTACTGAAAAAAATAAATAAAAATAATTTCACTTGATTCATTTTATGAGCAAGTTTCATCATAATATGTTAAAGGAACCATTTTATAATTTGGGACTTGTAGGTAACTGATCTGTATATTTGGAATCAGTTTTAAGAAGTAAAGCTAGGTCATTCTGGTTTCTTTCCACATGTACTTCTGGAGCCTGCAGTTGAACGGAATATCAGTATATAGCAAGTGCTGCTTACGTGTCAATCACTATTTTCTCTTGGTTTTCTTTAAAGGTATAATTCACATATGATATACTACACAGGTCTTAAGTATACAGGTCAGGGAATTTCCTGTAACCACCACTTGAAGTCAGAATATGGAATACTTTCATCTTCCTGCAAATTCTCTTGGGCCCCTTTTCCATTAATTCCTTCTTCCCCATTCCCACCACTGTCTTAGTTCCTCATAATTACAGATCAGTTAGCCTGTTTGTACACTGGATACAAGTATAACTACATAGTGGGTGCTTATTGTTTTATTCATTCAGCAAATGATTTTAAGATTTGCTCACGTTAAATGTATTCATTATCCCAGTGGATTGTCTTAAGCTGCAGTTCTAACCCACAAATATTCAATCTGGAGAAGCTGGAAGTTTTTGTCTTTAATAGTAGTTCATACCTTTTAATTGCTGAGGTATGAATGAGTCAATTTTGCTCATCCTTTCTCCTTTTAATGAAATAGGTTGTCTTCAACTTTTAATTTATTAATAATGTTATTAATTGCTAAGGTTAATAAAATTGCTATGCACAGTATTTTTTTTTTTAAGATTTATTTATTCATACAGAACTGGGGTACAGGCCAGAGATGCGGAGGGTGAGAGGATTCACCAGGGACAGAGTGGGGAGCAGAACAGGCAGATCGACGAGTACACTGCTGAGGGGAGCAGTGGGTGGGTCAGGAGAGGTCTGCCATGCCATGTGGTCACCTCCGGGGCAGGCGGGAATCGAACTCATGCTGCAGTGGCTTTAGCTTCTTAGTGCTGTGCCCCAACCTGCTTCGCCACCAGGGAGGCCCCTGCACAGTATTTTTAAAAAGATTTATTTTTTCATTAGAACTGGGGTGTAGCCCAGAAGTGCGAGGGGTGAGAGGATTCACCAGAAACAGGGCAGGGAGTAGAACAAGCAGATCTACTAAAATACACAGCTGAGGGGAGGAAGGGGCGAGAAAGGAGAGGTCTGTAGTTCCATGAGAGTCAGCTTGCTGGCCAGGGATCCATTGAACTCATGTTGCTGTGGCTGGCAATAGCTTGATAGCATGTGTGAGAGAGAGAAATTTAAGTTTTGATGAAGTGCTCGGGTTCTTTAGTTCAGTGAGCTGCATAGTTTCTCTCCAGTTTTGCTGCCTTGGGACCTGCTTGTAGGCTAAAAGGCATTTAAAAACACAGAATATTTCCCAGTCCCTTTGTCTTCCAAGTGTTGACTGTCTTCTAACATCTCTCTGCCTTTGGCTGCTCTCCAGTAGCTTTGGTATAGAGTTTACAGTTGCTTTCTTCTATTTAGGATCTACTCATTCTCAAGTCATCTTCTTTAAATATTTTGCCTTTCACATTTAAGTTTCTAACTCTGGTGGAATTAGTTTTTGTGCCTCTGTGTGATAGGAATCTAATTTTTTTTTTTAATTATAGGTATACCCCAATGTGACAACCCCAGTGTGAAATGGATTGCCTGTGGGTCCCTCTTGCTTAAAGGGACTCAACTGCAAGCGCACACCAAAAAACCTTATTAAAGTGTTTCTTTACAAAAAGGGAAAGGCCCTTTGTAATACCCCTTGTTACAAAAGGGGAAATGAAGAAAGGTTAACCCAGAAAGAAAAGAGTGATAAATTGATGAATGTGTCTTACGAGTTCCACTGAGCTCGAACCCCAATAGCATGCTGAAGGCTGGTGGAAAAACCAAGAACCCCCAAGGCCCACATGTCTGGTTATACACCAAGCCTGGCTGCTTAACTTCACCCTTAGTTCCCAGCAATCCTCCCGTCAGTGGTGATGACATTATGGGATTTGTAGTTCTTGGTGCCTTGGATCTCTTTGGTCTGGAGGTTTTGGGATGGTGTCTAAAACCTGTCTTTGTGGAGTTCTATCCTCCCAACATCCTCTCCCCCAATGCTAATCCAAAAATGAGGAAGCTTTCAATATATGATGAATCTTTCTAAATTCTTTCATATTCTACACATTCTTAGTTATTATTACTGTTTTGTAAGTCTTAAGATTTGGTAAGACAACGGTTCATACTTGTTTTATAGGAATATCTTTGGCTCTTTGTTCTTCCGTTATAAATTCTTGTAATTTTTCCCATAGGGGTCTTATATGTTTTCTGTTTTAATTATTCTTGTGGATGATTTTACCATTTTTTCCCATAGGATAATTTTAGTTATTTTCCGAGCTAGTTGTTATTGTTTGTGCTATCTTTATGAAACCGAAATCTTTCTGTATATTTAAATTTTTTTCTGAGTCATTTAAAAATTTTAGATGTATCCATTTTTTCAGTGAGTGTTTATTTTTTGAAAACAAGAACTTTTTTTATATAACCTCAGGACAGTAATCAAAACCCAGAAATTAATATTGATGCTGTATTATTATCTAATTTACAGGCATTATTTCAAATTTCACTAACTGTTCATTAAGGGGGAGACTTTTTTACCCCTGGTCTTTACATATACTACACTTAGTTGCCATTTCTCTGTAACCTCTTTTGGTCTGGCATAGTCTCTCTTTCATGATCTTATTAGTTTTTTGAACAGTATAGGTGAATTACTTTGTAGACATTCCTCCGTTCATCTGATATTTCCTCATACCATTCATTAGACTGCATTTTTGGCTGGATGCCACAGAAATAAGTTGCGTAAATCTTTAGTGTATCACATCAGGCACATAAAATCTGTTTGAGTATTTCTGGTGATATTGAATATTTCTTCAATCAGTGTCTGCTCAATTTCTTCATTTTACATTTACTACTTTTTCTCTTTGTTATATGTCTTGAATTAAGTTTTTAACAACTTTTATTGGACTGTGCAGATTTTTGGTTTTGTCTTGACTTGGATTTTTTTTTGGTCAAATCTGGAGTAGTGTAGGTACTTTTACAATTATCAGTGAACACATGAGTAAATGAGCAGAGACAGATGAGTGAACTGATGCCAGTTTGAGATTCTAACACTTATATTGTCTTGAAAACTCTAGAACATATTTTTGGTTTTGCTCACAAGTTTGCAGCTACCCCTTCCACCACTAGATGGAAGTGTTGACAGAACTTTCAACTTCATATGTTCTAAGCCTGAAACAATAGAACTGAATTTTATAGTGATATTTATTAAAGTGGAATTCTACCTGTTAATATTCTTCTAGGCATGGTAAATTATTATATATCATTAATTATACTTACAAAACAGTGAGCATGACTTGTGTAAGATCTATAGACTAGTAAAACATGTCGATAATTTGACAGATTTTTTGAAGACTATAGTTGGAAACTAGGAGTTAACATGCAATAGAACCTTATATCTAAGTTACCAGGAATCAAGTAATTTTTGGATAATCTAGGGTTTCTATTGGACAAAAGTCTATAATGGACCATATTATGTTAACTTTTCTTAGCATGAACTGGGCTCAGTTAAGATGTTTGAACACTTAGTTAATTCTAATAAACTCAAAGATGTCATGGAAGAGTATGGTCTCATGCCTGAAGAAGATATTTGCTTTATCACGGAACAGATTGAAGGACCACGTGGATCACCAGACAGTAAGTCTGAGGTACGTCTTTGTAACATTTGATTTGAACTGACTGGTGTTTTTCATCTAGTTGTTTCTTGGTTTCTTCTGAGCTGCACATTTGGCTGCTTTAGAGAGACTAAATGATAAACTTATAGATTTCTATTGTTCTTTTCAAAGACATTCTCATATTTTTAATTTACTTATTCTTTTGCCTAAAAGGATTGGGGTGTAGGCCAGAGGTCTATATGTGTGGAGTGGGGGGTGAGAAGATTCACCAGCGACAGAGTGAGATGCTGAACAGGTAGATCCACTGAAATACAGAGCTAAGGGGAACAGCAGGTGAGACAGGAGAGGTCTGCTGCACTGTATATGGGCCAGCTCCGTGGCTGGGGATGGAACTGAGGCTGAAGTGGTGATAGCACTGAGGCCTAACCTCTAGGCAGCCAGGAAGGCCCTTTTTCTACTCTTTAATGCAAAACAGGAAGGCTTATAGAGCTTTCCACCTCTTACCTGAGTTGTTTTTTTTTTTTTTTTAAGGTATATCCTCCTAATCTAAAATACATATGAAAATCTTTTTTTACATATCCAAAAGGCAAGTTTATTATATACAAAAGGGAAAGGTTACCTGTGTAGACAGAAAGAGCTACTCCTTAAAGGTACAGGTTTGTTAAAAGAGACACCACATAGTCACAGGGAGGATGGGGACCTGCCGATAAAGCTTTAATGAATATATAAACAGCGTTTTATCGAGATGCCTAAAGTAACTTCGTTTGGAAAATGTCAATCTTGTTTATCCTTTATAATTAGCATCTGAAATATAAATACCCAAAAGAAAAGATTAGTTCAGAGGAAAATCTGTTTTCTTTTTAATCTTTTGTTCTTTCAGTTAAAAAAGAATTTGGAAAATAACTTCCCTTTGAGATTTGTAAGGGGTTTTTCTTTTCCCCCTAAAGTATATCAGATCTCTCTCTTTAAAATTTTATTTTATTTTATAGCTGGGGTATAGGCCAGAAGTGGAAGGGGCTGTGAGAGGATTCACCAGAGACAGTGGGGAACAGAACAAGTGGACTGATTAAAATACACTGCTGAGGGGCCATCAGGCTGGCGGGCCAGGAGAGGTCTGCTGCGCCAATCCAATTAATTCCTTGGTGGGAGGGGGGCTCAGACTTGTGCTGTTGAGCTTGATAGCTTGGTAGAACTATGACTTTAACCCTTGCACCACTAGGAAGGGCCAAAATACAGCTCTCTTTATAAGATATACGATAAAGAGGTAGATTTGTAGCAAGTATCCTATTTCCAAAAATGGAGCTCCAAAAATTCTTCGGACAATGCATATCCTCTAGACTAGATTTATAGCTACTTTGAAAGATTAATACTATTTTAATGTATTAGCTCATGCATTATAAGGAATATTCTTACTACTTCAATATTGGATTTAAGTATTTTCAAAACTTTCAAACAAAGAAAGCTGTGTTGTTATGGGAAATGTTAACAGACTTAAGATGTTTTCAGTGGCACAAAAGATTTAGTGATAACAGAATATCCTAGACCTTAGTATCCCCCCCACCACTTCCTACTAATTTAGGGGTCAAGTAAAGGAAGGAAAGAGTAAAACCTTCCAGTTTACCTCGTGATCCTAATCAAATATTTATTTATAAATTTCAGACTAATAAAAGTGCTTTTCTTGTAAACATATTTGGTTCCTATCCTAAAACATTTTAAATGAGTCTTTTTCTTCTAGTGGCCATATAAGGGACGTCCTAAGGAGAAAAGCTTCCTTTATGAGATTGTGGCAAATAAGAGAAATGGAATTGATGTGGACAAATGGGATTATTTTGCCAGGTATGCACTAAGCAATTCAGAAAAAGTTGGCAACTTAAAGTCCTGGTATAAGTATATATAATTTTTATTTAAGTAAATACCACTGTATAAAGGGTTTATGAATTACACTATATAAAATGTAGTGTTAACATTTAAGGTAGATTTGCCTTGTCAAAAATTTTCATCTCTCTGCTTTGGATTGTTTCTAGGGACTGCCATCACCTTGGAATTCAAAATAACTTTGATTATAAACGCTTTGTTAAGTTTGCCCGCGTCTGTGAAGTGGATAGTAGGAAACATATTTGTACAAGAGAAAAGGTAAACTATGTCAGAAAATAAAACAGAAGATGTAGTTTCTGATTTGAAATCTAGAAGTAATTTAATAATTTGATTCAACTTATTGGAAAATTCAATAATTTGGAAAAATCAGTACTCGGTAAAATGTTGACCTCTTTGTTTCATGCTTTGCATTTGTAAGTGTTTTAAAATTCTTTCCACTCCATGGCACTGTTAAATAATAATACAATTATAATAGACCTTTTTCGAATATTGTGGCAGGCACTGTTTTAAGTGCTTTAGATGGATTAGCTTAATCTTTATAATCCTGTGAGATACATACTTATTATTAGCTCACTTTATAGATATCCAAAATAAAACTGAAGACCTACAGTTAATGAATGTCAAAACTGGAATTTTAACGCAGAAACTTGGACTTCATTTCATGCCTAATCACTATGTTAGTGTTTCATAAATGATAAAAAAGACTGGAATATGTAGGTGCCTGCTAGAATTAAGAGTCATGAGCTAAAGAGTAGTAGAGTCTTGTGTATAAAAGTCTGTCTTTTGAGAATGAAGAACACACCAATGATGATTAGGTACAGCAATTCTTAGAGTTATTGAGAGAGTTAACAATACATTTAGGATACCTAAAACAGAACCTATCACAGAAGTAAAGCATTCAATAGATTTTGGTTTTTAAAAAACAAAAGTTGTAAATAACTAAATGACCTTATTAATCTGCCTTGCAGTTTTTCAGAGAGCTCAGAGATCTTAATGAGTTAGCCCTTTTCTACCGCCTTCATGTCTGCCAGCATCCCTTTTCCTTGTCTTATATACTTATCTACTTACAGAGGCTACAAAATCTGATTTCACATTTACTTTACATTTTCCTGCAGGAGGTTGGGAATCTGTATGACATGTTCCACACACGCAACTCTTTACACCGTAGAGCCTATCAACACAAAGTCGGCAACATCATTGATGCAATGTAAGAAATTCAGTTGCTTTACTCATAGAAAATGTTCCATAATGCTTTGTAGAGTATCATACTTGGATCAAGTTCAGATTTTTCGATAAAATATGTACATTGTAAATGCATAAATCCAAAAAGTTTCCCTTAGATAAATAAGCAAAATAAGTGAACTTAGTTGAGTTGGGAAAAAAGATGGAAAGTGGATAAGGGGACTGGAGAGAAGAGACAATGGAGTGACTTGGACTTCTACACTGGTATTCACCTCTGTACCAGGTAAGAGTCACCAAGGTAATGAGATGTAGGATGTGCAGAATGTTGAAAACAATGGCAAACAATTTTTAGAATAAGATTAATGACTGCCCTTACCCTGCTAATTATTTATTAAAATTAATGCCAAGTAGTAAAACCAGAGGAATTTCACCTTTTCTTCCTGAGTCGGTCAGATCCATAGCAGAAAGATACAGGTTAAGTGTCTTATGCGACTCAAATGCCCCAATGAGTGGTTATCAAAACTTGGATGTGAGTGAAGTTTAATGTCCCTAAATTAGCTTAATTTGATTTATTCTAAGCTTTTCACATTTACGTATGTGTTGAGGAAATTATGTTCATTTTTATTTTTCCCTTTTGTCATAAACAAACTAGTTAGGAAAATTGTTACTTTGGTGAGAGGGTTTTTTTTTGTTTTGGGAGGTTTTATGTATTTTGTTTTAAATTTGGAGAGGCAGAGAGATCTAGGTTCAAAACTTGGCATTGCTTCTTCCTAAGACTGTTAGAAAAATTAATTCATGCATCTGTAAAGCGGAAACTGATTACATCTATCTTATTGTTGGAAATATTGAATAAAACAATGTACCTAAATTCCTGCTCCAGTTCCTGAAAAATAGTTAACATGGTAGCTCACAAATTACTTAGTTATTTAGTATAGTAAAGAACCAATTGTCTTGATACAATTGTGTCTAAAGATTTTATTTTCCTAAAGTAGAAAGAGTTCCTTCACTCTAAGTAAAGCATAAAGAAAAAAAAATTCAACTTTTATCATAAGCGTAATTATTTTTAATGATCCATAGGATTACAGATGCTTTCCTCAAAGCAGACAACTACATAGAGATTACAGGTACTGCAGGAGTAAAGTACCATATTTCTACAGCAATTGATGACATGGAAGCCTTTACTAAACTAACAGGTAAAACACTAGAAGGTAATATAGATGGTCCATCACATATAAGCAGTTCACAGATTGCTTTGTTTGCCAAACATTCCAATGTATTTTAGCTATATACTTTAGCTATATGTTTTAGATATATACTTCCCGATTTCTGTTTTGTTTCTGCTTTGCCATAATAAGGTGACTTTGATCAAGTCATGTGAACTCCGTGAACATTAGTTTCATCATCTGTATAATGGGAGTAATAGTACCTTGTGTATAGTTTTGTTATGGTGCTTAAAAGAGCCAGAGCAGTTAGTACACACTTGGTAGGCAAGTACTCAGTATTTATTATTTAATTTAGAATACATCTGGACTAATACCAGAAAAGCTAACTTAACCTTTTGAACATTATTTTTATTGCAAAACATGGGATACCGGGAATATTTCTTCCCATTTCAACAGAAATGAAATCTATAGTTTAGAGAGGGAAGTAACAGAAGTAAAGTTATCACAATTGGTTCTTTAATGTGGGAAAGTGTAGACTGACAAGATATAAAGCTTTATTTTTGCTTTATTGAGAATAAAGAAAAAGAAATAGGACCAAAAAAGTATATCCAGTCAGACTTCTTACTTGGAAGTCATGAAACTCACTCTTTTTAACTTAAAATAAAATTAGAAAGGTAAAAATAAAATCTTAACTCAGGGGCCCTCCCTGGTGGTATAGCAGGTTAAAGCACAGCACTATGAAGTAATCCACAGCCACTGCAGCAAGAGCTCGCTCCTCAACCAGGGAGCTGACCCACATGGCACAGCAGACCTCTTCGGTCTCATCCGCTGCTCCCCTCAGCAGTGTATTTCAATACTTCTGCCTGTTCTGCTCCCCACTCTGTCTCTGGTGAGTCCTCTCATCCCCCGCATCTCTGGCCTATACCCCAATTCTTGCATGCACAAATAAATTAATCTTTAAAATAAAATCTAACTAGGTCAGGGTGGTGATAGCCCTGAGACTTTCCCTTAGGCCACCAGGCCCTTAAATGCTTATTTCTGATGAATGTTTTATTTGGATGTAGTTATCTTAAGCATTGCAGATACTATGGCTGCTGTCTTACTAGGTAATTTTCTTGGTCTTTCTCCCTCAATATTTCTTAGCATGGGTGGACCTTACCTCTAATTTCTATTTCCCTGCAATCAGGTAATTTTAGATTTTTAAAAATTTTATGTATTTATGCATACAAGAACTGGGGTATAGGCTAGAGGTGCAGAGAGTGAGAGGATTCACTGATGGAATCCTGATGGCTGACTGATGGATACACTCGTGAGGCGTGAGCAGCCCATGAGACAGGAGAGGCCCACTGACCATGTGGGTCGGCTTCCTGACTGGGGATCGTGCTCCTGCTGCAGTGGCTGTGGATAGCTTCATGGTGCTGTGCTTTAACCTCTTGTGCCACCAGGGCGGTCCCCTGACAATTTTAGACTGTGGAACATTTCACAAGATGACTGCCTGGACTTTTCTAAAATGTCAATATCACAAACGATAAATCAAGAGTTTATTCTAGGTCTAGATTAAAGGAGACTTAAAAAACATGGTGACTGAAGATGACTGGATTAGAAAGATGTGGTACATATATACAATGGAATATTACTCAGCAACCAAAAAAGAGAAACACATGTCTTTTGCAGCAACTTGGA
>NW_004567123.1:17189243-17194363 GCF_000260355.1 Condylura cristata
AAAAAAAAATTATAAAAAAAAAAAAAACATGGTGACTGATATCAGTTACAATACTTGTTTTCTCTATCTAGCAACAGAACCCTGTAAATCAAATTATTGGATTAAACAAATTTAAATATACACTGTTGGTTTTATATCAGTTTTAAATTTCTTAGCACATTTGTGGCTATGTAGGAGAATGTTCATTCTTGGGTGATATTTGCTTAAGTATATTGGAATGAAGAATTTAATGCCTGTGATTTTCAGGTATTTCATAAAAATGTATGTGCATGCATACGTACACTCATGGCAAGAATGTGCATGTGTGGGAAAATGTTAATTGTTGATGAGTTTTGGTCAATGCTATTTTCCTTTGAAATTATTTCAAAGTAACAAGCTGAAGGAAAAAGAGAATGGCAAAATTACCTTCTCGTGGACTGGAATGTTAAAGAATGTTTAATTAAGGAAATTTATAAAATTCCATGTCTATTGCTTAGCTTTAACAGTTATCAACACAGCAATTTTGCTTCCACTTCTATAAGACACTAGGCTATTAGAAGCAGATCGCAGACATAATTTCACTATTACTTAAGTGTCATTCTCTTATTAAAAAAAAATTAACACACCCATATGTACTCATCACTGAGCTTCATCATCAACTCCAGTGCATCTTGTTTTATCTCTACTTTTACACTAGCTAGATTACATTTAGCAAATCAAGGACATGGAGTAGCACATTTTTAAAATTCACTCTTTAAAAAATTCTTTTCACATTGTTTATATCTGTAAACTTCTGGTTGAAATTGCAGATACATGCCAGTGTATGAATCCTGTTAAATCTTGTGCTTTATTTTTTTCTTCATTTTGCCATAACTGAAATTTTATTAAATTGGCAGATAATATTTTTCTGGAGATTTTACACTCTACTGATCCCAGATTGGATGCAGCACGAGAGATTTTAAAAAAAATTGAATGCCGTGAGCTATACAAATATGTAGGCGAGACTCGGCCAGTTGATAAAAAGGGGAGGTTTTCCCGGGTAAGTTATGTTCTTATTTAATCTTTACATCACTAGCCTCCTTGGGCCTGTCTTACAGATAAAGAACTGAGGCTTGGTGGGTGATGAAATAACGTGAGCACAGTTAGTGAGCCAGGATTCAAAGCCCAGTCTACCTTCAAGCCTTTGCTCCCATCCCAGAAGTGAGAAGGGGTGTCAAAGTTTGCCTAGATCCAAAGTAAGAAAATGAACATAAAGGAAAAGGACCTTAAAACAAGGTATCTGGGCCCTCCCTAGTGGCACAATGGGTTAAAGCACAGCGCGAAGAAGCTAAAGCCACTTCAGCATGAGTTTGATCCCCGCCCCGGGGGTGATCCACATGGCACGGCAGACCTCTCCTGACCTGCCCACTGCTCCCCTCAGCAGTGTACTTCGTCAGTTGGCCTGTTCTGCTCCCCACTCTGTCTCTGGTGCCCCTGCACCTCTGGCCTATACCCTAATTCTGTATGCATAAATAAATAAATCTTTAAAAAAAAATTCAAGGTATCTGCATGAGCTTCACTGAGGCTTTCAGGACCTGATTTTAAGTCATGTTTTCACAGTGTGTCCATTTCTACCAGATGGCAGAGGCCTATTTCCTTAATTTAGATATCTTATTTTTTTCCTTTTTATTGCAAGTTTTCTTTTCTTTCTTTTTTAAGCTTTATTTATACATAGAAGAACTGGGGTACAGGCCAGTGGTGTGGGAGTGAGAGGATACACCAGAGACAGTTGGGAGCAGAGCAGGCAAATCTACTAGAATACACTGCTAAGGGGAGCAACAGGCGAGACAGGTGGGCCAGCTCTCAACTGGGGATCAAACTCACATAGCTGTGGTGATAATGCTGAGACTTAACCCCTAGGCCAGGAGGTAGGCCCTGAAGGTTTTCTTTGCCAGAAAACCATACTGATAACCATACTGTGGTTCACAATATTTCCTTGGGTTACACTTATTTTCTCTGTTGTGCTGATAAGTTGATGCCATGCTTTAAAAAAAAAAAAAAAAAAAAGATTTATCTATTTTTGCATACAGAACTAAGTTACATAACTGAGGTGCAGGAGGTGAAAGCATTTACCAGAGTGGGGAGCAAAACAGGCAGATGAATGAAGTACACTGCTGAGGGTAGCAGTGGGCAGGTCAGGAGAGGTCTGCCGCGCCCTGTGGGTCACCTCCCTGGCCAGGGATTGAACTCATGCTGCAGTGGCTGCAATAGCTTCATAGTGCTGTGCTTTAAACCACTGTGCCACCAGGGAGGGCCGCCATGCTTTCTTTCAATGTAAAAACTTTGAAAAAAATTTTGTTATGACAGCTGCTCTGTCGTGATAGGATTACAGGACGACATACACAGAAACGCTATGTTTTTGCTTGATTATTTCTACCCACTTTTCTTAGTAAAGTGCCATTTTCAGAAAGGGAACCTCTTGGGCACAAAATGATAAAAAGGTAAGGAGGGTTCTAACGTAAAGAATCTTCATGTTTTCTAGGAAGAATCCAAAGCCCTTGAAAAACAGATTGCTGATACTAAACAGACAGAAGTGTTCCTGGAAACTGAACTGACGGCTGAGGATTTCATAGTGGATGTAAGTAGTTAGTTTGGTGACTTACAGATATATACCACATAAAGGCAGTACACATTCATTGTAGAAAATCTGGAAAATACAGAAAGACAAAAGGAAGAGAATTACCTGTAATCTCACAGAAACAACCAACATTAATTAGTTTTAAATTTTTCTTTCAACATGTCACTTTATGTCAGTGCTTGTGTGGTTGATAGAACATTGTTTATTTTTTAATGTCTTCTTGATCACAGCAGTAGTACATGCCAATTATTTTTTAATCACCTGTGCACACCACAAAGAAATAAAACTTTTTTCCACTGGGAGGTTGTGGTGACTTTTTATACCCAAATGAGAATGTTAAATGGTTCTCTCATAAGTTCTTCTGCTTCCTATAGTCATTTTTTATTTTGGAGTTTCCTCTTCTGAAATCTCTGGACAATGCTCCTTGCATATATTTTTCCCCCAAAACCTCTCACTTGTTACTTTCTTACTGACGCATCTTACTGACGCATCTTTGAGCAAAAGACAGTCTTTCCTAACCGTTCTCTGCTGAGGAATACACCAAAGAATTGCCCTTAGGCCTGGAGTGTCTGTTCACTTGATCATGTTTTAAAGTGCCCGAGGCCTGCAGATCAAGCTGCAATTTCCTTTTCATTTGATGGATGAAGTTGCACCAGAGTAAAGGACCTCATATCCTGACTTCCTGAGGCTGAAAGACTTCACTGTCCAGAGTGTTTTTCCCTGGGCTCTCGCATGTCCGCCCTTGCGTTGGGGCTGTCCCCAGGGTCCAGCTCACCCTCAGTGTAGTACACTGCTTCTAGACAACCCCAACTTCCCATCTGGCTTTTCTCTCAAATTGAGTTTTTTTTTTATAATTTATTTTTTAAACTGCAGTGTCTTAATGGATGTAGGATCAGAAATGCCACTTGACTGGCCAGCTCTGAGGTCTGCAGAGACCTGTCAACCATCACGCACAACAGATTGTTAAACTTTGAACCTCATTGACATTTAAAACTACCCTCCTTCTTAAAAAAAATCACTATTTTGAGCATCTGGGCTGTCCAGATGCTTGTTCCTAGTTAATGGGAACCCCCCGGTGTATCATCTCTTTACTATTTTCCAGCTCGTCTTTGTCTCCCACTCTAAGATCCTGTGACCCATTAATTCAGTAATTCTCTGTAGTTATCCTTCGCTCCCTTCCCCTTCTTTGCACCTATCTAGAAAAAGGCCAAATGACAGGGATGAATCTAATCTACTTCTCCGACTCCACACTTGGAGATAAACTGCTGCTGCAATCGTAGTTGCTTATCTCTAAATTCATGCTCACTAACCTTATCTGGACCCTCTGGCCTTTCTTGCAAACTTAGTGTAATTCTCCCAGTCTTCAGAATTTCTTTTGAAACCATCTTCACTCCCCTTAGACCTTCAGTGCTGCTTCCCACCCCAACTGTATTTACCCTCGATGATTAACTTGGCTTTTATTTCAGGCCATTAGGAAGGAACCCCATCAAATAAGCAAGCCTGCCTCTCTCTGCAGCTGTGTTCAGTCATCTCTGTGTAGTGGGGCAATGTCTCTTCTTGTCAAAGGCTAAGATTAGTCCTGCGGCTTGTGTTCTAGACTCCAGGGCTGTGTGAGGGAACTTCTGTGCTGTCTGTGTTGGTAGCTGCTATTGGCTTATAGCCATTGAACACTTGAAATGTGGCTACTGCAACTGAAGAACCAAACTTTTCATTGTATTTTATTGTATTTAATGACTTTAAATGTAAAAGACCACATGTGGTGGCCACACCAGGCAGTGCAGCTATAGAACCATTTGTCTCAGGACTTCTGAGCATCTTACAGTCTCCTCTCCTCCCTCTAGTCTTCCCATCAGCTTAAACCGACTTTCAGCCTTAGAAAACCCCCCTCCTTCTCCCTTCTTCTTTTCTTTCGAATGAAACTCATTGAGTAGTTGTCTCTGCTTACCTTTTCTAGGTAGTGTGTTCCTCTCTGTAATCATCTCTGTTTCCTATGCTTTTTTTTTTTTAAGAGTTCAGGGTTTTTGTGAACATTTAAAAAAGAGGTTTAGTCAAAAAGATCAAAACTCAAGTTGTCATAGGATTCTTCATATCCTTCTTTCTTTGATCCTACTTTTTCTTCTCAAGTGGGGCAGTAGTGGTAGAGGGGGCAGGACTTCCTGCTGATGGGGCTGGCCCCCGGGCCCTTACATTACAGATGAGACTCAAGGTGTTGACTGTTGACATGGGTCAGGGCCATACAAACAAGCCTGGCCACAATGGCTCAACATTTGTATCACCTGCCTGAAAGCAGTTATTGACCTTGTCCTTTGTGACTGCCACCTCATTATACTACAGGATGCCAGTGCTGTGTGGGTGCCTGCCAGGCCTGGGCCAGGTTGCTGGATGACATGAAAGCTTCATTTTCATTGTGTCCTTACTTACCTCAAAGGACTCTGAGCACCATAGCAACAACTGAGGAAAAGTTCTTGCCTGTTCTTAAAAGCCAAACTTCAGGCCCTCCCTGGTGGTGCAGCGGGTTAAAGCA
>NW_004567123.1:17194813-17223907 GCF_000260355.1 Condylura cristata
TACTTCTGCTCCCCACTCTGTCTCTGGTGAAGCCTCTCACCCTCCGCATCTCTGGCCTATACCCCAGTTCTATATGAATAAATAAATAAATCTTTTAAAAAAAGCCAAACTTCAAAGAGTTGACTTCTCTCTTTTTATTTCTCATTTATTCCTAAACCTTTTGTTCTGGGGCCCTTGCTCTACTGAATTGATCCAAAATCACCAATGACTTCAGTGTTACAACTAGATGCAGCAGTTTCCATCTTGTCTACCTCACAGCTGTGTCCTCTGCCTGGAACTCTTTCCTTTATAGGCCTGGTTAATTCCTACTGCTTTCATAGAAAGCTATTTCCAGTCATTCTTTCAAAGCTCCCCACTACTAAGTTCCAAAGTTTCACAGCACCCGCTACTTTTTTTTTTTTTAAGATTTATTTATTTATGTTTATAGAAGTGGGATACAGGCCAGAGGTATGGGAGGTGAGAAGATTCACCAGAGACAGAGTGGGGAGCAGAACAGGCAGATCTACTGAAATACACTGCTGAGGGGAGAAGCAGGTGGGCCAGGAGAGGTCTGCCACGCCATGTGGGTCAACTCCCTGGTGGAGGATCAAACTCGTGCTGCAGGGGCTTCAGAAAGCTTCATAATGTGGTACTTTAACCCGTGGCACAACCAGGGGGAGCCTGAACCCTCTACTTTTCCTGGGTGATTCTAATAAGAAATGTGGGTAGCTAATGTTATAGTTATTGGTTCAACTTCAGTCTAGGCTACATGGTTTGTTGGTGCTGGGATTGTATTAAGTTTCCTTGTATTTCTTGTGCCTACCACAGTGCTTGTGGATGTAATAGGTATTGACTTTATGCCAAATTGTGTTGTAAGCAAAAGTGCCTAACCCCCACACCCAGGTTTCATGACCAAACCCCTATGGGTCATGCACCAGAGTCCTTTTTATTACACTATGAGTCCCCCTAATCTGTGTTCTTCCTTCTTTCCAGAGAGCTGTGATCCATATCATACCCCTATAACCCCAAAATCAATTTTCACAGATATGTAAATGAGCATTTATTTCTTGCTTTCATTAAGGTTATCAATATGGATTATGGAATGGAAGACAAGAATCCAATTGATCATGTTCGCTTCTATAGTAAGAGTGACCCCAGCAAAGCCACCATGATTACAAAAGATGAGGTAACTATTTAAATAAAACAAATATCCCACAGTGACATTTGGTAAATCTCTAGAGTACATCTGCATGCAGTTCACATTGCAAATTCAATGTATATAGTAAAAGGAAAAGCTTTTTTGTTGTTGTTGTAATAATGTAATAGTTTATTTTTATCATTTTGTGCATTTTTTCATCTCAGTTGTAACCTCTGTGGGCTTCCCATCACCAAATCACCCGTGTGCCATCACCATATTCCAGTGCATTTTCCTCCCCCCACTGTTTTTTTTTTTTTTTTTTTAAGATTTATTTATTTGTGCATACAGAACTGGGGTACAGGCCAGAGGTACAGGGGCGGTGAGAGGTTTCACCAGAGACAGAGCGGAGAGCAGAACAGGCAGATCTACGAAGTGCACTGCTGAGGGGAGCCGGGTCAGGAGAGGTCTGCCACGCCATGTGGTCACCTCCGGGGCAGGCGGGGATCGAACTCATGCGGAAGTGGCCCTAGCCTCTCAATGCTGTGCTTTAACCTGCTGCGCCACCAGGGAGGGCCTCCCCCCACTGTTTTTGATCCCAATCCCCACTCCACCCCCACAAAATGTCTCTGTATATAGCTGTTCATTATTATTATTATTATTTTCTCACCTGGTCCATTTTACTTCTGCTATGAGTGAAACCATCGGTATTTTTCCTTTTCTTTCTGGCTTATTTCACTAAGCATGAGCTTTTCCAGCTCCATCTATGTTGCTGCAAAAGGCATGTGTTTATTTTTTTTTTGGTTGGTGAGTAATATTAAATTGTGTGTAAGTACCACATCTGAAAAAGCTTGTCTTTATAAAATTAAAGTGTGATAAAAGTGTACTTGATTTTGTATAGACTAACTCATTGGATTTTGTCTTTTTTTAAGATTTATTTTATGCATTCAAGAGTAAAGGTATAAGGTAGAGGTACAGCAGGGGAGGGGTGTGAGGATTCATCAGAGACAGAGTGGGGAGCAGAACAGGCAGATCTACTGAAATACACTGCTGAGGGTAACAGCGGGTGAGACAGGAGAGGTCTGCTGTGCCATGTGGGTCACCTCCCTAGCCAGGGATCCAAGTCATGCTGAAGCGTCAGTGGAGAGCTTCATAGTGCTGAGACTTAACCCTTTGTACCACCAGGGAGGCCCCATCTTAAAGGTTTTTTTGCTTGTTTAACATAGATGAAAATGACACTTTTGGTTTAGAGACTTGGGTATGAATACAGACCTTTGGCCTGTTACTAACTGGCATAAAGTTCTGGGACATTTTGCAATATGATTATCATCTTGAATTCTTCCTTTCAGATTTTATTTGGGACAAAATAGCAAAACATCATGGTGCTTTTAATAGCACATCAAGAATGGAGCTTAGGAGCCTGGAAGGTAGCTGATTTCTCTTGTGTGAATTCAAGGTGACAGTGAAATTTTTCTTTTTTAAAAAGGTTTCACAACTTTTGCCAAAGAGATTTGCAGAGCAGTTAATTCGAGTTTATTGTAAGAAGACAGATGAAAAGAGTTTGTCTGCAGCACAACAACAGTTTCTTAATTGGTGTAAAAACGTAAGTGTCACCAAGTCGCAGGTGGGTGGGCTATTAGTCACAAACTTTGCACAATTCTTAATTTCAAAGTAAAAACCAAAATTCTTTCAGAAACGTTCTCATTTAAATTATAATGGTTTGGTTATGTTTTTTAAATTAATGTTTACACCTTAGACTTTCCTTTTGAAAATGTCTCAACTTTTTAAAATGTCTCAACTCTGTGAACCAATGATTTCTTCCCACAGAATGTTATTGGTGCTTTAATGTCATGTCAAGAAAAAGTTTAGGAGCCTGAAAGGTAGCTGATTTCTCATGTCCTAGTAATAAATGTTTAATGTGCTGATCATGTAAGTAGGACTTTATAATAAATAGCCTCACCGCTTGTCTCATCCAGTCCTCCCACTGACACTACGAGCAACGTTCCAGTGTTCTCATCTTTCAGAGGTTACCAAAGCTGAGTAGTTAACTTGTTTAAGGCCAGCTGAATTGATAATACATTTTCTAACTTAATGTTTGAAACTCAGCAATCTCAAAGCCTGTAAACTATTTAAATTCGCTAGAATAAGCTAACAAAGGAGAAGAAGAACTCAACTGTAGTTGCCAATCCTATAGAAAGTAGTGTTATAATTACCCCTTATTGACCTACATATATCAATAAGTATCTGGCAAAGAGATAATGACCGGTAAAGACCTGACTGAATGAATATAATTGATGGACAGGTAAGAAACAGCATTTGACTCCCTCGTCTGGTGCTCTCTTTACACTAGAGCTGCCGTTCTGCCTCTGTGTCGGGTGCTGAAGAGAACAAAAAGAAAAAATTAGACATGAAAGAGTTGGCTGGCATATGGGCACTTTATCATATGCAGTGAGTCCTGGTAGGATTCAGAGAGTTCAGAAAACTCAGAAAGCCTAGGAGCGGGGGAGGACTCTGCTGGGCCTGACAGGTTAGATTGTATTTGAATAAATAACAGAGAGGCAGGTGGAAATATTTGGCCATGAGCAACACAGAGGCATGGGATTGGAACAAGCCTAGTACATTTAGGGGATTATGAGGAGGTCACTCTGTTATTGACTAGTGAGAGGTTAAACTGAAGAGAGACTAGATTATAAAGAACTTTGGAAAATTGGCTAATGAAGATTTTCTTAAATCTAGTAGGAGAGAATCCTTAAGAATATTCAGGTTACTGTGCTACTGCAATTATTCTGTATTTGTCATCTCCAACTGGAGTGAGACCCACGGGAATAAGGATGTAAATCTCAGGAAATGTAGCACCCAAGGAAACAAAACCTCTGACGAAGAAAGACAACTAGAAGGAGATAGGTTGTACATTGGAGAGATTAGAAGCAGAGATAAGAGGTTATTAAGGTTTAGCTGCTTTAAATCTAGGTACATTCACTCAGTGAATGGGTATTTTTGCCAGGCCTTGTGTTAGATACCAGGGTTACTAAGACATATGGATCCTAAGACATATTCACTTGGATCTCATGCTGGTTGGGGTTGGCAAACATAGGTATAAATAGTTACAGGGACACAGTCAGTGCCTTGGACGGAGGAGGGTACAGAGTCTTAAAGGCACAAAAGGAAAGATGATTTTAATCTGACTTGTTTGGCTGGGAAAGGCCTATTTTAAGAAGGACTTAGAAGCTGAAGGATGAGCTGGATGAGAAAAATTACCAGGGTAAAGGGGGCCAGGGAGGCTGGGAGATGAGAGAGAAAATGGTATATTTAGGGGTTGGGTCTGGGGCATTTTGCACAATTTTGTAAGCAAAGAACAGAGGAGAACCACTGATATTTTTTAAGCAGGAGAGTTACAACTTTGTATTTTTTTTTAAAAGATTTATTTATCTGTGCATACAGAACTGGGGTACAGATCAGAGGCTCGGGGGCGGCGAGAGGCTTCACCAGAGACAGAGTGGGGAACAGAACAGGCAGATCTACAAGTACACTGCTGAGGGAAACAGCGGGCGGGTCAGGAGAGGTCTGCCACGCCATGCGGTCACCTCCGGGGCAGGCGGGAATCGAACTCATGCGGAAGTGGCTTTAGCTTCTTAGTGCTGTGCTTTAACCCGCTGCGCCACCAGGGAGGGCCTACAACTTTGTATTTTATAAAATCCACTAAAGTAGAAATTAGAGTGGGTAGGAGTAAGAAAGACTGGTTAGAAACAGAGATGAATTTGAATACAAATAAAGGTTGACTTTGAGACAGTTTTCTCAGGTATGAGTATTATGGCAGCTGAATGGCTGGGTTTTTTTTGTTTGTTTTTTTTTTAAGATTTATTTATGCATACAAGAACTGGGGGGTAGGCCAGAGGTATGGAGGTGGGGGGAAGTGAGAGGGTTCACCAGAGACAATAGGGAGAAGAACAAGCAGATTGACTGAAATACACTGCTGAGGGGAGCAGCAGGCAGGTTAGGAGAGGTCTGCTGAGCCAGGTGGATCAGCTCCCTGGCCCCCCCATGTCACTGAACAAAAGAAAGTTAATACAATAGAAGAGAGAGTTTCAGCAGAGCCAAATGAGCAAAGGGGACATTCTTTCTTTAAAACAAGGGATCTATATGCTTGAGATTTTCATCCAAAATTAGAAAAACTGGCTTTTTTGTTTCTAGTTTTTTTTTCCCTCCTTAATAGGATAACAACGTTGGACCCCCATCTTTCACACCTCTAAAACTGAACTTCAATCACAGAGATTCACCTAACAGTCCAGCTTGCTATCGAGTACCACCCAGAGCCAAGGTCCAGCTTTTCCGAACCAACAAGATGTGAATGTCTGCAATCAATTCATTAATTTTATTAATCCAAAACAGTTTATTAATTTAGGGAATTTGATCACAAAGCTTGCTCTGCAAATTTTTTGAAAACTTTTATATTTTGAATGTATACATGTGCTAAAGCGAAGACATTTTTATTCAGAGATACATTGGGCAAATCTTGCTGTATGCATGCTGTGAAAAGCATTATCTTGCCTGTTTTTAATACCTTTTAAGGCCTCTCCTTTAGTCACCTATTTTCTTAGAATGACTGTTCCTTTTAGCCCTATGACGTATGATTGTTTTTTATTATGTGCTTTTGTTTTTGTTTTTGTTTTTGTTTTTAATGAGACAAATGTGCACAATGCAATTTGACATTGGGATTGTCGTGAACAACCCTGGTTAAAAAGAAACCATGAAATCCTAGCCCTGAGAAGGTGCCCATCTCCCCAAATTTGAGGATAGCTCTCTGTAAGTGATCTAAACATGAAAGACACCATTTCCTCAACCCTTTTAACCCCTTGTAAGCTGCTTGATAGTAGTTGATAGGTGAGGGCCAGGGGTGGGGTGGGTTCGAGCTCCTGAATACCTACTGCCCAAGTCCCAAGGGTTTTACCACTGGTCAGTCTGGAGAAGGCTCCCTCCTGACTAGCTCTGTCATTTCCTTGAGCTGGTGAGAGGTCTTCACAGGAATCATCCTCAGGGCTACTCAGCATTAAGGGTTCGTTTTTTGCTAAGTTGTTGGATTTTATGAGTTTCAGAGCAAAAACTGATCTGTGTGTGCTGAGATGAATGATTACCCCTAGATTCTAGGATCCTCTGTGGAACTTGATGTTCCCAGCACTTATTGCTTGTCCCCAGCTGTGGGATAGCAGTGGTTGAACAATATTCCTGCGCTGAGAGCGCCCCTACACACACACACACACACACACACACACACACACACACACACACACACACACACACACACACACACACACATCCTCATTCTCAGTTCTACAGAAGTTCACTGAGAACAAAGTTAGTGCCAAAGCCATGGTGGGTCAGAAGTTACAAGGCAGTGGGAAGTGTTAGTGACATGTCCTTACACTCCCTTACAGGACCCTACTTGATTGACCAGGAGTAGGGACCCTCCCTGGCTTGGTCAAAAGCAGGAAGGGAGGAGCTGAGACCCGGCAGGAGACTGACCTTGGAGTCTTAGAATACTGCCACCTACCATTATGTAACCAGCTTCTGTTCTTTTGGCACTGGGGTGAAAACTGTGTGCCACTTGGGATGTCTGCCGTTCTATATTATCATCCCCTCTCCAGCATCCCACAGTAGATAATCAAGAGTTCATTGTAAATCATTGGGGAATAGTGAAAATTATGCTCTCCTTACCATGATGCTGTAAGGGTGAAGTGTGTTCAAAGAGAGGCTCACAGAAGCACAAATGAGGTGTGCCCTTTTGGCTTATGGTACCTCTAAAACATTCAGTGAGGAGAACCATTTGTTTCACCCCAAGGTTAAGAATGTAATGTTTATCTGCTAAGATTGTTTTATTTTTGCAACTCCTGCCTTTAAATAATTTTTATCTACTCTGTAATTTTGTAGACCCAGTTACTGTATCACTTTGCTATCTGAAAAACACTTGAATCTTTTTCATTTCCATCTTTTGTTACTTATAAGGCAGCTGCACTTTATGCTCTTTGCAACTGTTTGAATTATAAGAGAACCATGTGTCACTTACAAAGTTATACCTTTTTTCTTAAACATCTTCGCTATTATAAAAATGGAGACTGTAACAGCTTTATCTCTAGAGTTACTGAACATTGTCACCTTCAGAATGTAAATAGAAGTGCAAGTTAAAACGATGGTTACTTCATTTGGGCGAGGAACTAGCTGCAATAAAACTTGATGATTGTATTTCCATCTTGAAACTTAAAGGTATGTTTCTTAATGACTTGCTCTCAGGCTTCTGTGTCCAGCTTTAACCCTTTTGTGCAAAGGAAATGTGTTTTTCTAGGAATCCACCCAAATATTTGATGTTGCCAGGTCTGTTAGGGGGTGATATTTAACAAGCCAGTGTTCCTTGATTTTCTTCTGTTAATAATGGGGGATAATGGTGTAATAAAGAATAGGAGGCAGGCAGTAGCATGGGAATGGATGAAGATTCTTAGTTTTATGAACTCTTTTAGCTTTTAGTTTTTCAGGGTTCCTCTTTGCAGAAGGACAAGTCCCTTTATTCTAATATACATACCTTTATTCTTTGTTATCAACTTTTTTACTATGCATGCATATCTTTCATTTGCTGCAATCATATCTTCCCTGTAGAATTAGAGATTTGCAAGCACCCAGCACACTGGTAGCATTTAGGCCTCAATGTTCTAGAAAGAAATTGAAGCTACCAGAGTCTTTATTTCACCAGTTAAACCCTGGTGTCTATGGTTTGACAATATTCTTTAAAGTAATTTCTAAAACATACAACGTAGAATCCCATTTTTAAAGAGATTGCTCTCTCCATTGGACATTTCCAGAAGGATAGACATGAAAATGTTACTATTTTAGAGAGTTAAATTTCAAGAAATTTTTGTCTTTTTTCCTACAATAAACATGTATAATTTATTTTTTTAATATTTATTTTTATTTATTTATGCATACAAGAACAGGGGGTATAGGTCAGAGGTGTGGGGAGTGAGGATTCACCAGAGATAGAATGGGAAGCAGAATAGATAGATCTCCTGAGATACACTGCTGAGGGGAACAGCAGGGAGACAGGAAAGGTCTGCTGCACCATGTGGGTCATCTCCCTGGCCAGGGATGATCATGCCACAGTGGTTGGCAGTGGCTTGATGGCGCTAAGACTTTAACCCCTACACCACCAGGGAGATCCATACACATAAATTGTAGAATTTTCTAAAAAGATAATTTATATGAAGGACTTTGCACTGTTCAGATGAGGTATAAACATCTTTCACGCCTTAAAAGGCACCTCCTCTGGAGAACAGTGTCTGCACCCAGGCCTGTGTTGGGTTCCAGACCACAGGGGGGTTGGCTGTCGGCTACAGTCAACACTTTGCCATTCACCTTGGGGTGAATGGGCTGCCCTGTGTAAGAGGGATGGGTGCGGTGTGAGCAGGTCCAAGCACCTCTTGCCCCAGGAAGCTTTCCACCGAGGTGCATCAGCTCAAAACCCAGGCCTCCAGCTCCTGGATGCAGAACTGCTCCTGATGGGCCAGTACCTCATTGTTGAAGGTCGCACAGGGGTGGCTGCCACCGTGGTACAAGTCTCCATCCATCCACAGACCAAACTGGCCACTAGGGAGAAGAGCAAAAGCGTGGCATGTCTCCCTCCTGGGTGATGAGACTTCAGACCTGTGTGCCTGGCCCTTGGCCACATAACACCACAGCTCCTTTCTCCCAGCTTCCTCTTCCCTTTAGCTAATGTATCCTTAGTTGGGGACTGCTGAGTTCGGGGACATCCTGTTCCCTAGACATAGAGCCTTTTTTTTGCAATTCATTATTGATATTAACACATGCATAGTGCGATATGACCATGCTCACTGTCCAGTTTTAGAACCTTTGGAACAGTTTCAGGCTGCAGTGTTTAATCGCAGGCCTAAGTCTCACAGCCATGGACTCTGAGCCCAAAACACTTCCGAGAACACCCATTCTAGTCCTCTCATCCGACAGAAGGCAGGCCAGAGCTGGAAGTGGGTGATTCCAGTCAGTACCAATAGGTTTGCTCTGTGCCAACGTGCCTCTCATGCCTTTCTGCCAATTGGGATAGCAAGGAATTTGCCCGGTACTAATGAAGCAATGCTTTCATCTTTGCCCTCAGGAGAAGATTTGTTCTGCCTGAATTTGCAGGCCACACCAGGGGCCGCCTACCCTTTCTTCCTAACCCACTTCTCCGCCCATCCCCCCACCCACACACAAGTGCAAGTGCACACAGACAAGTAGGCCAGGCTCCTGGGCAGATGCCAGCCTTCTCCAGAGAGCTAATTTTGCTGGGACCATGGGCCTGACAGGTACATTTGGGGCTTGCCCACCTTTTGCCTCCAGCTTCATCCAAACATTTGGGAATGTTGCTCTCAAAGTTACATAAATCCGGACTAATTTGTCATCAACTGTGAGACTTAGGGGGAATTCATGTCATCAATCCCTCTCAGTGTTGATTTAGAACACGGTGGAAGGGGTGGCTGGGGAACTTGGTGCCTAGGGTGTGGGAGGGGACGCTAACTACCAGCCTCCCTATTTTGCCAGACACAGCACCAACCATCGTTTCCAGGCAGAAAAAGGGACCAGACCACAGACCACCCGAGACTCGGGGAGGATGAATACACGCACCTGCTACTACCCATCACCAGCGAGTCCAAGTCTCCTTTCACAAAGAAAGAGTTATTTCCAGTCCATTTAAAGACCTGGGATGATAGAAAAAAGCTCAGGTTACTGGACACGTCTTTCCTTGCTGTTTGATTCTATACCACTAGGTGGCAGTATTGTAGCGGGAACAACATCCAGGCACCCACTAAGTATGCTGGGCACTTAGCTCTGACATTTCTTTCCGTTCTCTTAGAGTAAATACATTTACTTTTGCCCTCCAGTCTGAATTGCCAAATCCTCTCTTCTAGGAATAGACCAGAATCCTCTGAATTAGCAAGGCCAGTAGGACCCACTCCAAAGAGACACTGACTTCCAACATTGTCTCTTCCATTTCAGCTCACTGTTGCCTACCCAGTCCACACCATAGTCACTCCTCACTGGATCCCAGCCTCCCAGCGGTCCTCTTTGTTTCCATTGTCTCCTGCTCACCGTCCAGCTCCGCATTGCAACCTGAGTGATAGTCAAAGTCTAACTGGATAAAACTCCAAAGGTTTCCCATTGCAGTGGGAATAAAATCCAGCTCCTAGCTATAGTCAAAAGTTTACCCAGCTTTGATAGCTGATTTTACCTCTGACCTTTTTCCCCACTATTCTGCCACTTCAGCTACACTGGCTTTCCTGTTCCTGGGACACCCACAGTTCATTCCTGCTGATCCCTCTTTCCCTAGAATGTTCTTCCTTCAGCTCCTCAAACGGCTACTTTTAGTCTTCACAGAGAAATTCCCTGAACCACCACCCTACCCAAAGTAACCCTTCCAGGGCCTCCTTGGTGGCGCAGGGGTTAAGTCTCCTTACTACCACACTATCCCTGGATCGCAGACCTCTCCTATATGACCTGCGGCTCCTCTCAGCAGTGTCTCAGTACATCTGCCTGTTCTGCTCCCTACTCTGTCTCTGGTAAATCCTCTCACCACCACCACCCCATACCTCTGGCCTACACCCCAATTCTTGTGTGCATAAATAATAAATAAATCTTTAAAGTAAGCCTTCCTCCCAGGCCCTGCTTTTTAAGACTGTTCATGTTCAGTGTGTCCATTAACATGGAAATTCTGTGAGGGTTGTCCTGACTCCTGGCGGTATTCCCAGTATTTATGGAATGAATAAATTATTCAAGAGTCAGTGTATATAATAAAAGGATATTTAAAGGGCTGCAAAGGTACAGTATATTATTGCCTATAACTAATTACCAAAAAATGCTATGAACAATCAGAGAATTTTTAGCCAGAAAGTGGATGAATAAAAGATAAGCCCTGGGCTCAGAAGATAATATTAACAAGTAAGCACAAGATAGAACCATTCAACTCCTCCTCTACTTCATCAAGGCAGCTGACCTTCAAACTTGAAGGAGTGAGCTAAGCATTGCTACAGAAGAAATGAAGACCTTGTTCATGGTAAAGCTTGGAATAGCTATCAAGGAACTGCTGGGAGTTCATGAACCCAAGAAATGCCAAAGACAAAGGCAGACAAAACCTTTTTTTTTTTTTTTAAAGATAGGTGTCCCTAACAACAGGCTGAGAAGACAGAGCAATCTCTCAGGAGTGTGAAGCTATCCAAAGCCACAACAGCACTAGTTGGATTCCCCACCCAAGGAGCTGAGCCACATGGTGCAGCAGACCTCTCCTGTCTCACCCGCTGCTCCCCTCAGCAGTGTGTTTCAGTAGACCCACCTGTTGGCTTCCCGCTCTGTCTCAGGTAAATCCTCTCTCTCAGACACACATATACCCTGTACCTCTGGCTTGCACCCCAGCTCTTGTATGCCTAAATACATAAATCTTTTAAAAAATTGTTTTTAATGTTTAACCCCAGACACCAGTTTAGGCACTAAATTAAACAGTGGGTATATAATATGTTAGTTTGTGACATGCTAAAGAGAATAAAGTTGAATAAAGTAGAGAAGGGAAATAAGGGTTTCCAGGGGATTAAGTATTGTAAAGTTAATTCAGATGGTCAGGGAGGATGCCTTCCTAAGTAGTGACACTTGAGCAGAGTCCTGAAGGAAGGGAAGCCAAATTATGTGGACATCACTCTAGCAAAACAGCATATGCAAAGGCCATGAGGTAGCAGAGTGGTGTCTAAAGTAGCATGAAGGAAAGAAAAAGTAACAAGAAACCAATCAGAGAAAGGTCAGAAGGCATAGGAATTTGTAGGTGATTATAAAGACTTCTGTGACATGCTCCGAATTACCTTTAAAAGGATCACTCCACTATGTGATGACTGAAAGACAAGCAAGGAGACCCACTAGGAGGCTCTAACAGTGAACAGGCAAGTAATGGTGGTGACTTGAACCAGGGCAACAGCTAAGGAATGTGAGAAATGGTGGACTAGAGATAGATATAGAGAGGGAAGGCGGAGTCATCCGGATTTGTTGATAGCTCAGATGTAGAACCAAAGAAAAAGGAGTTAGGAAGGATTCCAAAGTTTTCAGTTATCAGCAGCAGGACAGATGGAGATTCCACTAGCTTTGCTGGGGCATTTGGCAGCAGGAGCAGATTTTGTGGGGTTGAGTCAGGAACTCAGTTTTGGACATGTGAAATTTGACATGCCATGTTTAGGATCTAAGTGGTGACCCTGGATTGACCTTGGATATTTGAGTTTTGAGTCCAAGGGAAGGCCCTTAGCACATAGATAGCATGGGTGGGATGGATAAGATCGCAAAGGAAATAAGGGCAGTCAGAGAAGAGATGAGAGGCAAGAGCAGTTTCAGACTCTCTGATGTTAAAAGGTTGAGGAAATGAGGAGGAACTAACAAAGGAGAAAATTCTAGAACTTTAGAATTCTAGTAGGTGAATATAGGAATGCAAGTGGTGATAACTAGACTCTAACCTGGGTTCCCCATGAATAACTAACCACTGACCTGTTTCCTGATAATTAGTCCCCCAGTGGAGACAATGAAATACAGACACACAATTGTCCTTAATTCCTTGTCGTGGACCAGATGGCTGTGCGGCTGCATGTATCTGTAAGTGCCTGGGTCTGTGCATTGCAAAGCACTTGGAACTAGCTCTTAACCCACTGAACAAATATTTCTTGCGGGCTAATGAAGAGGGCAAAGCCCTCCCTTCTCCCTCTCCTACGCAGCTGTTAGGCTCTTAATTGCGCTTCCTCTTCTCTCCAGTTTCTGAGGCCAAGAAAACTGCTCCTTATGTACTTCATCACCAGGTGATGTTCTATTTGTCTACCAAGACCCACCTCAAGAAGTTTCCTGTGATTTTCCCACCTGCACTTCATATAGGTGCTCTTCCCCTGGGCTTCTTCCATAGCATTTATCATTCTGTATCCTCTCTGGGAGCATCTCAAGGCAGTGACTCTGTTGTTTACAGTGCTTTGGCTGAGTTCAAGCTCAAAGACCTTTCCCACATCTCATCCTCACCATTATTCCCTGCAGTTTGCTCATCTTGGCCCCTCGTGGTTTGCTGATTCAATGCTCTAACTGGGGAAAGTCTCAGAACAGCACCTGGCAGCCAGTAAACTGCAGGCCAGCCGCCGTGTCAGTGTTAGTGAAAGTAACATGCTCAGAGTTCTGTCCGGTAAATAGTCCAGAGACAGGAAAAGCTGTGGCTGCTTAGATTATTCTCCCACTCTCCTTCCTTCAAAGGCCCTGGCTCCCTGGTGTCCTGTGATGGTCCCATGCATCTTCTTTCATTTTCCCATTTCCCAGCCACCAGTTACTTGAGCTCTGCCTCACCCTCTTCCCTTCCTGCCAAGGCCTTCAGTGATCTTCACCCTCCACTTGTACCCACCCAATGCCTGCCCTTTAACTCCTTCCTCCCCAGTGGCTTTTCTAACCCCCACCTCCCCACTGTCTCCCATGGTCACGATCAAGGACTTGACCCCCCAGTCTGTTTAAAATGTCCCTCTGGATCCTGTGTTCCAGTGCATGTTCCACAGGTACCACTACTACGTCTCTGACCTCAGATGACCTCTCATGGCTATTCTTTGTGCCTCAGTCCCCATCTGGTTTCCCTCCCCTTCTTGCCCAGTCCATTTACATTTCTACTCCCTTCTCCTTCCCTTATCATCTCTCCAGTAGCTCAGCTAAAGCTGTGACTGCTGAACCCTCACGTTCCCTCTCCCTCTCCACGCCACCCGCCGGACCCAAGGAGCTGAGCAGAGCGTCACCTCCACCACTGCCCAGCTGTCCTGTGCTGGCTTTTCTCTAGCTTCCCCTACTGTTCCGGGGTAACCATTGGACCTGTCACCCCATTAACCTTCACACCCACTCCTCCATCCTCACACAGCTGATGACCCTACTCCACAAGTCCTAAGAAAACAGAAGCCAAGAGACACATCTGTTTTCATCTTCTGACCACCACACCCACACCCATCTCTTTCAGCCTGGGTCTGTGAGCCACACCCCTCTCCCTCTCAGCAAGACAGTGGTTGCTGGGCACCTCAGCATTTTTACAAATAAACTGAGCAGGCCAAGGGGATGCTCTGCTGGCCACCATCCTGCTGCGCCCCCTCAGTAGAAAGAAGGGTCTCTGTCCTGCCCTAGACTCCACTGCCCCCTCCCACCCCAAAGGTTGGTAGTATCACCTTCAGCTCTGGGGAGAAGGAGAAGAGGAATGTCTCGCCAGTACCATAGAAGCCTTTGCTGCATCGGATAGCCGAGGAGGAGAAGGCCCCAAACATCTGGAAAGCAAAAAGAGCTTGTTGCTAGAAGGAAGCTGGGCATTGTCTGGCGATCCCTTTCTCCAGGCTTGGTCACAGAGGCTCATTCTAGAGGGGACACCCAAGGGACCTGGGGCTTGGGGAGGCCGCCTTCAACATGCATCCTTCAGGCTCTTAACCCTCCCCAGGCAAGAGCTCTTACAGCACCCTCCTCCTTTTTCTTAAATGCTTATTTTATATAAGTATTCCTTGTAGAAACAGCTTCACAGTTACAACAAGCAGAAATATCCACTATTCTTCTTAACATGTTAGTACATTTCCTTCCATGCCAGGGTATATGTTCTTACACATCAAGCCCTCATTTAATATCTTCAATAGTCTTAGGAACTGCAACTTGAGGCAAAACAATGTAGAAAAGAACCAAACTCTCCATAGACTAATTGATAGAAACAAGAGCTAAGTTCCCTATGGTGTTCTTCTGGTCTTAAAAACATCATCAGACTTCTAAGTGAAGATTCAAACATGTCATATTAAATGATAACTTGTGTCTACTCATTCATTTTCCAATCTGCTTATTCCAGTTTAGAGTTGTCTGGAGTCTTTCGGGCCCACGGTGGGGCCCTGGACAGGATACCCCTCCATTTTACACGCTCCCCACGCTCAGACAGTTGAGACCCTCCAATAAACCTCAGGTGCACATCTTTGGGGTCTCACACCTCATCTCACATGAGGCCATAGTACCAGGAGAAAGCCTGCAGACATGGAGAGAATGAACAAATTCCAAACAGTGGCCCCTGCAGGAATCGGTTGGTTTTTTCTCAAAGATGTTGAAGGAAATGACATTATATAAGAACCCGCTGAACAAAAACACAACCTCCTCTAGAGCATCTGTTTTGTAAGCTGTTGTCCCCTCATTTTTCTTTATAAAATCCCAAGCACAAAAGCTTAAAACTAAAACTCAGAGGAGCTTCCATGTAGATTTAAGTGTGTAAATGTGTTTGCCACATTTTCTTTCACTCTAGTTTTTCTGAGACACTTGAAAGTAAATTGTAGATAGGGTAATTTTCCCCTCTATAGTTCCCCACCGAAGAATGGGGAATTATTTCTTATGTAACTGCAATGTTGTTATCTCACCTAAGAACACCTCAGCTAAGAATGTCAGAACGTCAACGGCAGCTTCATGTGAGTTGACATCCAGTTTATATTCCATTTCCTCCAGTTGTGTCTAAGAGACAACTGGCTTTAAAAACCAAAACTTGGAGGGTTGGCGGTGTTCCTAGTCCGTGGGGCTCTGCCAGTCACCTGGCCCCTGGCTCCTGGCTTTTCTCTTTTGGGGACACTACCCTCCCACCCTCACCCCGCAAGGCAGCACACCAGTAAGTAGCAAGCACACCTCTTCCTTTGGGGCTCATGGGCGCTGCTCTGAGCAGTGTCACCCTTTACACCAGAAAGCAGGCTGGCTCTGCAGGAGAAAACAGCTAGAAGAGCTTGGAGGAGGGACTAGCAAGGGAGGACATGGGGTGGGAAAACTCTGACTTGGGGCCTCCCTGCTGGGGCAGGGTTAAATAAAGTCTCAGAACTATCAAGCTATTGCCAGCCACTGTCTCACTGGTTCAATCTGACCTGCCTCAGGGAGGGGCACAGTAGAAAGCAGCCTATTAGGGAAAGGGGTCTCAGATGAGTAGGCCTGCCTCAAGGGAGCCAGAGGGGAACTGGAGCACCCTGTCTCCCCACTGAGTTTCACCTCATGGAAAACAGCACTTGAGATAGATAAATCAGACAAAGCTTGCCTTAAGGTAGAGGGAACAAGCTAAAGAAGAGTGAGAAAGGCCAGGAGGCAAGGCTGGGATTGGGAGCCTAAGGGGACCTTTGCAGCGACAGACTGAAGGGGAGAGCTGGATGGAATGTGGAAACTCCAAGGTGGAGGCTCTGGTCCCTGCCAAGGAAGCCAAGTCAAGTGCCCACATGTCTTATCCTTCAGTGAGGAAAGACTGAGGTGGTGTCTTGGCCCCTCTGGTTAACAACAGACATGAGACAGGAACAAGAACTGGGGCCCTTGCTGGTGGTACAAGGGGTTAAAGTGCAGCACTATGAAGCTCTCCACGGCCACTGCAGTGAGTTCAATCCCCTGCCTGGGAACTGACCCATATGCAGCAGCAGACCTCTCCTGTCCTGTCCCCCTACCGGGCTCCCCTTGTAACAGGGGGGGCCCTAGGAAAAGGGGAGGTTCCAGTTTCTCTGTTCCACCCAAAAGGAGGGTGGAGCTGAGTGGAGAGGAGAAGAATCTGAAGAGGAGACTAAGGATGTAGGAAGCAGGATGGAGAGACAGAAGGTGACCTGAGGGAGGCACACAGAGCAGAGACGTGAAGAAACTGCGCTTGCTGCTTCTTGGTCCTGGACTGGATGAAACACATGTGGGTGACAGGCCTGTGGGGAGGTTGACTGTGGCAGTGTTTATTCTGATTTTGATTTTGCTCTTTTCCTCCCAGATTGTCTGGCCATTTCTGACCCTTTCCTATGGCTCCCAGTCAGAAGGTGATTTAGAATTGGGATGGACTTTCAGGCCTTGCTTTGGCCCAATCCCTTTTGGGTAGATTTTTACCCATGAAGGAATGGGTAACTTTAGGTGTTTGATTTAGAAATTATATTATTTATCTTTTCTGTATTGTACACTAATTGTATTAAAGTTCCTTTCCATTAAGGTCTTATGTTTTCGTCTTGATGCAGCAGATGGCAGAACCTTTTTAGAGTGGGCAGATTTGAGGGTCCAGGGCTACCCCTCTCTCCCTGCCCTGTAACACCCTCAGCAGAGTACTTCAATCAAAATCTGCCTGTTCTAGGTGAGAAAATGATGATAATGATGAACAGCTATATACCAGAGACATTTTATGGGAGTGGAGTGGGGAATGGGATCAAAAACAGGTGGGGGGAGGGAAGTGCACTAGACTATGGTGATGGCACATGGGTGATTTGGTGATGGGAAGCCCATGGGGATTACAACTGAGATGGAAAAATGCACAAAATGTTGTAAAAATAAACTATTATAATAAAAAAAAAAATCTGCCTGTTCCGCTTCCTGCTCTGTCTCCTGTGCACTCATGTGTCACTGGTGACATGAAGGAGGACTGTGAGACTCACTCGCTGTCAGTGCCTGACACTTGAAGCCAAGGCATTTCCTGCCCAAGCTTAATGCTGTTACCAACAAAGGACTAAGCCAGTTTATAACTTAACAAAGCTTTAATTTTGGGGGTAGAAACTGATTAAGGAGCAAACATCTTTTATTGGAATGTGTAGATAGGCAGATCATCTTATCTTAGAGGTGTTAATTCTTGAAACTGGCACAGGGACCCATCTGTCTTGGATTATGAAATTACAAATATTAGCTTGTCCCTCAGGGCCAATGGCTGAGGTATTGCTATTGGAGGTATAGGAAGCATAGGAGGCCAGAAGGGAAGAAAAGACAAGGGCCTGTGCTCTGAGGGTGGAGAACTCCTGGAACCTTTCTGGTTTCTTGTTTTTAGCATAGAGGAACTGGGGTGTAGGCCAGACATGGAGGATTGAGAGAATTCACCAGAAAACAGTGTGGAGCAAAACAGGAAGATTGACTGAAGTACACTGCTGAGAGGAGCAGTGGGCAAGACAGGGGAGGTCTGCTGTGCTATGTGGGTCAGCTCCCTGGCTGGCTGGGGATGGAACTGAGGCCATAGCAGTGATAGGGCTGACTTAACCCCCAGGCTACCAGGGAGGCCCCGCCTCTCTGATTTTTAAACTTTGAAACCATGGGTGACAGGGTTCAGTCACTGATAGCACACGTTCTATGGAATCATTTCAGAGTTTAATGATTTGGTAGAAAATTGAGCTTTTATCCTGGAGTAAATAGAGGCTCACTTTAAAATACAGAACCAAAAAATTAATTCATTAATTAAATAGAATACAGAACAAGGGGTCAGGTGCTGACCCACATGGCACAGCAGACCTCCTCTCTCTCCCACTGTTCCCCTTAGCAGAGTATTTCAGTGAATCCACCTGTTCTACTCCCCACACTGCCTCACCCCCTGCACCTCTGGTCTATAACTTAGTTCTTGTACACAAAAATATGTTTTTTAATGAACAATAATTAAAATAATATACAGAACAAAATAAAAAATAATTAATACTAAGAATTAATACCCCAAATGCTGTCTCGAATCATGACAGCCATCATTTTTTGTGATTATCTAGACCTGCATCTAGAACTCTACTGTAAGACCTATTTTAGACACATGTTAGACTTTTGTGACAACTGTTTAAATGTAAACCTTATATCACACACTGTTAGTTTTTATCCACTGTTAGTTTTTGTCCTAATAAGACTAAAGCTTTATAATTCTTGAGAACAAAAGCCATTTGGACTATCTCTGGTTCATAGATATCATTTTTCTTGCCTGCCCAATATTTCACTCTTGAGACCAAAGCTGTGTGGTCTTGAGACCAAAGCTCTGGTGGGAGGGTTAGGTGGAATGCACTGGATGGCAGTGCAAGACCACTGGACAGAGAGGGTTTCATATGAGTGGAAAGAGCATTGTTTTGCCAAGGAAGAAGCTCCATCCAGGGGGAGTTAGCACCCTGGTTTTGTGGCAAGAAGTCCTATCATCATTTTAAGAGAGGTGCTCCCAAGCAAGTGGGGTCCCTTGAAGGCTCTCCATCTCTAACAAGTTCCTTCCACAGAAGGGCAGTTCTAAACAGCTTCTCCTTCTTCCCCACCTCTAATGCAAGAACCCTCCTATTGCAGAAGCCAAAGTCGGTGTCCTTAAACGTCCCTCTTATAAAATGTAGGCAGCTACTATCAATGCCTTCTGCAATCCATTCTTTTCCTACCAGCAGGGAATGTTTTAAAACCTCTGTGTTCTCTTTCCTGAAGCTGCCCAGTGGTACCTAGAGGGGAACCCCCGTGACCTCAGGCGGAGGCTCCAGCCGAGCTCACCTGCCCATCCTGGTCCCTCAGCACCAGCAGGACTGGCCCTTCATGGCCCTCCATCTGCCTGTACAGGTTCCGTAAACTGAAGCCATCCCTCGATGTGCAAAAGACCAGACTCCAGGAATGGCCAGTGAGTCTCCGGGGGAGGTGGAGGCTGAGCTGGGGACAGGACAGGAGGTGAGTGAGGGATCTATAGTTGAAAACTATATCCTGGGAGCCCCAGCAGGGATGGGCTACATAGCCACCACTCACACAGGCACGGAGCTCTACAGTTAGAGTAGTTTACTATTTCTTAGGGGGTTTCATGCCCATTAGCAGCCGCCCCTGCACAGAAGGATTATTATTCCCATTTTACAGATGAGGAAACTGAGGCTCAAGTTGAGATGAAGCAAGTTGCCTGAAGTCCACATGGGTAGTAAATAGCAGAGTCAAGTTTGGAACCCAGGTAAAATCCCCTTAACAAATAGAGAATAAATGAAATGCCAAATCTTTCCTCCTCATCTCCCTTCCTTACCTCCCATCCCCGCCACCACCTTTGGCTTCAGTCCCAAGGGTTGAAACTAATTTTATTTTATTCTTAACCTCCTGGCCCAGTGAAGAGCATGATGTTAGTACTGCCTGGTCATTTATAAGAAAGCAAATTGATATCCAACGTGACACTGAGCTGGGGCAGAGCAGGAGTGACCCCGGGTGTCCCTGGACCTGGCTGGGGTGGACAGGAGAGGGGGGGCCGTTTGACTTGGGCTGGAATCCTTGTGCTTTGGATCATGCCCGCACCTGCCTGATCTCTGAAGTTCCCAAAACCTGGCTGGCATCTGTCAGCTGGGGCTCCACCAGGTCTTCAGGGGCAGGGGCTGAGGCTGGAGCGCGCCCTGCCTCCTCCTCCACCTCACCCTCCTCCACAGACACAGTGTCTTCTACCTCACTGGGCTGTGAAGACACAAAGAATCAAAAGAAAGGACACCAGTTTCCCCACTTCCTAAGCAGGAGAGCCTCCCAGCTTCACGGTGTCTTCCCAGGCCCTCCACAACAGACACTGTCCCTGCCCCCAGCCTGCTGCTTCCGTGGCCTCTTACCAGCAGAGTATAGCGCCAGCCACCTTTCATTCTCTTGTTGGACTCCAAGTTGTGAGTTCTCAGCCCTGCTGAGGGAGGAAACACCACTGTGTGAGGCCTGGAGATGACAGGGAGGGCCCTGGGGCACACCCAGCTGACTCCACAGCCACCCAGTTGCCCTTTGCTCCCTTTCCCCTATCCGCAGGCCAAGCTGTCACCAGGTAAGCCTGTAAAGTCAGCCACTATCAAGACTTCACTTGTAGTTGGCATGATACATGTGAGCATGGTAGGCGTGCAGTGATTCTAGTTCTCATTTCTGTGCACTGCCTCGCCTTTCAGGCAACTTGGCCTAATGACGATGGCAACTTGGCCTAATGACGATGGCCCTAGGGACAGGTGCAGGTGTCTGGGCCTCTGGTTCTCCACATGATATTGGATCAACCACTTTGCACCCCTGGGCTTCTGTTTCCCCACAGTAACAAATTGGACCAGATCGTTTCAGAACCTCCTTAGCACTGAGATCTTCTCAAAGCCTGTGAGTGCATCATAACAGAAGCTGGAAAGACATTAAGCTGGAACCAAAAGAAGAGATCATTTAAAAAAAAAATACAAAGTTTCATTTTTGTAATTAAGAAATACATTTTTATTGTAGAAAATTTGAGAAAAAGTTTCATTTTTGTAATTAAGAAATACATTTTTATTGTAGAAAATTTGAGAAATCTGGAAAAGTGTAAGGATACAAAAATATTCATAATTTCATCTTTCAGAGTTAAACTCTCACTGCCTGAGGGTATATTTTTCACTCTTTGGATTTACTTCATACACATGTGTATGCACACATTTATAAATAGCTCATACCATGTATAAAGTCTATAAAGAGATTTTGCCAACTTAATGAGTGAGAATTTTCCAGGGACATCCTGTACTCTTTGAGCATGTGGTTTTCAATGTCTGCAAATTATTTCATCATCGGAAGTATATCACTTATTCCTCTACTGATGGATATTTTGTTTGCTTCTCTTTTTCTGTGATTAGAGGCAAAGATAAAGTGAATTTCCTTGTTCAAAACTCTGATTATTTTCTTTATGATAAATCTCAAAAGTTGAACGTTGGATCAAAGGGCATGCATATAGTTCTTTTTTTTTTTTTTAAGGATCTGTTTATTTATGCACACAAGAGCTGGGGTGTAGGCCAGAGGTAGAGGGAGACGGGGATGGGGGGTGAGAGGGTTCACCAGAGACAGAGTGGGGAGCAGAACATTCAGATCCACTGAAATATACTGCTGAGCGGAACAGCAGGTGAGACAGGAAATGTCTGTGAGGTCTGCTGTGCCATGCAGGTCAGCTCCCTGGAGGGGGCAGGAGGGTGGTGGTAGGGAAGTGTCAAACTGCTGCAGTGGCTGTGGACAGTTTCATAATGCTGAGACTTAACCCCTTGCACCACCAGGGAGGTCCTTCATAGTTCTTGATAAATGTTTCCAAGGCTTCCCAGTTGCTTAAAGCTCACCTTCAGAGAGAGTTAGCAGAATATCTTTCTAATCCTCAAGTCTTATACCCTCAAACCACAGATAAGGGGCCTCCCTGGTTAAAAGTCTCAGTACTCAGCAGCTTTGTGCTGCTCCCCTCAGTAGGAGTTTCAGTCTGTCTGCCTGTTCTGCTTCCCACTCTGTCTCTGGTGAGTCCTCTCACGCCCTCACCCCGTGACTCTGTCTTACACCCCAGCTCTTGTATGCATAAATACATAAAAATAAATAAATAAATAAATAACCACCATCGAAAGGGAAACTGCTCCTCAGAGAGGGAGGGACTCAGCCCAGGGCAGCCACAGTAGTTAAGGGCAAGATTCTGGAATCAGAGAGTCCCAGCCCTGCTTTTGCTGCTTACTTGCTATGTGATGTTGGTTAAGTTACTTAACATCTCTGGGCTTCAATTTCTTCATCTGTAAAATACTAATATCTATCTCCTAGGGCTATTATAGGAGAAATGAAAATGTCTCAAGAATTAGGATGTCACTCCAGGCTATCTGCAATTTGCTGAGATAACCCCCAGTGCCTGCGGTTTGACTGCGGGATAAATGCCAGTGCTACTTTCTATCTGCCTGACACTGTTTCTGTGAGAGATCCAGGGCTGAACTCTCTGACAAGTGGCCACTCAGTCACCTCCACCTGTCACCTCTGGAACAGTGACTTGGTCACATGCAAGGGTGAGTAGCTCAGCAGGGGAGGGAAAGGCAGGAACCATGGAGGTGTACTCACCCTGCTATGCCCTGGTATCTCAGACCTCCAGTCCGGTCAGCCAGTTGACTTCCTTGTGCGTCTCCCTGACCCCCTAAGGGGGGGCTGCATCCAGAACTGATCTTGTCCAATTAGTGGTCTGTTCGCAGAAGCTGTAGCTCCACACCCGGGTCCCCTGGCAGGTGCTGGCACGTCTACCACGATCAGTTCCACGCTCTCCTCTCTGGCTCTTATACTTGCCCAGAGGGTGACAGGCCCTGGCTCTGGGCCCGTACTGGTTCCAGCTGGGAAGGCCTGGAGGTGATTATTATCCATCAGAAACTCAAACCCCACAAATATACACAAACATGACCCTGTCACCCCACTGGCCCCTGCTCTGCCCTCACAGACCAAAGAGCTAGAGAATACAGAACTTGGAGCTATCTAACCTGGAGTCTCATTGTGACCACCTAGTGAAGACTATTGAAGACTCTTCCCTCCGGGACACAACAGCTACAGCATGGGTAAAGCTATGAGCTCTGTAGAGACAGGTCAGGGCTGGGAGGCCGGGAGAAGCAGCCCTGCGGGCCTGCTGACTTCCCCTTCCTCAGATGGGGTGCTGATCCGATTTTTTCCTCATTGACATGTCATGACATTAGTTGAGGTTACACACAGAAAGCCCAGTGTTTAGTACACATCAGCACCCCATCTGTGGGGATTACTTTTCTGTCCCTGACCCATAGGGGCTTCAACCTGTCCCACAGCAAGCCACCTCCACCCAGGGCAGGATGCCCAGGAAAATATGCACACTGAATAAGCAGTCAGTATGTTGTGGGGCTATTTGCTCCACTGACATAACTGGGAAATACCCACTCTTGCTGGCACTGGTGGAGAGGACTTCAGTCCCTAGTTACCCTAGGGCTCCTGGGCATATCCTGTTCTGGAAGCATGGGATGCCAAAAGGACTTATATTATATTATGGGACAACAGGCAAGTGAGGGGCGCTGTTGCCATCTCAAACATGGCTGTTGCAATATGTGTTGAAACTGTAAACAGCTCAGGGCTCACACATCTCCCCTCTCTGCTCTCCTGCCCCATTCCCAACCTATGTCTTTCACACTCAACCCTGACCTGTTGGGGCACAATGAGATTTGCCTTGCTATCTCATTCTTTATCTTCATGTCCAGGAAAACTTGCAATGTGACTTGGCAGGAAAGTCAGTTGCCATATAAGAGGACCCTAAAAAATGCCCGTGATGGGCTTGCAGGTGCTGGAGGTCCAGGTGTCTCAGCCCTGCCTTTCTCTTTTCCTTATCAGAGCACACACTGCCTTTGGCACTGAAATAGCTATTACCTGGAACCAATTTGAATGTCCAACAGAATGCAAAAAGTTAAATGGCCCATGGTTTATTTGCAAGTGTAAAGTGATGTTTCCTCATAAGTGAAAAAGTAGGACATAATACTGTATTTGCAGTACAGTTTTAGCTATGTAAAATAAGCATAAAAATACTAAAAGAAATAACTAGAATTCCTTCTGGAAGATACCGGTGTTTGCTGGACAGTCTGACTTCACTTTGAGTCAGTCTGATGGGCTCACACCCACTCACAGATCCTGAGAAATCTGATTTCCATTCTGAGAAGACTTTTCTATAAGTCTTTAAACCTTCACCCCTTCAATCCCAGCTGGCAACATTAGTCTTCCTTGAGAAAACAGAAGCCATCATCAACAGAAGCCATCATCGGCCTTCCCTCCCTTTCCCTGCAGACCCTCTTAGCCTCACCTACCTCTTCTGCCTTCCCTCCAGGGCCATGGTGGAAGGGTCCCTATTCCTTTTGGAAGCCAGGGCCCCATTCGAGGTCTGTTTGTCTAGCTTCTATTTTTCTGTCCTTTGTCTCACATCTTTTGCTGACTGCTCCCTGCTAAAATAACAGTCCCCTTCTTGGCTCCTCCATTCTGTCCTCCCAACACTGTCTCTACCTCCTGTCCACTCTCTGCCTTCCTTCAGCTTCTGTCCCCATCACCTGCTCCTGTCAAGGTTCCCAGCAGCCTCTGCGGTACCCTGAGAAGGGCACTTTCTGCTCCCACCTGCCTCTAGCTTCTCCACTGCTGGTCAGTGAGATGGCTCTGTCCTCCTTTACTTACTCTGTTGCTCTGCCTTGACTCCCACAACACATTGCCCATTGTCTGGGCTCCTTCCTACCTCCCTGACTGTGCCTTCTATGATGTTGTGGTTTTTTTTTTTTTCATTGTTGTTTGTTCGTGGGTTTTTGTTTGTTTGTATTTGGGTTGGTTTCTCTTCTACTCAGTTTTTAGAACCAGAATTTCTTAACTTCCTAGCTCTAGGTCAGATTTTTTTCTCTCTAGAGGCCCTCTCCCTGTGGGACCTCACCTGCATCCATGGATTCAAGTATTGTCTAAATGCTAATGACTCTCATGGCTGCAGACCAGCGGTTGTTTCCGGCTTCCAAGCACCTGCCAGTTCCTTAGATGGGTTTTTCACTTGGATGCTCCATAATCATCTCAAACCCAGAAAGAAGTCTTCATTTCCCCTTCAAATCTGGTCTCTCTATTCTTTGACCACCTCCTCATTTGTCTTTCCTGTCTGCTTAAATGGCATTCTCATTCACTCTGCATCTAAAGCTAGAAACCTGAAAGTTGAACTCCTTAATTTCTCAGAATGCTTACTTCCGGCCAAGGGTAACTTACTCTTCAAAGCTCCAGAACAGATCTCAAGACTACTCTCCCTTTCCTCCACTGCCTCCACCCTTACCCACTGTTCAATAGTCCCTTAGTCGACCTACTAACATCCCTTCTTGCCAGGAGCTGGAGCGACCTATTTAAATCATAAATTAGAGTGTTTCATGGATCTGCTGACATTCTCCAATCACTGGGTCAAAAATAAAGACCTTGCCCTGGATAGGCCTTGGCTCCTGCTGTCTACTCCCTCTTTATCTTACCCTGTTTCATCCAAGTTCCAATCACATTGAGCTCACTTTTTTGAGACTATCAGGCCTTTGCTTTTTCTGTTCTGCTCTGCTTGGAGTTCTCTTACTCTGTTCTTGATAACTTAGTTTGTCACGTCTTTGGAGAAGCCTCCCTAAATAAAGCAGGTACCCTAGCGATTCCTCTAATTCTCTCTCAACCAGTAGCTTTGTTTCTTTCATGATTTGTATAATGAAAAAAAAATCATGAAAAAAATTACCTCTTATTGAAGCTTTCTAGTATTTTATTATCTCCATCATGTTGGTGACTTTAGCACCTAGAACAGAAGAAAGCAAACTCTTTCCACTGGGAAATCAGCATCTTCATTGCTTATACTCCATTATATAATTCTTACAATCATCAAATGCTTCATTGATTTTGAGTGGAGCTTTATACAGCACATGCTGTGTCCCTGGGCTGGCCACAGTCCAATCAAGTGGCACAACAGGTTCTGGAGTGGGGTGGCCCTGGGTTCAAATCAGTCCCAGTCCTGCCACAGCTGTATGACCTTGGACTTGCATTCCTGGTATTCATCGCTGTGTAACAAACTGCTCCCAAACGTAGTGGCTTAAAACAACAATATTTATTTTGTAGTCAGGCAGGATCAGTGGGACAACTAATTTCTGCTCCACTTGGCATCATCTGGGGTGGTTCCAAGGCTGGGGGCTGAACCACCTGAAATCTCATTCTCTCACATATCTAGTGGTTTAATGGGGACCAGGTCTGGAGTTGTTGGCCAGATCACTTCACATGGCCTGTCCATAAGACCTGGACTTCCTCCCTGTGGGGTGGCTGGGTTCCAAAGGCTAGAAGAGAGGGAGAGGGAGGGAGAGAGAGAGAGGGAGAGCTCGAGCTCTCACTGGGCAGCCATATTGCATTTCATGACCCAGCCTTGGAAGTGACAGTGTCACCTCCCCCATACTCCTTGGTTGAGACAGTCACAAAGATCTGTTCAGGTTCAAGGGAAGGACTCATAGACCCTGTAACTCAATTGGAAAAGTGTCAGTGCCACATTGTAAAAAGAGGAGTTGGGATGACATAGACATTGCTGTGCCCACCTTTGGGGAAAAAAGTCATAAGAAGTTCCTTACCTTTCTGAGATTGGCCGCTGCATTTTAGCACAGAGCCTTGCGTATGTGAAGATCCACAGGTCAAGAAGAGCTCAGCTTGCTTTACTGGCTGCCAACAACGGGCTCCTGCAAGCAGCCAATTGTGAACTCTCAGCAAGCCTCACTACTTTTGTGGTTTGCCTGGTCTGAACTGAGTCCAGAGCACTTATCTCAGTCCTTTCCACCCCTAAGTTCCTCCCCCATGAGGGCCTTCCTTTCTCTGGGACTCTCCAGGGGCTGCAATGTAGAAGAGGGCTCCCCCAGTACAAACACCCTCAGAATAGGAAGGACCCTCAGCCCTTTGCTCAGCCATGACTGTTGAGGCCCATTGAGGATATGTGGTTGAGCTGGAACTTGGGCCCGTTTCAGATGGGGAGATACAGGCCACTCCAATCTCAGGACCCCTGGTGTGGCTATGGGTATGTGAGGCGTGGCTGAGCCAGCCTGGCCTGGGCATGCCTCCTGCAGGGATACACACCATCTAATTTCTCTAAAGCCATATTCTGCATAGGAGAAGAACTGAAGCACAGAGAGGATAAACAGTGTCTAAGAGCTATCCAGTATCTCTCTGTGCCAGACCAGAATCAGCCTACAGGAAACAGGGATCTCAGGCGGCAGTCCCTCATCTGTTCCATCAGACCAGACCAGGTGGGGCATCTGAGGCCCAGGAGGTGGGAAGCTCTTTCCTGGGTCACTGTTCAGCACCCCTGCCCCTGAGTCATGCCTTGCCACACTGCTTATGATGAATCTTTTGTGGCCCGTCTCCCCTCTTTGCTGTGTGCTCCATGAACAGGAATCCACCCCTGACAGGTCAACCACTGTGCTCCTCAGTGTCCTAACCATGTACTGGGTGAATAGACAGTCTCTGGGGACATGAGAGCTGATGTATTCCAGAAAGGTTTGGGAATACTCCTGAAGCTGTTGAGCGGCCCTGCTCTTATCTCACTGGGGGGGGGGGCTGTGGGGGGACAAAGAAGGAGGGGGGGAAGCCAGAGGAAGCATCTGAGGGTGGAGGGGCAGGGCGGTCACACACCTAGATACATCTAGATGGGGATGAAAGTGTAAAGTGTATACCCCAGGAGTGCACCCACACCTGTGGGGGAAGGTGAAACAGAAAGAAAGAAGTGGACCTGGTACCAACTGCATAGTAAGGGCAGGAGGAAGTGAAAGAACAGGGCTGGGGGAGGAGGAGGAAGGAGAAGGAAAGGGAGAAAACGGGAAAAGGCAGGAAAAGAGGAGTGGAAGCGAAGGAAAGGAGGAGGAAATGAAAGAAGGAGGAAGAGGCCATGGGTGGGTGGGGTGGTAAATACAGCCCTGTCCACCCCCAAGGGGCTAGGGGTGCTACCTTGAGGGTGAATGTGTGCCAGCTAGGGTCAGGAACAACTTGATCTGACCCTGCCCTGCGAAGGTTTAGTTAGATAGAGGAGTGGGAACATGTAGGGGACCGAGAAGGGGGAGGGGAAGGTGTGATTGCATGTGCAAACCAATAACACCTCCGCCCGGCCGGCCAGCATCCCGGCAGGGATCCCGACCCGCCGGCAGGCTGGGAGTTAGCTCTGGAAGTAAAGAAACTTCCTCTACCAGAGCTGGGGCTCTAGAGAGAGAACGTGTGGGGATCAGGGTAACAATCTCCAGCCTGCGCCAGTCTCCACTGGTGCCAGAACCTACCCGAAAGCACCTCAAAATGGGCCAAATCCATTTTACTGTGCAGAGTCTGAAAACTGGGGCTCGAGTGGAAGAGGGAGTATGCCTGGGATCAAGGTGTGCAGAACCGGGTATGCACCCGGGACTCCGCGGTTCGTAATCAGTGAGAGGGAAGCTGAGACAGAAGAGCCGGAGCACACCCTGGAGTCCATCCAGGCCCTGCGGTCGACCTTGGCTGAATCGTCTTCCCCACGCCACAGTTTACACTTCTGTACAATGGGATAGTTGCTTTGGCTTTGTAAGGTAGAGGGGGGCGGAGTTCGCGCAGGCTCATCACAGCCGCGAAGAGCGTGGTGGTACCCGGTGTGTATATGGATGCAGACTCTTGCGATCTGAGGTCCGCCGGGCCTCCGCCTGGAAGTCCCACGTCGCGCCGCTCACGGGACCCCTGCCTGGATGCTGGAAGAAGGGGTGCCACCGCCGGGTGCATTTTCCAGGCCGGCAGGGAAGGGGGCGGCGGCGGGGCCGAAGAGGAGGGAGCCCAGGCCGCGGCAGCCCGGGCCCGCCTGACCCTCGAGGGGGTCGCTGTTGCCTCGCAGATCCCTCCCTCGTTCGCTGCCTGTGTCCCTCCCTGCCGCTCCCGCCGCGTCCGCCTTTTGTTCGCCGAGCCGCGCGCCCCCGAGCCGAGGCGGCGGGGCGGGGAGCTGGCGGGGC
>NW_004567123.1:17224739-17317170 GCF_000260355.1 Condylura cristata
CAGCCGCCCCAGCCGGCGCAGCCAGCACAGCACCCTCCGCGGCCTCCAGCCTCCCCCGATGAGCCGTCGGGAGCCGCGTCGTCGGTGGGCAGCAGCCGCCTGCCACTGAGTGCCTCGCTCGCTTTCTCCGACCTCACCGAGGAGATGCTGGACTGCGGCCCTGGTGGCTTCGTGCGAGAGCTGGAGGAGCTGCGCTCTGAAAACGACTATCTCAAGGTGGGGGTACTGGTGGAGAAGCGGGAGGCTGGGGAACGTGCCGGTTGTCAGAACTCCAAGGGTCTGAGCCACCAGCCAGCCCACTGTACCACCGAAGAGGCAGGAAAAGGGGTCTTGGGGACCACTCGGAGATTATTCTAGGGCTTTAGATGCCCCCCGCCCCATTTTATTTAGGAAGCCTTCTCCTGAGGAGGAAACTGGTCAAAGGACCCTGATTTGGGAAGGAGGGCTTGAGAAAACTGCTTTGGAGGATGCCTGCAGTCATAACTTGGCATGGAGGAGTGTGTGTGTGTGTGGGGGGGGGTGGGAGGGGGTGGGGGAGGGGTAACGGGGGTGTTGGGTAGTCAGTGAGGGCCTAGACCTGTACTTTCACTTGCTCAGAGCCCCCCTCCCCGCCCCCCCCATCACCAGGCCAGCCAGAGGCCAGGCCTTTGCTGACTGGCCTGTCTGGTGTGCCTGCCTGCCAGGGATCATTGTGGCCAACCCCTGCCAAGGAGAGGCCAGAACACCATTCTGAGTCTTTCCCCAGGGCTTTCCCCAGTGCAGGCCTATCCCTGCTCGCCATTCAGGGTGGGTCCTGTTTGAAAGCATGACATCTGGGAACATCCCCTTGGCTGCAGTCCGACTTCCGCTCAGTTTAACGGTCCCACAGCCTGGGAGGATGATGTTGTGGGAGAACTGGTTCAGAGTCAGCTTCCTCAGTCTCCGGATATTGTCTTCAGGCCTCCCTGGGACGGCCCCCAAACATTTAGTTGTCCGGTTGACCCCTCGTCGTCAGGGCCCATATTTTTCCATGTTTCCAATGAGAGATAGGGCATTCCTTTGGATATGTGGGGAACACTCCCCAGAGAACAGCCTTTGCCTTTACCCTTCCAGTGGACATGGACACCTACTAGGTGCAGGCCAGTCTCCATTTATCCACTCCCTGGGCCGTGGCAACTTTAGGGATAGACGAGCTCTCGTGTGCAGACATTGGCCTGAGAGACTGGAAGCTTTGTGGGCTCTTCCACCAAGACTGGGCATGGTGTTGGAGGAAGCTGAAAGGTTAGCTGCTCTTGTGAGCTGATGGTCTGGCACTACAGCAGACCCTGGGCTCAGACCCCAGGCGGAGGGCCGAAGTATTAACCGTGCTCTGATTTATATCTGCTGGCAACATCTGGCTTTGCGGGATGATTCTTCTCGTCAAGCGGGTTTCCCTCTTGTAGAATTTTTGGGTCTTGCTGGACTCTGTCTCCCTCTCCACATTTACCCCCAGGCTCTGCTATCCAGCATGTGTTCAATAGTAGTCTACCCCTTCAGCCTGTAATCTTCGTCAGGCCAGGCAATTTCTTCCAACTATTAAATGTGAGGCCTAGTCTCCCCAAATGCCCTGTTCAGTGTTGGCAGTTGGGGGTTCAGTCAGCTCCTAAAGTCTTCAGAAGGCTGTGGTGAGTAGACGGTGGGCAGAAGGAGAGAGACAAGCCAGAAAGCGACCAGCCCTGTCCTCTTGGTGCTTTGAGCTTGTGCTCCTTGCCTGAATTGCACTAAACTCAGACCCTGAGCTCCTCACTTCTGCTTCCTGGCCCCCACTGCCCATCCTGGCAAGGGAAGGCGAGCCACAGCTTTGCTTCAGAGTCTTCTCATTCTTCTACCCTAAGGGCTCCTGTCATCCTAGGAAGTCAGTGGCAGGGCCCAGGAGTCCATCTGAGTCACCATGACTGTTAAGATGGAAAACAGTTCCAGGGTCTTGCTGGGGACTTCCCACTGCCTGGGCCAGAGCTGAGCCTCATTTTCTGTCATTCATTCAGTATTTCAGGCTCCATGCTCAGGCTTCTCAGAGCTCTCCTGGATCTGGGATCTCTAGCTTCCTGGCTGTGTGATCTTGGGCAAGTTACTCGATGTCTCTGGAATTCAGTTTCCTCGTTAAAAGAGATATCACACATCTCCCAGCCTTACAGGGTAAATAAGATAGCACCCGGCTTGTTGTTAGCTCAGACGAGAGCAGCTGTGATCGCTGCTATTCTCAAGTGGTATGTGTCATATTTCCATAGGTGCCTGTCAGGTTCTCTATGGATCCTGTGTGGGTAGAATTGTTCCTCCTTCCCACCTGAAAGAGGCCCAGCTCTCTCCTGACCCCTCACTCATTCATTCACAACTATTTAGCCCCTACAGTGTGCCAGGCACTAGCACAAATAGGGATACTGCTGTGTACAAGGATGAAGTGTCTGATTTCATTGGCCTTGGGTCTAGTGGAAGAGAGGGATTAAGCAGTAGTTGGACAATAAATGACAATATAGCTCATGATGAAGATGGAGAAAGACGAGCACCTGGAGGTGCGACTGGGGGGCTCAGGGAGGCCAAAGGCTGACAGAGGAGCTGGAAGCAGCTGAATAAGGAGCCGGAGTAACAGCATCCTCAATAGGGAAGCAGGGGAAAAAAAGCTTATGATTTTGAGGACCCGCACAGAGGCTAGAGAGGGAAAGGAGATTGCATAGGAAAGCGAGTAGGGCAAGATTGTGCATTTCTCACTGTGTTACCTTGGGTCTGTCCCTGAACCTCTCTGGAGCTTTGTTGAACCTGGGTGGCTATGAACGTGGACCACAGATGTAGGGACTACTCCAGGAGGTGTTAGTTTACTTATCCTACAGATGCATAGACTGTGGCCTGTGCAGGGAAGGGACTCACTCCAGGTCCCAGAGCCATTTCTCCTAGGCAGCCAGGGCTTGCAGTGAGAGTGATTATACTCTTGACGTGTTTCCTGCCCCAGGGGCCACGTTGCTTCTCAGGTGCAGAACCTGAGTTACCTGGAGAAGAACTGCAGATCCCCAGTGTCTCCCACCTCCTACTGCCTAGGTGGAGGGGAGTCCACTGAGTGGGAGGGAGCGTTGTGGGGGCTCCCCTCCCAACTGGCGGGAAGTGCTGGGAGCTGTTAGCTGCAGAAGGCCTGGTGGGGGTGGCAGGTCTCCTGTTGCCTGAGGCATGGTCTGGGCCCCTCTTAGAGAAAGTGTAAACAGGGCAACTCTCCTAGTGAGAAGACAGAAGGGAATGAGCTCCCTGTAGTTTGAGTTATTCAGTGAAGCTGGATGACCTGGCATGTTTGGCATGTTTCCACATAGGGTTTGTGGAAAGTAGTTTGCAAGCTGTTGGAAACAACAGTGATTGTGATTACTCAAGAAGACTTCAGAAGGGAGACTTATGTGATGGCTACAGTTGAACATCTTGACCTCGGGGTCCCTCCCAGTGAGGGTTAACTTTCAGGGTTCTGAGATGCAGAACAGAACTGAGACCTTCAAAGTCCTGGTGGCCTGACAGCTTCCAGCTCCCACTCATTCCTGTTGCTCACTTACTGTGTGTTGGCTCAGGACATTGTGTGACCCTGTTAGGTATGGATGGAAGAAGCCGAGAGTTGGAATCCAATTCTTTGAGAACTGACTCCACCATTTGCTGTGTGGCATGGGCAAGACACTTGATTTCTCTGAGCTGCTTTCCCCACCTCTGAATAATGAAATAATGTTTCCCATTCTGTATGATGAAGAGGATGGGCCTGTCTGGGCAACATCATAGGATTGTTTCCAGGGACCAGGGAGATATGAACAGACAAGAAAATACTGCAAGCAGTGAAGCCCCACATCTCTGGGGGAATTGTTATCATTGCTATCCAGTGAGTCGACAGGATGTCTGTGTCTTCACTCTTGGGGGAACTGGGAGCAGCCAGGAGGGTGGATACCCTTAGATTTCGAATGTTAATAAATCAGGAGCTGCTCCTCAGAGGACAAGATAGAGTGATCTGGCTCTGTGAAGCAAGGTGCCTACAGCTTCTGGGAGGTTCTAGATATAAGTATTTGAAGTACAGTCAATCCTGATGTCAGTGCATAAGAGCCCCAGGAGAAGGATCTAATCCACCCCTTCCTCCTATCCCATTATGCATTTGAGTAAATGGAGGGTACTGGTCACATAGCCAGTACCCCAAACTCAGTTGGTCCAACTCTGGGTTCCATTCTTTTTTTTTTTTTTTTTAAAGATTTATTTACTTATGCATATAAGAACAGGGGTACAGGCCAGAGATTGGGGGTGGGGGGAAGAGTGAGAGGATTCACCAGAGTGGGGAACAGAAAAGGCAGATTGACTGAACTACACTGCAGAGGGACCTCTCTGGTGATACAACAGGTTAAAGCATCGCACTATGAAGCCACTGCAGCTACTGCAGCACGAGTTTGATCTTGGGCCGGGGAGCTGACCCACATGGCGCAGCAGACCTCCTGACCCGCCCACTGCTCCCCTCAGCGTATTTCAGTACATCTGCCTGTTGTGCTCCCTGCTCTATCTCTGGTGAATCCTTTCACCCGCCACCCCCCCCACCTCTGTCCTGTATTCCAATTCTGTATGCATAAATAAACAAATATTTTAAAAAAAGATTTATTTATTTATGCATATAGAATTGGGGTACAGGCCAGAGGTGCAGGGGCAGTGAGAGGATTCACTAGAGTCACAGTGGGAAGCAGCACAGGCAGACTGATGATGTACACCACTGAAGGGAGCAGTGGGTCAGACAGGAGAGGTCTGCTGCACCATGTGGGTCAACTCTGGGGCTGGGATCGAACTTGCACTGAAGTGGCAGCAGCTAGCTTGCAGTGCTGCATCCTAACCTGCTGACCTGCTGTGCCACCAGGGAGGGCCTTTTTTTTTTTTTTTTTTTTTTTATTTAAAAAAATACACTGTTAAGGGGAGCAGTGGGCAAGACAGGAGAGGTCTGCTGTGCCATGTGGTCAGCTCCCTGGCTGGTTGGGGATCAAACTTGTGCTGCAGTCGCTGTGGAGAGCGTCCTATTGCTGTGCATTAACCTGTTGCGCCACCATTGCTATGATTGGAGCAATGAGCTTTTGGTTGCTCACAGTATGTCTAGTAAGGGACACAGATCAGTGAGAAGAGTCTTGTGCACCAGGCTCTAGACAAAGAGTTGTTGGGAACAAGTATAGAATAATTTATGTCACAGCCTGAGCCTGCAGGCAGAGCCGGGGTGTAGCGTGTGCGCGCATGTATGGGAGCACAGGTACTTGCACCAGTGCAGAGTGTGATTGGTATCAGTGGTCTGAGATCCTGGAGGAAGCGATGGGGGTCTGGATCCAGCCTGAGGGTTAGATAATGATATGATAGAAACCTGGGTGTGCAAATGTTGGAACCCACCAAGAGACTGCCAAACCATTGATTCCTGGGCTGCCATGGCTCTTGACTCATGAAAGCTATTTGGTCACTTCCAGTGTGCCAGGCTGTGGGTTAAGTAAGCGCTCTACCCTTCGCAGAATCTTGTATGTAGAGTTGTGCTATCAGACCCAACTGACGGATGAGCAAATAAAGAGACTGCACAATGTGCCCAGGTTGCACAGCTGACAGAGTGGGAACTCACTAGTCTACACTAAGGAGCCCCCTTCTCTGGCCCTTCTTCAAGCTTCCCCATGCAGGAGGCAGCTTGTTCCTTGGAGTATCACAGAGTAGGCATCATTGCCAGTACAAGCTGTGGAATGCTGGGTGAGGTTCTCAACCTTTCTGAGCCTCTATTTCTTCCATAAAACTGGGGAGAAGCATGCCTGCCTCAAGGCAGTGGGGACTCTTTGGTGTGGTAATACAAATCTACACAGAAATGCTGTACCTGTCCTAGTTGTTCCTTCCCTGCTCCTCCAGGCATCCATCCGTCCGTCTGTCCATCTGTCCACTCATCCATCCAATCACCTACCCACCCACCCATCCATCCATCCACCTACCTATTCATTCATTCATCCACGTTTCCCAAGTGCCTCCTGGGTACCAGTCCCTTTAGTAGATGTCTGGATGCAGTAGCCAATTATGGAGCATCTCCTGGCTTCCAGGGGCTCCAGTCTATCTGGCTGTGTGGGGGGAGTTGGAGGTGGGAGTTACCATGGCCAGCAGAGCTGCCGGCTGGTCCCTGAATCCAGCCTCCCTTAGGGTTGCTGAGAGGTGACCTCGAAAAAACTTCTCAGAGACCTGGATCTTTAAAACCCTCAGTAATTTGCCTGTCATGGGGGGATGGGGCAGCTCCAGTGAGATGGAAAATGAGATGGAAAATGTGAGGCGGCTGCTGCTGAGGCCTGGGGGGACCATGAAGCTGCCAGGGCTCCCAGCATTCCTCGCAGAGGGGCTGGGCCTGTGTCCCTGAGTTCACTCTGGTGCGCGCGCACACACACACGTTCATAGCTGGTGTTCAGAGACCCACACCATTCACACACATCTCACATCCACATCCAGTAACAGGCTTACGCTGTCTGCTTCCAGACACAGGATGCACACTCAGAGAGGCACACATCTCTCTGTCTCATCTGATTCACCCACATGTCACTAGACAGACGCAACAGAGGCTTACACCATTTAGGAGACCCCTGGCTGAGAAAGCACCCTCACACACATTTATACCCCAGACACATCTGGGTGGATCCCAGAGACGGACACCCAGCCTGGATACACTAGCAGTTGTTTAGGAAGTACGCAGAGGTAGGCAGGAGCACGCAAGGCTTACACACAGGCGCTGGTCCCTGGGGAACCTACAGAGCCACCCCTGCCAGGCAGGTACAGACACATACCGCCCGCCCAGATCCCCAACACTGCCTCTTCCGCAGAGCACACAGAAGCCCTTGCACGCCCACTCAGCGCTCACAGACACACACCCACGATATCGCTCACACACAGACACACACAGGCAGCCATGTCCACATAACAGCAGGGACATGAGCACAGAGCACGCAGATGTCAAGCTAGAGGTCCACAGAGCAGGGGATCCACATACACATTGGCTCTGACATTTCACCCATACAGAAACAGGAAATCCCGGCCCATGTCTCCGTGGAGCTAATGTGTACAGACTACTGTTTCAGCAACTCTGCAAGGCTGCAGGGAGCAGTGAGGAGCTCAGCATGGCAGGAGCTTCATCTTGTAACCTCCTGGTGCTCTGTGTCCTAGGATCCTGGCTGGGGCTGGGTGGTGAGTGGCTGGGGGCTTGGCAGGTCACCGAGTGAGGAGCAACTGAACTGAAGACCCACAGGCCCTGATGCCCTGCCCTTGGCCTGGGCCCAGTGTGCTGAGGGCAATAGAGCAATTGTCAGGCCTGCCCACTGCAGAAACACTGGCCAGGAGGAACTCCTTTCTGATCTCTTCGGAATTTCCTGCAGGCCCTCATCTTCCTACACCTCCCCTTTTCGCCTCTTTGCATGGGCCTGTGGAGGGCCCTCCCACTCTCATCTCTAAAGGGTGTGAAGGATGCCTGAGAAGACGAGGCTGGCGGAGATGTGGCGTTCAGAGAAGGGGCCTGGAAGGCTTCTTGGAGGAGGAGGAGGAGGAGGAGGAGGAGGCATCAGTGCAGAGGAGTTAGCCTTGAGTTTCCAACTGCTGAAACAGTTCTTAGTACATTCTAGGGACTCAGTAAACATTTGTTGCGTGTTTGAATGAAAGGCAGTGATCTGCAGAAACACAAGTGCGGGAAGGAATGGTGGGTGAGAGCAGTGGAAAGGGAGAGGTTGGGGAGGGTTGTTGGCTCTGCTTGGGAAGGGTATTGAATGCCAAGCTGAGCTGAGGCACGGGAATACCCTGTTGGGAAGGGGCTACAAATCGCCCCCTTTCTATGTAGCTGTGGCACCAGGCACGAAGTCCTGCCTGCCAGGGTCCCAGTGTGGGAGAGAAGGAATACTGTGTGGGCTCATGGACAAATCCCACCTTGGTGCGTCCTCCCACTGTGCTTAATCTCCACTTGCAAATGCCTTGGAAAACCTGGTTTCTTGGTGGTAAAATGGAAATTTAACCCCATTTTTGTAGGGCACTTTCAAGGACTAGTGTTCAGGCACACCCAGCACCGTCCTGTAACCTCCATGACAGAGGGAATTCCCCATGGCAGGGTCTCCACCAGCTTCTAAGCTGAGCCTGGTCAGCAGCCAAGGTTATTACGAAGGTCGTTCCCGTGCCCTGCACTCATGACCTCATCTGCGGTTACATTCTCTGCCTTGCGGTGCCAAAAAGAATTTGGAACTGAGTAGGAAAGAACCTCTTGGGTGTTCTGGGCTGGGCTGACCCTGGCATTCACTGGTGGGCCACAGGTCAGCGCTGGGTCTGCATCTTAGCAAATATGCTGAGCTTCTTGAGGTTGGCAGCAGGCGCGTTACAGGGGCCAACGTGGCCAAGAGCATTGTGTCTGAAGGCGAGTTGACCTGGACTTGCATCCCAGACCTTGCCTTTTCCTCTATACCTTCCTCTTTGTGAGCCTCAGTCTTTTTGCCTGTAAAATGGGGGAGCTAATAGTGCTCACCCATAGGGTTGCTGTGAGGATTGATTAAAAGAGAGCATGTATGTAAGGATTAGACGGGACCCGGTTTTTAATGAGGACTGAACAGTTGCCCTATGGGGAGCCCTCATCACTCACTGTCAGCAGGCTCGGGACCCCTGTAGGGGTGGTGCTTGGCTCTGGGTATGGGGCTTGGCGTGGAGCTTGGCTTGGGGCAGGGACTTGGGCAGTGTGTATGGAGCTGACTTGCATTGTGGCATGTCCCACATCTTTCCCTGAAACATCCCCCTTTCCTCACCTGTCCTGTGTCAGTCTTTCCTGAATATGGAGGGAGGCCAGTCCCATGGGCTCTGTCACCTGGGGATACCTCTGTTGATGGAGGGTGCCTTTGGGTTCTAATACCCAAGTGAGTCATCTCCCATTGCCTGGCTCACAAAGAGAAGCTTTGGCTCCAGTGAAAAAGCAGTGTGGTGTCCTTCAGCGAGATGGAGCCAGCTGAATGTCTTACTCTGGTTGCCTCTCCTGCAGCTTGGGAATCTTGGGGCAATCACATCAGCCCCTGCCCTCCTCGACTCGACTCTCCTCAGCCCTGCCCACGTGTCTGCGTGGCCTGTGTGGTCATGTTTCCCTCAGCCTCCACTTGCCCATGGTCCATTCTCATTCCCAGCTGCGGCAGCTGCTGCATACCTCTGGCCTCCCGGCTGGGGCTGTGACCCAGGGCTCTGTGCTTGCTTTCCCTCTCCTCCACTTGGTTTCCGTCTCCACCTTCCTGCTTCCAGCTCCAGCACCTTTTCCTCGGGCTGCTCCAGACTGGACTCCTGCATTAGACCCCCAGGAGCTTCTTCAGGCTCTTTGGGACATTTATCTTCATGGTAATGAATTTATTAAGTTTCACCTTAGCCCTGCCCCCTGCTGTGTTCTGCTGGAGGGCAGTGACCTTACCTGGGCTGGGCTTAGTCCCTTCCTGTTACACAAGTGTCTACTGAAGCTCAGGGAGGTTAAGGGGTTGCCAAATGTTACACAGCAGAAATGGCAAGAGGCAGAAGGACTGGAGTCTCGTGGTACTGATTCCTTGATGCCAGGCAGGGGAAGTGGCATGAGTGAAGGCCCTGTGGTGTGAAGCGCCAGGGTGTGCAATGCCAGGGTGGCAGGATCCTCAGGTTGCAGCCAGGACCACACCCTTGACACTCCAGCCTCATTTTCCTCCCTCAGGGCTGCAGCCCTTTTTTTTCCTGGCTCAGAGTTTTGGCTGTGACCCAGAGGCCATTTGAGGGATGTTTAAAACATATCCAGATCTAAACGCTGCCTTCCTTCCTGTCCACACTGAAAAGATAGGAGGGACACTGAGCTGTCTGCTGTGATGTCCCCTCCCTCTGCCCCCACTCTCTCTTCCAGATCTCTTCCCCTCTTCCTTGCTGCAGGGACTTCTGTGGGTGAGGCTTGGAATGGGGCAGAGACAAGCTAGGCCTAACCTTGGTGGGGAGCAGTTTGCAGGCATTTCCTTAGCCCCCCCTCCCTCCCTCCCCTGCAGAGGGAGTCTCTGGCCTCTGTATAGAGCTATGCCAGATCTACTTTAAAGAATTCAAATGGGACTCAACTCTTGGTTGTGTCACTTAGTGTGGGATCTTGGACAACATACTTGATCTTTCTGACCTGGGTTCCTGGCAGTTGGGGTTGTTCAGGACAGTGAGACAATAATGTCCCCCCTTGCCATGTGCAGACACAAGGGGATCTCTGGAGAGCAGCCTGCCATTGTCATTTATTGGTGTTAGAACAGCCAAACTTTTGACACCGAGGGTCACTGGGACCAGGCAGCCCCCGTGCCAGCTTGCTCTGTGGTACAGTGATGGCATCATGGCCTGCTTCCCTGACTCCCCCACAACTAAAGCCCGGCTTCCACCCAAGGAGGCCAAGGTCTGGATTGGAGGTAGGAACCCAGGATCCCTCTGTGATCAACTCTGGACCCTCTGGGTGACTATGAGGTGCTCCCAGGCCCTCTCTAGGCTTCAGTATCCCTCGGAATGTGGGTTTCCTTCTCCCTACTGCTCTGCTCAGAAGCTCTGTTGGTGAACTAGAGGGAAAGTGGAGCTTTGCAGAGCCTTCTGCTCTCCTTGGGGTCCAAGTGCAGTGATCTCATCTGGAGCCTTGACAGATCCCTGGGGGATGGGCAGAAGGGACAGCAGATGGCTGCCCTGGTCTCTCAGGGGGGGAGGGGGTTGGCACACCGCCTCTGTGGCCACTGCTGGCCCACCCTGCAGGCCAGAGCCAGGGTGGCAGATGGGGAGGCAGCCTGGGCTTTGGCCCAAGGGAGGGACCTCAGTAGGAGAAGGCGGGCCAGCAAAGGCTCCTGTTTCTCTGCAAGTGGTTGCTGTCTTGGGGAGAGAAAAGTCTGGGCTCTTCAGCACAGATCTGACAATCTTCCTGGATCTATTACCCATTAACCCACGGGGTCTCTGAACTTGGGGAGAAGGTGATGTAAGTGGATAAGATTTGGAATGTGGCAGGGATGCAGACCAGAAGTTAGACTGGCTCTCAAGCCTCCATGGAGGCTTACCAGAACTGGAGTATTAGATTTAGACACAGCAGTACTGACTGGAAGTGATTTTCTGCAGGGCAGTTAATCTTAGGTCCATTTCTTCATCAGACAGCTTTCTAGTGAGCTATTTTTTTGTTTTGTTTTGTTTTCCAGTTATTGTTCTGTGCTCTGCCCTCCCTCCTGATAGTCACATTCTAGTGGAAGAGAACAACATTCACAAGTAAATAGACCATAAGTAAAATAATTGGCATCCCAGATAAGCCTGCAATTATGTTCCATGAAAGAAACACAGATTTGAGATGGATATCTGGAAGACATCTCAGAGGAGGTGGCATTTAAGTGGAGGCCTCAAGCAGAAGGAGGAACCAAGATATGTGCAGAGAATTGCAGAGGGAAAGGCAGGTGCAGAGGCTGGGAGGTAGGATATGGAAGATGTCTTTTGAAGTGGATGCCTGGATTAAAACGATGTGGTACATACACACAATGGAATATTACTCAGCAACCAAAAAAAATAAACACATGCCTTTTGCAGCAACATGGATGGGGCTGGAAAAGATCATGCTTAGTGAAATAAGCCAGAAAGAAAAGGAAAAATACCAGATGGTTTCACTCATAGCAGGAGTATAATGGACCAGGTGAGAAAATAATAATAATTATAATGAGCAGGTATATACAGAGACATTTGTGGGGGTGGAGTGGAGAATGGGGTCAAAAACAGTGGGGGGAGGGAAATCCACTGGACTATGATCATGGCACACGGGTTATTTGGTGATGGGAAGCCCACGGGGATTACAACTGAGATGGAAAAATGAACAAAATGATGTAAAAGTAAACTATTATATATATATTTAAAAAAAAATGTCTTTTGACTGCTAGAAGACCCAAGCAGCTGAAGTATAACCAAGGAGAAGAGTGGGAGGTGATGAAGATGGAGAAGTAGACAGTGGTCAGCATTAAAAAAAATTTCATTTATTTGTACATACAACAGCAGGGGTATAGCCCAGAGGTGTGGGGTTGTGAGAGGATTCACTATAGGGAAAAGGGAGCAGAACAGGCAGATCCATTAAAATATACTGCTTGAGCAGAGGGCAAGACAGGAGAGGTTTGCTGTGCCATGTGGGTCAGCTGCCTGGGAGGGATCTAACTCATGCAGCTGGTGATAGCTTGATAGCCCTGAGACTTTAACCCGTGAGTCACCAACGAGGCCCCAGTGGTCAGGGTTTTGTTCTGCTTTTAGGGCAAATAATTTTCATAAATATACAGTTCCACTACTGGCTTTCCCCAGTTTTCCCTTTGTAGTCAGTTCCTCCCTCTTTCCCAGTCCCTGATAAACCCTGATCTGTTCCATCCCTACATCCCTGCCTTTCCCAGATGTCATATAAATGGAATCAAATACTTTGTAGTCTGGCTTCCTTTACTGAGCTTAATGCATGTTGGCTCCTCCCCATTTTGTTGCTGGTAGTAACAGTTCCTTTTTTATTGCTAAGTAGTAGTCCATAAGACCGAGGTTTATCCATTAATAGTGGAAGGGCATTTGGATTCCACGTTTTGGTGATCATTTGAGGATTTTAAACAGGGGGGAAATGCAGCTTTTTCACTTGTACTAAGTGGAAAAAACATTAGTGGGCAGCAACTGTCTGCCATGAAGATTAAATCCAATAATTTGGTGATGAATCTACGTAAGTTACTCACTAATTGTTCAAACAAAAGATCAGTGCCCTTGGGCAGCCAGGGAGACTTCTTGATGGAGGTGGCATTTGAGGTAGAGAGGTGAGGTGGTAGGAGACAGTTACCTAGTGGAAGGAGGCCCAGGCGGTTCAGAGTCTTGGGGGCTGGATGGGCTAAGGAGCCATCTCCCTGCTCCTGACCAGGATTTCTAGACTGGTTTGTGAAGCCCATAGTAGAGTTCCCCAGGAATGCTGGGGAACTCCTAGCCTGTTGGAGGCTGACTCTTGGATTGGAGGCCGTCAGAGACCTCTACTCTGGAACAGTATTTCTGGGTGGCTGGTATGAGGTGACTTCCTTCTACCTTCAGGAACCTCCTATCCCTCTGGTTCCCTTCCTGTCCCCTGAGGGTCAGCTGGGAGCTGGTGCTGGGTTCAGACAGCCCGTTAACAATTGCTATGTCTGCATCAGGCCTCTTGTTTGGTCAGTTACATCTGCAGCCCCACAGGGAGTCACTGCCACCAATCCCATCAGACCCAGGCTTGGGGGGATCCTGTGCTCTCGTGTTCCACCGGGCCCTGATCTAAACTTCCTCCTTCTGTCCTCTTTGTACAGAGATGCATCATCTTATGTTTGTGTAAATTTTCTGCAGAAAGCATTCTTTCTTGGAACAGTTAAAAGCCCTTCTCTTCCTGCCTTACGCCTCGATGATGGAGGGCAAGGGTCTCGGGTAACTCTGAAGGGAACAGAGGTATTACCCTGTTTTGTGCCAGGGACCCCTTTAGATTTCCCCTTTAACTTTCAGAGTAATGTTTTTAAAAGTTTAAAATAAAAATGCAAAGGAAACCAATTGTATTGAAATACAAATATATTGAAAAGTCAAGATTTATTTTGAAATTATCCTGTGGTACTATGTACATTTGTCAACTCACAGGAGCTTGTGGCAGGTCTATTAACTATTGTAATTTCACAGTCCTGATGAGTGTGAACATTATTTTGACGTTTCTACAACTGCTACATGATATGAAAATTCCTGGGGTTTCTTTTGGTGGCAGAGACACAGGGCCTGCTAATGCAGCTGTGGCTTGTCCAGAAGAGAGGCTAGTAAAAAGAAAGGCGTGATGCTTCTTCCCACCCAAGTTCACTTCCTGAATTCTGGTGTGGACCAAATAACCTGAAGTCCCAAATCTGGGTCCGCGTGGAGGTCTTGCTGTGTTCTTAGGGGCACAGCCCACACAGTCTTCCTGTGTTTCCCTGTGATTCTAGAATGGGGACGGTGACTTCTGTCCTGCCTGCCTTCTCTGAGGACCCATGAGACGATTCAGATGGAATGTCATTGTAAGCTGTGAAGCCCTCGTTGCTGTGCAAGGTTTTGCTATAATTAGCAGTAGTGTGAGCTCATGTTTGGCTCTCTGACCCAACACGGACCAAGAGACTCTTCCTGAACAATTCCCCCAGGGCTCCTGGGAACCAATCCATTGCAGGGAGCAGGTCTGTCTCTGAGAGGCTGCTTCCTGCAACCTCATGGGTCATCGGGGTGGCAGTGGACTGAGGTGCACTTTGTGTGCAGGGATGGGTAGATGAGCAGGAGCTTTCTTGGGTAGACATCCTGTGCCTGTCCTCATGGGGGTCTGACACAGCTTTGGAGATGCCAAGTTTCCCTCTAACTGCAGCTGGTGTGAGGCTGGAATCAGGAAAGCCTGCCAGCCACGGGCTGTGGAGAAAGACCAGGTAGGCAGAAGCCATACTTAACCCTTTCAGTAGTCATCCTCATAGACAGGCTGGATGCCTGCTCCATCCCGTGTCCCGTTCTGGGCAATGCTGAGGACCAAACGGGTCAAGCCCAGCACCTGCCTCCCCTCAGCTCCTGGGGAAGACGGACTTGGAATAACCTTCAAGTGTTAGCACAGGAGATGAAAGGCGTTCAGAATGTGGGGTTTGGATCAGATTGGGGAATCTCCTAAGAGATAATTAGGAATCAGCCTGGCAAAGTCCATGATAGCAGAGGAGAGGCCTGTGCAAGCCTGGGAGAGGAATACAAAATTAAAATGCACTGGCAGGGCCTCCCTGGTGGTGCAAGGGGAGAAAGCACAGCGCTATGAAGATCGGTGCAGCCACTTCAGCACAAGTTCGATCCCCAGCCAGGGAGCTGACCCACATGGCGTAGCAGACCTCCTAACCCTGTCTCACCCACTACTCCCCTCAGCAGTGTACTTCATCAGTCTGCCCGGCCTGCACCTCGGGCCTGTACCCCAGTTCTGTATGCATAAATAAATAAGTTAAAAAAAAAAAAAAAGACTTCACTGGCTGAAGGTCACAGGGCCTGTTTGGATTCCAGCCCCAATGCTTCTTGCTTGAGCAACTCTGGGAGACTTCTGAGCTTCAGTTTTCTTATGTACAAATGGAAACGCGTGAGTGAGTCCTTACCTCCCATGATTGGTAATTATGAGGACCAAGCTATTAAAGGGTCAAGCACATACTGCGCCTAGGCTTGAGGTGCTCCCATGTAATTCATGGCTTGCCTGGGTGGGGGCAGAGGATGCAAGTGCAGGGGCCAGACAGGAGTGGGGAGACCGGGGGCAGCACTGGTATCAGGGTAGTGGTTTGTACCTAATCCAGTAGCCAGTGGGCACTAGTTATGGAGATTGCCATCTACTCCTCCCCCCAAATTTCTCCAGTAAATGGGTATTGCTTCTGAAATCAGAGCAAAACAAGTATTTTCTATAACAGAAGAGGCTGATTGCCCTGGCAGCCTGTGCTGCTACCCCCAATCCTTCCCCTTTCACTCCCCATTTTTTGTTTGGGTTAAACAACCAGGTTAGGCTTCAAGGGGAAGAGCTGTGAACTTGACAGAGTGGCCAGAGAATGGGTGTGGAGGGATGGGCAGGTCAAGCCTGGTCAGGCATCTTCAGCTTCTTTAGGATGGCCTTTCTCACTGGGGGGGTTGAAAGTTGGGGGCCCCTCCAACTCTGAGTTGGGCACTGCCGGGCAGTACGCATTTTTCCTGCCTGGAGTTTGGGGTTTCCCCAGTGATGTTGGAGTCACAGACCACATGCCAGGTAGCCGTAGGCCTGCTGGAGCCAGTGGACATTGGCGGCTCCTTCTTCACATCCAGCCTGGTGAGGGTCTGGCTGAGGGGAGAGGCTCAGCTAGGCTCTCTTTGAAGAAGGTGGGGAGTCTGAGCTCCCTACTTCAAACCCTCCCCTCCAACCCTCGCAAGTTCCCATCCCCCTACTAGTTCCCATCCCCCACCCCCAGCCAGTTCCCAGCCCTTGAGCTGATTCTTGGCCATCTCTAGCCCCATTAATGGGGCCAATCACTGGAGACCTTTAGGGGCATGGGGGGGGTGTAAGACTGCAGGACTGAGACTCAGTAAAGTCTGAGAGCTTCCAGAGTAAAGCAGGGTCCCCTCCCATGTCCCATCAGCCCCTTTCGCTGCCCCCCATGAAGGGCAGCTCAGTGCCTGGCTAAGCCCTCCATTCAATAGCTGTTGCTGCACACATCCCAGTGGACTCGCCTGACCAGTGCAGGCCACAAGCTGGTCTTTGTGAGCTCGCCCTCTCACGTGGCCGTGCCAAGAGGGGCTGACCTGCATTCTGCGCAGCTGGAAATACCCCCCAGGGGCTTGGGCCCCCTTGGCCACCAAAGAGAGATGGAGCTGGCATGAATGCAACATCCTGATTGGGGAAGGGCAGGCCCTGGGGAGACAGCTGCGCATGTGAAAAAGTCAGTCATTCATGCGCTTACTCAATAGATGCTCAGTGAGCCCCTGCTCAGTGTTGGGCCCTGGGGTGAAGACTTGTACTGAGGCACATGACTCTTACCCTTTTCAGGGGGAAAAGACTGGCTGGAAATATTTTGTATTGGAGTCATTTGGGGAGCCTAGCCCCAGTTTCTGATTCAACAGGTCTCAGTTGGGGCAACGGAATTTCTAAGTTCCCTAGTGATACTGTTGATAGCCAGGGACCAGGCTTTGAGAGTCACTGTGATTTGGGACCAAAAGGAGGAGTTATGTGTGATTTATGTCTTCAAAACTTTTATGATTGCATTTACCTTTATATATATATATATATATATATGTATATTTAGGGGCCTCCCTGGTGGCGCAAGGGTTAAAGTATGAAGTTTTCCACAGCCACTGCAGCACAAGGTCAATCCCTGGTCAGGGAGGCTACTCACCCAGCCCCCCCATTCTTCTCCTGACCCGCCCACTGCTCCCTTCAACAGGGTGTTTCAGTAGATCTGCCTGTTCTGCTCCCCATTTTGTCTCTGGTGAATCCTCTCACCCCCACACCTCTGGCCTGTACCCCATTCTTGTATGCATAAATCTTTAAAAAAAAAACTTTAAAAAATTAAAAAAAAACTCTAGCATTCTGTAGTCAAGTTAAGAAATACCAACTCCCGGCCCTCCCTGGTGGTGCAGTGGATTAAAGCACAGCACTATGAGCTCTCCACAGCCACTGCAGCACGAGTCCGATCCCCAGCCAAGGAGCTGACCCACACAGCCCAGCAGACCTCTCCTGACTCGTCCGCTGCTCCCCTCAGCAGTGTATTAGTACATCTGCCTGTTCTGCTAGTGCCTCAGTGCCTGGCTCTGGTGAAAACCCTCACCCCCCTCACCTCTGGCCTGTACCCCACTTCTATATGCATAAAAATAAATCTTTAAAGGCCCTCCCTAATGGCGCAGCGGGTTAAAGCACAGCACTAAGAAGCTTAAGCCACTTCCGCATGCATGAGTGCATGAGATCGATGCATGAGTGCATGAGATCGATGCATGAGTTCGAGTTCAATCCCCACCTGCCCTGGAGGTGACCCCATGGCGCAGCAGGCCTCTCCTGGGCCGCTGCTCCCCTCAGCAGTATACTTCCTCGATCTGCCTGTTCTGCTCCCCGCTCTGTGCCTGGTGAATCCTCTCACCCTCCACATCTCTGGCCTGTACCCCAGTTCTATATGAATAAATAAATCTTAAAATAAATAAATCTTTAAAAGAAAGAAAGAAAGAAAGAAAGGTCAACTCCCAGGACCTAGCTGTCCTACACTGTCGCTGTAGCCCAGTGTTGGGAGTGTGTGTGTCCCCTGTTCTCTCCCCGTGGTGCATCCTGAGCTTGGGTCCACTGAGCCGCCACATCCTCAACCATCACAGCGTCTGCTTGGGTGGCTGAGGAGAGAGTAGGCGAGGCCCTAGTGTTGCATTGGAGCACAGGTCTGTCTAGGGACTGGCTGGCTTGGATTTAGCCTTCAGGCCTGTGCTTTCTGCGTGCTGTTTCCTTTCTGCTTCCTTAATCTGAAATGGCATGTGGACGCCCCACTTCCTCATTTCTTTAACTGGTGTGATCATTGACTGTCCCACTTCCTCCTCTTCTGCTTTTAATCCTGTCCACTCGGCATGGTGATGGGGTGGCAAGTCTGTGGGTATGTTGTGGGGGAGGGGGTCCTAGTGAGGTGACCATTCCTTGGCAGCTAGTGTAGGCAGAATCATCCAAGTTGGGGTGCCATTGAACAGTCCCCTATGAGAGAAGCTGTGGCAAGTGGGGATTAAAACCTTCAGTTCCCAGCAGAAAGGGGACAGTATCTGTTGGGTTGGGAGAAGCAGGTGTCTCTCTTTCATTCCTGACTTCAGAACCATTTGTGAAATAGTTTCAGGAGTCAGATAAGTGGGTGTAAAGAGGATTACACCCACTTATTAAGGGTGAGGATTATTATATTAAGGGCTGGCCTGGCAGGTACCCTGAATTAAACTTGCCTACTTGTTTTTTGGAGGAAGGGGAGCCCTGAGGGTTGGTGAACCCAGCTGTGACCCCTCACCAGGACGTGCAGAGGGCTTTTTGGCTCCTTGGATTCACCTAGCACCCATCACCCCAGGCTTTATGTGTTTCTCTGGCTCCTCAGGGATGTCTTTGGCATGTCATTCACCCCCTGTGACTCAGTTTCTCTTTTTAGTGCACAGTCTTATTTAATCTATTTAGTGACACTAAAAGCAATATTATTCCCATTTGTGACTCAGTTTTCACATTTGTTATCAGACACAATTACCCTTCTGCTGGGCTTCCCCACTCAGTCCCTTTCGCTCTGAGTCAGATGGTTATTTCGCATGGCTGCACTGTGGCTGTAAACCTATTAGACAGACATTCGTACTTTCAGTTAATATTCGTTGGGAGCCTTGGGATGCTAGGCCCTGTGCTGGGTGTTTTGGGGGATATAGCAAAGTAGATATATGGGTAACTCTGCAGGCACTCACGGTCTCTCTGGGAGACAAACTTAAATAAAGAATTGCAGATGTGCTGCAAAGGGGAAGTGAGGGATATTTGGAGCTAGTCACTGAGCTGGCAGGAGCTATTCTGAGGAAGTGAGGTCATGCTTGAACCCCATCTCAAACCCAGACTCTACTCAGTTCACCACACCCTGGGTGCCAGCTCCTATTTGTTTCAACTACCCCACAGCTGCCCTGGCAGTCTGCTGTGACTTAACTTGCCAAGCTCTTTCTTGCCTCTGTGCCTTTGCACACTCTGTTCCCTCTGCCTGGAATCCTCTCCGTGGCTCGCTCTCTGCATGGCTGTAACTTTTTGCCTCCGCTCAAATGTCCCTTCTTTAGAGATGGACTCCTTGATCGTGTCCTCTAACGTCTTCTTCCTCCATCTCTCTATCGTATGGCCAGGGTTTTTGTTGTTTGTCATCACAGCTCTTAATAGTAATGAAGCTGAAAAATGTGTGGGCTTGCTGCCTGTCTCCCCCCTGAGACGCGGGCTCCGTGCAGAAGCTACAGAAGGTGTCGCCAACACAAGCTCATCAATGCTTGTGGAAGCAGCCGCTCTTGCTTTCCCGGTGCATTAGCCTCCTGTTGCTGCAGTTACAAATGACCACAAGTTGAGTGATTTAAAAGAACTCCCAGATCACAGTCTAAAAGCTCCAGAGGTCAGAAATCTGAGAATGGGGTCCTCCCCAGTGGTGCATAGGGCTAAAGCACAGCTTTACCAAGGTAGCCGCAGCTGCTGCAGCTGGAGCTCGTTACCCAGCAAAGTGGGGGGCGTGGGGGGTGGTGACACATGGTGCAGCAGACCTCTCCTGACCGGCCTGCTGCTCCCCTCAGCAGGGCACTTTGTCAGTCTGCTTCCTGTCCTGCTCCCCACTCTGTCTCTGGTGAATCTTCTCACCGAGCCTGCACCTCTGGCCTGTATCTCAGTTCTATATGTATAAATAAATAATTTTTTTCCTTAAAGATTTATTTATTTATTATTTTTTAATTTTATAGTAGTTTATTTTTACATATTTCTGTGCATTTTTCCATCTTAGTTGCAATCCCCTTGGGCTTCCCACAACCAAATCACCCATGTGCCATCACCATAGTCCAGTGCGTCTCCCTCCCCTCCACTGTTTTTGATCCCATTCCCCACTCCACCCCCACAAAATGTCTCTGGTATATAGCTGTTCATCATTATCATTATTTTCTCGCCTGTTCCGTTATATTCCTGCTATGAGAGAAACCATCCGGTTAAATAAATAAATCTTAAAAAAAAAAAAAAGAAATCTGAAAATGAAATGTTGTCAGGCCTACATTCCTTGTGAAGGCTCTGGGGAGAATCCATTCACTTTTCCAGCTTCTAGAGGCCTCCTACGTTCCTCCGTGCTTGGCCCCTGCTTATCACTTCACTGTCTGCTTGGACCCGTTTTTCTTCCTCTTCTCAGCACCCTGGTGATGGCATCGGGCTCACCCAGCTAGTGCAAAATAATCTCCCATCCTCTACATCTTAAACTTAACCATATTTACAAAGTCCCTTTGCACCATAAGAAACTTACACGTTTAAAATTAGGATGGGTCATCCTTGGAGGGTCCATTATCCAGCCTCACCCAAGCCCCTGGGGTGCCTCAGACACTGTTGGGTGTGGCCTGCACTCGGGGACCCTGACCACCATCCAGAGCCCGATGACCTGACTGCCCCTTCCCTCTGCAGGATGAGATCGAGGAGCTGCGGGCAGAGATGCTGGAGATGCGGGACGTCTACATGGAGGAGGACGTGTATCAGCTGCAGGAGCTGCGGCAGCAGCTGGACCAGGCCAGCAAGACCTGTCGCATCCTGCAGTACCGGCTACGCAAGGCCGAGCGCCGCAGCCTCCGTGCCGCCCAGACCGGCCAGGTGGACGGCGAGCTGATCCGGGGCCTGGAGCAGGATGTCAAGGTGAGCCAGAGGTGTCCCTGTTGGGAGGTGCGGCCAGGCCAGCCCAGGGCCTCCTTTGTGTCCTGGGAGAAATGATGTCATTTTGTGCCACTCCGTCCTCATCTGTAAAGTGGGGGATCTCTGGTGAAGGGACAAGCCTGTACCAGGGGTGCCTTAAAGTGACAGCATACATGAATATTACTGATAGCAGCTACTGTTTGATATCAGTCACACACCTGGTGCTGGGTCCTGAGCTGCCCCTGTACAGTTCCATGGAGGTTTCTTTATTGTTAGAGAATAGGGGGAGCTAAGGCCTGGAGTTAGATCCTGGGCTCCAGGATGGCTGAATTTTATGATTTTGATCAAGTCACCTAAATTTCAGTTTCCTCGTCAGTAAAATGGTGTAACAGCAGCCAACCGCTGCTTCCCAGGGCTCTCTGAGGATAGAGGAAATGAAATCACATAGTAAAATGTCACGGTAAGCACTCAGCAGTGTTAGTTATTATTATCCCCTTTTTCCAGATGAGAAAAGTGAGGCTCAGAGAAAGGAAGTGCCCGCCAGAGTCGCGTGGCACTCAGCACACGGCTGGCAGAGCTCAGACTCATTAGCCCTCCTGTCTCACTGCCTGTCTCACTGCCCATCTCACTGCCTGCCTCCCGAGAGGGGTGGCTGGAGGCTGCAGGAGAGTGCCCCAATCTGTCTGTGTGAGCCCTGGTTGGGATCTGGTTGGGGGGTGGGTGTAGGAACTGGGGGTGGGGGCACAGGGCAGCCCTTTGGAGTCTTCCTTCTGGGGAGTGGTGCCCCTGAGACAGGAAGGGAAGGAGGAATGTTGAGAAAGAGGCCTGAATGTGCCTGGGGAGAACAGTGGGCACGGCCCCCGCGCAGATCCTGCACGCCTGTTGTCTTGAATGTGCACAGAGGGGTGGTGCGTCTGTGGTGCAGATGGGGACACCGAGCTTAGAAAGGCTGTTTCCAAGTCCACAGTGCACCTCTGCCTAAGAGGGCAGCTCCTGGGAGAAATGGTTACACAACTATTCAAATTCTAATCATTAGATGGGGGCAGAGGTTGCCGGGAGGGAGGGTCCTGGGCGCGCAGACTAATTGAGTGTGGGCTCAGGTAACTGGAGACTTGGGGCTGGGACTCCAAAGCCAGCCTAGAGCAGCCTGGCGGGCTGGATTGCTTGGGCCTCTGTGGGAGGAGCAGAGAGCAGCTGGAGGGGGGTGTGTGTGTGTGTTGGGGGAGGGGGACTCTCCACAGTCTGGAAGGAGGGGAGCAGCCCCTTCTGTTGGGATTTGAACTAGCCAATCAGCATCAACCTTGCCTGTTCCTTTCTCCTCTCCCTGGGCCTGCAAGCTGGAGTGCTGATCTCATCCAGACATGCCTGGCCTGGCCACCACGCTCTGCACCTTGTGCTGGAGATGTTCTGGGCCGTTGTCTGAGGTCTTAGAATTCTGACCCAGTGGGGTGCTGCCTGGGAAGGTGGCCCTGAGAACCTTCACTTGCTCTGCCAGCTATCTCTTGGGACCTCAGTTTTGCCTTCTGTTAAAAGTGTGGCTTAGACCAGCCAAATAATCTTTAGGACTTTGTAGAACCAAGGGTTTTATCCAGCGGATAGGCTATTGGTCAGGGTACCATGAATGAAATCTAAGGTGTTGCCCTGTCCCCTCCCCTCCCCCCCTCCTCTCTCCCAGACCTTCAGCAGGAACCTTGTCCCCTGTAGCAAGAGCAGGAGCACAGGGGTCAGAGACCTGCTTTGCCACTGTGTGGCCTTGGGTAAGCACCTTCACAGCCTTTTGTGGAAAACAGAGGTGAAACTAGTCCCCACCTGCAGAGATTTTTGTGAGGATATAATGAGATAATTCAACTAAAGAGCACTGAGCACAAAGGCTGCCATGGGGAGCACCCAGCACACAAGATATTGGTCATGGTATTATTGTTGCTCAAGAGAACCCCCAGGTGGGTTAGGGAAGGCTGGAGCCTCAGCCTACTGTGTGTATAAGTCAGCTGGAGGGCTTGTTCACGATGCAAATTCCCAGTTTCACCATAGGGCCGCCTGTGGGTGCCAAAGCATGGACACACCAATAAAATATTTCTTTTTTTCCTATCTCCAATGTTGCTGAAGAAGAAGTTCTCACTTTGGGTTCAATTCCTGGGTGACCTGGGTGGGCAGCCCCCCATTTGTGACCCAATTGTGTTCTCTTTGAGCATCACTTTGCTCAAATGTAAAATGGTGATGACATTCTCAAAATGGTGATGACGTTCCCACCCTTGGAGGCTCCGAGGATCTGGACACAGAGCCCAGAGGCTGCCTTGGGAGGCTGCGCCTCAGTGAGAGCGCCCATCCCCCCCCTAAGGATTCAGAGTGACAGGGACACCCTGAGACCCACGACTGAGGGGCCCTTTGAGCAGAGTTGCTGAGGCCTGGAGGCTGCTCGTTGCATTTGGCAGAAGCCGTGCTCCAGCGCTGTAAACAGTGACCTCATGGCTGAGTACATTTGTTTGTGCTTTGGGGATTTGCCCTGGTTTCCGGAAGCTGCAGCTGCTTGACCATCTCTAGTATCTGGTTCCCCCTACCTTGGGGGCAGTAGGGAGGATTGCAAGAGGACCAGGCGAGGCAGGCAGGTGGAGCCCGATGCACCTACGACTACATCTCTAGATATTAATACAGTGTGTCTCCAAGCTTCAGGCCACAGCCGGTCAGGTTGACAGCAAGACTCTAGAGTTGACCCACCAGATTTTAAATCTTGCTCCTGTAGCTTCCTGGCTGTGTGACCTTGGACAAGTGACCTCGCTTTGTGAGCCTCAGAATGGGGATAAATAATCAAAGTGCTTCCTGGGGGGATGAAAGGCATGTAGTGAGTGCTGGGGATGTGACTGGGGTCTATAAATCAACTGTGATGGCCCAGGGGGCCCAGCAAAAGAGAAGGGACAGGCCCAAGTGCCAAGGCTTCTGCCCTGCAGGCCAGCATGCTCCTTGCTCCCCCCAGGCCTCCTCAGATGACAGAGGACCCTTGAGGATCTGAGATTAGGGTTTTCTTGTGCACACTGGAATTCTGTGAACTGCCTGAAGTTGGACTTTGTTTTCTGTAAGATTTATTTATGCATACAAGACTTGGGGTGTAGGGTAGAGGTACAGGGGGAAGAGAGGATTTGCCAGAGACAGAGTGGGGAGCACAACAAGCATCTGGACTGAAATATGCTGCTGAGGGGAGCAGTGGGCACGACAGGAGAGGTCTGCTGCACCGTGTGGGTCACCTCCCTAGCCAGGGATCCAAGTGATGCTGAAGGGGCAGTGGAGAGCTTCATAGTGCTGAGACTTAACCCTTTGCGCCGCCAGGGAGCCCTTGACTTCTGTGACCTGGGCAAGAAAGAAAGCCGGAGGCAGAAAGGCTGAGCAAGCAGAGTTTATTGCTCCGGGGCAGCAGCTGAGACAGAGCCCTTAGGGTGGGGTCCACAGCTACTGCCAGTGCTACAGGGGAAAAGGGTCTCTTATATAGATTCTAGGTTCAGATTCCAACGGGGTGACTCATCGCTGTGTCCCCTGATGTAAGGCCCAGTTCATTATCACCCTCATCTGGTCCCATCCCGGATGCAAGGCCCAGTTAATTTATCACCCTTGGATGGGAGGCTCAGTTTATTACCGCCCTTATCCAGTGCCCTTATCTAGTCCTGTGTCAGTAAATGTGTTATCTCCGCACTTGGTCACTCCCAATAGCCCTAAAGTTGGTCTTTCTTGACAAGGCAGCCCTCTGGGGTGGAGACTAATGGGGAAGGAGATCCCATGGAGAATGAGGCCGAAGGGGGTTGGGGGCTCATGAAAGGGATGGAACCCCAGGAGTCACTCATGAACCCAGGAAGATCCAGGAATCCACACGACTTCTTGGAGTGCATCACTTTCCCAGGTCGAGGCCATGGTGGAGAGGAGCTGACCCATGACAGTATAGTCAGGAGAGGTGTCCTGTGTCCCAGCAGTGACCTGTTCCCTCACCTAATCAGACACCCAGCACTGCCCGAACAGCCGTGTGGTGGGCGACGTGTGCCTAATCAAGTTAGAGCAGGTGCAGCTCCTCATGTTTTAGTCATTTCCTTCCCTTTTCACTTGTTGGAGTGTTTGTTCATGCATTTATTAGGCACTTAGTGTATGCTGGGCCCTACACTGCTCCTGTAATAGAGAGTTAGGGAGCCCAGGAGCGTAGCCTGAGTTCCGCTTGCTCTGCCCGAGTCCTACCCACTGGGATGTGCACAGTCATTTATTCCTCCCATCAGCCCCGGGAGCTGCTCCATGAATTCCCTTTGCTGATGACCAAACCAAGATGTGGGGTGGTTAGATAACTTCATCCTGGGTCACCCAGCCAGTGAGTGTTGGATTCAGGCTCCCATCTCACGTTCCTCCTTGAATAGACCTTGTTCTGCTAAGGAGGGACTGTGCACTCCATTGTATGGGTGAGGAAGGTTTAGTGGCCCTGGGGCTGTGGAGGGGACCCTGGGCCCGCTCCTGGCTGTCCTTGGAGATCTTGGGGCAGAGAGACACAGTGGACAGCAGAGGCCGAGGGGCAGGGCTGAATTTCCTTTTGGTTGTTGTTTTTCCTGGCCTGCCTCACGATCTGCCAAGGGGTCTGTGCCGAGCTGGGCCCGGGCCCAGGCAGAGGGCAGAGCCAGGGAGGGCCCTCTTCCCTTCCGGCAGGGAGTGGGTACTGTGGCCATTTCCGAGACTGGCAGCCATGGGCTGCTGGGCTCTCTGCCCCACATACACTTCTTGCTGGTCAAGCCCTTGTGCCCCTATGGAGACTGGGTCAAGCTCAGCCCATCCCTGGGACTTCCCCCAACTTGGTCCTCACGTGCACTGTGCAACCCTAAGCAAGTCGCTTATGCTCTAAACCTCAGTTTCCTTGCCAGTAAAATGGGAGGCAGAATTGGGGTGAAGATGGATGAATCTGGTACATAGTAAGTATGCAAAAATGGTAGTGCCCAACTCACCTAGGGGCGGGGTCTCTGTGACTTACCAGCTTAGCTCTTTCCCCAAGGCCCCCTTTCCTAGCCTAGGAGACAGACCAGGTAGAGGGTTTCCTTGAGGAAGTGGGGTGTTGTTGGTGCAGTCTTGGAGCCAGGATTGCGTTCTCAGCTCTTCTGGCTTTCTTTCTGGCTTGGAGACCTGCCCAGTCTTTGTCATCGGGGGGCATGTTTTATATCCTTGATGATTAGAAACAGGCCTTGGGGTCACACTATACCCTCCAGCCAGTCATGCTCCTCTCTGGGTTGCAGTGCCTCGCAGCAGCAGCCACCACTCACCCACACTCACTGTGCAGGCCTCGGGCCAAGTCCCTCTTACAATAACCGATTCAGTTCTCCAGCTGGGGTGTAAGGTGGGTGGTATTGGGGGGGGCACGTGGGGGCACTGAAGCACAGTGGGGAAATGATTTACCCAGGATCATGCTGGTTACCAGCAAAGATGGGATTCATGTAGACCTGGGGCCACCCATTTCATTCTGGATTTGCACTGCAGTTCAAAGTAAAATGAGCCACTGTCCCTGCCACGGGACTGGACAAGAAAGTGGCTGGGAGAGACCATTAGAAGCATTAAAATCCCCAGGTAAGTAAAAAGAAGTATGGGGCTGCTTTGTGATGTTGACATTTGGAAGTGCTGATTTAGTTTGTTTCTATTACTTCCTGGCTGTGTGACTCTCGGTGAGTTACTTGAACTCTCCGTGTCTTGGGTTTCTCATCTGCTGAGCGGGAGTGATGAGAGCCCTGCTGGCTCTGGGGTTGTGTGGCAGGCCGTTCACCCCCAGCTCACCCCCTGCTTTTGCTCAGGTCTCTAAGGACATCTCTGTGCGGCTGCATAAGGAGCTTGAGGCGGTGGAGAAGAAGCGGGCACGGCTGGAAGAAGAGAACGAGGAACTTCGGCAGCGCCTCATTGAGACCGAGCTGGCCAAGCAGGTGCTGCAGACAGAGCTGGAGCGGCCAAGAGAGGTGAGAACTGCCCATACCGGGCGGGGTCACGTGCCAGCCCACGCAGCTGGTGTCTCTCAACCTCTGTCTCTGTGGCACGGTTTTGCTCCCTGGCAGAGCTCATGCCTCTGCTTCCTTTTTATTCTTGCTCAGCACACATTTCCCGAACACTTTCTGTATAGACTGTGTGCTGGACATGAAGGACGTGGTGGTGAATGGAAGACACCTGGTTCCTGTCCCCAAGGAGTCCAGGCCACGGACTGGTGAAGGAGACAGGCACCCATCAGAGAACCACAGCTGTGGGAGAACTAATTGAGAAAAATGCAGCAGTGCCTAGCCTGGCCCTCTGTGCCTCAGTTTCCTCATCTATACAATGGGACCATATGTCTTGAGTCACATGAGATTAGCTGGGATAATGTGTGGGCATGCTTTAGGGACTGCCAGACACTGCCCTTTTCTGTAGTCAGTGCTGGAGCTGGGCCTCTGGGCAGTGACTTGACACAGCTTTTGGGCCTCTATGCCCTCCCAAATGTGGCCTGAGCACCAGCTTAACTGTCCTTGCTCCTGCTATTCCTCCGCCTCTCATTCCCTCTCTTCCTTCTGCTGAGCAGGTTAGGCACTGTGCTCACCACTATCTCAAAACAGTTTTCATAAAGGCTTAAAGAAGTTGTGATCATAGCCATCCGTTTTATGGATGAGAAAACAGCCTTTGAGAGGGGGAGAAAAGTCTCAAGGTCATAGAGGGGCCAGTGGTTCTGTAGGCCAGTTGGAAACCATCAGCCCTCTGAGGGCTGGAATTCTCCAGACTCCAGCATTCTGTTTGCCAGACACATTGAGGTGGCTTCTGACCCAGAGGCCTCTCTGGGCATCTTAAGATCATACAGTCCTCACTTTCCCCAAGGTCAGGCACACCAGCCTCCAGGACTGAGACATCGCTGCCTTGAGGCCAGAACAGCCAGTCCTTCAGTTGCCCTTCCCACTGGCATGCTAGTGTGATGTGCCAGCAGCTTCTCAGTGTGGAGACAGCTGGCATTTGCTACTAAGGGCTGCTACGGTGCCCTGCTCTGCTCCAGGGTGAGAGGGCCTCCCTCCCTCACATAGCCTCCAGCTCCCCAGTGCCTGCCCATAACACAAACAGTATCTTCACATACCTCATTGCTGCTGCCTGTGCTAGTGTAAAGGGAAGACAATTTCAGAAAGTGCCTTGGAGAACAATCTTTTTTTTTTTTTTTTTAAGATTTGTTTATTTATGCATACAGAACCGGGGTATAGGCCAGAGGTTCAGGGGTGGTGAGAGGATTCACCAGAGACAGAGTGGGGAGCAGAATAGACATAGTGACGAAGTAGCAGCGGGAGGGTCAGGAGAAGTCTGCTGCGCCATGTGGGTCAGCTCCCTGGCAGGGGATCGAACTCGTGCTGCAGTGGCTGCAGATAGCTTCATAGTGCTGCGCTTTAATCCCTTGCGCCACCAGGGAGGCCCGTGGGTTTATTTTTTTTTTTTTAACAATAAGAACATAGTTGGGTATTATTTGTGGATTTCAAAAATGAAGTCAAGCATGTAAAGGGTCCTTTGTAGTACCTTGCACACAGCAGGTGCCCAAGGATCCCTGGTTCACTTGCCCCTGGAAGGCGCATCAGTGAGGCTGATCTCGATCTCCTTGACATGCCCTTGGTGTCTCAGGAACTGGGCAAGGAGACGTGGCCCTGTGTTTATGCTGATCCCCTGTTCCCCTTCCTCCGTCCCCCCCTCCATGGTTTCTATGGAGACGAGGGTCCCTTAGCAATTCTGCCAGAGCTGCTTCAGGCCCATCATCCAGATCTGCTTTGCCATCCTGACAGGTTGCTGTGGCGATGCTGTCACCCGACTGGGAACAGGAGCCCCTGGACTGAGCTGATGTGGTTGCTATGGCGATAGTTCTTCGCTAGAGAGAAGGGAGGGTGCGAGCCCAGCCCAGCTCTGTGGTCCCACTGTTGCCCAGCTGGAGCTCAAGAATCCTAACACCATCCTCCCCTTCATCCAGTATCTCCCTTCTTGTATATTAGGCAGAAAGCCAATGTCGGGGTTGACGTGATTTACTCAGCAGAGCGGCTGTGTCTGGGTGCTTGCTCTGTACCAGGCACCACGCCACACATCTCCCATGTGTCCTTGTGGGCCATGTGTCCTTGTGGGCCGTGTGACCCTCCCCACGCCTCTCAGCATGCACAGTGTCCCCATTTTATAGGTGGTACTCTTTTCTTGACCACTTTTAAGTTGTGATATAATCCACCATGTTAAAGTTTACAATTCAGTGTTTTGAGTGCAACCATTAGTGTAGCATTCAGTGATTGTTGTGCAGCCATCACCATGTTCTAATTCTAGAACATTTTCATTATCCCCAGAAGAAACCTGTTAGCAATCCCTTCCCAGTCTCCTTTCTCTCCAACCTCTGCAACCACTGATCTACTTTCTGTCTCTGCCTTTGTGGACATTCTGGACAAATGAAATTGTGCACCATGTGGTCTCTGATGAATTTTTTTTTAAAGATTTATTTACTTATTCATACAGAATTGGGCTACAGGCCAGAGATGCGGAGGGTGAGAGGATTCACCAGAGAGAGTGGGGAGCAGAACAGGCAGATGGACAAAGTACACTGCTGAGGGGAGCAGCGGGCGGGTGAGGAGAGGTCTGCCGCGCCATGTGGTCATCTCTGGGGCAGGCGGGGATCGAACTCATGCGGAAGCGACTTTAGATTCTCAGTGCAGTGCTTTAAACTGCTGCGCCGCCAGGGAGGACCCTCTGATGAATTTTTAATTTTTATGTCTTTTTTTCCCACACTGTCCCTTACATTCCTGGGACCCATTCTCCCACTTCCTTTCTCTTAACCTCAATAGCCTCACTTTGTTTATATCCACTGGATAAATACCCAATATTTGTATTCTGACTTGCTTTACTATATCTGGACTTCTTCCATTGTGCTATAAATAGTAATACTTTATCTCTCCTTATTTGCTGACTAGTATCCATGGTGTTGATAGATCTCATCTTTTTTTTTTTTTTTTTTACGCATACAGAACCGGGGTACAGGCCAGAGGTGTAGGGGCAGTGACAGGATTCACCAGAGACAAAGTGGGGAACAGAACAGCCAGATTGATGAAGTACACTGCTGAGGGGAGCAGCAGGTGAGACAGGAGAGGTCTGCTGCGCCATCTGGTTCACCCCCATGGGCCAGGGTTTGAACTTGTGCTGAAGTGACTGCGGCTCACTTCTAGTGCTGCATTTCAACCCCTTGCGCCAACAGGGAAGGCCCTCGATCTCCTCTTGAGCCGGTCCCATGCCCGAGCTATTGTCTTGTACAGAGTGTGCTTTATGCGAGCACATGTTTTCATTTTCTCCTAGACCTAGACTTAGAGGAGTGGAATTGCAGTGTACACATGGTGCTGGGGAAAAACAAAGATGGGGTTTTAACCCAGGACTATCTCCTGAAGCCACACTGACTCTTAGCCTGCTTTGCCCCATCCAGCCGCCTTCCTGGGACCTGGTGTGTTTTCAGAACTTCCAAAGGGGCCACTCATTTCAATGGGTACCTCATCCTGATCCCTCTGTGCTGAGAAAAGAAGGGCGTTGACCATGGTGTCAATCTTGCTTCTGCCATTGTGGTTCTCTGACAAAATCTAGCTGTGGCCTGTATGGGTCAGGAACTCAAACTTGGAGTCACGTGGGCCTGAGTTTGAATTTCTGGCTTTGCCATTCTTTTTGGCAAATAACTGTATCCTTGGGCAAACTGTGTGGCTGCTCCAGTGTTCAGTTTGTTCATTTACAAAATGGGAAGATTAAGCCCTGATTCTCAGAGGTGTTTGTGAGAGTTATTTGAGACAAGCAGCTAAAGTGCTTGGCATGGAATCAAGGGGTGGTAGGTAAATACTGATTGTCATGGTCTTAACCATTCACAACCATGGCTATAGCTGTGGCTCTACAGAAACAAGTACTGGAGCCTAATAACTGCCCTTTTGCATACAGCAGGGAGAGCTGCCAGTTGCCCATGGAAGGAGCAAATCGGCACTTGTAGCAGGCAGCATCTGTTCCAGTAACTTGATTTGGGGTGCATGGTTAAACCACCCTTTGTTCCCTCCCTCCACCACACGGCCTTCTGTCAGGCTGTTTCAGCTGCTCCAGAGGAAGAAAGTCTCAGTCTCTAAATGCTTCCCCAGCCCAGATTTTGCACACACACAGCGCTGTCTGTGTTTTCAGTGAGATCTTTCCAAAACATCCCCTCCAAATTTGGTGAAATCTGTGCAGCTGTTTTGACAGAAGGTTCATTTTATTCCTTGAAGGTTCATTTATTTCCTGGCAGCATGGACGCATAGAAGGTGCTGGAGGGCAGGGAGGTCTGCAGAGGTGTGCACAGGCAGTCCCTGTCTGGGCTGGCAGGGCCTGGAAAAGGACAGGAAAGCAACTTCCCCAGGTGCTCAGAGGCAGACTCAGGAATTGCTGGTGGGTAGGGAAGCCCCCATTGTGTACCTGGTCCTGAGGGCCTTCTTGTTGGTGCGCTGGTGCTGTGCTGCCCTCCAAAGGTCCAGGACTGGAATGTCTGCCCTGGGGCCTCCACAAAAAGGCTCTGACAAGCCTTGGCTCCCATGAGGGGTGCTGCACATCCCTAAGTTTCCTTAATTTCCCTCCCAGAGCCAAAGAACCATTAGATGGCTTAGAAGGGATCAAGGAGGGACCCCTTCTGATCCTGAAAATATTTAGTTTTGCCCCTTTTTTCTACCCACTGATGATGGTCATTCCACTCCAAGTTCACTTTCTGCCTGTTGGAAAGGTGTTCCATCACTTTTCCTGCAGAAAGCATTTTCTTAAAACACACTTTGACTTCCCCCTTGACTCAACAGGTACTATATGCTTCACAGAGACTGCAAAATATAAGTAAGACATAAGGAGAAAACATTCATCTGTAATCCAGGATGCAGAGTTACTACTTGTGGGATGTACAAACACTTCACTGTTTTCCTATTTATATGCACATATATATGTATGTGTATATACATACATCTATATATACATATACATCTATCTATCTCTATATATATATAAATGTACAAGTTTGTATACATTTTGGTTATTACTGAAAAGGTGATAGAAGCTCAGTGAATCACCAGCATTCTGAAGCTGCATAGATGCATGCCAGGCATACCTCTAAGGACGTGACACCAGACTCTGGTACACTGGTTGCTGGGGCAGGAGAACCACACAGGAAAGAACACTTCCCTAACTGCCTCCTTCAGTTCTACTCCCGACCAGCCAACCCTTAACAGTTGGCACAACAGTTGGGCTGTGTTTCCAGGCCTTCTGGATGCTCGTACAAGGTATATTTCTCTCTATGTGATATTTAAATGACTATATTGTATAAACTGTTTCAGTAACACAGAATGATATAGCATGAACATAGTGTTTTTTTGTTTTTTTAAGATTTATTTATGTATACATACAGAACTGGGGTATAGGCCAGAGAGGTGCACGGGTGGTGAGAGGCTTCACCAGAGACAGAGTGGGGAGCAGATCAGGTAGATTGACAAAGTACCCGACTGAGGGGAGCAGTGGGCCAGTGAGGAGAGGTCTGCCGCACCATGTGGGTCACCTCCGGGGCTGGGAATCGAACTAGCACCTAGGTGGCTGTGGCTCACTTGCAATGCTGCGTCCTAACCCACTGCGCCACCAGGGAGGGCCCCTATTTTTTATATTTTAAAGAAAATAATCTGGACGGCTGTGCCTGCCTGCCCTTCAAAAAAAAAAAAAATGGGGGGACAAAAGTGAGAGGCTAAGCATTCTGAATTTTCATTCTTAACAGCCTGGTGTATATTCTTCAGCTCTTCCCCTTCCCCGTTTCTGTGTTTTCTATTTATAGAAATGGTAATACGCTCCAAGTTTTCTTTAATAGGAAGTTTATTGAGCTGTAATCCACAAATCATAAAGTTTGCCTTTTTAAAGCATATAATTCCACTACTCTCTAATTCCAGAGCATTTTCACCCCGCCACTCTACCCCAAAGGAACCCGGAGCCCAAGATAGCCACACCCAGTGCCTCCTTTTCTCTGACAACCACTAATCTATTCTCTGTTTTTGTGTGTTTGCTTATATTGGGTATTTTATGTAAAAGGAATTATACACTAGGCGGCATTTTGTGACTGACTTTCACTTAGCAAAATCTTCACAGTGTTGTGGCTTATGTCAAACTTAGTTCCTTCCTAAGGCTAAATAAAACAAATTCCCTGGTGTGGATGTGTGGATATGCCACATTTTGGCTATCTGCTCATCAGCTGGCCACTTGGGTTTCAAGTATCCGCCCCCCACAACATCTACCAATCTCCGTGATTTTACCATGACAGCAAATTTCATGCTCCTCTTGGTCCTTTCTATTATCCCACTCCTTTATATGGGATCACAGTGGCTTCTCAGTGCCTTTGGAGACCCCGCCCCATCCTGTCATCCCATACTCTTTCTCCAGGGAGCCTGAGAGAGGCTCTGATCACCTTATCCAAGGCACCCTTTTATAGATGATAAAACAGAGTTTCAGGGAAAGGGAGGATTTTGCGGAGGATCATCAACTTGGTGTTGTAGGATTCACAGAGTTCAGCTCCTGGCTGGGGTCGCAGCCCCTCCCACCATGTGTGATAGGAAGTCCCAGAACTGCAAGCTTGACTATGTGACCCAGAACCTCTGGCTTACCATTCCGCTTGGGGTTTCTCTCTGAATACCCACTTCCTGTTACCTGTTTATGGGAGGGCTCTTTCTAGGAGGGTTTGTTTTGTAGCCCTCACCCCTATTCTCTGCTATTCTCACTTTTGAAAAATCCCAGGTCAGCCCTTCTCAAATACTTGGCTCCCTGCTCAAATACTGGCTTCCTGCTCAGAAGCACCCAGAGTCTGAAATATCAGCCTCTGCCTTCCTGTCTCATTTGCATTTCAACAGGTCCTTTAGGGTTTGATTGGCTTTAAGATATTCTTAAGAGCCCCTCTGGAGTTCTTTTGCAGATTCTGTGGCTCCAATCTGGGCTGTACAATAAGTCATCTGTATAAAAATAGTGATGGTTGGGATCTACCCTGGGCTGATTAACTGGGGTCAGAACCATCAAGTTTTTTGTTTTTTTTTTTCCTCTTAACGTTTCCCTAGATAATTCTGATGAGTACCCAGGTTGAGAACCACAATGCTAGGTCTACCCTGGCCCTCATCAAAGAAGGCACATTTCCTTTCATGTCTTTGGAACTAGGTTAAGAGTTTTGTCAAAACTGGTTTCAGGTCAACTGTAGGTTTGCTGTGGGGACCTCTCTTTCCCCTGCTGGATTGGATTAGGTCGGTGGTTCCTACTATCAGGGATGTGATGTTAAGTGAGAGGGGTGGTAGGAAAAGGCATGTGTTCAAAACACTAGAGAACATTCTTTAAAAGTACCTGCTCAGGGCCCTCCCTAGTGGCATAGCAGGTTAGGATGCTGCACTGCAAAGTTAGGCACAGCCGCTTCAGTGCAAGTTCAATCCCCAGCCCCAGAGGTGACCCACATGGCGTGGCAGACCTCTCCTGTCTTGCCTACTGCTACCTTCAGCAGTGTACTTCGTCAGTCTGCCTGTTCTGCTCCCTACTCTGTCTCTGGTGAAGCCTCTCACTGTCCCAGCGCCTCTGGCCTGTACCCCAGTTCTGTACACATGAATAAATAAATCTTGAGAAAAAAAAGAAAAACTTATTAAAAAGAAAATACCTGCTCAACTTGAAAAGTCAAAAGCAGCCTAAGTGTATACCATGAATATAAATGCCCCCTCTGGGGGAGGAAGTGTTGAATGGAATAATGCTGAGTTACATTTTAAAGCATCAGTAATAATTATGGTGTCATCTCCTTGGATTCCCATTCATACAGCTGTGCCTTTTTGTGTTCTTGCTCGTGATATATGACAGCCTATTTCTCCATGTTCTCATCAATAGAATATTTTGTCAGGTGTTTGGATTTTTGCCAACCTGATAGGTAAGAAATAGTATCTAGGTGTAGTTTTAGTTTGTATTTCTGTATCATATATTGGGTTGAGCATCTTCCTATGGTTAGGAGTCACTTTCCTATTAACTGTTTTTTTTTTTCTTATGTTTTGCCTATTTTTCTATAGGTTTTTGGTAAGACTCTTTATATACTTAGTGTATATTACTCTTTGTCAGTGTAACAAATAAATTGCAGGCTGTTTTCCCCCACCTAGCCATTTATATGTTTATTTTTCTTTAGATATTTTTGTTTCCATGATGAATTTGCTTATCTAACCAAATGTATTGGTTTCACCCCCATCATTTCTGAATTATGGAATCATGATTATTATTAATAGCTTTATTATGCTTAAACTTCATGAAAACTTAAACACTATAAACTGTAAAAATGATCATTTCTGCCATCACCCCCAAGCCTCCTGTGTAATTACGATGTGTTGCACCCTACCTGGATGTCAGTTCTCTGAGAACAGTGTCCCCAGGTGGACATTTGCATACACTTGTTGGGAAAGTCCCCTTGGGAATAAGCATCAGGGATGGAAGCATTAGCCCCAATGGCCTCAGCAGCTCTGATGGGGAGCTTGAGCTGGCATGATGGCATTGTTGTGTGTGGACGGGCTGGCCTGCCAGTGCCTAGTGTCCTGGACTCCCCCGGGAGAGGGCTTGACTGCCATTGCTAGGAGGAGGGACTCAGCTTCAAGGTCTTCGTTGGGGGAACAAAGACCCAGTCCTAAAGAGGGGGGCCTGGTTGGTGCATCATAGCATCCTTCCCAAGCTCCCTGTCTGTCTTGGTCACTGCTGTGTTTTCTATACCTCACTGTGCCTGTCACATAGCAGGTGCTCAGAGCATCTTTGGTGAATGAATGAAAGACACACAAAAATAGAAACACAGATTTCTGAGACTTGGTTCAGGCCACTAGATCTCAATGGGGGTGGGAGAGAAGAGAAGGAACTCAGACAAAATTATGTCCTCAAGTGCTTCTGGCCTGTCCCCCATTTTCAGTCCACTGGGTGGTACTGTGAGTCCCTTTGATTCTGTAGCTGGTGGTGGTCAAGGCTGGACACAGCTGGCTGGGCTAGGGAAGGTTGGGGGAGAGGGACCCTCAGTGGAACCCTATGTGAGATGACTGCTCTTTGTTTTTTAAATTTTTGTGAGAAAGAATGCTTTATGTATTTAAATCAGATTTTGTTTATTTACCATTTGTTTACAAAACTATCATTTCAGGAGTACAGCTTATATTTCAGTAAGTCCACGTGCTTCACCCCTCTCCCCCCAAAGCTCTGCTGCACTGCTTGAGTACATTAACCCCTTCTGTTCCCTTCTTTCCTCATCCCTTTCCCCTCTGGTGACTAACATACTTTTCACAGAGTCTGAGAAACTTGCAGTTCAGTTTTTGCTGTTGTTTTCTTTAGTTATTTACATTCCACAAGTGAGTGAAACCATCTAGTAATTGTCACTTTCTGATTTCTTTCACTTATCAATAGCATCAATAGTACTTCACTTATCAGTATCAAGTTCCATCCACATTGTCACAGGACAAATTTCATCTTTTTTCAACAGCTGAGTAGGACTGTATGGGTTATATGTACTACAGGATCTTTATGCAGCCATGATTTGCACTTTGGATGCACCTTATTCTTGTAAGTTTTCAGTTCAGTTTTTGTTTTCTTTTATCTTCCCTCCAGCATTCCTTGAAGAAAAGAGGAACCCGATCTCTGGGGAAGACAGACAAGAAGCCTTCCATGCAGGTAACGCCTGGCAGCACCCATAGCCCCCAGTGTGGTCCCCATAGTTAGGTTTTAATCCAGTAGCCTGAGACTTAATTCCAAGTGGCTCAGAGAATCCCCTGAGGTGTGCACCCCTCTCCAGCTTCTACCCCACATTTTCTTTTTGTTCATTTCCCTAACTTTACTGCTCATTTCACTTCCCAAACTGCAGGCCTGGAGCCCCTGGTTCTTACATGCTCAAATTAATAAAGTATAAATGTGGTACAGGGGGCCAGGCATAGACTATGTTAGTCTCCAGTGCTACTGGACTGTCAGGGCACCAGGAACTTTTCATGATTCTCTTAGTGAATTCCCTCCATGGCCTTGTGACAAAGAAAGAGCTTTTGTTCCCCCCTTTTTTAAAAAAAAAAGGTTTATTTATTTATGCATACAAGAGCTGGGATACAGGCCAGAGATGCAGGGGTTGAGAGGATTCACTAGAGACAGAGTGGGGAGCAGAACAAGCAAATCTACTGATTATATGGCTGAGGGGAGCAGCGGGTGGGTCAGGAGAGGTCTGCCACGCCATGTGAGTCACCTCCCTGGCGGGGGATCGAACTCATGCCACAGTGGCTGTGGAGAGCCTCATAGCGCTATGCTTTAACTCTTTCGGCTGCCAGGGAGGACCCTGTTGTCCCACTTTATACACAAGCAAAATGCAGTAGTAATGGTAGTTGTGGTAGCAGCAACAGTGCAACAGTTGCCCTAGCAGAATGTCTTCTACTCCAGGAAGCCCTCCTGGATTCCCTAAGCTATATACATGGTGTTATTTCTTTGCTGCAATATCAAATTTCCCTTCACCATCCCCAGCGTTTGAAGGACAGGGCTGCATCTGATTCGGTCCTGTCTCCCCAGGATGCAGTTACTGCCCCCTGAAATTCTGTAGCTGAGTTTCTCAGCAGTAACCTTTCTGGTCCTGTGTTCCTGTGCCCACTGCATCCCAGGAGGACAATGCAGACTTGAAGTGCCAGTTGCACTTTGCAAAGGAGGAATCAGCCCTTATGTGCAAGAAGCTCACCAAGCTGGCCAAGGAGAACGACAGCATGAAGGAAGAGCTGATCAAGTACCGCTCGCTCTATGGCGATCTGGACAGCGCCCTGTCCGCTGAGGAGTTGGCGGACGCACCCCACTCGCGTGAGACAGAACTGAAGGTGCATCTGAAGCTGGTGGAGGAGGAAGCCAACCTGCTGAGCCGCCGCATCGTGGAGATGGAGGTGGAGAACCGAGGCCTGAGGGCCGAGATGGACGACATGAAAGATCACGGCGGGGGCTGTGGGGGCCCAGAGGCGCGACTGGCCTTCTCTGCGCTGGGTGGCAGCGAGTGCGGGGAGAGCCTGGCAGAGCTGAGGCGACACCTGCAGTTCGTGGAGGAAGAGGCGGAGCTACTCCGACGCTCCTCCGCGGAACTCGAGGATCAGAACAAGCTGCTGCTGACCGAGCTGGCCAAATACCGCTCGGAGCACGAACTGGACGTGACACTGTCAGAGGACAGCTGCTCGGTGCTCAGCGAGCCCTCGCAGGAGGAGCTGGCCGCTGCCAAACTGCAGATCGGTGAGCTCAGCGGCAAGGTCAAGAAGCTGCAGTATGAGAACCGCGTGCTCCTGTCCAACCTCCAGCGCTGTGATCTCGCCTCCTGCCAGAGCACCCGACCGATGCTGGAGACCGACGCCGAGGCGGGAGACTCTGCCCAGTGTGTACCCGCTGCGCTGGGTGAGGCCCATGGACCGCATGCTGCTCGGCTGTGCAGAGCCAGGGAGGCCGAGGTCCTCCCTGGGCTGAGGGAGCAGGCGGTTCTGGTCAGCAAGGCCATTGACCTCCTGGTGGCTGATGCTAACGGTTTCTCTGCTGGCCTCCGTCTGTATCTGGACAATGAGTGTGCTGACTTTCGGCTGCGTGAGGCCCCTGACAACAGTGAGGGCCCCAGGGACACCAAGCTCATCCATGCCATCTTGGTGCGACTGAGCATGCTCCAGCAGGAGCTCAACGTCTTCACGCGGAAGGCAGACAGCGTCCTGGGGAGCGCTGCCAAGGAGCAGCCAGAACCCTTCTCCTCACTGCCCCCCTTGGGCTCCCAGGGGCCCTCCAAGGAGCTTCTTCTAGCCAAAGACCTTGGCTCAGACTTCCAGGTAACAGTCAGGGCCTATTGCTTTTTCCTTTTTTTTTTTTAAAGATTTATTTATTTGCATACAGAGCTGGGGTACAAGCCAGAGGTGCAGGGGCGGCGAGAGGATTCACCAGAGACAGAGTGGGAAGCAGAAAAGGCTGACTGACAGAGTACATTGCTGAGGGGAGCAGTGGGCGGGTCAGGAGAGGTCTGCTGTGTCATGTGGGTCACCTCAGGGGTGGGGATCGAACTTCATGCAGAAGTGGCTTTAGCTTCTCAGTGCTGTGCTTTAATCCACTGCGCCACCAGGGAGGGCCGCTTTTTCCTTTTTTTTTAACCAGATACGTGTTACAGAGCTAGCACATAGGGACACAGCTTAATGCATTTTCCCAAGGGAAAACACTCCTGTAATCACCACCCAGGGTGAGAACTAGAACTTGACCAGCACCCCAGAAATCGCTCCTCTTACTCCATTTAAGCCACTATCACCGCTCCCAAGGGGGAACCCTGCCCCCATTGATTCGATTTTGTCTGTCTTTGATTTTTATGTAAATTGTCGGATACAAATAAGTACACACCCATTTGCCTGACTTCTTCCACTCAGAGGCTATGTGTGTGGTTGTTCATCCGGTCACGACTGGGTACAGTCTCCCTGGGTGACTACACCATGATTCATGACCCAGACATATAGGAATTTGTTCCCAGGCCCTGTCTTTATGTCAGATTCCCCTTTCTTCTTTTTAATCTTGTAGTTTTAAATTTTACAACAGGAATTATTAAAAAAATTAAGAGCTTTTCAGGTTCTATATAAAGGCAAGAAACTGGACTTTCTAAAGGTAATGAACTTCCAGCTTGATGTTTAGAAAATACTACTGAGAAAAGTTAAAATAGCAAATGAACTCAGCCAGCCCCCGACCCCGCTGCCCCGCCACCACCAAAAGAAAACAATTATTGCCAAAGTGATCTGTGGACATTCTGAGTTTCAGATGCACCTGAAATAAAAGGGTGAAAGCCTCGCTCCCCTCACTGCTTCTCACCCCGATGGGTACAGCTGGTGGCAGTCTGAAGCAGCACTGTCCAGTATGGCAGCCATGAGCTGCTACTGAAATATAAATGAAAAAAATAACATACAATTGAAAATTCTGTCCCTCAGTGCAGTCGTCCCCTTTCAAAGGTCCAGGGGCTGCTGTGTCCAATGGTACCGATCTAGAATATTTCATCACCATTGTATGCCCTTGTAAATCTTTCTCTACGTGTGCTCTCATCTGTTTTTTACCCAAAGTGCTTTATATTACACCTCCTGTCCCCATCCAACTTACTTTCTCATGTACTATGATCTGTTTGTTCATTTACTTAAGATGCTGTATTTATAGTTCATGTACTTTGTGTGCTTAGTGCTGGAGGTGCTGTGGTAAGCTAAACAGATAGGATTCTTGCCCCCCCCCAACCCGGGCCTGTGATCATCTAGGGGGGAAGAGAGGTGTTAATCAAAATAGCATGCCAATGAATGTGAAAATATAAACTGAGATGAGGGTTCTCCAGGAAAATACTTGATTCTGTGAACAAAGAACTTGACTTAGAGCCTGGATTGGGGAAGGTCTCTGACCTCAGCTGAGTTCAGGAGGAAGGATGACTAGAGGAAGAGTATTAGAAGGAGCAGGGGCAGCCTGTCCCAAGGCAGGCAGTGTGGCTGGGAGCAGTGAGGTGTGTCCCAGAACTGCGAGAACACAGGAGGTTTCATCCTCTTCCTGAGAGCATCGTGAGGGGTCCCCTGTCTGTACCGGGAGACATAGCTCTTTCACAACTACAGTGTAATTGCACTGTAATTTCTTGATTCATGTCCTGCTGTTCTGGCTTGGTCTTGCTGTTTTTAAGTGAGCCTATGACCCTTGTGAGGTGTCCTTGGCTCTTGGGGCAGACATGAACAGAGGCCACACGTGTGATAAGCAGCTGAGGCTGGCTCAGGTTTGTGCATAAGACAGACAGTGACAGACCCTGGTTACTACGCACCTAACCTAGTCACCCATCCCTTCAGTAAGATTCATGGGGTTGCAGTGCCTCAACCAGGGGTGGGCCTGTGCTACAGAGCTGAATCCCCCTAGGTTCCAGCCCTTGGTGGGTGGTCAGAGTCCACAGGCCTGGGGTGGAGGCTGTTTTTGGCATAACTCGGGCCCCTCCTCATGGTTACCTTTGGTTTCTTCCTGTGCCTCTGGGGGGCAGCCGCCTGACTTCAGAGATCTGCCGGACTGGGAGCCCAGGATCCGAGAGGCCTTCCGTGCTGGTGACTTGGACTCCAAGCCCGATCCCAGCCGGAGCTTCAGACCCTACCGAGCTGAAGACAACGATTCCTCCTACGCCTCTGAGGTGGGCCTCGGCCTGCAGTGGGGTGGGTAGAGGAGATTGTCTGGGGCCTCCCTAACTCAGAGTATCCATGGAGGCTCTTGTTAATTCTATGAATTTTGAGTATTGGTTTCTAAGCTTTCCGGAGCCAGGGTAGCCAGGGTGAAAAGAAAACCAGGGAGCTTTGGTTCATTTGCATGGTCTGAACGAAGGAAGCTTATAAATTCATCTGAATGAATCAATGCTTTTTTTCTATGTTGAATTCCACTGTGATAAATAATTGATGTCATTTAACAGAACCACAAATTTCTGTAGCAAGACAGCAGCTGTGTCTACAGTGACACAGACTAAATTCCAGTTGAGTCCAGCTAGATCTGGTAGTGAGATCTGAGATAAGTCATGTTCTCTCTGATCCTCAGTTTTTTAACCTTTAAAATAAAGGTGAGCCCTCATAAGGTTGTGGAAGGAATTAAACACATGGAAAGCCTTAGCTTAAATCTGGTCCTTGTTGAGTGAGTGCAAAGATGATATTGATGAGACCTCTCTGGCCCTCTGGCCCACACCTATGTGTGGCTGTCTGGATCTGTGTTCCCACTTTCTGGCTGCAGCTTCCCTCTCTGTAACATGGAAGGATTAGAGTGGTTTGTGGCTAAGAATTACGTCGTGAAGAACCCTGGAAAGTAACGTAGCAAACTCTTTAAGTGGTCTGAGTTTACTAGCTGCCATGGCAAAAGGTGAGAAATCATGAATACCTAGTTTTTACTCTGTGAGAAAAGGAAAAAGGCCAGCTTACGTGCAGAGAGACTACTTTCCTGTATGAATTCAATCATTACTTAATTCAACCACTCTTTATTGAGCAGTTATAATTTGTCAGACACTGTTGGGCCTCAAGTTCAAGAACACCAGAGCTCACAGTTATTATCCAGCCTCACAAGAATTTTAAATACAAAGCAGGTACATAAGATACACTTCAAATCAGAGTGCCTTCCATAGCCAAACTTCCACGTTATTGGCCAGGTGATAAAAGTTTAGGTTTTTTCACGGAGGGACATTTTGCCATACCTGGAAAGGTTTTGTGTAATGAATTGGGACTGACCTTTCTCCCCCCAGCCTCCCCTGTTTAACATGACAGCATAAACATTCCCTGTGCTATTAGAAATCCTGCCTTAAAATTTGACATTGAATTGTAATATACAGAAAAGTGCTTAAATTGTCAGGGGACACCTCAGCTGAACAAACGGAACATTCCTACGTAGTCAGCAGTCGGTCGGTAAACGGAGCATGAAGTGTCCCCCAGAACCTCCCTGTATGCCCGCTAGTCACCATCCTGACTTGTAACCAGATAGGTTACTTGTGCCAGATAGGTTGTTTAGCTGTACACTTAAGGTTGTCATTTCCCCTGAAAAGATAGTTTTATTTTCTTTTTCTTAAGATTTTAGTACATATTCATTTTAAATAATAATTAACTATAACAAAATCCCTAAACAACATTGTATAAAAATATGAAGAGAAAGTTAAGATCACCAGGTCACCTAGTTAGCTTCTGTTAATATCTAGTGTCTGTGTCCATGTCCTTCCTGTTTTTCTGTTGAGGCATACTGTGTGTATCCTTTTAAAAAGACCAAACTTTTAATTCTAGTGTCACAAAATAATGCACATACCATGAAGGACACTATCCTTAAGTGCAGTTAAGTCTGCACTTAAGTGGGTTTTTACAGATAAGTGGGTTTTTACGGATGTATAGGTCCGTTAAACATAGATATGAATCCCTTCGTTTATTTATCTATGTTGTTTCTAAAATTTTACAGTTACCAGCAATGAACTATGAACATCTTTGTGAACCAAACTTAGTTTTCATGGCAGCTTGTTTTCTTCAAATAAACTTCAAAGAGAGAATTTGTCAAGTTAAAATTATAACCCGAGCTAGGCTTGATATACACGGTTTCACTTAATTGTCATGACAACCCACGAGGAAGGAATAGCGGGTCCTGCTTGATTTGTGCTGAAAGACAGCTCAGGCCCAACTTGCCTCTGTGGCTTCCTGTCATGCTTCTCCTTTGATCACAGCTGATCTGTCGCTGTTGCTTGATCTCCCTCCTGTCTGTGTCCTTCGTCCCTACCCAGATCAAGGAGCTGCAGCTGGTGCTAGCCGAAGCCCATGACAGCCTCCGGGGCCTGCAAGAACAGCTGTCTCAGGAGCGGCAGCTTCGGAAGGAAGAGGCAGACAACTTCAACCAGAAAATGGTCCAGGTTAGTGATGTGAAGGGCCTTCCCTGCCCCTATTCCAGACTGTCTTCCCCGAACTGAAGACTCGTAGAGTCCCCGGACTTAGCTGTGCTGGGAGTCTGGGTTTGTCATCTACTACCTGTTGACCTTGAGTCAAGTCTCTCTCCTCTCTGACCTTCAGTTCTCATCTATGATATTCTTCCCCTGTCAGCTGAAAACTGGCAAAATGACCAGGGGCCTGGCTGGTAATCACGGTGATAGTCCTGATAATATTAAACCCTTACTGCTTGTCAGGCCTGTGCTGTGCACTTTCCACATATTATGTCCTTCAGTCTTCCCTATAAGGTGTCACTGTTTTAAGGATGGGGAAGCTGATGCTCAGGGATCTGAAGAGCTTTGCTTAGGGTTGCACATCCAGGGCAAGTGGGACCTGGATTCTAATGCAGGTCTCTGTCTCTCAGCCATGACATCCAATAGCTTCCTGGATATTGCTTATGCTCAGCCTCCCCTGATCCCAGCATGCCCTCTGTTTCCACCACAGTCACCCCTCCCTGCAGTCGTTGCTCTCTCGCCTATGTGCTCATGAGATGCATTGGTGCCCAGATTTTGCTGATTTTATTATGTCATGGTTTTTATACTCAGCTGGGTTCCATTCCCAGCTTTCACTGATTTGTTACGTTGATTGACACTTTTATGAGTTTCTCTTCCCTGGGGTAGCAGAGGGCAGTGTTTATCTCAACAGAATGAGGTGTTTCTGTTGGAATTCTGGGTCAGGATCACCAGAAGGCACCACCCAAATTGTCCTCTGTTCTGGTCTGACACATAAAATGGGTGGGGTTGCTCATGCTTGTTCCCCTGCTAGCTGAAGGAGGACCAACAGAGGGCGCTCCTGAGGCGGGAGTTTGAACTGCAGAGTCTGAGTCTCCAGCGGAGGCTGGAGCAGAAATTCTGGAGCCAGGAGAAGAACATGCTGGTGCAGGAATCCCAACAGTTCAAGCACAACTTCCTGCTGCTCTTCATGAAGCTCAGATGGTTCCTCAAGCGCTGGAGGCAGGGCAAGATTTTGCCCAGCGAGAGGGATGACTTCCTAGAGGTAGGGTTCCCCAGCCACTGGAGCGAGGGTGGGTGCAGTGGGGGAGATAGAATGAGAGGGAGATCCAGCTGGGGTGACACATTCCTAAGGTTCATTTCCGAGCCAGAGCTTACAGGCTTCTGTCCCTGCGTTCACTCACGCATTCAGCTTCTGTGACAATCAGTTGTTGACAAGTCCTGGTGGCCGCTGCTGGGGCAAGACAGACTTTGTGGGCCTCACCAAGAGAAAGTCTCCTTGGGGGCTGCTAGGTCTTTCATACCCTCCAATACTTTCTCTTTTGAACAAACTCCAGAGTTTGTTCTCTCTAGGTGAATTTAATAATCTACTTTTGTTCTTATTAATATTTTTACCGTATGTGTAACATGCGGTCAAAGACACACATCTTCAGCATATATAGTTCATGAAGTTTATAGTGTACTCACACATAGCTGTGCAAGGATCACAAGGATCACATTTGTGGTGCCCCCAGAAGTCTCTCTGTGCCCCAGTTGATAAAGCCCACCAGCAGTCAGCACTGACTACTTACATCCTGGACTAATTGCATTTACTCTAGGTCTTCATATAAGTACATGTCATCTTTTCTGTTTGACTTCATTTGCTCAATAATTTTGTGAGATTCACCCATGTTTTTCTTGTGGAAGTAGTTCAATTTATTTTTTCAATGATTTATTTATATAAGAACTGGGGTACAGGCCAGAGGTATGGTGAGTGAGAGAATTCACCAGAACAAGGTGGGGAGCAGAACAAGCTGATGTGCTGAAATACACAGCGAAGGGAGCAGTGGGACCAGAGACTGTGCCACGCTGTGTGCGTCAGCTCCCCGGCGGGGGTTTGAGCTCGTGCTGCAGTGGCTGTGGACAGCTTCACAGTGCTGTGCTTTGACCTAACCTGTTGCACCACCAGGGAGGACCCTTTATATCTTATTTTTAATACTACCTTTGATGTGTGATCAAGGGTACTGGCTTTCCATCCTTAGTAGTAATATCAGTTTCCTTTCTACAGATGTACTTGTTTAACTAGATGGAGTAGACTGACTTAGAAGCATTAGTAATGGAACAGTTGATCTTTCTGTGTAGCAGGAAATGTGGGGGACCTTGTGAAGTTTGGGAAGGATTCACAAGGCCCATTTACCTTTCAGCCTGTTCAAGACCCTTTGCTCCCCCACATCCCAAGATACCAGCTTCCTGGTGTTGCTAGAAGGGACTGTTGTGGGGGAGAATCAGGTACAGGCTGGAGGCATGAGGGTGAAAGGATTCACCAGAGACTGAGTGGAGTGCAGAACAGGCAGACTGATTGAAATATACTATTAAGAGAAGCAGCAGGCGAGACAGGAAGGGTCTGCAGTACAGATTGAGGGCCCAGGCATTGTTGACTGGTTGGGGTGACTAGTCTTGGGTGTGTGCTGGCTCATGATCTGAATTAGCATAATGGGTAATCAGTTTAGTATCCAGGATCCCAGGGCAGCCTCCTCTACTCCTTGTATCCATTCAAGTCTTCCAAACTTGCCTACTGGGCAAGGAACGGGGGCTTGGTTTTTTAAATTTAGCGTGATACCATGATAGGGACCTCGCACCTCAAGCCATCCTTTTGTCACTGCTCAGCTTCCCCTTGGCATTGACCTTTTGTTTGCCCTCCTCTGGCTCCAGTTACTCTTTCCAGAGCCAGTGGGGACTAATGGCTCTTCCTGTTAGGGGTCCTCTTGAATAAACGGAATGTCCCAAGAATAGGGTAGACCTAAGTCTGTGGCAGGAGACCCCTCTGTACCCCATCTCTCTGGACTCATAGTTCTTTTTCCAGGCCTCCCAATTCCCCAGAGACCTCCAGGGATCACTGATTATCCTATCAAATGGTCACTTTCCCTGCTGCCCTCACCCTGGAGTCTAACACAATGGGAATCAGCTCACAGCTGGCCTCCGTTGAGCATCACCTTTTGTGACATGGGAAACAAAGCCTCCATCATCCCACTTCATGTGTTAATACTCATGTGTTTGTAGGGCCGATGCTAGTGTCTAGAGCACAGGACCTGTAAGCAGGTCCTGCCAGGGCTGTTACAGTGTACATCATAGGTTCCAGATTCTCTTTCTAAATCCTAAGAAATTCTCAATTCCAAGCACAACTGGCCCCAGGATTTCAGAGACAAAATCGTGCACCATGTTTATAGACTAAAAGCCCGTTTGTGTAGATACTGGGGAGCAGGGAGGGAACTGGGGTGTCCATGCAGGCTCTGCTGCCTATATACTTTCCAGCCTCAGCACCTGCCCTGACGCTAGAAACGCTTCTCCGTTTGGTTTCTAGAAAGGCCATCACACTCTTGATTTTCCTTACATCTCACCCTGCTCAAACTGCTTCTCAGTTTCCTGGCCAGACCTTCTCTCCTGACCTGACCTCCGAGCCTCAGAAACTCCAGGACTCAGCCCTCAGACTGTATATCACTCCCTTGGGTGACTCATTCCAGCTCACGTCTTAAATGGCCTTTCTTGTACACTATGAATCTGTCCTGAATCCTCGGCCACACTGCCCGGCCTCCATCGGAACCACCTTTACCCCTGACCTGGATAATCCACTGTAGCCTAACTGGTCTCCCTGCTTCTGCCTTCGCACCCTTCCACTGAGCGTCTGTGTTCAGAGGGTACCAGGCGGTGCCAGCAAACTACTGCACTCCGTGAGGATGGTGTCACTGGAGTTGGGATATGAGACTGAGAGACTACCTGATAATGTATCTCAGCACAGCAGCTTGAGTGACCTGGTGAAAGAAATCACCTGGTGCTGCTCCGTGGTTCGTAATTCTCCCCTGGCTCCCATTTCATCCAGAGTAGAAATCAAAGTCCCTGCACTGTCCTGGTCTGTCAGCTCTTCCTCACTTCCTCCCTGGCTTTTGGCTATTGCTCAAACACCTGTGCTCCCACCTCAAGGTCTTTGCATGTGCTGTGCCCTTTCCCTGGAATTTTTTTTTTAAATTTATTTATTTGTGCATACAGAACTGGGGTACAGGCCAGAGGTGCAGGGGCGGCGAGAGGATTCACCAGAGACAGAGTGGGGAGCAGAACAGGCAGATGGATGAAGTACACTGCTGAGGGGAGCAGTGGGCGGGTCAGGAGAGGTCTGCCACGCCATGTGGTCACTTCCGTGGCAGGCGGCAGGCGGGGATCGAACTCATGCGGAAGTGGCTTTCGATTCTTAGTGCTGTGCGTTAACCCGCTGCACCACCAGGGAGAGCCTCCCTGGAATTCTTAACCTGCGCGTACTCAAGTGACTTGACTTACTCTCTTATCCAGGGCTTTGCCCAAATACCACCTCTTCCGCACGACCTTCCTTGACCACCCACACTCAGCACATCCCAGTCCCTTTCCTTGCTCTTTTTCTCCATGGCACCTGTTATTCTGTGACATTCCTCTCTTATTTATGTGATTGCTTTCCCACTACTGGAGGGAAGTCAAAGGGAGACAGGCTTTTGTCTATCTTGGTCACTGATGTATCCCCAGCTCTGAACGCAAGGGCCCAGCACATAGTAGGCATTCACGCTATACTTGTTGAGTGAATGAGCAACGATGGAGCATGCAGTCAGAAGGTGGCCGCCTTCTGCTCATTTCCAGTGTGCTGTTCTCCTTGCCTGGTTCTGGACTCCCTCCCTGGATCCCTCAGTACCAAGCCCCCCTCCAGAAAGACTCCCTCCAGTCTCTCAAGCCCTTCATTGTCCTTATGGGGGTGCCTGTGGCACTGCCCACAGTGCCTACCTTAACCCTGCCTGATGACCTGGCTGTTGCTAAGCAGCCCTCTGGGATGCTCAGTAGATACAGAGAGATGTGTGGGACCAGAAAGGCCTGACTGTGCTCCCTACCTGCTGGTGCCCTGGGTCAAATAAATGAAAACTCTGGGTCCCTTTGGTCTAACCTGTGCCATATATCCCCGTTCTTTCTTCTTGCCAGCTGTGCAGTCCTCTTCTTCTTTTTTTAAGATTTATTTATTTATGCATACAAAATGGGGTACATGCCAGAGGTGTAGGGGCGGTGAGAGGATTTACCAGAGACAGAGTAGGGAGCAGAACAGGCAGACTGACAAAGTACGCTGCTGATGAGAGCAGCGGGTGAGACTGGAGAAGTCTGCTGCGCCGGTGGGTCAGCTCTCTGGCCGGGAATCGAACTTGTGCTGAAGCGGCTGCGGCTAGCTTCCTAGTGCTGTGCTTCAGTCCATTGTGCCACCAGGGAGAGCCCTCAGTTCTATTCTATTGGGTCAAAAGCTTGACTCCCCTTCCCCTGAGGGTTGGGAAACCTGTTGAGTGTTTTGTTTTGTTTTGTTTTGTTTTGTTTTGTTTTGTTTTGTTTAAATAGGTAAATAGCATGAAGGAGCTGTACCTGCTCATGGAGGAGGAGGAGTTAAACGCCCAGCATCCTGATAACAAGACCTGCGTGGGGGACAGCTGGACCCAAAACACGGTGTGTTTTTAGCTCATTTCAGCCCTGCCCATGTGTTCCTTTTTCTGTGTAGTGATCACATCCTGCTTCCTTCTGTGACCCCAGTTCTACACTGGGCACTGGAGCTGTGGAGAGTGACTACCTGGCCACTGGCCCTAGGTACTTGGTGCTGTGGGGTACAAAGTCACCCCAGGACAGTAACAGAGGGCCAGATGGGTAATATGTGAGAGAGAGCAATTACTTCTGTTGGGAGTATAGGGGACAGTATCATAGAGAATGGGATCACAGGTGGTGGGTTTTGAGAAATGAGTAGAAGGTTGAATGTTAGATTGGGGACCAAACTAGATCAAGAGACTGTGTGTGCAGAGGTGTGGCAAAGTATTCTGGGCCTGCTTCTAACTTGGATGTACGTAGTAGATGCAAGGACATCAGGCTGTATGTCAGGCCTAGGATCAGAAATCAAGTCATGGAATAGAGAAAGCAGCAGGGTCAGGCTCCAGAGTCATGTGCAGTGAGTGACTTTGGATATGGGTGAGGGCAGGATTTAGACCCAGGAATGATGATTGGGGCCCTGTCAGGCAATCAGGGAGGCTCCATGCTTTGGACTCCCCATCTGGCTTGAGGCAAAGAGAACGCCCAAAGCCTGGAAGTGCACAGCCTTGAAGAAGCCAGCACCCAGCTCAGATTTAGGCTGAACAGTTATTGCTGTTGTGCACAACTGCAGGGTTGTGTTTATATGAGACTGGGGTGCCTGTTGGTCTAGGAGGTGGCCGGAGCTGGGCTTATCATGCCCATTTCCAGGGCGACATGACCAGAGAGGTTGTGGGACTTGCCTGAGACCTGGTAGACCCTCAGCTGGACTCTGGGTGAGTGTGTCCAGCCCAGGCCTCTCCCCCATGCCTTGGGAAGCTCTGACACAGGCCCTTGCTCCATCCACAGCCTAACGAGTACATCAAGACACTGGCTGACATGAAGGTGACCCTCAAGGAGCTGTGCTGGCTGCTCCGGGATGAACGCCGTGGTCTGACCGAGCTTCAGCAGCAGTTTGCCAAGGCCAAGGCCACTTGGGAGACAGAGAGGGCAGAGCTTAAGAGCCATACAGCTCAGGTGCGTCTGTCAGCCGTCAGATCTGGGAGCAGGGTGGCTGGAAGCATAGGAATGAACCCCTCCATCTCACTTTGCTGCCCAAAGAGGGTGAGAGATTCTCATAGAGTCACACAGCAAGGGTGACCTGGAATAGAGGGGACCAGGATTCAGTGGACCAGGCAAGAAAGCACAGACATGGGGGTATGGGGACTACACAAGAACCTTTCCTGTGCCATGGGCCCACAGGGAAGCCCAAACACTTAATTGCCTGTCTGCACTTGGTGAGTCTACAGGTGGATCCTGCTGCTGGCTGTCCTCATTCACTCCCGCCTCTCCTAAGGAGGGCTTCCTGCACCCCCTGCTCTGTTTTACTCCCTCGTCTCAAACTGGAGGACTCCCTTCCTCACAACACCATCTGACCAAATTAGCTTTAACTGGAAACCTGGGTGTTAGGTCTCTGCTGTGTGTCTGGAGGCAAATTGCTGTCCCTCTCTGGTTTGAAAAGTGACTGAGTGGGATTCCTCTTAACTGTGCTCTGGCCATCCCTGCCTGCTGCCTGATTCTGTAGGGTCTCCATCCTGCTTCTGCTGCAGGCTGCATTCCCAGGCATCATGGGCCCCTTGGGAATGGGTACATTGATGATCTCTGCTGGACAAGTGACAAAAAGACACAAATGAGTTAAGTTTCTTTCTCGAGGTCACCCAGCTAGTAAGCAGCAGACCTGACCACTGCCCTCCAAACCGTTGCTCTCCTGGCTTCCCAGTACTGCTGCTCTCCTCCTGACCCGCCCTGCAGACCTCCCACCGTGACCCCATCTCCACCTTCCACAGCATGTGCTATTCTGACTGCCCCTCCCCTGAGAATCTGACTGCTCCTGAGGGTTAATGCCCAGACCACAGCTAGGCGGAGTGTGGAGTGCATTGATTTTTTAGGTTACATATTTACCTCCTGCCACCTTGATGCTTGGGGCTGAGAAACTGTCACACTGAAGTGCTTCCTGCACACATTCATTACGTGACTGCGTGCACATCCCAGCGCAGAGTTGGGTTGGGGGTGGCTGGGTGGTGGCACTGTAGGGCCCAGGCTCTTTAGGAAGGTAGGTAAAACTCATCCCCCCAAATTAATTCCATACCAAGGTAAGAAAAGATGGACTTCATGAGAAGCAATGGCAGGGGAACCTCTTTCATTTTGTAGCTCTGTGACCCGAGACAAATAACCTCTGAACCTCTTCCTCCTCCGTAAAGTATCATGAGTAGCAGTTGTCTTGCTGAGTTTCCATGGGGATGCTGAGACAATGCCTGAAGAGTCCTTAGCATGTGTGTCTTTAGAGAGTGCCACAGCCTTGCTTGTGAAGAAGGGTTAGTTCGGCATGGGAGATGAGAGGAGCCCCAGGAGAATTCTTTCCCCCACTCCCTTCTGCTGTTGCAGAGCAAAGGACAGTGGAGGGGGGTGCTGAGAGGAGGGGTCTCCGGCGCCAGATATTCAGTTTGCTCGTCCTCCGCAGATGGAGCTGAAGGCTGGCAAGGGGGCTGGGGAACGGCCGGGGTCCGACTGGAAGGCAGCCCTGCAGAGGGAGCGTGAGGAGCAGCAGCACCTCTTGGCTGAGTCCTACAGTGCTGTCATGGAGCTGACGCGGCAGCTGCAGATCAGTGAGCGCAACTGGAGTCAGGAGAAGCTGCAGCTAGTGGAGCGGCTGCAGGCTGAGAAGCAGCAGGTGGAGCAGCAGGTAAAGGAGCTGCAGAACTGCCTGAGCCAGGTGAGAGAGCTGTCTCCAGTCCAAGATGGCTCAAGCCATGAGGGGCGTCACTGTATGAAAAGTCTGGGGAGGTACTCCTTCAGGTATAGCTGGATCTAGGTGCTCAGAAAATGCAAACAGAAATAGGCCTTTCTCTCTGCCAGTCTCTCAGCCTGTTTCCTTTGTGTTTTATTCTTAAGCACACTGTCCTCAAATATGAGCACTGTTAAGTCTTGTGCTCATACCCTTACTGCTTAGAAATTGCACAGAAAAGTTTGCTTTTCCACGTGACTGTGATTGGCCAGTTGTGAGTCATGCCACCCTCTCTGGATCCTTTCAAAACTTGGGAACTCAGGAAAGAACCAAATATGGCTCCCTATGGAATAATTTGATGCAACATTGGTGGGGTGGGGAGTGGGTGGGTAGGAGAAGCAATCACTGATCATTATAGCCCCACTGCAGATCACATCATGTACCCAGCTGCCACCCAAGCTGCAAGGCCCCACTTCTTGTTGTGAAATTTCCTTTGTTGTAATTTTTATTTTAATTACATGAATTAGGACTTTATCTTTTAGTAAGATATGCAAAGCATGCTACAATCCACTTTCTTGCTCTTAAAATTTATGTCCAAGGATTTTTTTAATCTTTGACTGAACCCTAGCATATATGTTGTCTACACTTTATGTCTTTCATGGAAAGCTGCTCTTTCCTGACAGTGCTAGGGATGATTGCCTTCAGTGTAAGTGCTGCTTGCTGTTCTTAGTATGAAGACACTATGATTGATTATTCCATATTGACAGAATAGATATTGTTTCTAGTTTTTCACTATTGATGGCTTCATTGACCATCCCCACACATGCATGAATTATTCTGTAGGATAGATTCCTAGAAGTGATGCTGCTGGGTCTAAGGACATCTCTACCTTAGTATTTGCTGGAATCTACCAACCCAACCCAACAGAAAGGCTTTGCCCAGTTATATTTGCACAGGCAGCACAGTGAGAAGAGTCCGTTTTGCTTTATTTTTGCCAGTTTTTATGATGACCAATATTTAGTAGTACCTGAGGTCCAGGACTAAGCTACCTTGAGGTGTAGCTAGACCCAGGTACCCGGACAATGAGGTCCAAGGTAGCAGCTCTGTCAGGTGTAGGTGGATCCAGAGATTCAAAGAATGAGTATAAAATGCATTGTAATTGCACTTCTCTGTTGTCAGTGGAAGGAGAGCCTCTTTTCATGACTATCGTTCATTTGTACTTTCTCTTTCTTATAATATCTCCCCTCCCCCAGCAGCCCTGCAAGGTCACTAACCCCTTTTTCAGATGAGGGAACTAAGACCAAGATGTCTACCCAAGGGCCTCAGTGAGGGCCAGAACTGGTATCTGGTAAAAACCATCAAATCTGCAGGGTCCTGATGCTGAGCCTTAGCCACCCCCAAGGGGCAGAGCTCCTTAGGGCACCCACTAGGAGCACTTGCTTGGTGAGTGTAGACAGCATCCAGCGTCAGAACCACCGCATCTCATGTGATAAGCAAACAGATGCATCTTTGGCATCATCAAACCAAAGTCCTTTTTATAAAACAGTATCTCCTTTATTTCATTAATTATTTTTTGCATAGAAGAACTGGGATGCAGGCCAGAGGTGCAGAGGGTGAGAGGACTCACCAGAGACAGAGTGGGGGTCAGAACAGGAGGATTTACTGAAATACACTGCTAAGGGAGGCAGTGGGTGAGACAGGCCTCCTGGTTTTTCAGGACTGAAGGTTTTCTGAGACATAGGATTTTCAGGGTTCAAACTGGGAGTGTTCTGAGCAAATTTGATGAGTTGGTTACACATGACTTATAAGGGATGGTGGAAACCAAGGTCAGGGAGGGGAAGAAGCCAAAGAAGGATGTGCTTTCTGCGAAGTCTGCCTTCAGCTCAGTCTAGGAGAAGTCTCAGGAAGTGACTCATAGTTTATCACCTCGAGGCAAGGGCAGAGATCAGCTCCCGCCCAAAGGCAATCCTGGAGACAGATTGCAGCAGATGGGGCAGGCCTCAAAGTCCTGGAGCTGCTACTTCTGCTGTTGCTCACCTGCCCAGCTGTGGCTGATTTCCTTCCCTTCCTCAGGCTGGATCCTCTGGCCTGGGAAATGGAAATAACAATAGTAACATCTACCACATGCAGTTGCTGTGAGGATTGAATGAACTAATGTGGTAGTAAGTGGGTTCCATCACATGTCCCCTGGAGGTTGATGGGGCACCAGGAGGGGAGAGAATCAGAGGCCACCCCAAGGTCTAATGGGAAAGGGGAGAGAGCTAGTATCCAGCAGTGATGGCACTCCAGAGGGGCTGCGGGGTATCAAGGTCTGGTATTTGCCATCCTGATGTGATTTGACTGCCAGTCAGCTGATGCCGCTGTTCCAGGAACTGTAGAAGAGTCTCCATAGAACAGCCATTCCTTATTAGGTATAATGACCTCTCCAAGGACACTTGTAAGTAGGTGCTTTTCTTATCATTCTCAAAATCCACCTGTTGGTGCCCACCGGGAAGGTGGCTCCTAGTTCATGATCTGGGTCCTCAGGCTGTTCAGTGGAGCCTGGGGAGGACCCCACACAAAGCAGGCTCCAGCTTCACCAGCTTTGCCTGCCACCGACCTGCCTTCTTGATCTTTGCCCAGCTGCAGAAGGCTGCTGACCCCTGGGTCCTGAAGCACTCAGACATGGAGAAGCAGGACAACAGCTGGAAAGAGGTGAGTGTGTAGTAACTGCCCATGTCTAGCTCCACTCAAAGTTTGGTTGCCATCACACAGAGGGTGCTAATCCTGCCCCTCTGGGCATATTCTTACCCTTTGGACTCCCCAACCTTGTGGTCTTTATTCCAGTTTGTGGTTTGGGAGTTTTGAAGGGCCCCCTCCAGTTCCATCCCATTCCTGGAAGAAAGATTGGGTGTATTTCTGTTCTTTTAAAAAAAAGATTGTTTGTGCTTAGAAGAACTGGGGGGTAGGCTAGAGTTAGCAGAAGGAGAGTAAGAGGAGTGGAGAGCACAGCAGGCGGAGCTACACTGCTGATATACACTGCTAAGGGGAGCAGTAGGCATGACAGGAGAAGTCTGCCACCCCTCGTGGCCAACTCCCTGGCCAGGGATTGAACTCAGGCCGCAGTGGCGACAGCATGATAACCCTGGGACTTAACCCTTGTGTCACCAAAGAGGTTTCTGTTTCTGTTCTTATCTTGCCCTCTTTGTGCCTTTGTGAAAAGCAGGGCCTCTAAATAGCTGTGTGATCTCGGGTATGTCACTCTCCCTCTCTGGGCTCGTTACCTCACTGGTAAAATGAGAATCACATTCTCTGCCTTGTCCCAACTCTATTGTGGAAATCAGTCCTGTAATGTTGGTACAGTTTGCTCCTGAGCCTCAGGTGTATTGATCATATAGCAGTGCTCCTAGGAACCAGACAGGGACCACACAGCCCCTTGGTATCACGCACTGAATCCTTATGACAGCCCAAGGAAGTGGTATGTGAGTAAGGAGAGTTGGTTACCAGCAACAAAAGGATTCTAGGGAATTGAAGCAGGAGATGGTTTTATTTGGGGCTCAGGAGGGCTGGTGATGCAAGTTCCAAAAATTGGTACAGGTCCTAGGAGAATTGCGCTGGACCAGGCCGAGACAGGCAGGAATTCTTGGGTCATTGCTGTCACTTGCACCTCACAGTGGACATGTGCTGCTTTATCTCTGTCACCACATCCAGAGTAAGCTTGCAAGGGACTCTCTTCCTTGGGGATCTCTCTTGGAGCCCCCATTAGCCACGCCGGAATCACACACCCACGGAGGGTTAGACACACTAGCCAGAAACTGATCAATGGGATTCTAGATCTGTGCTGACCTTACTCCTGTTTTACAAGAGGAGCCGGGGTCACTCTTATGCTGACGTCTTGTCTCCGCCCCAGAGGTAGAACTGACCCTTCCTGTCTCTCTTCCTTAACAGACACGCAGTGAGAAGATCCACGACAAGGAGGCTGCTTCTGAAGCTGAGCTTGGGGGAACCGGCTTAAAAAGGTGCTGGTACCACCCCCCTGTCCCGCTCAGCCCTGCAGCCCATCCCCTGTCCCACACTGCACCAGTCCCAGATCTTTGCCTCTTCTCCCCTCGCCTGCTCCTGCACCATCTGCCTCTTTCAGCAGAAATGGGAGAACACCTGCATAGAGTTTGTAACAAGCCCAAGTCACCCAGGAGCTTGACAGCTTGGGACAATGGGAATTTCTGCCTGGAATTTTTTTGTTTGCTCCATTCTGGCCATGGAAAACTGGAGTCCCCAATTATCCTAGTGGCAAAGAAACTCAAGATCCTCTTGGGGTTGCTTCATCTGTCTCTGTAGTTGGGAGAGTCAAGCTGGACAGCCCTTCCTGGGATTATTGAGTAGCATCTTCTGGGTCAATGCTGTGGCCAAGGACACTCCCAGGAATATGAGGGCCATTAGGAAAACCATGAGAGGTGGAAGGCACTGGCGATGAGAGCAGCCAGAGCCAGGAGCCGGGGCAGGCTTTGGAGCCAGCGTGCAGGGTTTGAATTCCAGCTCTGCTGTTTTGCCCTGAGTAACGGCCTTGGGTGGTGCTTCCCACCCATCTCGTCTCGTTGGTATAAGTGTTACCCTCTAGAGCTATCTAAGGATGGGGGGATCTGGCATGTACTAGACATATTTAGTCATCTGGCTGTGTCTGGTGGGTCTTTGAATTCCTCATTCAAGACATGGGATAGAGACAAGAATGTTAGGGTTGGTTGTAGCAAGAAAACAAGAGGCTGAGCTCCAGGCTGAGCTCCAGGGAGACTCTCTTCCGAAGGAGTTTCCCGGACTGGTGCAGAAGCCCAGTGTGCTGGGGTGTGTATGTCATCTTCACTAACACTGCTCTTCTGCCCTGCTTTTCCCAGGACCAAATCAGTTTCTTCTATGTCTGAATTTGAAAGTTTGCTTGACTGTTCCCCCTACCTTGCCAGTGAAACTACCCGAGGCAAGAAGCTGCCAAACAACCCTGCATTTGCTTTTGTGGGCACGCAACCTGTGGACCCAGAGAAGGACACCCAGGAACAGCCGGGGCTCTCTGCAGCGGGCTGCCGGGAGCCGGTGGGCAGGCAGATGCAGCGCAGCTACACGGCTCCAGACAAGACAGGCATCCGAGTCTATTATAGCCCCCCGGTGGCCCGGCGCCTGGGCGTCCCCGTGGTCCACGATAGGGAGGGAAAGATCATCATCGAGCCCGGTTTCCTTTTCACCACAGCCAAGCCCAAAGAGTCCACGGAGGCCGATGGGCTGGCTGAGAGTGCCTATAGCCGGTGGCTCTGCAATTTCTCACGGCAGCGCCTGGACGGGGGCTCAGGGGGTGGCCCCTCGACATCTGGGCCTGGCTTCCCCCCAGCCCTACATGACTTTGAGATGTCAGGCAATATGAGCGACGACATGAAGGAGATCACCAACTGTGTGCGCCAGGCCATGCGCTCCGGCTCACTGGAGAGGAAAGTGAAGAGCACTTCCAGCCAGACGGTGGGCCTGGCCAGTGTGGGCACGCAGACCATCCGCATGGTCAGCGTGGGCCTGCAGACTGACCTGCCCCGCAGCAGCCTGCACAGCAAGAGCTGGTCACCCCGCAGCTCCTCACTGGTGTCTGTGCGCAGCAAACAGATCTCCTCCTCCCTGGACAAGGTACACTCTCGCATCGAGCGGCCATGCTGCTCCCCCAAGTACGGCTCGCCCAAGCTCCAGAGGCGGTCTGTGTCCAAGCTGGACAACGCCAAGGACCGCAGCCTGTGGAACCTGCACCAGGGCAAGCAGAATGGCTCAGCCTGGGCCCGCTCCACCACCACACGGGACAGCCCTGTGTTGAGGAACATAAATGACGGTCTCTCCAGCCTCTTCAGTGTGGTGGAGCACTCGGGGAGCACGGAGTCCATCTGGAAATTGGGCATGTCTGAGGCCCGGGCCAAGCCTGAGCCTCCCAAGTATGGCATCGTGCAGGAGTTCTTCCGCAATGTGTGTGGCCGGGCCCCAAGCCCCACCGCGGCAGCTGGAGAGGAGAGCACTAAGAAACCAGAGCCTCTCTCCCCAGCCAGCTACCATCAGCCAGAGGGCATGGCCAGGATCCTGAACAAGAAGGCTGCTAAGCCAGGTAGCAGCGAAGAGGCCAGACTCACAGTGCTTCCCCAGGTGGGGAAGGATGGTGTCCCCCGAGATACAGATGGAGCCACAGTCCTGCCCAATGAGGTAGGTGGTTAGAGTCTCCCCTGTTTCTTCAGAGGTGGGGTTGGCTTATAAGGTTCAAGCTGTTTTGGTTTTCAAACTCAGGAACTATTGTCATGTGTTTCAAAAAGCTCTTGTGCTCGCCTGGAGTGAGGCGAGGAAGCTCCAGGTTGGACAGGCAGACGTGACGGCCACAAGTCAAAATACTGAGAGCTAGCGGACAGGCTTAGCCGGCTGCTGGGCACCAGATACCAGAGACTGCTGGCATCCCCTCCAGGGAAGGGGCATGCTCACTGCTCTCCTGCTACCTCAGGGTGTGCTGGAGCCAGCTTGTTTGGCCATGAGAGCCAGCCATGAGCATCTTTGTGTTCAGGACATCACCCTAGTACCTTGAGGTCAGCCACAATGGGAAGATTTACACCATGAAAATTGGCAAACACTACCAATCAAGGTTCTCCCCTCACTCCTGGAAAACTGGTCACTAACATTTGTCAGCATAACACTGCCCTCCCGCACCAAGACTTGTGTCTAATTGCTGTCCTTTTCTCTGAAAACTTTTTGCTGCACAAATCCTAGTACCAGTTTTGGATTTGGGTAGGGCTATGCACATAAAAACGCTTTGCAGAAAGGAAAGGAAAGGAAAGGAAAGGGCACTGGAAGATGGCAGAGGATCTTACATAGGTTCCTTAGGCCTCAGCAGCTTTTTCTGATATCCCTCTCTGCTCTCTGGAGCTACCTTTTCTCTGAGATCTTACTTACTTCTGTGTGTTTTTTTTTTTTCCTCCTCTCTCTGTGTTATATTTGCATGTGGTCCAGGTAGGCTGTCCCAGATCTGCTTTTATAACACCTCTTTGTATTGCAGAATTTATTACAGTCTGGAATGTTATTTGTAGGTATTTATTACTGCTCTAAAGGGAGAAAAGCAATAAAAAGAAAACTTGAAGAGGGATTACATCTCCTGGGAACTGGTCTCTGGACACCCCTGAATCCAAATTCAGAGCAGGTGCCTGATGGGCCACCCAGCCCAGTGCCTCCCGGCTCCTGCTGACTTTTCCCCTCCCTCCTTCTAGGATGCTGTCTGCGACTGCAGCACCCAGTCTCTCGCCTCCTGCTTCGCCCGGCCGGCCCGCTCTGCCATTCGCCACTCTCCTTCCAAGTGCAGGTTACACCCTTCAGAGTCTGGTTGGGGCGGGGAGGAGAGGGCAGTGCCCCCCAGCGAGTGAGAGGGCAGCTGAGCTCCCCGCCTCAACCAGCCCCGTTCCTGGATAGCGAAGGGAACCAGCAGAGAGGAGACGGGGTGAGGGGCCTGTACCCTTGGCTTCACCTCATCCTGGAGGACAGCAGCTGCACCACTGCCACAGAACTGCGTTCCCATCAAGGTAAAGCAGGGTTTCCTGCTGACCACTGGGTGGTGACCTCCAGCCTCCCCGGGGAAGGCAGCAAGCGGGAGAAAGACCAAATCTGGGCTTCGGAAGCCTCTACAGAGAGATCCATTGAGAGCCGATCTGTTGGGAGCCAATCTCTGGTCCTATAGGAGAGCCTTGCTTGGTTCTACACATGTCCACTTCTCAGAAAAACCAAGGAAAGGATACGCTCTGGCTGTGCCCCTCAGGGAAAGGGTTCACAGAGCTGTACCCTGCCAACCACATCCACCTTTCCTGAGAGGAAACCCCGATAAGAACAGGCTTTGCTCTAAGGCTCAGCTTGGGGTTTCAGGTGGGGCTGGGCTCGGTGTCATCCCCCAATCCTTCTTTCCCACTGTCCTCTCCTCCCAGCCCCACTGCCCTGGTGCTGCGACCCAGGGGGAATGATAGGGCAGTAGCCACTACCAAGTGTCTGCTGGAGTCCTGGATCTCCCTGCCTGTAGCTCGGATGCAGCAAGGACTGGAAGACGAGATGGGAATGTGTAGGGCTCAGGGTTGGGAAGACACTGCAACCGCCTCCTTTGCAAAGGTGACTTGGAGGCCCCAGCCTTTCTAGGAACTCACTGAGGACAGAAATAATCAGTCTCAAGATCTGTGCACAGATACATGCCTACATGCCCACTGCCTTGATTGCTGGGGCATCTTTCCCCAGCACCTTGGAAGGGTACCCCCACTGTGTTTACATTCTACGACTAGTGGAGGACAAAGATATTCCTGCTAAGAGACTCCCACTGGCCAGGTTAGGCCAACGAACACTCCAGTGCATCAGGACATGGTGGTAGAATAGAGCCTGGAAACACATTTCTTGCCTAGGCTGTTCATTGGATTTTTTTTTTTTTTTGCTATAAATATTTAAGGTGGTTTTACTTTATTTTAATAATTTAATTTACCCCAGAGTCCCCAAGGTAATTTATTGGAGGTTGAGACATGCATTCTTGCCACTGTCACAATGTGAGGTTTCTAACGCACTGCGTAGGTGGGGGGTCCCCCTTGCGAATGAGGCAGCTCTACAACCAAGCCTGGCTCCTGGTCAGGCTCAGATGCCTCCCAGGGAGCTGGAGGCCTGCAGCTTGCTCCCGGGATACCGCTGACCACTTGACTTCACAGCACTGCTCTCCCCTCAACACCTGGTACTGGCCCGACCCTGGCAGTCAGCTCCAGATGCTTACTGACAGGTGGAAGGGTCAACCCACATCACCGCCTCTGAACACCATTTCCCGACTCATTGTCCTCCTGCCTTCTGACACCTTTTTTCCCCATGAGTTAAACACTATCAAAAGTTTTACCAAGAGCAAGGAGAGCCCTCCAAGTTCCCCCAGTGAGGATTGCTGGAAGACTGGACTGAACTTGGAGAATGTTGTTTATTGCAGCTTTGCACGTGGACGGTCTCCATCCCACATCAGTTCTCACCTGCCAGTCTTTCAGCAGCCTCTCTCTTTAACTTTGTGGCCTTTTGCAGCTCTCCTTCCAGCCCCTGCTCCCTGTCTGTCCTTCCCCACCTGCCACGTGAGCTGCTTTTGCCATTGGAGGGGTTTCACGTGGCTCATTGCAGCATGGTGAGGAGGCCTCATAACCCTCCCCCTCTGAGGCTAGTGAGCCCACTTCACTGGCACTCATGCCCTTACATGCACACAAGCTGCCTTCCTATAACTGGCTGGCAGCCCAGAGTGGAAATACCGGGGTGAAGTGTCTGTGGAATTTCCCCAGCGGAAAGACCAAAGCCACTAGCCTCGCTAATCCCCCCAGAGCTCAGAGATGCCTTTGCACTCCCACTCCCAGTCCTGTCCACTCCCAGTCCTGCCCTTTCAGACTCACCCGGACCAATTACTCAGCTCCTCCCTCTGCATTCCCTGTCAGCATAATATAGAGATCACTCAGCCCCACCATCCCGCTTCCTTACGCTATAGTGACTTGTGTGGGCAGAGCAGGCTGGCTGAGGCAGCTCTGGGTCAGTCTCCTCTGGGATGCTGCTGCTTCCACCCAAGGGGTCAGGGGGCTCCCCAAGAAGTGTGTGTGAGGGGATTCACACCAGGCCACAAGCCATCAGAGGCCTTCTGCCAGCTCCCCAAGCTACAGAGCTGTGCGCTCATCTTTGAGGAGAAATCCTCTAGAGACATGAACCTTGCCACCTTTGGACCACTCAGCCTTACCGTCGTCCTCGTCCGAGGTTGTCCTTGCCATCTTCGTTGTCTCAGCACCTGGCCTCCTGGCCAGCATCAGAGGTTCCAGATCTTGGTTTTCGGTAAAGTTCCAGTTTCTTCTTTCTGCATGCCACTGTGCAAGGTCACTTGTCACTGTTCCTATAGAAATCTCTGGATGTGGGGTTTGATGGGGTTGAACATGTTACATGTAAATATTGGTTTGGTTTGATTTTTTTTTAGCATTTTAATTAGTAATTGATTGTGTTTTCTTTTTTGGGGTGGGGGGATCGGTTTGTAAAAACTCTCTACTCTTTTGGAATGTAATTTCTAAGTTTGTTTCTTCAAATGCCTTTTAAGTCTTGGTGACATTCCTAAAGCAGATAACTGCCTGACCCTCATGGGGGTTTCCTGGAGCATTGGGGTCCCAGGAAGGAATACTACCCTTCACTCCTTTCTTCCGCTTCTTATTGTCCCTACACCTTTTAACTCCTGGCATCTCTCTCCTCCCATTCCTCCTCCTCCTCTGTCCTTCTTCCTCCTTTTCCCTCATCTCTGCTCTCTTCAGCAAAGTCCCAAGGATCTCTGGTATCTTAGTCCTGTATAAACTACTAGACTGGGTAAAATGGTGTTGACGCCAGTGGTGTCGGCACCATAGGGGACCGGTTCACCTAGTTGACCCTAAACTGGGTAACCTCATGTTTCTTATGTCTGCTTTCTTCCCATAGCCCAGTTATACCCTCCCAGGAGCAATGATGTATGTGTTTGAAATGAAAATCCAAGTGCTTTGGTGCGCCATTGGGTCTTAGGCCCTGCATGTACACACAAAGCATCGACATCCTATTCCCTGTCTGCCTGAGTGCCCTTTCCCCAGCAAAAAGAATTTTCTTTTCCCAGCAAAAGAATTTTCCCACTTACAAGAGGCTTGACCTTCTGTGAACTCAAAATGGGTCTCACCCCTTGAGCTCCCCAGGGATTCTCCTCCACTGGCTGCTCTCCCAGGTGACTAAGTGAAGGGCCTGAAGACCTGACCCTCTTGCACCCTGACCACCCCCGAGCTCCTGCACACCCCGTGCACCTTTCTTGGTTTCATCACTCAACCTGTACTCCTCTTGCCCTCCCAACTGCCAACCCCTTCCTCCCAACCCCTCCCATCCAGGTCTCCCACCTTTCAGCTCTACCAGTTCCCCCCAAGCTTCCACTACCTCGTCATCAATAATAATAAAATAATAATACTCCCATACCTACCCCAGCTAGAGCACTTTACTAGTTAGACATCACTTTCCCATCCCATGTTTCCCTCAAACCTCCAGGACTAACTCTCAGAACAGAACAGAGGTTAGTACTCCAGTTTTGTAAATTCAGAAGCGGAGGCACCTAACTAGGAGTCCAGACTAGAAACTGAGTCCACCAGATCTTGCACTCCAACTCTGTACTACTGACTAGGCAAACCCCCCACACCATTAGCGGCTTTTCTGGAGGCCGATATGTCACTGCCCAGTCCAGATGTATAACCAGAATTGTGGGCCTGTGGCTCAGAGGCAAGTGTGGGGCCCCCATCAGACTCTTTTGAGAGCCTGTCCAAAATGCAGCTTCCAGGGCCCATCTCAGCTTCTAGGCCAGGAATTTACATCTCTAACAAACTCCCGGGGGCTGGTCACAGAGTCCTGAGCACCAATTAGCCTCTTTCCTTTAACCATTATCCATAGACCTATACCTTACAGAGAACATAAACTCAACTTAGCTCAGACTTGGTTCAATTACTCTGAAAATTTCCAAAAAGAAGTGAAAGTAATTTAAATTTTAGTCATAAGACAGCAGAAAAAGACTTTTATTGAATATTAGTTCAATACAATAAAGTCAAAAAGCAAGAATTATTGTTCCTATTCCTATTGAATGTAGTTCCTGAAATCATGATACTAAAATTTATTCTTGAGTTTTCTGGCAGCCATGGTGAAAAAGAGGAACACATTAGGTCTTACAACTCATCCAGTCATGGAAAGCAAGCTTATCTGGCCTAGGAAGCACACTGTTCTGCCTCAAATTTATAAGCAGTGTTATTTTTTTCAAAGGCTTCTAAACCATTTGATGTTTCAATCGATGAACCTGTGATACAAGGATATTTTCTAAGTGATACAAGGATATTTAAAAAATTATAAATTGCAGGGCCACCCTGTTGGCATGGGGGTTAAAATCTCAGTGCTATCAAGCTACCCAGCTCTCCCCACAGTCTTGCCCGCTGTTCCCCTCAGCAGTGTATTTCATTACATCTGCTTGTTCTGCTCTCCACTTTGTCTCTGGTGAATCCTCTCACCTCCCTCACCTCTGGCCTACACCCTTATTCTTGTATGCATAAATAAATAAATCTTTAAGAAAAAAATAAACTGCTACCAGTTGACGTTGGGCCCAGATCACAGAACTAGGCTATGCCTCTGTTTCTCCAGCTATAATTGGGGAGAATGGCCTTCTACCTCGAGCCTATTTGGAAAAGTATGAGGGTTGACACAGTGGTCTGATCATACTCAATATCCCCAGGCCAGCCCCTCAGTGCTCTGGCCCTGGGGGTAACACGTTCCAGCTTCCACACTAGTCTTAATGAGAAAAGGGATTAAAAGATAATCTGGACCAAACTTCTCACCTTTTAATTGTGGTAAAATAAACATAAAGTTTACCATTTCAACCATTTGTATGTAGATTTAAATACATTCACAATTTGCACAATCATCACACTATCTCTTATCCCTTTTCCATTATCCCAAACTCTGGACCCATAAAACCCCATACCCCCCAGCCTTTGGAAAACCCTACTCTATTTTGTCTCTGAATTTGCCTATTCTAGGTACCTCGTATATGTGGAATCATGTGTCCCTTTGTCTAATTCCTCAATTTCTTAGATGAGAATCAGGCCCAGAGAAGGGAGTTGGCTCACCCAAGGTCACACAGCAAATTAGAGGTAGACCCAGGACCGGAGCGCAGGCTCCTGACTGCCAGGAAGTTCTGCATCCCTGCAGTGGATGAGATGCAACCGCCCTGTTCTGTGCCCTTGGCTGAACCCTCCTCTCTGTGAGGATTCTGTTCTCTCTTTACCTTCCCCGTCCTCTTTTATCCTCTTTGGAAGCTTGCCTCTCCACTGGTCATATCAGCAGACCTAGTGGCCCTGACATTGGCCCCTGGCCTGGGTTTCCTCTTCTGGACTCAAGGCTTCCTTGTAGCACTCGCCCCTCAGCTCTTTGAGAACAGAATGACCTCCCCAGCTCTTCCCCTCCCGGTGGATTCCCTGTGACCTCAGCACCCTTCTCCCTGTCCTCAGACTCACATTCCTATATGCCTGTGGTCTCCCAGCTCTGGTGTTTGCTTTCAAATCTGGTGGTGTTTCCCAGGTTCTATTCTATTTTGTATTTTCTCTCGCCAAAGGGGGCATCTTTCCCCACTGCCTCATGCAGCATAAACCCTGCCAACCCTTTTCTTTTGGCTTAGTCCCAGTCCAGATAGACATACTCCAGTCCCACCTTAGAGCCACATCTTGCTTGTCCACAGCCTCCCAGCAAGAACCCAGATCTTGTACTGGGAGAGTCTACATGTGTTGGATCCCCCTCCTGGCTTCTTCCACCCAGCCAAGGGCACAGAACAGGGCGGTTGCATCTCATCCACTGCAGGGATGCAGAACTTCCTGGCAGTCAGGAGCCTGCGCTCCGGTCCTGGGTCTACCTCTAATTTGCTGTGTGACCTTGGGTGAGCCAACTCCCTTCCTGCATGGCCTTAGCTGTATAGCAAGTGCAGCACGACTTGGGTTCTTATCTCCTCCCTGATCATCCAACCTTCTGTTTGTCCATTTAACATTACACCATTCTCTGCTCTCCCTTGAGCTTCTAGGTGCAGGACTTCCTGACAGAATCTATAGCTCACCCTGGCTCCCCACACCCTTCCCACAACCCTTCCCAACAGTATTTGAAATTTGTAAAGTCCACAGGCAGAAGAGCCAAAGGGGAATGGGGACATGATGTGGGCCTGAGTCCCCTGCTGGGCCTCCTCCCCACAACCTTGCCCTGCCCTTTGTTTCTCAGCCTCCTTGGGCCCATTCTTGTGGTCCTATCAGCCCTTGTCCCTTCCCTTCCTACCCTCCACCAGCCCTCTGGATCCCAGGCCCCAAGGAAGGGAGCTTTGGATTTTTCTAAGCATCCTTGAGAGGCTGAGGTAGTTGGGGCCTGGCTGCCTAGCTCCATCCTGACACCACTCAGACTGTGCCCGTGAAGAGGAACCTCAACCAGGAGCCTGGAGACCTGCTGAGGTCTGCACAGACCTGTTCACTTCTCTGAGTTTGACTGGTTCTATCATTTTATAATGCACACTGCATTGACCCCTGTGTGCCTCAGAGTATCCCTTGTGTTTTGGGGGTTCTGTATCACCATCCTTTCTCCATCGGGCCCTGGCTTCTCCCTCAGCTGTGCCACTGATCTCTGTGCCTTAACTTACTTCTCTGCACAGGTGGGGGCTCACCAAAACCCGATTGCCAGCAGCTTTCCAAATATTTTGTTGCCTCCAAGGCTGGATGTTTCCAGCTGTGGCCAGCACCCCACCACTGCCTTGCATACAAGGTTGCTAAGGATGAGGTACCTGAAGTTTCCCAGAGCTGCAGGCACATCACCTGGAAAGTTGATAGAAATGCAAATTAATGGCTCTATCCAAGACCTAAGGAATGAGAGCAGTGGAGGAGCCAGGAGCCCAGCAAGCTGGGATTTAGAAAGAACTCATTGTACTATATACACAAGAGTTTGCTGGCTACTGGTCTAGAATAGCAATTAGTGCAGCCTGGTGAGGGACTGAGGCTAACTCAGACCAAGAACTGATGGAAAACACCAACTTCATCTGGACTCCTGAGAAACTGAGAACTCTCCACATCCCCTAAAGAACCAAAACAATGTTCTTATGTTCTTCCTGGAAACTGGGGAGCAGGGAGAAGGCATATTTCTTACCTTTCCCTGCACCAGCCTGGGTTCCAGCTCTGCTCACCTCTCCCCCTTGCCTGAGTTTTTAGTGATGTGGGGTTGTACCAGCCAGGAAGGGGGCAGGAGTCCTAGGGGCAGGAGACAGACCATCCATTACACTTTGGGAACCTCAGTATAGGCTCACAACCTCTTTTCAAATGGTAAGAAACTTAATTCCTCAAAGAAAGAATCCTACATCCCAGCTCCTTCTCTTCCTCCCACCCCCAGGGAGACCTTGTGAACAGTGCCAAAACCCTGCTCCAACCCCCCGAGGTAGGGAAGCGAGCCAGAAGCTATCCTTCCTTCGCACACTGGTCTTCCTCCCACCCCTCACCAGTACTGCAAAGCCCCTTCCTGCCTGAGCTGGTTTCCTGGTTTGGGTCCTGCAGTTGTGGGCCCTGGGGCCTCCCTCCCCAAACACCCAGGCCTTCAGGAGGGAGGGGACCAAGGGCATCCTTGGGCCAAACTGTCCACCCCTTCTGTCCATTGTTCTCTCTTACCCACTCCTGTCTTCAAAGGCTCCTTCCCAGGATGGATTGGTGCTAGGACAAACATGGTCCCATGTGATAGCTCTCTCTGCCTGTGTGTCTTACTTCAGACATGAGAATAACTGTACAGTGTAAACTTACAAAGGGTTTTTAATGGCTGTAGATTGGAAATAAAGTATGTCATATGAACAGTTTCATGGACTTGGCCTCCTTTCTGCTTACTTGTGGGTTGTGGGACCCCCAACAAATTTGAAACCTGAAAGGGAGCCCGGGAATGCCACAGCTAGCTGGCTGGTTTGGGCTGGCTGAATGCTGACACCTGAGTCTCCCGTGATGTGTGATAGTATCACAGAGAAACAAATGCAGAGGGACAAATGGATTTGAATCATTCTGCAAAGACTTAATTTTTTTTATTATAGAAAAAATAGGACATTTTAGATGGGCTAATTATTTATAGATAATTATCTAAACCACTGAATATATCACAGATGCCATGGGTCAGGGGTTTGGGAGCTGGGTGGTTTTTTCTTAGTTTCATGAGGTTGTAGTCAAGTACCAGTCAGGCTGTAGCCAGATGAAAGCTCGGCTGAGGCTTTTTTTTTTTTTTTTAAGATTTGTTTATTTATGCATACTGGTGTGCAGGCCAAAGATGTGGGGGTGAGAGGATTCACCAGAGACAGTGGGGAGCAGAACAGACAGATGGACTGCTGAGGGGGGCAGCTGGCCAGACAGGAGAGGTCTGCTGCACCATGTGGGTCAACTCCCTGCCTGGGGATTGAACTCGTGCTGCAGTGGCTGTGATAACTTAATAGTGCTGTGCTTTAACCTGGTGTGCCACCAGGGAGGGCCCTGGGGCTTACTTGTAAAGTAGTTACCCTCCTGCTTGGTGTGTCAGGGTTAACAGGAAGCCTCAATTTCTCCCCACATGGACCACTCCATGGGGCTACTTGAATGTACTCACAACATGGTGGCTAGATTTTCTGGTGCTAGTGACGAGAAAGCAGGGAGGAAGCCATATTGTCTTTTATAACTAAGCCTTGAAAATCACACACATGTTATTTCCATAACATCTTTTTGACCAATACTATTCACAGAAAGGATTAAGCAGGGAATGAACACCAGGAAGCAGGGATCATTAGGGACCTCTGGGAAGCTGGCTACCATCCCAAAATTCTATAGATGTCTTTTTTGAGGACCTCACAATAACCTGGCTTGTGCTAGGCATTGAGGATATAAAAATAGATGGACCTGGAAGACAAAAAGGCAAATGTCAATCACACTGATTAAATCAGAGTGTTCAAGGAGCCGAGAGGAGTCAGGAAAGGCTTCAGAGAGGAAAGGACATCTGAATTCATATTGAGAATCCCATGTAATAGGGTTGGGAGACGGGAAAGATTGCCATACATACATGAAACAGCAAACTGCAGGACCCAACATGCCTTGCATCTCCCACAAGAAATGATGCTTGGGCCTCCCAGGTGGCACAGGGATTAAAGTTTCAGCATTATCAAACTACCGCCAGCTACTGTGTATGAATTCAATCCCCCGCCAGGGAACTAACCCACATGGCCCAGTAGACTCTCTCCTGCTGCTCCCTCAGCAGTGTGTCAGTAGTAGGTCTGCCTGTTCTGCTCCTCAATCTGTCTCTGATGAACCCTCTCACCCCCAACCCCCGCACCTCTGACCTACATCTCAGTTCTTGTATGCATAAAATCAACCTCCTCCAATATCCTCCATGGATATCCCGTAACCTCCTCTCCAATCTGTCCTTTCTTGTTTGTTTCCAAATAAACCCATTTTGTTGTTGAAATAACTATTTTTACTCAAAGTCAACACATCTGAGGTTGAGATACTGACCAGGTGAAGGGGATGGTATTTGTAGGCAGGACACTGGGGGAGGTGGTTCCTGGAAAAGGGAGCAGCACATGTGATAAATAGATAGCAGAAGAGAACTGGGGAACTGGAAGAAGTCTGGTGTCACTGGAGTTGGGAGTGATGAAAAGAGAGGTTGGGTCAGTTCACACAGTGAGGAAAGGAATGAGAATAATAGGGAGTCATGAAGAATTAAAAGCCGGGAAAGGACATAATCAGGGATGTGTTGGGTCTACATTCTATGAAGCAATAATCTCAGTGTACCTCAGGATGGCCAGCCCTGGCTGAGAATGCTGAGTTCTCAAGGCAGGAAGAGAGGAGACATAGACGAAATTGGGTACTGCTGAACTCCAAAAAGTGCTATCAAGGAAACAAGAGCAGATTATCTACTTTCAGATGGCACAAGGTGGAACTTTCAAGAAGACAAAGTTCTGCCTCCCATCATAAAATTTCCATGGACCACAGCTGCATGGAAGGATGACCACCGTCATGCTCTAGGGCTACTCCCCAACCCCTCTTTCAGATTTTGTGGATTGCTCAGAATTCAACATTGGGGTTTCAGAACTCAAAGGAAGGACCACTCACGAAAAGGAGGGAGCATTTTGATGGTGCCATGTCGGCTGTTGAATAATCAACCTGTTTGCCTGGGGCTCCCAGACCTTCAAGGGATAGAAAAGCAGGCATGGGCTGGGTTCCTGGGGGCATGGGAGTCTGGGGTCTCAAAAAAGGCTTTAAGAGAGAAAAATCCTTCGAGAGAATTAAGATTGGATTGTTTTGCTAGGGAAAGTCATGGAAAAGCTTCCCAGGCAGAGAAAATGACTTGAGTCAAGGAGTAGAAGCAGCAATTGGGATGGGCAGAGGAGTTGTAAAATGTCTGAGGAGGGTGTGGCCTGTAAGGAGGCAGCAAAGTTTCAGGCTTTCTTAAACTTTGTATTGAAGGGGCTGCAGAAGCAGGGCCCGAGTGGGGCTGCAAGAAGATAGGGGGTCTTCTAATAGAACGTAAGAGTCTGTTAAGAGTCACATTTTTGGAATAAAGGAGATAAAGGGAGGGTGGACATCTGATGTCCTCTAATGAGCTGTATTTCTTCAGCAATTAATTGTTTTTCCATCTTATATGGGCTCTGTAATCGCAGGCGCAAAGGAAATTTGAAGTGGGTGGGGACTCCCAGGGAGTGGGGCTGTGAGGAGGTGACAACGTGGCTACATCCGGAGGGTTGGACTAAGGCAGGGCGGGCGGGGCTTGCCAGAGGTTGGAACACCGTATACGCATGCGTCTTAAGCGCGGGTTGGGGGGCGCGCGGGGCGGGGCGGGAAACGCCGCTCTGCGTGCCCATACGTGCGGGGAACCGGGAGGTTGCCGGCTGCGCATGCGCCCTTGGTTGGCGGGAGTTTAGGAAGTGGTGGAAGAGACGGTGGGCGGCGCGCCCGCCCGGACCAGGAAGTAACGACGCAGAGATTTGAGAGCTACCCCAGTGACCGGGGTCGTCACTTACGGCCTTGTGTTTCAGGGACGGAGGCTCCGGGCACTAGTCGCTAGAGGTCAGGAAGTCAAAGACCTCTTCCCGGGCGCAGCCCCGCCCATCCCCGCACTAGCCATTTCGGCGTTAGAACTGCTCCACCCATCCCGGACCGACAGCTGCTGCCAGGATAGCGGAGAGAGGGATCTGGGGACACTGCCAACCTCCCTCTTGGGTGAGCGGAAACTCAAGGGCAGGCCGCCTTTCTCGCTCAGGGCCTGCTTGCACTGTCTGGGGTCTAGAAGACAGGGGGGTGGGTGCAGGCCTCCGCCCAGCTTAGCTACATAACAAGCCAGCGCCAGGCTTTTGACCACTTCAGTGTCAGCTTCTGTACCTGCAACATGAAGTTAAGGATAGCACTTACAGAATTGTGACAAGGATTAAATTGGATAAGAATGCAAATAAAGCGGTCTTTACATATAAGAGCTTAACAAATGATACTTTTTGTTGTCTAGCTCTGAGTTTGATACAGCTATTACTGTGGGAATTTAGATTCTTGACCTGCATCTCCTTTGTTCTGTTACCTTTTCTACGTTGTTCCTCCATATGTATTCATTTTCTCTCTACTAAGCATCCCCTGCTTACTGATTTCTTCTGGGAGGAGTACGCATGAAAGATGTAGAACTCTCTCAGTGATGTTCCTGCCCTCTTCCTGTCAGTTGCCTAGAGAGACAGTAAACAGGCAGCCAGCCCACAGAGACCAAGGGATAGAGAAAGTAACTGACAAAGAGAAATGATGTGACATCCTCACAATGGGGCTAGGTTGGGAAGGGTGAATGAATTTTGCAGGCAGTGTATGCAAAGATTTCCAAGGGGTACAGAGAATGGGAATAGCAGGGGAGAGCAGGAATAAATGGATTGGGACTAATTTATGAAAGATATTGAATACAATAGAAAAACCTATCAGAATGGGTTGGAGAAGAGCAGTGGTGGATTTAGAAAACTGGAAAGGCTATTGGATTATTGGTAAAGGAGGGAGGAAAGTGGTGGAAATTATGAGAGCTGAACCAAACTGGTAACTGAAAATGGAGGACAGACTATAGTAAATAGAAAAGGCAGAACTTTGGATCTGGAAAGTTAGGAACTAAAGGATGATGTGATTTTTTTGGTTTGGAAGACTACCATGTAGATCATAATGCCATCAACTGAATTAGGGACTAGTTAAACATAGAATTTGGGGAGGGGGAGTGTGTGTTAAAGGAGATATAATTATTACTACTAATGATACGTTCTGTATAACTTCAGAAAAGAAAGTGTTGAAAATTGCTGATATTCTCTGTAGGAGGTGGGTAAGGTGACATTGGACTGGGTTTTATCGTGTAGGTAGAATTGATGGGGCAGGAATGTGCAGTTCAGAGAGGCTGGGAAGTATAAGACTTATTATCTTGGGGTAGCAGAACACCACCAAGACTGGAGCTGAAATGTGGAGAAGAAATAATCTCATTTTCCCATTATCAGGGTTCTCCACCAGGATGACTTCAGTGAATAGGTCAGAGACTGTAGAAGGTGAGTATTGTAGTGAAATTCAGTATTTCTTGCCTTGGGTTCAGGTTTCTAAGCTATGCTCAAATGCTTTCCTGGCTCCTGGATTTGGGATCACAAATTAACGTATTTGCAGATGCTTCTTCAATGTTTACATGATCTGGGGCCTACGTTTTCTCTTTCCGCCTTTTTGCACAAATACTTAGTTGTGGTGCGTTTGATTCTGTATTTTGACTTTTTTATGACAAGTGCTAGAAGAGGAGCCAGTGACAACTCAGATACATGATCATCAGTTGGAATCAGATCCCAAACCTGTGGACTTGACTAATAAACCGTCTGCTTCCCTGGAGATCACTCAAGGTGTTTCACAGGAAAGAATTCACCATGAGTCTAGCCCTAAAAATGGAAGAAGTTGTGATCTCAGCCACCAGGAAGGACTTCAATCCACATCCCTTCATTTGTCCCCTCAAGAACAGTCTGCCCATCATCAAGACAGAAGACAGTCCTGGCGGCGAGCAAGTATGAAAGACATGAACCGACGGAAGTCACTTCCTCCCTTTCATCAGGGCATCACAGGTGGGGTGCTATGTACATAAGACATTGGAGTTCCAGCTCAGATAAAAGGCAATGCGGTATGGAGGAAAGAGCACAATAGGATAGACCTGTCTTTGCTTGACTTAGCTTAACTTAGTCATGTGACTGAGCAAGTCACTCGGCCTGTTTCCTCATCTCTAAGAGGGATATCCTAAGATTTTACATACAGCTATCAAACTCTAGTAAAAGTTCAATTTGTTTTTTTAAGATTTATTTATTTATGCATATAAGAACTAAGGTACAGGCCAGAGGTGCAGAGGGTGAGATTTACAAGAGACAGAGTAGGGAATACACTGCTGAGGGAGCAGCAGGCAAGACAGGAGAGATCTGCCAGGCCATGTGGGTCACCACTGTGTTGGAGTGGCTTCAGATAGCTTCATAGTACTGTGCTTTAACCCGTAGCACCACCAGGGAGGGCTCAAGTTCAGTCTTTAAAAAAAATTTTTTTTTAATGCAAGTTTAGTCTTATTGCTCATTCTTTATATCATAAGCTGCACATTATAATCTATAACATCAGCAAAAATTTTAATTTAGAGTTGTTCAGCACTCACCTCTGTTAGATGAGAGAGATGAGAGGCATTACAGATTTCTTTTTGTAGCTTTTTGCCTCAAAGTGGGACATGAGGTGGATAGGTTGCTACCTGAGTCAGACTTTACATATAGCAAAATATCTCAGAGGGAAGATGCACATTAAAAATTAAGTGAAGGGCCCTCCCTGGTGGTGCAGCACTGCAAGCAAGCCAGAGTCGTTTCAGTGCAAGTTCTTTCCCAGCCCAGGAGGTGATCCACATGGCGTGGCAGACCTCTCCTGACCCGCTCGCTGCTCCTCTCAGCAGTGTACTTCATCGATCTGCCTGCTTTGCTCCCCGCTCTGTCTCTGGTGAAGCCTCTCACCACTCCCTGCACTTCTGGCTTACACCCTAGTTCTGTATGAACAAATAAATAAATCTTTAAAAAAAAATTAAATGAGAACCTGGCTTTTTGTACATTGTGTACTTGAATGTATTTTGTGTGAATTTACATTAGTAATGGTACCAGCAAACCTGGACATAAAAAATTTAATGTGGAAGCTCTAATATGTTTCAGCAAGAACTAATTGTGTGAACTTGAACAAGTTACTTAACTCCTTTGTCTTATGGTCCTCATCAATAAATGGGATAAAATAATACCTATTTTATAGGATTAAGTGAGTTGATATGTAATATTGAACTTGACATATAGTAGTAAATAGTCCAAAAGCTATTGTGATTTTTGAAAAAATACTACCGTATTTCCAGATGGCCTGATGTCTAGAAGGAAATGTGGGTAAAAAAAACAGTCATTTGAACATTTAGCTTGCTGCTGCAATGTGCTCATGCATTTTACTCCTTAGGTGTGCCACACAGAACTATCACAGGTTCCCTAAAGGCACCCCAGGTTTTGATGAGATTTGGAGAATTCTGATTTCACCAGTCTCTGGCCTCAGACAAGTATTCTTTCTGAGTTTCAGTTTCCCCATCTGTAAAATGGAATTTATAGTTTTTTTCTTCATCTCTGTTCCAGAGCACAGGGACCTGAAATTCTACATATAGAGGAATCACTGACTTATTAAGAGTGGTTATCTTCTGGTTATTCTTGGCTATTCTTGCCAGGTTCCCCCTTTGTAAGCAGAAGATAGCCTGCTTATCTGAACTAACTGCAATGAGAAGTAATCAAGTTTGAAGTCAACAGAACTTTGAAAACAATGCCAGCTAAAGCTGGAGGGTAAAATAATTGTATCTCAATAAGTCTCAAAAAAAACCCTCCTTTGATATATATATAATTGCTGTTTCTAAATGTACATAATTGAAAAAGTAGTATTTATATCTTAGAGTAGTCAGAGGATTCAGGGGCATCAATAACCATCCAGTTCAGACTGATTACTATATAATCTTGGGTAAGTTACTTACTGTTGTGCCTCAGTGTCACCATCTGTAAATGGAATTGATAAAATACTTGCCTCCAGTTTAATGAGGTGTGCAGAGCATTTATTAAAATACCTTTTACATAGCAAGTGGGAAAAACACAGGTTTTGGTGAGACTCAGGGTTGAATTCTGGTTTCACCAATCTCTGGCCTCGGACAAGTTTTCTTCCCTCTGAGTTTTGGTTTCCCTATATGTAAAATGGAATTTTAGCTTTTTTTCTTAATTAGTTAATTAATTAATTAGTGCATGTATGCATAGTAAGTAGCTCATGCATGCATACAGTAATGGGCAGCAGGCCAGAGGTGGGGGGTGGAGAGGAGTGGGGAGAGGAACAGGCAGATCTACTGAAACACCCTGCTGAGGGGAGCAGCAGGCGAGACAGGAGAGGTCTGTTGTGCTATGTGCGTCAGCTCCCTGGCCCAGGATCCAACTCATGCCACAGTAGCTGCCAGTAGCTTGATATTGCTGAGACTTAAACCCCACACCACCATAGATTTTAAGAGAACTCATAAGACAATGTATTTAAAACACACTGCAGTGCCTGTAATAAAAATATTCAAATATCCACAGATTGTTTCTTTGAATGGTAAATATATAACATACAAAAAGTTAAATTTTTTTATCTACTTTTGTTTTATCTTAAACAAGTTTCTACTGTATTATATAGAAAGATATTAGTAACTTTTTAAAAATTAGAATGCACAAATGGGTAGACTTCATTCTCTGGTTATCCTGGAAAAATGTGACTGTAAATGACTTCTCCTTTTAATCAGAAATGCTGCTTGGGAATTATTGCCTTAAGTTGGTCTGCATCATGAGGAAGAAAAATTTTCAGTTTTGTTACTTTGCTAACTCTATAGTATCCAGCTCCTTGATTGTGATATTTTATGTTAGAGCTCAGCAGATCCATCACCGTCAACTTAGCAGAAAGTAAACGACTTGGCTCTCTTCTGCTTTCCAGTTTTCAGGTGAGATTCTACGGTCTGGAAAATGCTTTCTTTTTCTTAGTCATTTTGACAGCCCCAAGGAGAGATCATTGTTGTGTGGTTTGTCAGTTAGGATTCAATCATGTTTCTCTTGTTGGGAGCGATATCTCTCTAATTTGGATTAATTTAGAAGCCAGGATTAATCCCAGCAGCTGACTTCTCTCTGGCTGGGTTGGCTACCACTTCTGTCAATGCAGCTGCTGCTGACTAGCCATCAGAGATCACCGCCATCTCATATCTTTTACTGATTGGCAGCAAATGATGTGGTTTTAAAGTAGGTGGAGGTCAAAATGTAGGTAAACTGTGACTTGCAATCTGACTACCTTTTAAGTGAGTAGACCCTTGTCATATAGTTTTAAAATTGTGTATTTTATGGCTAGCTGTTGATTATATAATTTAGATAAATAAGTCATTCATGTGAATTAAATTACTTTTGTCCTGGACCAAAAAATCAAATTATACAGTGAGAGCAAAGAGTTTTTTTCCTGATTTGTTTATATGAAAAGCTTAGGTAGAAAACTTAAGTCATATTTACTTTCACTTTTATTAAACATAAAACTAAATTAACTCTGGAGTAACCTGGAAAATCTTGGTTTGTGTACTGAAAATGCTTTTCTTTCTTTAGTTCTCTGTTCAGAAACTTGAACCTTTCCTAAGGGGTACTGAGGGCTTCAATCTTGAAAGTTTTAGAGCCAAAGGTAAGTGCTAACCTTGATCTTAGACTGTGCTTTCTATTAAAGTCAGTTGAAGACTCGCTTTTAGGATCCCCAGTTATAGGATCTTCACAAAATCAGCTGCTTCACAAAGCACAAAAGCCCCCTCCCCTCTTTTCTTTTCTTGTTAGAATGTGGCCCTCCCTGGTGGCGCAGCGGGTTAAAGCACAGCACTAAGAAGCTAAAGCCACTTCCGCATGAGTTCAATCCCTGCCTACCCCGGAGGTGACCACATGGCACGGCAGACCTCTCCTGATCCGCCTGCTGCTCCCCTCAGCAGTGTATTTCATCGATCTGCCTGTTCTGCTCCCCGCTCTGTCCCTGGTGAATTCTCTCACCGCCGCATCTCTGGTCTGTACCCCAGTTCTGTATGCATAAATAAATAAATCTTTAAAAAAAAAACAAAAACATTAGAATGTATCCATGGGGATTACAACTGAGATGAAAAAAGGCACAAATGATGTAAAAATAAACTTACCAAAAAAAAAAGTACAATGATGTAAAGTATATATAAACAAATAAATTACATTAAAAAAAATTAGAATGTATGCTTATGAAGTTCAGAAACTCCCAGACCCACTCTCAGTTCCTCTCCTCACAGGCACTCACAGCCACCAGCTTCTCATGAGTTCTTCCAGAGAGATTTATTGCATTTCCAGACATTTATACATCAAATGCAAAATACTCTTCACTGTCCTATACCTTGTATTTTTATTTTTTTAACTTAATCTTGCAGATTTTTCCATTTAACCCATATGTCTTGACATTTTAACAGCCACATGCTATTCTCTTTTATAAATGTACATATTTGATTTAAGCAGTTCTTAGTAGTGATATATTTTAGGGCTGTTTTCTAATCGCTTGCTGTCAAAATGAAATGGGCAATGAAAACATTTTTTTTTTTTGAAGATTTATTTATTTATTCATATAGAACTGGGGTACAGGCCAGAGAGGCTCAGGGGTGGCGAGAGGCTTCACCAGAGACAGAGTGGGGAGCAGAACAGGCAGATCGACAAAGTACACTGCTGAGGGAGCAGCGGGCGGGTCAGGAGAGGTCTGCCACACCATGTGGTCACCTCTGGGGCAGGCGGGAATCGAACTCATGCGGAAGTGGCTTTAGATTCACAGTGCAGTGCTTTAATCCGCTGCGCCACCAGGGAGGGCCCCTGAACCCGTTTTTACACAATATTTTTGGCATATATGCAAGTAAAAATAAAGTAAATTTCTAGAATTTTAATTAAAGAAATTATAAGAATTATCAGATTGCTTTTCACAAAGATTGTATCAATTACTCTTTCACTAGCAAAATATGACAGTACCTTTTTACCAAACAGTTTTATTGAACTTTCAGGTTTTTTACTGTTTAATAGGTTATAAGTGGCTTAACTGTTACTTTTTCTTTCAAATGAAGTGTTTTTCATCTTTTGTGTAGTCTTTATTTTCTGTATCCTTTTGTTCATTTTTAAAAATTGGGATATTTGCCCTCTTATATTGATTTGTAAGAATTCTATGTTAAGGAAATTAACTGTTCATCTGTATAATATGTTAACAGATTTTCTTTCCTAAGAATTTTCAGTTTTCTAAGAGGAAATTATTCTCCTTACCATATAAGTAAATAATCATCCATGGTCAGAAATACCTAATGCTATTCACTTAAAAGACCTAGAAAATACCTGACATCAGACTTGCTTGTTGGTTAAAATGTTTATCTCAGTATTGGACTTTCACAGTAATTATAGTAGGTATTGCCAGGGTTATCTTGGCAGTAATTTGACTTTTCCTTTCCCCTCTGTATTCTCTTCCTGCTAACTGTGGACTCTTCCAAGTCAAAGCAGAGACCTTATAGACCCACTCTTCTTTATTTGCCTCCAGCATTTCTCATTATTCTCGCACCTGTGTGCCTGACTATAGTTTTTCCTTCCAGTGGCAGCAGTTTAGGTCTCTTGAAAACAATAAAATGTCAGTGCAGATGCATCTTTTAAACTACTTTTTTCACCAATGACGTATAAAAAACTATCACTAAAAAATTGCTATAAAGGAATTGCCTTCCATTTTATCTATACATACCAAAAAAAAGAAAAAAAGGATGAAATCTTTCAGCATATTTATACCACTTTATTTAATGGTTGAAAGGACCAGAATGTAAGAGGAGACCCTGAACTGGGTCTTTGTTAACATCCTGGTATGAACATTTATATTCTTTTTATTTTATAATAAATAATTTTTTCTTCAGCATCTTCCCTTTCTGAAGAATTGAAACATTTTGCAGACAGACTGGAAAGTGATGGAACTCTGCAAAAATGTTTTGAAAATTCAAAAGGGTAAGGACAATTCTTTTTCTATTCTAAATTATAAATGAATTAATTTTTTTATTATAATTACATGGTTGTTCATTCATTCATTCTGTGTATCAAATTCTTTTAAATACTGGAGTTAACAGTGATTAAGTCAAACTTAACTTTCTTACATATTATAATACAGGAGACAGTCAAATACAAAGAGAATAATGATTTCAGACAATGACAATCTTAAGAAGCCAGTGAATATGTTGTGACTTGAGGGAATGGGCAACTTTAGCCAAGGAGTTCAGAGAAGGCCTCTAATGACCTTTTGACTGAGATCTGCATGGTAAGACAGAATCAGCCATAGAAAGTGTGAGAAGAAAAGCATTCTTTGTATCCTTGCTGGCCAAAGAAATAAGTTAATGTTCTATAGCTGTTGGCATGTAAGAATATTAGCAGAAAATTTAAAATCCAACCCCCACACCCCAAAAAAAAAAAAAAACTAAACTGGTAGTTCCTCTGTGGAGTGGAGCCTAGTCATCTACCTATATAATATCACTTGGGCTAACAACATAAACTTCTGAATTTGGATTTCACAAGGGTCTACTTTACCTTCTAGCCTTAGAATTAACATTGCTGTTCAGGAAATGGGAAATATTTTAGTTCAACATGACATCTTTTAAACTAGTGTGTTCATGTCCTAGGCAGCTCGCTGCATCTTAGCCAGAGGAAGAGGTCATGTATCACGGGCCTTGGCAGAAAAATAAAAGGTTGACATAACCCATTTGTCTTTGCCAATTTGAGTACCAAGTACATCTGTGAAATTCTGGCATTTCAGTGCCTGTTTCTTTTCTGTTAGAATTAATCCCCCAACTGAGATGAGCCAGTGAGAAGTAAAACATAATTCCTATTTACAGACAGCTTCAGTTTAAGTGGAGAGATAAGATGAAAGATTATATGAAAAAGTATTGTTAGGCCTTAAAAAATGTTAAGGTTTTCACAATGAGATAACCACTTCACCCCAATGAGAATGGCACATCTAAAAACAACTAGCAACAACAAATGTTGGCCAGGATGTGGAGAAAAAGGAACTCTCCTGCACTGCTGGTGGGAATGCAAACTAGTACAACCACTATGGAAAACTGTTTGGAGGTTTCTCAAACTGCTAAACATGGAGCTTCCATATGACCAAGGAATCTCACTCCTAGGTATCTATCTACCCAAAGGACACAAAAACACTGATTCAAAAAGACACCTGCACCCCATGTTTATTGCCGCTTTACTTACAATTCGAAAGACATGGAAACAACTGAAATGCCCAAAAGTAGATAACTGGATTAAAAAGATGTGGTACATATACACAATGGAGTATTACTCAGCAACCCCAAAAAACCATGCCTTTTGCAGCAACATGGATGGAGCTGGGAAAGATCATGTTTAGCGAAATAAGCCAGAAAGAAAAGGAAAAATACTGTATGGTTTCACTCACAGCAGGAGTATAAAGGACCAGGAGAGAAAATAATAATAATAGTGAACAACTATATACCAGGGACAGCTTTTGGGGGTGAACTGGGGAATGGGATCAAAAACTGGGGGGGGGAGGGAAGTACACTGGACTATGGTGATGGCACACAGGTGATTTGGTGATGGGAAGCCCACGGGGATTACAACTGAGGTGGAAAAAAAGTACAAAATGATGTAAAAATAAACTATTATATTAAAAAAATAAAAATTTTTAAAAAAGTTAAGGTTTTGGTTTATGGGAGGGGAAGAAACTAGAAAATGATGTCAACAAAAGTTTAGAGATTGAAAACCCAGGTATTTGAGGTAAATCTGAGTGAGATTAATGAGACAATAGATAAAGGGTAGCAGGAATCAAAGTTGGTGAACTGGCTGGAACCAGAACAAGCTGGAAGTTTCAGGTTAAGGAATTTTGACTTTTCTTTCTAAGGCAATGGATAGTCACAGTGCTTTTAAGCAAAGGGAGAAAATTAAAGCCAGGTTGTAAGAAAATGTGAACTTGTTTGAATTGGAATTGAGAAATGGAAGAGGAAAATACCATTTAAATAGTGACTAACTAGTGCAAAAGTAAGAGTCCAAAAAAAAATACTTTGTTGGAAAATAAATTTTGAATGTAATTTAATGCCATTGAAGTTACATAAGGTATCATGTTAATAAGTACTTCTTAAAAGATTTGTGATAATTTCATTCCTTTCTGTATACTAGAACAGAATCAGACTTGTCTATGGAAACATCTGTGGCTGAGATGAAGGAATATATAAGAAAGTAAGTGAAAATGAGCAAAGCTTTGTTGGAAAATGTAAATTTACTTGGGGTTAACAAAGACTCAGAAAATGTATAGTAAACATCTGGTTCAGAGTGTCAGTACTAGTGTATCAACACTAGAAGTTAGAAACTAGCTGCAAATAGGGATCTTTGTGCTATGCTGAAGGCCAGTTTCATAGAATGGAGACTAAGTAAAAAGGATGCTAATTTGATTTAAGAACTCATGCTTCATTTGATTAAATTATCCTCTGAATCAGTTATACTTAACCCTTGAATGACCTTTTCATTCACATTTGAGAACCAGAATTTATACCTAATGCACTTACTGTTGCCTTGAGTGATTCAAAATGAAATGATTAAAATTCAACTGAATTTTGTTTTTCTGAATTTATAGATTTTCTTTAGAACGTCAGAGTTGGGATCAGCTCCTGCAGCACTACCAGACAGAGGCTCAAGAGATAATGCCCAGGTTAGAACTCTAAATAGTTAGCTATCTTTTTACCTGTGGTGTTTGATTTTAATTGATTTTTGTTCTGTTAGCACAAATTGAATGATAATCTTTTATCATGGGTCAACTAATCAGAAGCTCTGTAAAGTGTTTATTTAGCACTCTGACTAACTGGAGGGTGAAGGGAAAGGTAAGGAAAAGTTGGTATGACATTTTCAAAACAGAATTGCCTCTGTGCTGTCTTTGACTAATGTCTGCATCTTGGGGTAACAGGCACATCTCTGCCAAGTACCAGGGGCTGGGTCAAGAGCAGTAGTCAAGGGATTTCAGTGAGCCAGTGACCTTTGAGCTACATACAGGTGTAGAAGGAAACTGATTGGGGCCTTCATGGAGATGGAAATACATGAAAAGGGGTGATGGATGAGTATATGAGAGAGGATCTTTGGTTTTGAAGGCATAAGAAAGTGGGGAAATGCCAGGTATTCATTTAGTTGACTGTCTTTTTTTTAAAAGATTGATTTATTCATGCACACAAGGACTGAGATACAGGCCAGAGGTGGGGGAGGTGAGATGATTCACCAGAGACACAGTGGGAAGCAGAGAACAGATCAGGCAGATTTTGACTGAAATACACTGCTGAGGGGAGCAGCAGGAGGGTTAGGAGAGGTCCGCCGTGCCATGTGGGTCACCTCCCTGGCCAGGGATAGAACTAGTGCTGCAGTGGTTGTGGATAGCTTCATAGTGCTATGCTTTAACCTGTGGTGCCACCATGGAGGGCTCTAATTGACTGTTTAAACCAATGGTTTAAGCTTTTATCCCTTCCACAAACAGACTTTTTAAAAAAAATACTGTACAGAATTAAAAATTTTTTTTCAGACTTTTTTTTAAAAGATACATTTATTTATGCATACAGAACTGGGGTACAAGCCAGAGGTGCAGGGGCGGTGAAAGGCTTCACAATAGACAGAATGGGGAGCAGAATAGGCAGACCAATGAAGTATACTGAGGGGAGCAGCCAGGGACACAGGAGAGTTCTGCTGTACCATGTGGATCACCTCTGGGGCTGGGATCGAACTCGTACTGAAGTGACTGCTGCTTGCTTTCAGTGCTGCGTCTTAACCCTTTGTACCATCATGGAGGGCCACAGACTTTTTTTTTTATTTTGAAGATTTTATTTATTTATGCATACAAGAACTGGGGTATAGGCCAAAGGTTGGGTGAAGGGTGGTGGTGAGAGGGTTCACCAGAGACAGTTGGGAGCAGCACAAGTAAATTGAAATACACTGCTGAGGGGAGCAGTGGGCCAGACAGGAGAGGTCTGCCACGCCATGCCGGTTACTTCCCTAGCCAGGAATTGAACTCATGCTGCAGTGGCTGCGGACAGTTTCATAATGCTGCACTTTAATCCATTGTTTCACCATGGAAGGCCCATGCAAACAGACTTAGCTAGAAACTCAACTATAGGATGTTAGCTAAAGCCTTAATTACAAAAGTGACCTCTTGGTAGAGAGGCATTTTGAAGAACACTTTCTGAAAGAGTCACTAATTCAAGTATTGGTGATTATCAGTTATTCACCCTTTACATACTATATTTAAGAAGCTAGATAATGTGTAAGGTGACAGTTTCAGAATACAATGTTTCATGGGATATAATTGATTTAATTGGAATACTGCTGGAAGTAGGCTGTTCTACTCAGATCCTAACTATTCCTTACTTCTGTGACATTGGACAAATCACTTAATGTAAGCCTGTAGTTCCTCATTTGAAATTGGGGATACTATTTGCACTTTCCTCCTTTGGTTATTGTGAGTGTTTAATGATGTTAAATGGAAAATACTTAGCAGCCTCGGCACCCAGCAGGCAGGACCTTTGATTAAGAGAGCCTATATCTAAAGTAGTATGGAAGAATATTGATTCAGGTTAGTAAAGCATTATAGGACGTTTTTCACCTTTAGGTATTTTTTCATATCTTTCCCAGAAAATGATTATAAAATTCCTTGAAAAAAAATTTTTTTTTTTTAGAGGTTCAACTGAAAACATAGATACTGAAGTTGAAGTGGAACCTACAGCATATCTTGGGTCTTCCCAGAGTGAAATCCTTAACACCAAACCTGACTACCAGGAAATATTACAGAGCCAGAACAAAATCTTTGATTGTATGGAGTTGATGGTGAGTTGGCTCATGTTTAATTGGTTGAATTATCTAGCTTTGCTACTTTGTGTATCATCCTTGGACATTCAAAGACCTGGAGAATATATGTAATAAGATGAAACAAGTATATTCAGCCCAATCTTGGGGAACCATGGAGACACAATAAAAAACAAATAGCTGGTGAAAAGTGCAAATAAATCAGGGCCAAGGGGAGAGAATGTGCAGGGAAGGCAGCCGGTTGCTAGATAGGGTATTAATTGAAGGCTTGAAGGCCCCTCCTAAGGTGCCATTTTAACAGATTTGAAATAAATGAGGAAGTGAGGGCACTTGGGAAATTAGCACTGTATTAATCCAATTATCAACAGGAAGGCAATGGCACTAGATAGAGGATAATTTAAGGAGTTAAATTATAAGGGTATGGATACAGATGTGAATTTTGGGGAAACATAATGGTTAGTGAAGTAATCTGGGGCTTAAAGGCAACTGAGCTCTTACTTTCCCTTCCCTAGGCATGAAGGGAGAATAGTCACTGTGGCACCTGAAGGGAGAAAGTCACAATTGGCCCTTTAGAAAATCATGACCTTCAGCTGAAAGACAAAGCTGAGTCGACCCTAGCAAGCCTAAGTGACAGTGCCTTAACCTCATTCAGCTCCCTCGTACTTGGGCTTCTTCTTGTCCAATTCCTACCAAAAGCCAGAGGACAGAGTCCTGTTAATAGATGTTTTATAGGTCCGTATTCCTGGCAGAAAATGTCTGGCAAAGCATTCCAGGTTGAAAGAATAGCAGAAGTAAACCTTCAGTAGGAGCTTCACTGGCATATTTGGGGAGCATCAAAGAAGCCACAGACCCTACAGCCCATAGCTCTTTCTCCAACAGATGGATGAACTGCAGGGATCAGTGAAGCAGCTGCATGCGTTTATGGACGAAAGTACCCAGTGCCTCCAGAAGGTGTCAGTACAGCTTGGTAAGTCTTTTAAGGGACCATGGCTTGGGGTGTTTTATATCTGATATAAATCACTGGGTGCAGCCTGCCTTTCGAAGCACAAAGCCTCTGAGGATAAAACCTCTATCAGGTGCAATAACTATTTTGTTGTGGGTACTCAGAGTTGATGGGAAATTTAGATGTATAGAAGCATAGCGAACAGAATTAAATCCCCATGAACTGTGTTTTGGTAAATCCAAGAAAGCCTAAAGAAACACCCATTGCTTTTTTCTCTTCATTTCTAAAGAATCTACTAAATAACATTGGCATTTCTTCTCCATTGCTTTTCCTGACTTCCAGTACTTAATTATTTGTTACACATCCCTTCACTTTCTTATCTAACACATTGTTTTATGATAATGGTTGCGGCTCGCTTTCCCACCAGATGCTATCTCCTTGAGGACAGAGGACAGAGACTCTTACTTATCATTGTAGTGTCCTTTAGTCTCTGGCACATTGTTCATTTAGTGTGTTTTCAAAAATGTTATTTCAAGTGTACTGAAGTTTGTCTTTTGGCTCCTTACCTTTACAGGGAAGAGAAGCACACAACAATTAGACCCTTCACCAGCTCGAAAGTTGCTCAAGCTTCAGCTGTGAAACCCACCTACCACACATTGCTCTGGATCTTGTTAGTGACCTTACGCAGCTTTTCTGCCACACACCCTTTAAGGAGAGGATTGGGAAGAGGCCAGCACATGGCAGCTGTGGTGGTATGAGCTGAGGATTGCTGCCCTCAGTTGACTGTAGAGCACTTCAATCCCCCTGCCCCACAAAATGATGGGGTTTATACATTGAAGAGTACTGGCATTTTCCCCCAAGAATGTGTGTATTATTTAAATTTCTGTTTTGGAATGACCTTCAGAATTAGTGGTCCATTCTTATATCCTTCACTGTCAGCAATCTTCATTTTGTGAGGATGATATTTAGGTTTTCAGACAATTCAGACATTTAGGACCAAAGCCTGTGAAATATCTTAGGGGTCAGGTTAGGTTTTAGTTGTAAAGGATTGAGACTGATTATCTCATGTAACTCTGAAGGTGATTTTAGGTAAAGGAGTTAGAACATTATTTGCATCATGTTAAGACATCTAACACTTCACAGTATACAAATGGGAGGCAACAGTACTTGTTCTCTATGCCCTGATGTCTATAGTGTGCTTTGGCTTTCAATATTGAGTTCATGTCCTAAATCCTGGATTCATGGCAAGAAGGGACTAAGTATTCCTTTTCATTGTTAATAATCTGCATTATAAAATTTCACATAATTAAAGACTTTCTTTTGCCTTTGTGTATATTTTGAGTGTATAAGAGCAATTTAAAGACAGGATAGGCCTAGCAGAAAATACAATTGTTTGCCTTGATGTAGAAGTGAACAATGGTGTGGAAATATACATCAACACTACCAGTAAAATACCTACTGATTTATTGTTGATATTTCTTGTTCTCTGATCTTCCTAAAAGGAGAAAACCTATTTCATTTAAATATCCAGTCATAATCTTAAGTCTTAAGCACCAGTTAGAGATGGACAAATCCCCTTACTTTAACCTGTACTCATTCTTTATTTGTAGAGCTCCTACTGTCTGCAAGGCACAGTTCTAGGAACTAGGGAGAAAGCATAGAACAAAAATGCATGATGCGTATAGACTAGTGGGACACCAGAAAATAAAAGAGACAACCCCACAGAAGCAATATTTTAGTTGACTCAGGAAAGATAGAGTTAAATAGGGTAAGAAACTGAGACAGAAGGAACATTTTCGCATGTGTACATCCAGCTAACTGAGCCACGAAGGTCCAGGGACAGCATTTTCAAAGGCCTGAAGAGGGAAGGAATGAAGCATTGTCTCATAGCAAAAGTGTAGTACTATGGGAGTACTGGTAGAAGAACCAGTTGAGACAAGGATAGTCCAAAGTCATTAGAAGATTTTAAGGGAGGAAGTGCATCAAAAGTTTAAAATATCACTAGTGTGGAGAACATACAGGAAGCAGGTATGTGAGAGACAACTGGCTGTTGGAGTAGTCCAGGTAAGAAACATTGGCCTGTACTGGGTGTTGGCAGTGGTTGAATAAGTTGGGCTGTTGGAGTTATAATCTGTAGAACATAGTGTGCTTGGATTATGTGTTAAACGCCTAACTGGACAATGAATGAGATGAGAATGGAAGAGTGATAGACTACTATCACAGGATATTGTAAAAGTTAGATTATAAATTTGGAACAGTGTTAGTATGAAGGGTATGAAAGCTTGAACTGGATGAATAAAAGCAGTTAATGAAATAAGCTAGTAATGACAAGTGGGAAATTGGGTGGGAAAGTGTGAACCTTGGAACGTAATTAATTATTAAAGGCTCAAGGATGGATATTATCTAGAGTAGGACAAGATGAGAAACTTTGGACAACCCCACAGGAAGTTGGGGTTTTTAAGAAGCAGAGCAGAGCTATTAATCTTTTTAGAGCTGAGACTACAGAATTGGGAATGAATCCTATCCTCACCTATCCAAAAGTGATTGTAACTTCCCTATTTTACTTATTATATGTATTGCATTTTTTGTTTATAAGAATTTATTCAGGATTTTCCTTGTGGCACAGTGGTTAAAGTCAGCACTTCAAGCTATCAGCATTCACTACCTTGAGTTGCCAGGGAGCTGGCCCACATGGCACAACAGACCTCTCCTGTCTGGCCCTCTGCTCCCTTCAGCAGTGTTTTTCAGTAATCTCTGGTGGGTCCTCTCACCACCCTTTTCCCCCTGTCTCTGGCCTGTACCCTGGTTCCTGTATGCATAAATTAAAAAAAAAAACTTTAAAAAGGATTTATTCAAACCCAAGGGTGAGGAATGTGGCTTCATCTGTGTCCTCAATGGCTAAACAAAATAAAGCACAGAAAAATACTTAATAAACAGTATTTTACATTCATTTTGGTGTTGAACTATTCAGTCATGAAGCTTAAATTAATGTGTGATTCTCAAAAATAGCATTTCTCATGGCATGCTCAAGAAACCCTGAGTCTTGGATCCTAGTTCTTAAATTTTTGTTTATTCATCAAAAAATTCTAAGCAAGTTGCTAGACGCCATATGACCTTGGGTACCTGTCAGAGCATAAGCAGGAGGACGCGTGCCAGGCGCGGGCTTTTAGGGGTTTCAGTAAGGGGGAGGAGGCCAGCCACCCAACGCATTTGCCCTCCCCTCCACCTTCCCGCCCCGGCAGCTCCTGTTTAACGTTCTCCGAGCAGACCCTGCTGCAAGGAAAACTACCTGCAAGGTGGCGCCACCGGCCCCTCCAGGCCGGCACGTCATCACGGTAGTTCCCGAGGCTGGCGTGCGCGGAGCGCTTGCGCGGCTCGGGCTCCTCAGCGCGCCTGCGCAGCCCAGAGCCTCTCCACCTCCCCCAACCCCCCGCCCCTCGCTGCCGCCGCTGCCGCCGCTGCCCGTGCTGCACTGACGGCGGATACCCGCGCCTCAGGTGAGTGAGCGCCTCAGCCCTGCCCGTGGGGGGCGCCTGGTGCTGCCTGTGGGGGCGTCACTCCCCACGTCTTCTCCTTCCCCGCCGCATCTGTGCTGCTCGGCGGCTGGGGGCCCGCGTTGCCTGCCTTCTTCGGGTCCCCTGGCCGCCCTCCGCCCTGGGGACCCGGGTCAACCCGGCCTCTGTTGGCTGCCCCCAGCGCCCGGGCCGTGGTGCCCCTCGGCGAACCTGTCGGCTGCAGCCTAAGGACTGCAGGGGCCGAGCCTCCGGGCGTCCGACAGCCTCGGTTATAGGGACCCACCGCAGGCACGACCCCCATTTCGGCGCCAGTCCTGCTCTGTAGGACTGGAGCTCAGTCGGCCTCGGGGCATTCATATACCGGACCCGACCCGAGCCAGTGCCGGGGGCGCTTGGGAGATGGGCCCTGAGCTCACCTTGCTCTCGTTTGTCCTCGGCGCAGCAAATGGCATCCTCTGGCGGGACACCAAGGCCACCCTGCGACAGAGGGGTTTCCTAGTCCCCACTTTATAAATGAGGAAACTGAGGCACAGAGCGGTGAAGTGGCCTGCCCAAGGTCAAGCAGCTGATGGGGGTAGGAGGTAACTCTTGAACTCAGGGGCTCTGGCTTTCTGGCCAGCGCAGTTGAAATGAGATATTGACACCAACATTTAAACAATTTGAAATAAACTTGTCATCTCTGGACAAGTTCTTTATGAACGTCATAAAAGTAGGTTGCAAACACTGTATTTTTTTGTCCTACAATTGAGATGTTACAGTGTTGATAATAATAGTGATAGTGTTATTAATAAGAGCTAACATTTATCCATTGCATGCTGTGTGACAGGGATCTTACTAAACATTTTATTAAGATTATCTCACTTAATACTTCAATGCTAACCAATTCAGTATGACCCCTCCCCCCTTCCTTTTCATGCAGCTTTTTTTTTCTGCAGCGCTGGCCTCCCTGTCACAGGTAGACTAGGAATCTCATGGCTCAAAAGGCAGGGAAGCTCTCCTGGTGGTATACTGGCAGAACAGGGGTAAGCCTTAGCTGTCTGCATCCAGATTTGCAGCCTAGCCTGGCCTCCAGAAAGATATAATTAGTCTTCCTTTCCTGGCTGCCAGGAGAGCAGGACCAAGCTAGCTGGGCTGGTTGGATTTGGAGGTGACAGAGCAGATTTGGCCGACACTCACCTTATTCTGGCGCTTTCTGATTGTTTTCAATGCTGAGCTTGATCATCTCAGTATTTAAACTAGAACAAAAAAGGAAGAGTGCATTGTCAAAGTGGAGCTGAATGTAATAAACTTCCATGATTTAAAGACCCAGAGGAACAGCTATAAAAATATGTGACTGTTTCTTTCTTAAAATAACTAGCTCAAACTGTCTTATTTTCTCCCTTAGCAAATCCTCCTACACACTTCAAAGCTCCATAACTCACCACCACATTCTCTATGAAGTCTTCCTTGCTTGATTTTCCTAATTAGAATCACACATACACATTCTCATTCTCTCTCCCCCCACCTGCATCTACATATATACACACACTTAGAATAGGATAGTCTTCACTCTTAGCCTTGTGATTATTAGCGTTCTGAGCGTTCTGAGGTGCAGTCATTTTTGCAGCCTCAGGGATTGGTTTGTAGTAGGCCCTTGGTAAAGAGTCAGTGAATTTCCACTGCTCCTTTTCAACTCCTGCAAGGAGTGGTATCTTTATACTGTCCTTATGTCCTCTCTCCCCACCCTCCTTGCGCTTCAATTTCTCTTTGCTGTCCCTCCTTTTAGATTCAATTTTTGGATCACCTGCTGTTCAGAGGGCTTTGGTCTACCCTGTTGTTTCTGAAAATTTGCAGATAAAGGTCCTGCATCAAGAAATCTGTTTATTCCTAACAATGGAGTTGGTATATGCTACTTAAGTGTACAGGGCAGTTTTTATTTGCTTTGTTGCAGTACGAGAGCCTGGGACTTACAGTCTTTTAGGTGTCCCTAAATGCATATGAGATTCATGTTATATTCTTTTGCCATAATGTGACTGACTCCCCTGATGTCATAATAATCATAGTTTTTACAGATTATTTCCTAATACTTATAATAACTGTTTACAAGGACCCTTTGGGAGAGTAGGTCTTTATAGAGGTGATCTACATAAATAAAACTTTTTTATAATATAATAATTTATTTATACATCATTTTGTGCCTTTTTTTCATCTCAGTTGTAATCCCTCTGGGCTTCCCATCACCAAATCATCTTTGTGCCATCACCATAGTCCAGTTCACTTCCTACCCCCTCCACATTTTTTATCCCATCTCCCACTCCACCTCTGTAAAGTGTCTCTGGTATTAAATGAAACTTTTTTTTTTTTTAAGATTTATTTATTTATGCATACAGGCCAGAGGCTCAGGGGCGGTGAGAGGCTTCACCAGAGACAGAGTGGGGAGCAGAACAGGCAGATCGACAAAGTACACTGCTGAGGGGAGCAGCGGGCGGGTCAGGAGAGGTCTGCCGCGCCATGTGGTCACCTCCGGGGCAGGCGGGAATCGAACTCATGTGGAAGTGGCTTTAGCTTCTCAGTGCAGTGCTTTAACCCGCTGCGCCACCAGGGAGGGCCTTAAATAAAACTTTTAAGAGAGTTTTTCCAAATAATTTCCTGCAAATATTTTGAGCTTTTATTAAATTGAAGGCTTGGTGCTGGGAATGGTAGAAGATTTACAGTTGAATAAAACATGGTTCTTATTAAAAGAATTTACTTGCTAACTGGGGAAGACCATATCTAACTGTAACTGAAGTCAACTCTAAAAATTGTCATAATAACCTTTTAAACAAAACAGTATTGAGAGTATAATGGCATAAGATATTATAGCATGGGGCCTTTTGTATCTTCTTATACTGTTCACGTTGAAAGGAAGCATGCAGTCACTGACTCCACACTTTCCCCTTTTGCAAACCTTGTCCAAGGTCATAAACAACTTGAAATTCCAGATTTTATTCATTAAAGCTTTCAGTATTTCTGGGTGAATTCAACTTTTAAGGGCATTAACCAGCAACTCTATTAAAATTTCACTTGTGTGCTTAGAACCTGGTTGAGGAAGAGATAGTTATGATTCATGTCTTCAAGGAGCCTGTGCTCTGTTGAGGAATAGTAAAGAATACTCTTTAACATTGAAGACATTGAAGTGTGCCTAATTGTTAAACTGTGTGGTAGAGAGTTTAGACATGTCTCAGGAATTGAGGGCAAGGCAAGAGGGATCAGTATTCACTGTGTTAGTGAACATTTGAGAGAGGGGTTAGACTTTCTGGACTTTGACACATTGGTAGGGTCACATTTAATCAAGAGGACGAGGAAAGCAATTTGCAGCAGGGTGGTAAAACTTAAGCAAGGTGACAATGTCTGATGTATTTAAGAACAGTTTAAAAAAAACTGGGCTGGATGAGAGTGGCAGAACTTGGAGCAGTAGCTCTCAGCCTTTAATATACATCAGAATTACTTGGAGAGTTTATTAAGGCGCAGATTATAGGGGCCCTCACCGCCACAGTTTCTGATTCACTAGATCTGGAGTAGGTATCAAGAATGTATAGTTCTTAACAAGTCCTCAGATGATGCGAATGCTTCTAATCCAGAGACGAAACTTTGAGGACCATTAGATTAGAAGGTTGAGAAACTAAAGTCAGAAAAAGTCAAAGAACTTTTTCTTAACATAGTGTATGTGTGTGTGTTTGATGCCAGCTTAAGAAAGTTCTGGAAAGATATATTCCAAATTGGAATGAATAGTAGTCACTTCTGAAGTAGGATTGAAGGAGTAGGAGAATTACTTTTTTGTCTATACCTTTCCACATTTTTGCATTGTGCACATATTGCTTTTGTATTTAAAAAGGAACTGAAAGAGTCTGTTGTGAAGATATATACTAAAATATTTATAGATTTAAAAAGAGCTCACTAAAGTAATATAGAGTCATACAACAAACATTTATAGAGTATGCCAGATGCTGCTAGGTTCTGGGAATACAAGGCCTTTGCTAAATTTTGCAGCCTGGTGAGCAAGATGGGCATTTAAACAGCTCCATTGAGTATCATGTGAGCTCCTTAAGAGCAACAATGTGCTTATCCCTGAGCATTGCAGATTATAGGCACTCGGTAAATGATGAATGAAAGAGCAAATCCAGGCAAGGCATGAGGACAGTAGAAAGAAAAGAAAATGGCAAATGGGAGATTCTGGGGGGGAAATTGACTAGCCTGAATAGGGATGATGAAAGGAAGGATCGGTCAAGGACTTCCAAGTCCTAATATTGACAATATTTTGGTTTACTGCAGAACTGAGTGTCATTCATTCTGAAGGACTTAACTCCCTTTCCCTTTTTGAAAAAGCAATTGCTTGAAAATAGCACACAAAAATTTAACCTATTGGATATGAAGATCAGACTTAATTTTCTTTGGTAAATTAATTTTTTTCTTTAATCACAATGCTAATTTTACTGTACTTATAATATTCACCTATAATTTTGCCATCATTGTTCATATTCATGTGAAATTAGCTAAGATACATGGAGGATGTTTTAAATGTCAAATGAAAATGTGTGCTATATATTCATCTCATCTCTTCAGTGAGAAGAATGGAATATTCACTCAGAATTCTGTCATGTTTCCTTTCATACTTCAGTTTGACTTACTATCATGTCCAATAAATATCCATTGTTGATGACTGAATGGAATATATGGCTTCATTGCATTCTGAGTTGAATTATATATTAACACTAATTATATTACTCAATAGGCTATGCCATTAAATTTGGTCAAGAACATATGGTATGGAGCAGGCATTCTCCCCAACTTTTTGTGTGGCGGTGTTCCTTTTATCTTCCCCAAAGATTTCATACAAAAAATGGAAACTAATTTCCCAAGTGGAGAGAAATCCCCTTGGTTTTTTTTTTTTTTTTTTTTTTT
>NW_004567123.1:17317270-17392969 GCF_000260355.1 Condylura cristata
ACTATTTCAAGATTTTGTTGTTATCATAAGTTTTGCAATATCTGTTTAAAGATAATTCTATTTAAGGTTTGGAGATAATAGCCATTATGTTTTGGAAACTGTATAATGACATAATAACTGAATAAATAATGATAAGGAAAATTGTATGTAGATCCTCAAAACAGTATGAGTGACTTGCCATTTCCAATGATCATATTAAAAGTAAGCTTTTTCTTTAATTAGTAATTGTCATATAGTAATCTTTTCAGAAATACCATTTGTTTTCAGAACAGACAATATTGTTTATTTAAAATGACAGATTTGTTTTTACAGTGGTTAAACTTACATTTTTAAGCCTGAATTTTCAAATTTAAAAGCTGAATGCATTTTAAAATGGTGAGATTTAGAGCCATTTTATGCAACACCATAATATTTGGCAGAGAGAAGAGAGAAATCAGGTTATTGTGTTTTTATCTTTGCAATGGAGAAAGCTTTAGGGGACAGGGCCCATCCTACCATTCTTCACTGTTGAAGATGTTGCTTTTTAAATGTTTGTGTCAGGATTTAGTTTTATCCAAAGTGTTGACTAAATTGTGTAACTTTGGGTGATTAGACATTACCAAGGGTAGATTGCTTTCCAAATACTCCCTGGTGGGTACAGGTTTCTTCTGTTGATTAAAGTAATAATGAGGATAATAATTAAACTTTGGATGGTACTTTTCAGTTTTCAGAGTCTTTGGCCAATGAAATCCTGGTAAACTCCAGGAGTCAAACCTGAGAAAGAAGAAAAATTAATGACTAGTTGGCATTAAGTGGGTAAAGTTATTTATAGAGTCCTGCCCAAACTCATGATACAGATGTTCAGGCTCAATCCTACCTCTCTTTGGCTAATTTTGTGACCTTTGTCATATTACAAAATCTTTCCAGGCTTAACTTTCTTCATTTGTAGAATGGAGAATCCTGCTGCTCTAGAGCCTCAGGGCAGTGCTTTCATTTTCCAAGAGCCCACTGCCTCTCCTTGGTGCTGCTGAAATTCTTTTCAAGTATGACATCAAGGACCCTCAGTTACTCTCCCCTAACAGGGAGGATTACAGTACATGTCCTATAAATTTTTTGGGAGACAGAATGAATAATGGATAAAATGCTTATCATGGTGTCTGGCATAGAGTAAGTGCTCGGTAAATTGGGCTGTTAATTAAAGCACTGCTTCTTGGGGCTTTCACTTGTTCATTACTTCATCCAGGCTGTTTTAAAGAACAAAATGTTTTCATTTGTTTCCATTGATTCTGCCTTACAGCTGGTGGGAACTTTAAGATGGTCCCAGGAGCATGCACCAGGGCCTTGCCAGCACTATCTTTCCTGGTACCCTGAGCTGCATCCTTCTAGAGTAGAGATTGTGGGTATAGTTTCTGCTTCTAGAGTTACTTTAACTTGTTCCCCATACTAGTGTGTTGGCTGATTGATGGGAGTCTGGGATTAACAAGAAGTCCCCTAGATGAATATTTTATTGCTTTGTTCTAATTACCTGTACCCATTAATTAACCCTGGAATGAAGATACTGAATAGGGTAGACATAGTCCCAGCTTGAAGCCTCTGCAAACCCCCAATTTACTATCAGCTGGGAGAATCCCGCAGTGTGACATAATGTAAGTTGAGTCTGTTGTAAAGGGTGATGCCCTTTTCCTTTCTGAAAAACAGAGTGTATGTCTCCCACCTCCCTACCCTCACCCTTAGCCAGGCTGAGGACCAGTAGTTGTGTTGCTTGTTAAAATGATGATCTCTTAAAATACATTGCTTCAGAAGCTACCTCTGACCCCTCCCCACTTTGCTTATGGAATTGTATCTCTTAAGAGTATTTATTGTGGTGAAGAGGAACCCAGACTTTCCTTTATGCGGTGAAAAAGATCAGAATGCTGTATTGTTGAAAAAGCCATTGCTTATTCTATGATGCTGGGTGGTTTGGCTTGTTTATCCAACTTTCTGGGGAGTCTCCTGAGAATCTTTCCTTTCCTAAGGGCCCCCAGGAGACAGCAATGAAACAACATCCATTACCCTAGACACTTGAAGGGATGTTGAAGTCAATAGTTTTATGATTAGATTAATTCAGGCTTTAACCCTGGCAAAATTTAAGAGCCAAGTCATCAGATAATTGTGCTTCTTATAGACTGAAGTATGGAATTTAGCCCAGTACTCTGTGCTATCTTTCCGATCCTGCAGTGGGAGTCCAAATGCCAGTTCCAGCCCTACACCCAGTTGGCTGTGTCAATTTAAGCAAATCACTTGAATTTCCAGGCCTCTTTTTCTTATCTGAGGATGAGGGCTTACCTGTAGACCAGTGGTTTTCACCTTTCCCTGCATGTAAGAATCAACTATGGAGCTTTAAAAATAATACCCAACCCCGCTCTAATCCAATTAAATTGTACCTTTTTAGTGCTGACGTTCTTCAAAGATTCTCACATCTTTCTAAAGTGTAGCTAAGATTATTACTGAACAAGATTATCAGGTTTTAGGCAACTTTGTCATTCTGCTCCTCAGGAACCCTCCAGGTACGGCACCCAGTAAAAGGTGATTTATATGCTCTGTTCAGCTCAGCCCTGACTTTTCCTGATACGTTGATCTTGTGACTCTGAGAATAATGTGTACATTTCTTTCTTTTCCTGGCCTGAATGTGCTCACCTAAAATGTGCTCTTCTACCTCCCAGCTGTTCAAAACAAACCCACTCAAGACCCATCTTTTTATCTCCTTTGGAAAATGCCTCACCATCCCTTCCTTACTTATTCCTCCTATCTTCATACTGGTTCTGAGCTTGATTTAGCTATGACTAAATGTCATGAACACTAGTTGCAAAGACATGAGACTCAAGCAACATTCTGTCTTGGGGAGGTGGGGCAGATGGAAATACCACTTATTTGACTTGTATACTTTTAAACATTTGTGTGATGTCTTGTTGCCCTTCTCATTGTGTGTGTGTGTCTTGTAAATATTAATTGATGAACAGCTATCTATAACCAGACTCCAGTCCACATTTTTTTTTTTTAAAGATTTATTTATTTGTGCATACAGAACTGGGGTACAGGCCAGAGGCTCAGGGGCGGTGAGAGGCTTCACCAGAGACAGAGTGGAGAGCAGAACAGGCAGATCAACGAAATACACTGCTGAGGGTAGCAGTGGGCGGGTCAGGAGAGGTCTGCCACGCCATGTGGTCACCTCTGGCGCAGGCGGGAATCGAACTCATGCGGAAGCGGCTTTAGATTCTCAGTGCCGTGCTTTAACCCGCTGCACCACCAGGGAGGGCCCTCCAGTCCACATTTTTTAATCTTATCTCCTGTTTCCAATGGGAGCCTTTCCCTGTTGCCAAGCTGCAACTTTTTCCAACAGACATGTGCTTTCTCATCTCCTGACTTTTAAGAGGTCCTCCCTTTGGGCATGCTTTCTTTTATTGTTCTCTTATCCTCACTTAAAGGAATTTTATTTATCCATCAAGGTCCATTTCAAATATTACCTCTTTTGTGAAACTTTTCTCACCACCTACAATTTGTATTAACTGATTTTTGTCCTTAGCCTCTATAACCCTTTGAGCAGTGTTTCTCGAATTGTGGCAGTTTTGACCCCCAGAGAACATTTGGCGATATCTGCATACATGTTTTATTTTCACAAGTGTTGGAGGAGCGGGGATGCTGCTGACATCAAGTGGGTAGAAGCCAGGGTGGCAGCTGAACATTCTACAATGCACAAGATAGTTCCTCACAACAGAGAATTGTCTGGTCCAAATGTCAGTGCTGCTGAGGTTGAGAAATGGTCTAAAAGTTTATCTAGTGTATGTGCTTCTTGGAACTGTTGGTGATTTGTTATAGACATAAACCCCCCTACTTAATGGATGAAGGCAAACTTTAGTCCCAAATTGGCACTGTCTTGCTATTAACTTCATATTAGTGTTTAATCCGACAGCCTGTGGCCTGATCCTAGTCACTTGGTGTATTTTAGGACCAGAGATAAAGAGGTCCTCAGTGTGGGGTGGATGACTGAGGGACTCTGCCAGGTTTCTCTTATTTCCACCCCTACATGTTTTTGTCTATGAGATCTTGGGAAGCAGTGTGATAAAGACATGGCATAAACATTTGAGAGTCAGACGAAAATTGTATTTCCAGTTGTTGAATTTACTTATTTGTTTGTTTTAAAAGTTATTTATTTATTCGTAAAGAACTGGGGTACAGGCCAGAGATGCAGAGGGTGAGAGGATTCACCAGAGACAGCGTAGGGTGCAGAACAGGCAGATCAACGAAGTACGCTGCTGAGGGGAGCAGTAGGCGGGTCAGAAGAGGTCTGCCATGCCATGTGGGGATCGGGGATCCTCCAGGGCAGGCGGGGATCGAACTCTTGCAGAAGTGACTTAAGCTTCTTAATGCTGTGCTTAGGCCACAAGGGAGGACCCATTGAATTTATTAGTCATGTAATTGCTTTTGTCAATCCTTTTCACCATTTTTTTTAAAGATTTACTTGTTTATGCATACAGGACAGGGGTACAGGCCAGAGGTGCAGGGTCCGCAAGAAAATTCATCAGAGACACAGTTGGGGGCAGAACAGGCAGATTGACAAAGTAAAGTACACTGCTGAGTGGAGCAGTGGGTGAGACAGGAGAGAACTGTGGGAGGGGGGGCGGTATGTGGATCACCTCCCAGGGCTGGGATCGAACTCCTGCTAAGGTAGCTATGGCTAGCTTCATAGTGCTGTGCTTTAACCTGCTGTACCACCAGGGAGGGCCCACATTTCACCTTTTTAAGCCCTAGCTTTCCTCATCTCTGTAATGGACACAGTGCCAGTGCTTCTGTTTTACTTCACTGTGCCAATGTGATAATCCAATGAGTTGTTAGATCTAAAGGTGCCTTCTAAATTGTAAAGTGCTAGAGTAATTACTCGTGCAGGCCCTCCCTGGTGGCCCATGGGGTTAAAGTACAGCATTATGAAGCTAGCAACAGCCACTTCAGCACAAGTTCAATCCCTGCACCCACATAGTGCAGCAGACCTCTCCTGTCTCGCCCGCTGCTCCTCTCAGCAGTGTATTTTGTCAATCTGCCTGTTCTGCTCCCCACTCTGTCTCTGGTGAATCTTCTCACTGTTCCTGCACCTCTGGCCTGTACCCCAGTTTTGTATGCATAAATAAATAAAGTCTTTCAACAACAACCAAAAAAATTTCTCATTCAACCTGTGATTTACAGGTGAAAAGAGTGCAAGTGAGAGAGCTTGCTGTAGGAGCATCACCATCTACCTTCAGAGCCCACCTTGTTGACTTCCTGCAGTTTTTCAGCCATAACTGCATTAGCACCACTGCAGCTGACCCCTTCCAACTCACTCTCCTCAGTTTGCCTCCTTTGCTGCCTTCCGTCTGGTTTTGTTGTCTAGTTGCAGTCTTGCCCAAACCAATAGACTCTGCTTCTAGAATACAAACTAGTGATCGGTACATCCTGGCGAAGCCTGATGAAGGCCAAAGAAATTAACTTGGTTGTGGACACAGCTACAAAATAAGACAGCTTGTACTTTGGTATTAACTACTAAATGTTAATGTTTTGTTAACTAACTAAAAATTGGTTAACTACCAATACTACATAGTCCCTTATTACCTTTTAAAAATAACAAAGCAATATTTTTAAGCACAGGAAATCTCAGTGACTTTATCTGACTAAATTGGATGGTGCAGGCTGAGCTAAAAGCCTAAAACCCTAAAGTCCCTGGGATCAGGCCAGGTGGACCCTCCTACTGTTGTGCTGAGTGACCTTCAGCTAATTGAACCTCATCAGAATAACTACTAACCTCTTAGAATTGTAATAAAAGGCTGTGATGGGAGAGCTCAACCTGGAAAGAATATAAAGTAATTCATTTACAGGGAACTTCTGGATCATTGAATATCAGGAACCAAAATGGTCATCCTGCCCTACCCCCTCCCCTTGACCAATGGGGAACTGAGGCCCAGCAAAGGAATATGGTTTGCTTAGTGCCACTCAGCTAGGTAGGGCCCATCTATGTTTAGAGTCCACTAGATGTGCTTTTGTGCTCTTTCTATTACTGGAAGAATCTGGCTATCCACTTTTCTAGGTGAACCAAAGGTAACTCTGAAGAGCCTTCATGGTCTTTCCCTCACTTCAACCAGAGACCTTTATTATTATTTTTTTCTATTTCTGAGTTTTGATGCAGAATCTTTTTATGACTTTTTTTCTTTATTGAGATAACATTGATTTACAAATCTGTATTTGTGATTCAGGGAAATAGGTTCATACCTCTGGAGATTGTATGTTGTTACATAGCAGCCTCACCATCAAAGCACCATAGTAGATCATTGGGCCTTAGATCATTGGGCCCCCTCTCCCTTTTGTTCCCACCTCCTCCCTTCTGCCCCCTCTAGCAGCCATAATTCTTGGTGCAAAAATGAAAAGTTAGTAGCCTTGACAATCTTTAAAGGCTTTGTCAGTGTTGACTCTGAGTATCAAAGAACATTGGTATTTCTCCTGGTCACCTTAACATTTTAGCTTGCACTTCAACTCAGAGGTCTCTGTTCTAAAATGGAAGCTATATAGTGTAGGGTTTTTAGCTTGGAGAAATGACCCTTGTTTTTTTCTAGATGTTAATATCTTTAACTTCCACTGTGAAAAAATAATGGCCCTTTCTTAGCCCTAGCCTCCTGCTCCTGCTTGAACTAGCTGCCGTTTTCCTCCTCTGCCCTGGAAATTTCTCTCTTGACTTCTCTGACATTGTATTTTAGCTTTTCCTCTTGCTTCTATGAGCATTTTTTCCTCTGCCTCTTGTGGGTTCTGCTTTCTTTCCCATCACTGAGTTGTCCTTCAGATGCTCCAGGTCATGCAGCAGCTCCTTACCGCTGGTTTAGTTAGTGCCTAGAGATTTTTCTCTGTCCTGCCTGTACTTGAGTGTCTTAGATGCCCAAATTGCAGCTTTGATTCAAAATTGACTTTTTTTTAACCATTTTTTCTGTTACTGCTTCTCAGCTCCCCATATCTGTTTGTCATTCTTTTATTGCTCTCACTAGAAACCTTAGCAAAATCTAGTCTTCTCTGACTGCATACTATTTTTACCAACTTTAATAGCCCCAGATCTCCTTTTTTCTTTATTCCTATATTTCCAGCATCTTTTAACTATATTTCTGCCATAAACTACTAAATAGTTCTCATTCCAGTTACTCCCTCTTTTAACTAATCTGGCCTGTTAACTCTTTATAAATACTGGCTCTCTTGCTGAAATCCATGTTGGAATAAGGAAGGATGATATTAAACTGAGTCTCTACCCCATCTTCCTTATCCCTACTCAGTATTCTTGGTATTAATCAAGCCCTTTAGCTTTTTTTCTTTTTTTTTTTTAAAGGTTGTATTTATTTATGCATATAGGAGCTGGGGTGTGGGCCAAAGATGTGAGAGGATTTACCAGAGACAGGGTGGGGAGCAGAATAGATTGAATGACATACACTGCTGAGGGGAGGAGCAGGTGGGACAGGAGAGGTCTGCTGCACCATGTGGGTCATCTCCTTGGCTGGGATCTAACTTGTGCTGCAGTGGCTGCCTATAGCTTCACAATGCTGAGACTTAACCACTTGTGCCACCTAGGAATTAAAGCCTTTTAATTTTTCACCTTAATTTGTGATCTCTAGGCCTCCTCAGCTAATAAGGTCACATGTTGTTGGACCATCATCACTTAAAACTAATTGTGTCTAAGGCCCTAAATAAGGCTCTCCAAGTAATAGTCTATACACTAAAGTTTTAGACACCCTGTTCTAACAAGCAAGAAATAGCCCTTATTACTGAAACAGGTTATTAAGTAATAGCTGGAATTTCATTTTTCCTCTTCCTGTTTATTCCACATCTTCCATGCCCTCAGCTAACTTCTGACATGGTGAGGCGTGATGACTCACATTTTCATTCTAAGGTGTTCAAGTCAGTGGTAGGATAGGGTTGTCTTTAGACTTCTATTATCTTTACTTCAGGACGGTTCCATAGCATGAGTAGAGAGGGAAGAACTTCCCCAGTATCCTACAGTCAGTAGATGTGAGCTGGTGTAGTCATTGTAGTATAGTGGGAAAAACAAAAGTTTTTAAATCTTTGTCTTAATTAGTTGGGTGTAGGAGATTAGAAAACTCACTTAACTTCTCTAAGCCCAAATTTTTCATCTTATAAAATAAAGAATGAAGATTTGATGGAATTATTATGAGGGATAAACAATAAAGTGCTTAGATTACAATTCCTGGCAGGGTGGGGATTATACTTTGCCCTTTTTAGCCCTTTGTACGAGGCTCATTTCCTCAGTTTGTGGATAGCTGATTTTTACTTGCTTGTTAGTCCTCCCTCTACCTCATAAAACTGAGAGAATGAATATTTTATTATCCACTGCAGTTTATAAAATCCCTATCAGTCTTTAAAAGATGTTAATAGCCTTTAGTACCAAGATGAGATCTGGCTCCATCATTTGTGCAGATGAGGGAATTGCAGGCTTTAGATTCCCCAGGAGAATGTCAATCTGTCTGAGCGATCTTGGGATGGAGTTTTCCACCATGTGACCCTCATTTTCTTATAGGTGTTATAGAAGTGCCCATTGGCAAGGACTCAGCACAGTGAGAACTGGACAAAAATTAAGTCTCCTGAAGAATGCATTAGGCTCCCTATAATGTGGAAGGTGAACATCTGATGTCTTGTTGCCAACTGCTAAGTCACACTGGGGCAGCTTATTGTCCTACATTGAGTCTGCGTTGGTCCCAGCTGATAGGGACAGCCTTCTCATTTAATTTGTTCCCTCGTTTAAGCGTTTGTCCTGGCACAGCATCACATTTTTCTTCATCTTTAAAAATGCTAGGAACACTAGGTGAATGCCAGTCACTTTGGACCTGAGGGCACATCAGGCTTTCCTTTGGCTCCTTGACAGAACTCCCTGTCATATTTGAATAATTAACATCTTGAAGAGCCCTACTTTCAAGTGAATGAATTAAAATAGGGAATAAAGCAGGGGGGCTGGAGAAACCATTTCAGGAAATCACCATTTTACATGGGGAAAAAAAATCAAACCCAGCAACAAAATAGAAATAGACTAAAATGTTAACAGTGGTTGTCTTTAACGGGAAGAACGATGATTAAAATGTCTTGTTGTTCTGTGATTTCCACACTTTGTAAAGTGAGCACATACTGCTTTTTATAGTAGGAAAAGAATTTTAAAACTGTTATTTGAGGGCCCTCCCTGGTGGCGCAATGGGTTAGTGCACAGCACTGTGAAGCTATCCACAGCCACTGTAGCATGGAAGTGACCCACATGGCCTGGCAGATCTTGCCCACTGCTCCCTCAGCAGTGTTACTTCAGTGAATCTGCCTATTTTGCTCTCCATTGTCTCTGGTGATTTCTGTCACTCCCCACCCTGCTGGCCTGTACCCCAGTTCTGGTATGAATAAATAAATCTTGAAAAAAACCTGCCATTTGAAATTACTGGTTAATAGTGAAGTCCAAGTTTATAGGGTAATTAATAAACACACAACAAGTAGATCCTAGTTAGGCCTATGCTTTTTTTTTTTTTAAGGTTTATTTATTTATGCATATTTATGTATATAAGAACTGGGTTATAGGCCAGAGGGGTGGGGGGGTGATAAGACAGAATAGGGAACAGAACAGGTGGGTGTACTGAGATTCACTGCTGAGGGGCGCAGCAGGTGGGACAAAAGAGATCTTGCCCCACCATTTCACATGGTCACTTCTCTGGCCGTGATTGAACTTATGCTGCAGTGACTGTTCTGGATAGTGCTGTGTTTTAATCCATTGCGCCACCAGGGAGGGCCCTATTTTGAAAGTTAACTGGGTCAAACTGGGACTATGCAAGAGAATTATAGGTGCTGGTTAAAATCTGTGATAAAAGTTTCAAGCAACCTCATCTGCCCCTTTGGAACGTGACTGGTATAAAATTAAAAAGTGTGTTATTCAGTAGCTCAGTCAAGTTTATAGGGTGCCTGGAACCATATTTGTGCTGTATAAATGGCTGTCATCTCTACCCATTAGTAAACTCCTAGAAAACAAGGGCCTTCTTTATATCTTCCATAATGCCTTACATAGTGGTTACTCAATAAATACTTGTTGAATGTCTAAATTACCTAACTCACTGAATAAATTTTTTCCTGACTTTGAAGAATTTAGAGTCAAGTCAGAGGAAATGAAACCCAGAGCTTTGAAGTCTGGGTGGGTATCACTTGCTGTCTGCAATAGCTAGTATTTGCATCCTCTCCTCATGGCTTTCTGTATAGTAGAAGGAAGAAGGATTTATGGTCATTACCTGACCTCCAGCTTCCCTCTTACCCTAATACTCTATTTTCCTATATTCTCCTCTGTATCCTATTGCTGTGTAACAAGTACTCCAAAACAAATTAATATCTTGTCTTTCATGGTTGTTGTGGATCAGGAATTTGGTGGGGGATGCCTCGTAAGATAGTTCAGCTCAAGGTCACTCTTGTAGCTGCAGTCAGTTGCCTTATAGACTATGGCTCTCTACACCTTGACTGGACCTGGAGAATCCATTTGCAAGGTGGCTCCCTCACGTGACTGGTAGGTTGGTATTGCCATGTTGGTACTTGGATCTCTCCACAAGACTGTTTGATTGTCCACACAGAACAGTGCTGGTTATATTAAGAGTTAGTGCTTAAGTCTACAGAAATTGTTGGAAGTTATTTTATGACATAGCCTCAGAAGTCACATATTGTTGGTCCTGCCATATGCTACTGGTTACACTGGTCATCCTTGACTTATTTGGGTGGGAGATTTATACTTGAGGGCAAGTATCAGGAATCAAGGGTCACAGACTCCCTGGAGGCCATCTTGGAACCTGGCTTACCTTATTACCCATCTACCTTTGTGATCATCTAAGGGGTGTCTAGTTTGCTCATCCTTGGTTCACCTCCCTTTTCATTCCCATAACCAGTGAGGTCTCTTCTACAACTACAGCCTTCAGTTGTCCCCCTCTCAATCCACCCTCCAAATTGTTACTTCCTGAAGTGTAGCTCTGATCATGTTCTCTTATTCACACATCTTTAGCACCTAAAATGTACACTCCAAAAGGCAAGCCTATTTTAGTAATCATCGGTTTATTAGTTAATTAACATGAGCTTAGTGGTATAAAACAACACACATTTACTATCTCATGGTTTCTGGTAGTTGGGATCTGGCATGCGTTGGCTGAATACACTACAAAGCTACAAGGGTGCTGGTCAGGGCTAGTTTCTCATCTGAGGTTTGAGTGGCAAAGAATCTGCTTCCAGGCCTATGTGGTTGCTGGCAACATTTAGTTCCTGAGAGATGGACTAACCTTTGACTGAGGCCCCCTCAGTTTCTTTTACATGACTCTTTCCCAACATGCCAGCTTGTGTCTTCAAAGCAAAGTGTATTTCTCAGCAAGACAAATGTTAAAATAGAATATGATGTCATCATGCATAGGTACTTGTTTACATTCCATCACTGTGTCCATGTTCTGTGGGTTGAAAGCAAGCCACAGGTCCCTGCCACATCTCAGTGGGGCATGGTGCCAGGGTATAGATACCAGGAGGCAAGAATCTGGGATGCCACTTTTGACTAGTTTTTTGTACCTTTATAGCATGAACAGTGCATGGCATGTACTAAACTCTAATGCTTGAGTGACTATTTGAGCTCTTAGATTAAACCCTTTCCCTCTCGTCTTTCTTTTCTGTTGCAGAGTTACTGATTTATTCTTGAGAATCCTCTACTGTCACCAGTCCTCATGGATGAGCTTCAGGATGTTCAACTCACAGAGATCAAACCACTTTTAAATGATAAGGTAAAGACTACTCTGTTTTTACTAAAACGTGTAGCTTTTCTATTACTAGTTTGTTTTCTATATTATCTGAATAGTTACTAATTCAAAGCATTTCTGTAGAGAGAATACTTTCAAAGATTTATTCCCTAACCCACTTTTTGATGACTTCCTACTTTTTTCCTTACTTTCACTTTTACTGGCCAAATTCAATCAGGTTAGCCTTGAGATTTTTCTGTTTACAGATAGAGATGTTAAGGGAAAAAAATAGTAGGACAAAATTAAGTACAGTATGAGAGTGGAGTTTGGCTTAAAAACCATGTGTCTTTGACTTTCATTTTCTATAAGGAAAGCTTAACTTCCATGGCAGGTGTAATACATAGAGTGCATTGTTCCCCTAGAGTTGTCAAGTCTGATGTGACCTTTCTGTCAACACTGAGGTTTTTCACCAGGAGTGCCAGGATGTCGGTTATATATCTCATTTTTTATGTCAGTGTTAGAGGTTCACAGTGAGCAGCGTAGTTAACAGCCACCAGGATTCAGCAAGTTACAGTAGTGTGCTGATAAAAGTTACCAAAAAGCTTGGGCTTACCCTCCCTTGTCCCTCTTTATATTTCTCAATAAATGTGCCTGAAATTTCTTCTTTTCAGCCTTACTCTTCTGGTTTATTGTCATTGTGTCCTATTACTCATGTAATTGTGGTTGAGTCTATGGCATCCTAACTTGAGGGAAGTATTGGTGTAGCATAAGGTGGATGAAGTGAGGGCTGGGAGGCAGAAGGTACTCTTTGTTGCCTGTTGTGTTTTGTTATTCAAAGCAGGTTCCTTCAGCTATAAGATCTGGGGCTTCAGACTTTTGTGTTTACTTGCTACTGGATCCTGCCAGCCCCTTTTTCATCTGTGTGACCTAGACTCCATCCCACTCCAACCCTTCCCTTATCTTACACCAGATTTCTTATTCTTCCCCTTGACAAGCTTCAACTTTTTTTACTCCCATTTGGTTTTTTATGCTGCTTCTCATGTTTTCAGAAAAGTCTCTTCTTTAAGTTCTGTCTTTTTGTGAGTATGAAGGGCTGTCCCAAAAAGTGATGTACCATGAAGAAGAGGAAGAAAATTAAATCTTCATCTTTGAAGCTTTTATGTATCGTCACAGAAATTAATAGTTGTAAGGCAGTTGGGACTGGGCATTGTAGCTCCAGGAAGATAGTAAGCCTATCTTCCTAAACCTAGCTGACCATCAAGGTCTGCTGGGGAGTTGTTTGAAATGTAAGTTCCAAGGTCCCAATTCCAGACCAGCTAAATTAGAATCTGAGGGGAGGGGAACAGGACACACACCTCCCTTCTGTGGTCTGCGGTCCTCAGCTTTCACTGCTTATTAGGATTACTTGGGAAGATTAAAATGATGGATACTTAGGTCTTGCCTTCAGAGAGTTACTGAATTGGGCTGGGGTGTGGTTCAGCATTTTTAAAAGGTCCCAAGATTGAGAACCTTGCCTAAAGTGTTAGAAACACATGACTTGATGGGACTCATATTTGTGGACTGGGATACACATAAGAAAAGAATATTCCACTGACCCTGGAAGTCCACAGGATGCCTAAAGAGATACCTCCATGAAAGAGTTATAGGAGTTAGTTGACTGAATAGCTCATAGAGAATGCAGCTGGAAAAGGAAAGATTGGGTGGCTGTGAGCACCGAAAAGCATTGCATTAATGTCTGGGTCGACTCGGAAGTCACAGGGAGGCCTTGGCTGTGTCTGGTTTGTACCCCAGTGTTATGGACAGAATTATAACCTCCCCTTCATATATGGAAGCCCTCAACCCCATGTTGGAGAAAGGGTCTTTAAGGAGGTAGTTAAAGGAGGTTAAATGAGTGGAGCCCTAATCCAGTGGGACTGATGACTTTGTAAAAAGGAGGAGGAAGAGAAGGAGAAAATAATGCTTTCTCCCTAACCCCAGCCCCCAACCTCCTATAGGTACATAACATCAAGATAGCAGCCATCTGCAAGCCAGGAAGAGAGCTCTTGGCAGGAACCAGATCCTGCTAGAACCTTGATTTTGAACTTCCAGCCTCCAGCACTATGAGAAAATTAATTTCTGTTGTTTAAGCCACCCAGACATCCTGAGTCTAAGATATCAAGCAGTGTCTCACTTCCTAACATCTGTTAGCTTCTTTGATATGCCTGAGCTGTTCTACCCACTTCCCCCGCTCCATCTTGTTCCTCTCTCCCTGAGATGTGATCCTGTCCCATCACTATTCATGAGAGCTTCCCTGCCTCAGCCAAACTTTACAGAAGTAGATTGGCAAGAGGCCTTCTTTGGATGGTGGCTTTCTCAAACAGAATCCCAACCCCTTTGCCTCCTCCCTTAACCTTCCCCCCAAGATAGAAACACTTCTATTTTTGCCCAGGAAGTGGTATCTATTGTGAAAGGTATAATAATGATATTGCCTGTTATTTCATTTGATTTGCTATTAGGGTATAAACCTCCAGATTTGAGTCTGAAGGTTTTTTGTTGGTGGGGAGATTTTTTGGTTGATTTTGTTTTTTAACCTCTCCTGCTATAATTTATTAAGCCAAATGCTTTTTATATGACCTCTCACTTTAAATCATCAGACAACCCCTTTAAAAGAAGTATATAGTACCTCTCCTTTTCACTTAGTAGATAAAAGTGTCACAAGCCCCAAGACTGAAAGTCTGGCTTGCTTGGCCAATAAATGGCAAAGTCAGGACTCAAATCCAGGTCTTTCCTATTCTAAAATCTGAGCCCTTTCTGCTACCTTCACCCTAAGGTGCTTTAGTATCACCTTTGGTTTACCCTGTCTCTTTAAAAAGAAACCTAGAGATGTGTACTATGTCACTTCATCTTTCTGTCCATTCTACTTACAGATATTCTCTTAGCCAAAGACATCATTATACCCTTCTAGCCTTCAGGAAACTAAGTAGTCTAGACCCAACCTATATGGAGGATTTTTGTCCTGAGATGACTACAAGGAAGCGTCTCAAAATAGCTTTAAGACAAGCTTATGTTAACTTGTCTCTTGTCATTCGTTGGTACTTTTCCCATTTAATTTTAGTAAGCCTGCAATTTTGTCTACTGCTCAGAATTGTGAAGAAATGGGTAATTTTGCCATGCTTGTTTTGGCTCCAGTGATGAAAAGAAGCAACTGCCAGCACTTATCTTTGTTTTAGGGGACAGGAATTGAACAGGCATATGAAATGCTTTTCTTTTAAATTGCATTTAACCATTTTCAGAGGATTTTCAAAATAACAGCTCATTTGACTTTCCCAACCTTTTGTGAAATAGTTGAAGGTATTTTTAACTCCCATTTTATGGATGAAACTCAGAGGTTATATGACTTGCTCTAAATTAGTGTCTAGTAAGGGAGTAAAGTCAAGAGTAGGACCCAAATATTTTGACTTTGACCTGGATCAGGGAGTCTAGGACTCTCGAGCTTCTTATAGCTGATTGTTCCAACCTCCTCACTCAGCAGACTTTGTAACAAGCAGGAAAGCTGACTGGTTTGTGCCTCCTTTCCCCTGCCCTCTTCTCTCTACCTTTGGCTAAATTAAATGTAGAATAATGGTATCTTTCAACATGCACAGAAAGTAAAAGTCACCCCAAATTTGAAACTAATAGAAGTTTAGTTAGAGTGGAACCAAATACCTTGATTATTAGATAAGTAAGTCCTCTCAGGGAAGTCTTTTCCTTCCAAAATGTACCCAAAGAGTAGTTTTAATTTCTTAATGAGTTCAGAGAATATGACTTCACTTGACCCCAGATGAGTGGGGGACATGCTAATGATTTCCATTCACAAACTCAGGATGCCAAACAATGCCAAACCAGGCATATCCTTTCTCCGAGATGATCACTCTTGAAGCCTAATGCCACTTAGTCTCACCTCACTTATTAGTGTCTTTATTTTTTTCTTGAGAATCTACTGTGGGTTGTTTCCATGTCTTTCCAATTGTAAATAAAGCAGCAATAAAAATGGGGGTGCAGGTATCTTTTTGAGTCAGTGTTTTTTGTGTCTTTTGAGTAGATACCTAGGAGTGGGATTGCTGGGTCATATAGCAGCTCCATTTTTAGCTGATTGAGGAACCTCCAAACAGTTTTTCATAGTGGTTGTACTAGTTTGCGTTCCCACCAGCAATACAGGAGAGTTCCTTTTTCTCCACATGCTCGCCAACATTTGTTGTGCCATTCTCACTGGGGTTAGGTGGTATCTCATTGTGGTTTTAATTTGCATCTTCCTGATTACAAGTGATGTTGAACATTTTTTCATATGCTTGTTGATCATCGGAATGCAGTCGTTTTTTGTTGCCCAAAATCTTAATAAAAACCTTGAACATTTAGTTTTGCTATACAGTATACCCCCCATCCATATGGATATATGTTCCAACGTCAACCCATGATGTTTGAAACTGTGGGTGGTATGCTAAGTATTCTGTATTTTTCCCTATATATACATACCTACGACAAAGTTTTGTTTATAAATTAAGTATAGCAAGAGACTACCAACAATAATTATTAAATAAAACAATTATGATAATATACTATTATAAAATTATGTGAATGTCATCAGTTACTTTCCCAAAACTTCTGCCTTTGTCCTCCTAAAATATCATGTAGATATTATTTGCAGACCGTAGTTAACTGAGGGTACCTGAAACCACAGAAAGTGAGACTGAGGACAAGGGGGTTCTGCAGTATTGGCTTATTTGTTTTATAGATATATATCAAGCCCCTGATTTATTCCAGGCCCTGTGTCATATTTGGGGAAAATACAAATTAAACCAGGAAGCAGATACTCACTGGCTGGTCATTTATATCCCAATAAAACCACCTACCCTAGTCCTTGAGGATGCTTTCCACTTGTTATTTCTAATTACGAATTAAACACAATGACTTACTTCTCCAATGAAGCTCCCTGGCATTTTATTGGGCTAGTGGGAGACATGGAACATTATGATCCTTTTTTGGCAATGGCAACATTCCTTGGAAATGTGCTACCCAGTCCCATCTGCGCAGTATCATTGTTGTCTTTCCATGCTGTGACCATCAGACTTTATTTTGTGAATTCAGTTCATGCCAGGAATGATACTTAAGACTAACTCTCTATCCTGTTCTTTGTGTTATCTGCAGTCTCTCTATGATTAGTGATCTATTGTGATCTTACTACCATTTTTAGAAAAACAAGGGCTATGCCTTATTCTTTTAAAAGCTTTCTGTGTCTACATCAGCAATGTCTGATAAAAGTTTCTACAGTATATGGAAATATTCTCTATCTGTGCTGACCAATAATAATAGAGTTGCCACATGTGTCTGCTGAGCCCTTAAAATGTGGCTAGACAGTTTGCTTTGGGGGGGGGTTGTTTTTACCATATTGGCCTGTGATTTTAATCTCTATACTTTGTTCTGCCAAAAATGTGGATTGTTAGATACACAACTGTTTCTAAAAGGATCTGAGGGTCTTTCTGAAATGGAATGGGATACTTAGTATTCTTTTGAGATCTTATATATTTGTCTTTTGTGGAGGGGTGGGTAGTTCTTGGGAAGATGCTTATTATACCTCCTTGCTTTCTAGAAGTTGTAGACAAAATTGATATGCTAATACAGTTTCTAATTAATAAGAGGGGCTTATTGGGACAGAGAGTTCTACTTAATGAAAAACTGAGTTGGGAGACTTTTTCCCCCCTCTCAGATACATCAGTCATTACCCTTTTTATATTCTTATGTCATACTCTTGCAACTCTGGCATCTGAAATGTTGCAAAAATGCCTCTGAGTCATTGCCATTGATTTTTTTTTCCTCTTTCAATCAAGCATTACTGTGATATAATCTCTTTTAAGAAGCATGATGACTTCTCATTGGGTCTTTTGACTAGGTTCTGCTTTTTAAATGATTCAGTAATTTGCCTTTTTTTGTTTTTTTCTATCAGCAGTTTCATGGGATGCAACAGATAAGGCAATGCATTAGGAACCTTATTTTGTCTTTCTTTTTTGCCTCTGGTGACAGTGCCTTTCTTCCTTGTTAAATTTTAAGTCTTCAATTTCTTTGTTCTCTTCTTAATGCTTTCCTTAACTCTTGGTTCTGGGTACACTAGCTTCTTCCTGCCTTTGTTCCTCTCAAGGTTTTCCTCCTAGGTACTTCTGTGTGAGTAGTGAGTTTGCTCTCAGACTGACCCACTGTTCTCCTCAGCTAAGGGTGCAAGAAGTTATAGCTTTTGCTGGGAAACCAGGTTCCTTTCCATTATCTTACAGTAAGCCCACCAAGTGAAATCTCACCTCTAAAGACTTTTACTAACACATTAGAAACCTCTGAGCTTTTTGATATGAATCTTTGTAGTTTTACAGCAATCAGGAGGCTACACATGCCCTGCTTTCACTGTGAACTGAATTTGCTGCACATTTGGGGAAGCCACATGGGGAAACTGACTGTGTTTTCTGCCTTCTGTTGACAGAATGGTACACGAAACTTCCAGGACTTTGACTGTCAGGTAAGGACTGTACAAGCACCAAGGAGGGCTGTGTACAGGAACTCTGCAGTGCTTCCCTCCCTGTGTTGGTCTTTGTAGACGTGGATTTCTCTTCATAGCTCATCATGATTCTTTCATGTTCTTTGGTCATTGGATCAAGTTTATTTAAAGTGATTTGCTGTCATGTTCATAAATTGCCTGCCTGGTGCCTGTTTTGTGGTTGTAGATTATTGGATCGAGCTATCTTTTTTGTGATTAAGATCTCCTTTCCTAAAATAATATTGGAAACCATAGTCAGAGATAGAAAATGGAAGGTTGTCATTTCAATACAGAGAACATAGAGAAGGGGCAGTTTGTTGAGGGAACTTATTAACAGCAAAATCTCCTAAAAGAAAAAGACAAATTAGGGCCCTGCCTGGTGTTACAGTGGGCTAAAACACAGCACTATGAACCTGTCCCAAGCCACTGCAGCACGAGTTCCATTCCCAGCCAGGGAGCTGACCCGTATGGCGTGGCAGACCTCTCCTCACCTGTATGCTGCTCCCTTCAGCAGTGTTATTTCTGTCAATCCACCTGTTCTGTTCCCCACTCTATCTCTGGTGAATCCTCTCTCACACACACACACCCCGTACCTCTGGCCTGTACCCTAATTCTGTATAAATAAATAGAACTTTTTTTTTTTTGTAAAGATTTATTTATTTGTGCATACAGAACTGGGGTACAGGCCAGAGGCTCAGGGGCGGCGAGAGGCTTCACCAGAGACAGAGTGGGGAGCAGAACAGGCAGATCGACGAAGTACACTGCTGAGGGGAGCAGCGGGCCGGTCAGGAGAGGTCTGCTGCGCCATGTGGTCACCTCCGGGGCAGGCGGGAATCGAACTCATGCGGAAGTGGCTTTAGATTCTCAGTGCTGTGCTTTAACCCGCTGCGCCACCAGGGAGGGCCAATAAATAGATCTTTAAAAAAAAAAAGAAAAAGAAAAATTAAATGTTATTATCACAAAATGCAGGTTTCATTCTGCTTTGTATCTGGAAATGATTCAGCCTGATTCATTATCATTCACTACAATTAAATGATATGTGTTCTCCCTTGTCTGTTTTTGCCTGTAGCTCTTGCCAATTTAAAGATCAGTAAAATGAACCAATCACTTTCCATCTACCTGCTTTACCTATAGACTGGCACTGAAAGAAGTTGGAAGAAGACATATGTGCATAGAAGTGGGGACTTATAAGCTCTTACAGCCAGCATGACTCTCCTCCTTTTGGGATGGATGTCATGGCAATAGCTTACAGTAACAATGAGCAGCAGACTCAGAGGGAATTAGGCAGGTAAGGAGGCTGTAGGGAAGCCAGATTTCTTGCTTCCCATGATTCAGCCACCTAATATTTTCAGATATTTTCAATTATTTTCAGATATGCATTTTGTATTGAGTATATTGGACTCTCTGGAGCATTAGCATTAGAAGGAAGAACTGATATCAATCACATAGGCAAACAAGTTCTATCATAATAGTTCGGTAGGTACCTAAAAGAGATACTAAACATGCTTCATCTCCAGGTCTTGCAACAATATCACAATGTGATTTTTATTATCCTTGTTTACAAACGAGGAAATGGAGAAACAGGTTTCATAATTTACCACAGGGTAGAATTAGCATTGAAAAACCCCATTCTCCCAGAATTTGTTGCCTGTTCTTTTCCCACCTGGAAACTTCCATAGCTGAGATATTGTGATGAGTTGTATTTAAAGCTGGGACTCCGTGGCAGAACAGATGAGACTCACTTTGGGAGGGGTAGGCTCATAATGTTGTTCCAGGTTTCCAAGTACCAGTGCCAAATGTCTCTTGTTACTGTTTAGTACTTCATGTAGGTAACATAATCGACCTAGTGCTGTTAGAGAATCATTTGCTGTCAGTTCTCTAAAAAAAAAAAGAAAAAGTAGTTGTGTAATTTTTTGATAGATGGTAGCAGTCAAGTCTGGAGTCTGGATTTATTTTATTTTTATATATATATATATTTTTTATAATATAATAGTTTATTTTTACATCATTTTGTACTTTTTTTTCATCTCAATTGTTGGAGTCTGGATTTAATTGTTCTTGTACTTAGTTGTGGTTTGGATCCTCAGTAGTATCAGTTGAACTTGATAGTTGTAAATATTTGATATAATTTACCTAGGAAATGATATGAGAGAAGGTAACAGCAAAATTCAAGATAAAGAATTCCAAAACAGTATTGTGTATTTGTGTATGTATATACATATGTGTGTACACATGTGTACATATACATGTGTGCATCTATTTATATGTGTACACTCCCATCTGAACATATGGAAGCATTTATTTTCATCAACTTGACCATTCCCTTCCCAAAAAAGAAAATTGAAATATAAAAAACTACATGCTCATTATAAAAGATTTTTAAAAAGCAAATAAATAAAAATCACCTGTTATTTCACCAGTGTTAACATTTTGATGTATATCCTTGTGTGGATTACATATAATCCTTGTGGATTAGATATAAATGAAGTTGAGTTTTAGTAATATAGCTATGAATCACTTTTTAATATTAAGGCTTTAAAAAATAGCAAAAAACCCTTGCTATTTGAATAAAGTTTTAATATAGTAACATGTTCTGACCTTACAAAATACAACTTTTGCTTCAGTTCTGATACAAATAGGATAAATGGTTAGTGTTTGTCACTGTCCACAAGTCTGTCTTTGATTTGAATGTGTATGTACTTTGTGTTGTAAAGAGGAAAAAAACAAGCCCTCCCCAGTGGTGCAACAAGGTTAAAGCACAGCACTACAGGCGAGCCACAGCCGCTTCAGTGCGAGTGTGATCCCTGGCCCTGGAGGTGACCCACACGGCACAGCAGACTTCTCTTGATCCACCCACTGCTCCCCTCAGCTGTGTCAACTGCCTGTCCTGCCCCCTCACTGTGTCTGTGGTGAATCCTCTCTTCACCCCTGCACCTCTGACCTGCACCCCAGTTCTGTATGCATAAATAAATAAATCTTAACAAAAAAAGAAAGAAAGAAAAGGAAGCTAATGAAAAAACAAAGCACAATTTTTTTTAAAAAGAAGAAACCATAAGCCCTCCTCTCCCTCCAGCACACTTGATTACTCTATCACCATTCTTCTCTGTTTGTGATAGGCTTGTGTGATATTACGGCAGCTAGGGGCAAATGGGTCAGGGGTATAGTGACAAGCTGGTAGAAGGCCTAGGAGGTAGTAATTGTAATGTGAGAAATTTAGAGTGCTCTTGTTTACCAAAAGTCTTCCCAGAAACCATTGGGCATTCTTATGAGACAAAACAGAGTAAATCTAAAGCTGACATTGTCACTAAATGGAAAGTCATTAAGTCCTGGTTTGGTGATGTCTCTGGGGTTAACTGAAGCCATTTTATCCAGACTTTCTTCTAATTTCTGCCTTACTTTAGGCAAATCTTTAAGGAATCCTTGAAGATATCCCCAGAAGTCATCTTAGCATCATCAGCGAAGCATGCAATTTCACTCTGAACTGCCTTTTTCCCTCTTTTTTTTTTACAGACTTTTTTTCAATAATTGAAAGTGTAATTTAAAAGTATAGCATTTCTCCTTGTTCTTTGTTCTAAGTGACATCATTGCTATATAGTTCCTCTGAGGCTAACAGTGGTTACATTTGGATAAAAGAGTAGTGAAAGAAGGTGTGATTAGAGGTGACATACTTAGAATTTTTGAGAAGGAGAAAAGAGCCTATTGTCAGGTGAAACAAAGAATTTATAGGTTATGTCCACTTATCTGCTTAACTGCTGCCTAGTTCTTCTCATAAGAAGAGTGAGACTGATGCTATAGTTCCCTTTACATGTATATCTTGCTTTAAAATAATAATAACACTTGCATATAACTAGAAATACATTTAGAAAATTCAAGAAAATATAAAAATATAAGTTAACTGGTAATTCTTCTACCTAGAGATAACCATATTTTACTACTTTGCAGTTTTATATTCTGGTTATCAAAAGAACACATGCTCATAGTTGAATATTTGGAAAACACAAAGAACTGTGTTGTAACTATGAAAAACTTCATAACTATATAACTCAGGACATCATGTCAATATATTTAGTGTTGACAACAAAACAAAAATAAACCATTCTGTAGGGGACAGGGAGGGAGAGGGATCAGAAGGAGGGAGGGGAGTACACTGGCGACTGTGGTGACAGTGCACAGGTGAACTGGTGGTGGGAATTCTCTGTGGACTGTACCTGAGAAAAGAAAGCAAGCATTGTTTAAAAATGAACAGTGATGTAAAATGTAAATAAATCAGTATTAAAAAGTACATTTAGTGTTGAGTACATATATGGGTATATATAATTTTTATAACAATAATTTTTAAATTCATATGGCTGTACTGACTATATAATTCTGTATCCCTTTTTCTGACTTAGTGTAAGAACACCACCTCATGACTTAACTATTTTATTACTTTTGGGAATTAGATTGCTTGTTGGTAGCCTCCCTGGTAATGCAAGAGTTAAAGTCTTAGCACTATCAAGCTATCACCAGCCACAGCAGCATGAGTTCATGAATTTGATTCTATTTCCATATCCTATTCCTAGACAGGGAGCTGACCCATGTGGTGCAGCAGACCTCTCCTGTCTCGCCCGCTGCACCCCTCAGCAGTGTACCTCAGTCATTCCACCTGTTCTGCTCTCCACTCTGGTGAATCCTCTCAACCCCCTGCACCTCTGGCCCACACCCCAGTTCTTATAAGAATAAATAAAAATATTCCAAGAAACCATAAAAAAAAAAATAAATAAAAATAAACCTTTAAAAAAATAAGACTGCTTGTAATATGTTCGTTTCACTAAATATTTTCATGCATAAATTTTACCCACACTTTGAGTGGATTTTTAAAATGAGTATCTTGGAAATGAATCTTGTTATATCAAATTGCCTTCCACTTTCACCAGAGGAGTACTCAGTAAATACTAATGGAGAGTGAAAAGCTGTTGTCTGTCAGGATATATAATTCCTGTAGAAGATGCAGATAATAGAGTGAATTCACAAGAATAGAGTTCCTGGGATCATCCAGGCTTGGCCAAGGACTGAGTAATTTCATGATGACTGTTTAATTGTAGTAGCTCTTTACAGGACTGATTTATAGACCAACTGTGAAGCCTAGTTTTTAAGTACCATAATACAAATGTGTGACTACCTCTTCTAAAGGGGTTTAAACAATTTTAAACTTTTGCAGATTTCTTGGTAAATGGTTATCATTACAAAATAAGCATTAAGTGAAATAAGTATACAGAAAGTTCCTTCTCCAGAAAAGAAGTGTTTGGAAGACCTGGGATCAGTCACCTGCCGCAGTGTTGTTATAGAGCTTGAGTCAGTCCAAGTCCTCTGGCCTTGAAGCCTGCTCGGATGTGCCCCAGCCTTCTTTCAGCCTCACACTGCACTTCTCTTCATAGACCTCCCAGCCTCCGGGGAAAACTAGAATTATTGTTGACCTACTCCTCTCCAGCTCTGTACTTTTCCCTAGGCTTAGCTTTTATTTCCAGTTGCTGTCCTTGAAATGGCCCCCTTTTTTGGGGGGAAGGCATATAAGAGAACTTGATTTTATTTAAAGTGCTGAAAATATAGTACTTTTTATTCAGGGGTAAAAGGAATCTAATAGGAAAAGCTAAGCTCCCATCCCTACCCCCAATCTCAGTTCCCCTTCCACTGTCACTAATGTTTATTTTTCTTATAAGGTCTATGACGTGGTGGCCATGATGACTGCCATCTGCCCAAAACACACATCCTTCCAATATATAATAGCAGCCTCACTATTAAAAGATCTTTGCCTGTAACTTTAAGAAAAGACCAAGAGACTGTTCTTGCCGGCTAAGCATGGGTCATGTGTCTTGATGTGGGTCACATGCATATCTCTGAACCTCTCACTGTGAATAGAGAGTGGACCCCATCACCCCTTTCTACCTGGACTGTCCTAGGTATTCTGGACTGTTGTGTAGGGGGTAGTCATTCATTCATTTTCTCCTCATTGTTGACCAACACTATATGAAGAAGATTTTTGAGTTATTTTACATAGACATATTGCAAAAAACTTTCAATGAAAAGCATGACTTAGAAGAAGGTTGTGGGTGGTTAAAAAGTAAAAGCAGACATCTGAAAGAGTGTTACTAAGTAAGCCAAAAGGTGAAAGAGATAAGAGGGGAGAGCTGAGGCTATAGTCAGTGGCAGTGGCAGTATGTTCTATTTAAAAAGGAAAGTGATCTGTTGATAGGCAGAAGGTGAAGTAATTGTGGAGGAGCTGCCTTCACTAGTGCTTATACAAGGTTATGCAAATGAACTTTATACCACCACACAGAGGTCAGATGGTAGGAGGGGGTATTATATAAAAAATTCCTATATAATAATGAAAAAAACGTCTTCAGGGCTTATATAGTAGTCTGCTTAGTAAGAATGGAATAGTTTCATAATAAACATATTGACATTTGAGAGTATATTGTCATACAGGTTTACCTGAACTATTTCAGACTGAACAAGAGTGAAGCAGAACAGGTGTGAAGTGATTAAAATTTAATTGAGTTCAGAGAGAGGTGGCAGGTCAGATTGTGATTCTGGTGACAGTACATTCAGCTAAAGGAAAAGAGCTCCAAAGAAAATGTGAAAGTTGATTCTTATCAAATATAGGTATACCTTGGAGACAGTGCTGGCCCAATGCTAGACTACTACAATAAAGTGAATGTTGGAATAAAAGGAGACACGTGACTTTTTTTATTTGTTTCCTGGTGCATATTAAAGTGATATTTACACGATAATATACTAAGAATGCAATAACATTATGTCTTAGAAAAATTATGTAATGCAGATTCCAAGTGAGCACCTGCTTTTGGAAAAATGACATTAATAGACTTGCTGAACACAGGGTTTCCACGAATCTTTAATTTGTACAAAAAACACAGCTGTGAAGCACAGTAAAGCAAAGCACAATAAAACAACATATGCCAATAATGATAATATCCTAAACTCTTAAAGAAATTAAGAGGGAGAGGCAGGCAATATGGGATGGAGACCTGTCAAGAAGTAGTATGGTTGCAGAAGCCTGGAGAATAAAGATGTCATGTTCCAGAAGTATATCACCTTGGAAACAGTACATATTCAGAGACTGCTGGGAAAGATCTGTGCCAAAGCCTCGTATACATACTCTACGTTGAGCTGTGCCCTTTGAGCACAGCCTCTCATTGTATAGTCACCTCCTCTATAGAATGCTGGGGTGAAGAGCAAGGTAGTTGGAGAACAGCCTGTAAAGCAGAAAGGTGGTAATAGCATCACCCCTGTAGTGGCCTAATCTTGAATCAGCTCCATAGACAGGGTCTGTGCACACTCGTCTCCAGATGGAGACTTGTTCATACTGTTCACACACAAAGTCATCAAGGAAGTGTTTCCGAGCCCATACAGAGATGAACATCTCCTTTATTTTTTGCTTTTTATTCTACTAAGCACATTTACATTCACACACTTTGAAAATAAAGAGAAACTATGAGACACGGACAGCCAGCGGTTGTTCCAAATAGGACAACAGGATTAACTGGTAGAATCAAGGACTCTTGGCCTTTTGCTACTTCAGTGGTTCCACAGTTGAGGACATATTATGGGGAAGTAGCTGAGATCTTCCAAGCTGAAATTTTGTAAGTGCTAGAGTTAACTATGAATTTCATCCAGACTGTGAAATAATGACAAACTTTAGTAAATCCTCTCTTAAGATTGTCAGGAGGTTTTTGGGAATTGCCATTTTAAGCAGAAATGTTGATATATAATATTGCTATGTAAACCCCAAGAAAATCCATGAAGACATGCAGAGAACATGCAGACTCCACACAGACAGTTGTTCCAGTGGGGAATCAGTTTTTTTTCTCAACAGAACACAATAATATTGACTAAAACAACATTAGTTAAGCACCTGCTGTAACTACTTGGTCCTGTTCCCTCATCTGCTTTCAATTTGTTCTTTTATGCCCCATCTCCCTATCTCCCTTTTTGTCATCATCCTCCTGACAGCTCACTATCTTCCACCCTCACATAACTATCATCAATTTCCTGGCCTTGGGAGGTCCTGCTAACCTTAGAACCAAGGTATAAGCTGGATTTTCCCTTAATTCTCAGTAACACAGTTAGGACAAAGCTGTAATGTTTAAGTAAGACTCTACAAGGTTTGAGTGGACAAAAAGAAGACTCCCAGCAAGTACATTGTTAAGATGACAAGTTTTTCACACACTTCAGTTTTTATTCTCCTGTAATATCTATCACCCATCTGGCAGAGACAGGCTTCTCCCTCTCTTCCTCTTATTTTGTTCACTCTACTTCATTATGCAATTCATCAATTTTCGCAATAAGGAATAGACTTTTTAATTCTTTTGACATTATAAATAAGGCTGCATTGTCTGTCTCTGTGCTTTTTGTGTATCTGACAATGTTTGAGATTTTCTTTATACCTAAAAGTAAAAGTGCTGTAGGCACCTATTGAATTTACTAGAAGTGACCAAATTGTTCTCCAGAGTTGTTCTGGTTTACATGCTTGCTAACAGTGTTATAGGAGTTATTTCTCTATATCTTGACCAATACTTGGCATTACCTGACTTTAACATTTTTGTTATTCTGGTGTTTGTGAAATTGCATCTCATTGAATTTAATTGGCACTTTCCTGACTACTAATAGAGGTAATATCATCCTCCTCGATTTTCTGTAACAGCGTCCTATTCATTTCTTTCATAGCACTTACCACAAGAACTTATTGTGGGCTGGTTGATTTGTGTTTATTATCTGCTTTCCTGTCTAGAGCACAGTCTCTGTAAGAACAGTGTCTCATCTCTTTTGTTCATTGTGTTATCCCCAGGGCGCAGTCTAGGGTCTGGTAGTAGGGGCTCAATACAATGTTTAATGCATGGACCTAGTGGTGAAGGGGCTCCTCAGTAAGTCTGACATGACTACCAAAAAATGCGCACAAATTTCTTTGTATTCCTCCCATTCAAGCCCTGTATTTTATTTCATGGCCAATTTAGTCTGCTTCTCTCCTACATTTATTTCTTCCCTTTTTTGAACCTTTGAATTGACTTAGATAAGACATAACAGAGAAATAAGATTTAATAAAGAATAGCAGAAATAATGAGTCATTCAAAATATGATCTGTTGAAGCTATCTGGCCCCACCTAGGGGGGGGCTTTGTTTTGAGGTACACTGTTGTTCAGCTAATTTAAGATTGTGCTGTGCTCCACATCTGAAAAGAAATGAAAGTTCCAGTGAGGTTCATTATTAGATGGCACATTAAATTGGAATGAAAGCCCTGTGTCTTTGTTGGGATTTTTATTGACAGTTATTCTTGCCTTATCTACTATAAGATTTTCTGAGATAGGTGCAGATTTCATCAGTAAAAATTTACTAGCATGGTAATTTTTTTTAAATAATATAATAGCTTATTTTTACATCATTTTGTGCTTTTTTCCATCTCAGTTGTAATCCCCATGGGCTTCCCACCACCAATTCACCCAACGCCATCACCATAGCCCAATGCACTCCCCCTAACCCCTGCCATTTTTTATCCCATTCCCCACTCCACCCCTGTAAATTGTCTCTGGTACATAGTTGTTTGTTATTATTATTATTTTCTCCCTGGTTCTTTATATTCCTGCTATGAGTGAAACCATCTGGTATTTTTCCTTTTCTTTCTGGCTTATTTCACTAAGCATGATCCCTTCCAGCTCCATCCATGTTGCTGAAAAGGCATGTGTTTATCTTTGCTCCTTGTCTTCGTTAGGATCCTTTGAGGTGCAGGGAACAAGTCTACAAGCTAAACTAAACCAGAGTAATCCAGGGATGCCTCAGAACTTAAAAGCGTACACAGCTAGAACCAAGACTCTACTTTGAGCTCCCAAGTTTACTTCTATTTTCAAGAGAGGAACTGAGCTGAGGATGGAATCTCTCAATCATAATTCAGGGAAGGGTGCTGATCCAACCCGGACCAGATGCCCACCTAATTCCAGTAAGCTGTCTCCATTAGGTTACTTTCTGTAAGCCTGGCAGCCATGAGCCTTTTCTGATATAGGGCAGCTCCCAGGAAACACATCCATTTGCTAAACATGCATTTAGAGACTTTGAAATCTAAAACTGTTACTCAGCAACTTTTTCATATAGTCTGCTTTCTTAACTTTTCTACCTCCAGTTCTCACCTAACTCCTTACCTAATTTAATGATCTCCTTTCCATTGCCAGTACTTAACAGAACCTTAACTTCCCTCCCTCAAAACAGTGACCTTTGTGGATTCATTTATTCGTTTATCTGGAAGGATTAAGAAAATGGAAATATTCTGTGAACACCTCTTTGGTATGCTTATAGATCAGTGATGTGTCCTTGCCCCAGGTGGAGAGTGAATCAGGTGTTGTGAAACTTCAGCAACCTGAGGAGTCCATTCTGCCTTTGTTGAGACTTTACCTTCTTCTTTTACAGGAACATGACATAGAAACAACTCATGGTATGGTCCACGTCACGATAAGAGGCCTTCCGAAAGGAAACAGACCAGTTATTCTAACTTATCATGACATTGGCCTCAATCGTACGTATTTAATTTTATACCTTCCACTTTTAGCTTAATACTTAATCTTTGTATATTAAAAAAAGAACAAAAAAAGAAACCCTAGGTTTCCAGTAGACCATAGTTTTCTCCTCTCTGCCTTAATCTTCCCTCCTTATTGCTACATATATTAATGGCAGGGCTGCAGTTCCTGAGAAGTATTTTGGGAGATACTAGAATTATATTTCACCTTTTTGTAATATCTGTTAAAGGATGAAGATTATATGACAAACTAGTTAAGAAAACAGTATTAATAAAATCAGCTAGTTTGTTGTTTTTTTTTTTTTTTAAGGCTATACTTTTAAGGATTTTTCATATTTCAGGTTAGAATTTTGTTGTGAATTCTTCAAATTAGTTAATAAAATATCATCAATATTTTGCCATGCCTATCATCAATAGCTTTAAGTGGGTGTTTCCAGATGCTATTGTAAAATTCTGGCAGTAGCCACAGACACATGGAGTCTTCTGTATACATGTGTTTTCTTTTTCTCTCTCTTTTTTTTTTTTTTGCATCTTTAGCATGAATTGACATAAGCAGTTATATTAACAGAGTAGAAATTGAAGAATACTTTCTGCATGCACCCCAGCACTTTGCCAAGAGATAGCTTCCACATGGTGAATATAAACAGCCCAAAATACTGTATCCATGTTTTTGGGGTATAGTCAGTGTCTCTATGGCACATAGGGCAATGAACTGCATGAGAGATGCACCATTATGGGTGCAAGGTTATTTTTTGCATCACTAGGACTGGTTTCAACTTTATATAGACCTTGTATAGAATTTAGAATTAGTTGTCATTTTCAAGTCATTGAGACATCTGGTATTCAGCCTTCAGGGCAGCTTGAATTTGACTGTTTGTGGACAGTGATATGGAATTGACTGAACAGAGGAAAATTGGGGAGCGATGGCAAGTCTGTGACTTAAGAGTATTTTCATTCTTGCAGATAAATCCTGTTTCAATACATTCTTTAACTTTGAGGATATGCAAGAAATTACCCAGCACTTTGCTGTCTGTCATGTGGATGCCCCAGGCCAACAGGAAGGTGCACCCTCATTCCCAACAGGGTAAGGCCACAGGTACAATCTGGATGGCAGGCACTTAGCAGAGCAGATGTCTGAACTGCTATGGGAGAAGTAGTGTGCATTTCCCTTCCTTGCTAGTTGGTTCTAGCACAACCGACAGGTAGATTACACATAACCAGGCATCCCTGTATTTTCTCTCCTGGATCTGAGGGGACTATTCTGTACAACCTGTTGAAGCAAACTGCATGTTTTCCCACCTCCTGGGATAAGTAGGAACCTGCCTACCTTTAATCACACGGCATGAGTGTCTGGAATGGCCACTTATCACTTTTATAGGTTCCCATCGTTAACTATTTAAGATTTGTCATTTTTTTTGTCTCTCCTTAAAACTCAGCCACCTAAGCCCTAACTCAGATCGGATCCCTCTGAGCTGCCTGGTTGCACCTTACCTCCCAGTCTGGTGACAAGAATTTGAAAATCCGTGTCACCATTCATTCTGAGAAGTATTCTGTCAGATAGAGCTGTACTTGAAGCTCTCAGCCTCATTCTAGGCCTGCTTTGCATGGTGTAGCTACCGGCGCCCCAACTGTTTATTATTGAGCAGAGTTTGGAGGAGGTGTGACATCACAAGCTGTGGGACAGTAGTTTTTCCCTTCTCTCTTTACTCATCCTTGGAGCTGCCTTTGCCAGTGATTGCTGTGAAATATATCATTGCAGAAGAAGTCTAGCCGACAGTAGTACGTCACTACTTTAAAGACTAAATTTAATCCTCACAACCCTATAGAATATGTTTGCCATTTTTCCTATTTAACAAGTGAGAAAACTGAGGCCAAGATTAGTTACATAACAGATAAGTAGCAGGGCTGGGGTTTTTTAACCCCAGCAGTCTTGACTCAAGAACCCATGTTACTGACTCTGTCTAAGCTATCTGTCTCTCCTCTCAAATGTCAATTGGCCAGTGACTAGTTTATATCCAACAAGATTTTTTTTTCTACTTTTAATATTTATGTACTAACAAACTTGTACACAAGTGACTCAGAGAACTTCATTGCTTAAGGTGTTCCAGGCAGAGGCAGACTTCCCTGTCAGATGTAGAGCAGATCATGCCTTAAGTACAGGAGGATATCATGAGATCCTTTTCATCTTTGCTTCTGTAACCATAATGGACACATGTTTATATCATGAAACAAATTCAAAAGCAAACAATAAAGCAGCCATGTTATCCTATGCTTAATCAGCATTTATGATGAGCAACCCAGGATTTGTGGTTTGTGCCTAAACCTGCTTGGTTTATTTTTTTATATAGCTGCCTAAATATAAGCAGCCAACCAAAAGCCACCTCCTGAATTGGTACTTACTGCTGGGAATTTACTGAGCCTGGGCCCCAAATTAAAGTGATTGTTAGGGAGTTGGAAATATTCTGAGAGAGAGCCTCATTACCAATTCTTTTCAAATGGCTTCCTCTGGTCTCAGAGGCTGCTTTTCAGGCTATAGAAACATGTAATTCTTTAAACTTCTTAGCATGGTAGTCATAGCATCACACAACATACTGCAATCATTTCCAGGCACCAAATCACCTACCTCCTTTTGAGGCTTTGGTAAAAAGAATGCATTTAGGTACGAACTCTCTACTTTTCTAGCTGTTCTAGTGGAAAATATGGGTGAATTCTAATTCAGGAGCTATCCCTCTGGATTTCAGGTACCAGTATCCCACAATGGATGAGTTGGCTGAAATGCTGCCTTCTGTCCTTACCCACTTAAGGTAGGTTCATTCTGCAGTTCTTTTACATGGCTTTCTTGACTTTCTAGACTTTCTACTGTGTCTGATCTAGAAAAAATGATAGTGAGGAAAACAATAGGCATACATCTTAGTGGGGGAATTAACAAGTATATAAACAGTTACAACTAAAGTCCCAACGAAGAAGAAGGGTATTGTAATGGAGAATAAAGGCAGTATCACACACTAGATAAAGCTAGTTGGGGAATACCTCTCCTAAGGTGTCACCTAGGCTGGGACTGGAGAATGAAAAGGAGATACTCAGACAAAGAGCCATGGCAAGAAGACTCCAGACTGAAGGAATAATATATCCAAAAGGCATGGGGTGAAATTGAAGAAATAGAAAAGAACCATGTTACATAGGTCTAACAGATCAGGTAAGAATTTGAGATTTTCAAAATATGAAGAAAAAAACATTGAAGGATTTTAAGCAGGAAAGTAATATCCAATTTAATCTTTTAAAATGATCACTGTAGGGTCCTTTTTTTTTTTTAAGATTTATTTATTTATGCATACAACAACTGGGGTACAGGCCAGAGGTGTGAGAGGGGTGGTAAGAGGATTCACCAGAGACAGAGTAGGGAGCAGAATAGGCAGATCTTCTGAAATACACTGCTGAAGGAAGCAGCAGATGGGTCGGGAGGGAGGGCCCTAGGATCACTTGTTATGTAAATTGCATGTCAGTGAAGCTATTTAAATGTTTTTAAGATTTTTCTATCTGTGAAGAAAATGCATTGGAAAGGACTAAAAGAGAAAAGACAGAGAGGTCTGTTAGACTACAACAGTCCAGACAAATGATAATGATACCTTGGTACTGGATGCTATATGGAGGAAAGTAGATAGAAATATTTTGGAGGTGATTCTGTATTACTTGCCGGTGGGTTGGTTGGACAGGGAAGTTATAAGAGAGTGAGCTATTAAGGTAACTCCCAGATTTTAGTCATATTTCATTTAACCCTTAAAAATCAACTTAGAAGTAGGTCCCTCCCTGGTGGCACAGGGGGTTAAAGCCCAGCACTATGAAGCTATCCTCAGTCATTGCAGCATGAGTTCAATCCTCAGTCAGAGAGCTGACCCACATGGTACAGCAGACTGTTCCTGTGTATTTCAGTCAGTCCACCTGTTCTGTTCCCTACTCTGTCTCTGGTGAATCCTTTTACCTCCCACACCTCTTGTTCCCCAGTTCTTGTATACATAAATAAATCTTTTTTTAAAAAATCAACTTAGGGCCCTCCCTAAAGCACAGCATCGCAAGCTAGCTGCAGCTGCTTTAGTGTAGGTTTAATCCCCGGCCCCGGAGGTGACCCACATGGTGCAGCAGACCTCTCCTATCTCACCCCCGACTCCCCTCAGCAGTGTATTTTGTCATCTGCCTGTTCGGCTCCCCATTCTGTCTCTGGTGAATTCTCTCATGGGCGCCCCTGCACCTCTGGCCTGTACCCCAGTTCTGTATGCATAAATAAATAAATCTTTTTAAAAAATAAAAAATCAACTGTCATATTTTGTTCTATAGGTGGGAAACTGAGGCTTACAAAGTTAAAGTAACTTGACCAATTTCTACATTTAGTAGGTATCAAAGCCAGAATTTGAACACAGTTGTATTTTTTCCATTATGCCACTCTACCTCCAAATGAGTTAACCCTGTTAATGTTGCTATGTCCCTCTCACAGTCTGAAAAGCATCATTGGGGTTGGAGTTGGAGCCGGAGCTTATATCCTCAGCAGATTTGCAGTAAGTATGTGGAGGATTAGTCTTGACAACCTTGAGGCTCTACCTCGTCACAGCACTTACTGTTTTCAGTGACACAAGTACTGTCTTGTGTCTTATGTCAGTTTTTCTTATAAGAAGATTGCTATTTACTTACATTGTATCATTAACAGCAAAAAAAGAAAGCATAAAGGTTGTCATAGGCATAAAAAAGGACTGAGAGAAAATATACCGAAATATTTGCAAGGATTGATGTTGTATGCCAAAATAATAAAAGAGATTTTTATTTTCTGCTTTTTATACTTCTCTGTTAGTCAGATTTTCTAACAGTCAGCATAATCAGTGGGGAGAAAGTAAGCTAGAGTTTTGAATTTACCAAGAAACTCAAACTCATATTGATATTTATTTAAGAAATTTTCCAAATGCCTCCTGGGTGATAGAATTGTCCTCTGGGGTTCGTATCACCTATTCATGTGGTTTCAGAGAAAACTCAGAAACCCCCACTAGGAACAAAAGTGTATGTGTGAAATAGCAAGTCTAAACTTCAGCAACTTCTTATGCCAAGTGTACTTCCCCCCAGGGCAGACTCAGGCAACATGATTCAAATAGCTGCAGAGATACAGGTGCCTTCCCCCATAGGTCTTTACAAGGTGAGATACTTCGATAGCAGTTTAAGAAACTGGTTTTCTAGTCAGATTTATAGTGCTATTTTTAAAAACTATCTCCCTTAGCACCTCTCTCAAGTCTTGCATTCAAATCCGAAGCCTAAAGGCATAGTAAGAATTAATTAACCATGCTCTGGTTTTGTTAGGCAAAACATATGAGTGGAACTTGCATGCTATTGTCTTTGTCTCATATTTCAGCTCAATCATCCAGAGCTTGTGGAAGGCCTCGTGCTCATTAACGTAGACCCTTGTGCTAAGGGCTGGATTGACTGGGCAGCCTCCAAAGTAAGTGCCAGATAGTGTCTGTGGGCTCATCTTGTTTCTTCTCAAAATGGCTTATCTGTTTTATTTATGTTTATATATATATTTTTGATAGATAAAGTTAAGAACAAGAAGGTAAGTATACAGTTTAATGAATGTTTATATATTAAATCACCACCCAATCAATTTACAGACTATTTCCAGCTCTAAGAATTCCCATTGTGCCTTTTCCATAATTAATATTTCCTCTCCATCCTGGAAATAATCCCAGAAATAATTAATATTTATTTCTTCTCCATCCCAGAAATTATCTTCTTTCCTCATAGGTTGGTTTTATCTATTCTTAAATATCATATAAAAGAATGTTGGGATAAAAGAATGTTCTTTTGCATCTAGCTTTTTTCAGTTAACATTGTATGTCTCAGTCATGTTGTATGTAGCAGTGGCCCTTTTAAATTGCTGTTTAGGGCCTCCCTGGTGGCGCAAGGGGTTAAATCTCATCACTGTGAAGCTGTCAACAGCCGCTGGGGTTCCATCCAAGAGAGGGAGCTGACCCACATGGTGCAGCAGACCTCTTCTGTCTTACCCCCTGCTCTCCTCAGCAGTATATTCCAGTCAGTTTGCAGTTCTGTTCTCTCTTCTATCTCTGGTGAATCCTCTCCCCCTACGCCTCTGGCCTGTGCCCCAGTTCTTGTATGCATAAATGAATAAATCTTTTTTAAAAAGGTATTTTTTAATCTGAAAAATGAAAGAATCTGCTATTTAGATAGAAGAGTATCTAAAGTCTTTTCAAAAAGATAGGAAACTGTAAGGATCTGCTGGTGATTTCACAAATATAGATAATCCCAGCAACAATCTGAGTGAAAAGAGTGAACAAGAGGGAAAGCATTTTATTATATCCTATTTGCATTGAACTCACCATGCTAAAAATAAAAATTGACTTTCTAGGTTGGAAAGGAAGCAATTTTGAAATATTTTCTTTGCTGAAATTATAGGTGTTATTGTGTAATCTGAAAATAACAATTTTATATATAACACTTTTATATATAATACTTTTATATATAACATTAATGATGTTATGAAATTTTTCAGAGAGAAAAATAAGCTCTTATTGCTTACTAAAAGGTGCCTAATATGATCATTTCATTTAAAAAATAGATACCAACTTAAAAATACTTTTAAGCTACCAGAGATGATCATTCTAATACACTATTGGAGATTTCTCTACCACCCAACTTGTGTATCAAAATCTTTATTGATACTTCACCATGATATCCAGTATCTAAGGATGTAGGTGAATGATACTTACAATGAAGATTTAAAATAGAAGGACAATAACGCCTATGTAGTACTGCCTATACTATATTATTATCCTTGAAAAGGGATTTTTTTTTTCTGATTTATTTCTTACTCTCATGTCTCTTGAAACCACCATCTCATGAAATTGTGTGACACTGAGCTATGTTTTTCTTGAAGGACCGCATATACAATGTATATTCACATACCATCATATTTGGACAACTTGATAAGCATATGTGCTTACTCCTTTGACACAGAATTTTTCTCTTTTCAGCTCTCAGGCTTGACAACTAATGTTGTGGACATTATTTTGGCTCATCACTTTGGACAGGTAAATGCTGTATTTACTGATTTGTAAGCAAAGCCTTCTTTACCTTGGGACAGAAGGGGCTTCTCAGAACAGGCAACATTTTGGGTGCTATAAAAGATGCATGTGGCCTAGCAAAGGCCAACCTTAAGGGAAAGAAATGCCACACGGCTCTTGGGATTTGGAGAGTTGAGACAAGACAGTGTTTGTCTCCCTTCCCCCACATGTTCCCATAAGCAGCATGCCATCTGTTAATGTTTGACAACATCACGTGCCTCACCAGACGTCTTTAGAGCCGGAATGAGGTCTGGGAAAGGCTTCACAAAAATAGAAATTTCAGAGGTAAGAAAAGAAACCATGAAATGTTAGTACTCAGAGAAGCTTAGAAATTTAAAAAATAGCTTAAAAATTAGCTCATTCAACCCTTATGTTTTACCAATAAAGAAATTGAAATCTACACTGTAGAAATGACAGTTATGTATGTTGGTTGGGAGTTAAATGATAATGATTCTAACACCAATATAGTGTGTTTTGTTTTTTTTTCCCCACACCCCCATGCAATTGTCAGCTGGATGTGCTGTACTTTAACTCAACCCTGACTCTGTCTACCTAGAAATAGCATCATACCCCATAAGTTGAGTAAGGACTCAGTCCTAGAAGCCACATACACCTCACCTCCTTACCAGTCACCCCTGTACACACATTTCTAATGTACCACTTGTAGCCTCGGTTGTCACGGATGCTTCTGCCCACTTGCTACAGATTAGAGGTTCCATCCTCCTTGGATTTTTTTTTTTTTTAAAGATTTATTTATTTATTCATACAGAACTGGGGTACAGGCCAGAGGCTCAGGGGCGGTGAGAGGCTTCACCAGAGACAGAGTGGGGAGCAGAACAGGCAGATCGATGAAGTACACTGCTGAGGGAAGCAGCGGGCGGGTCAGGAGAGGTCTGGCTCGCCATGTGGTCTCCTCCGGGGCAGGCGGGAATCGAACTCATGCGGAAGTGGCTTCAGATTCTTAGTGCTGTGCTTTAACCCGCTGCGCCACCAGGGAGGGCCCCTCCTTGGATTTTTATTGATTTGCTAGAGCAGTTCACAAAACTCAAAAACATTTATGTACTAGATTGCCAGTTTATTATAAAAGGATATAACTTGGGCATACCAGAGGGGTCAACTGCAGTGACAGTGGCAGGAAGACACTCCAGGTCCAGGTGCTGGTCTTTTTTTTTTTTTTTTTTGCATGGAAGTCTAATCTGGTGACATTCATCACAGCAGCATTAAGTCATCTTTTTCCATCCTTTGAGATATATGTACAGGGTCCTGTAAGGAGACAGAAACCACACAATTTGAGCAAAGAAAAAAAAATTTAACATCATTTTGTGCCTTTTTCCATCTTAGTTGCAATCCCCATGGACTTCCCATCACTAGTTCACCCTTGTGCCATCACCACAGTCCCGTGCACTCCCCACCACACACATTTTTTATCCCATTCCCCACTCCACCCCATAAAATGTCTCTGGAATATAGTTGTTCATTATTATCCCCACACACACCCCTCCCCAGTCTTTTATGCTCTGCCATGAATGAAACCATCCAGTATTTTTTTTTTCTTTCTGGCTTATTTCACTAAGCGTGATCCCTTCCAGCTCCATCCATGTTGCTGCAAAAGGCATGAGTTTTTCTTTTTTGTTTGCTGAGTAATATTCTATGGTGTATATATACCACATCTTTTTAATCCAGTCATCTACTTTTAGGCATTTGGGTTGATTCCATGTCTTTTCTATTGTAAATAAAGCAGCATTAAATATGGGAGTGCAGGTGTCTTTCTGAATCAGTGTTTTTGTGTCTTTTGGGTAGATACCTAGGAGTGGGATTGCTGGGTCATATGGAAGTCCCATTTTTAGCAGTTTGAGAAACCTCCAGAGAGTTTTCCGTAGTGGTTGTACTAGTTTGCATTCCCACCAGCAGTGCAGGAGAGTTCCTTTTCCTCCACATGCTCGCCAACATTTGTTGTTGCTAGTTGTTTGAAGATGTGCCATTCTCACTGGGGTGAGGTGGTATCTCATTGTGTTTTTAATTTGCATCTCCTTTATTACAAGTAATGTTGAATATTTTTTCATATGCTTGTTGGTGGTCCCTCAAGAAGTGGTTAATATTTCAAAGGAATAAAAGAAAACTTTAAGGGGTCCAAATGCCTATTACTCCTAGGTTGAGGGTGCTAAGGACGTAGCTGAGACCTCATCACTAAGATTGAAAGTCGGGCATGGTTTCCACAGATAAAGTAGCCTGTCAGTCGAGGCTTGATAGAGGTGAGGGTTCTAACAAGTCAGTAGAAGCCGCTCATCAGATGGGGGAGACTGTTACTAAAATAAGGGCTGAGCTGCTGCAGAAGTTGCAGTTGAATGAGGAAAGCCTGGACCCAGGAGGCAACTGCAGTTGGTCCTTTGAGGGTTCCTGACATCTGAGCCTCTGGCAAGGAGAAATGTTTGTGCAAGGTGACTCTGGTATTACTAAGAACGGTAGGTATGAGGCTGAGAAGCTATTAGTTGATAACCGACACAGGTGCTTTTTCAAATGTCTGTTGATCCCTGGCTGGCTGTCCATGTTTAATAGGGGTGGATCACTGAAAGCCTGTGTGCATCAGGTGAGGCTTATCTCTGTGGGCATCAGGCTAGGCTGTTTCCTTGGGGAAACCCTAATGTCACCTAATGTCAGCAGCTTTAGGTCTTTGCAGGCTACTGGTTAGATTTACCAGATAAGCATTGAGGTTACACCTCCAACTCTAACGTTAGTATCTTGGATTCAAGAACAGAAAAGAACAAGAACCTCACCATTAACTTTGAAGTTTCACGTAACACTCCCCTCTTTTCATTATAGTATATCCGCCGCCACCTGGGCCTGTGGCCCGATCAAAACCTTGAATTTTATCATTTCTGGAGAATAAACCCTCAGTCTTTTTTCTGATGCAGAACCCACAGGCATCTAGACTTCTGACTTCTTAAGCTTGTTTCCCTTTAGGCCATCAATTTAATTAATTAGAATAATAGTCATTCTTGGTTCATGATAAACCCTTAACTTGGTCTATGCCCAGTCTACTTTTATTTGGTTGATTACCTATTCATTTGTAATAATGTAGTAAACACCCAAGAAATTGCCACCCAAAAGAACAAGGTGAAGAAAAAATGATGAAAATAACCTGCATTTAACCAAATGGTCCTGAATTAATCCACCTGCATTTCCCCTTCCCTGAGGAAATCATATTTTGTTTGTCAGTTCTGTTTTCCTTGTGACAGTATAACTGCACTGATATATACTGTTGAAATTATATACATATTCTAACTCTAAAAGGATATTATGCTAATGTAATGTGGTCACTGTTTTTACTTAAAATTAATCAGATTTTCCAAATTGTTACTGAATAACTAAACAGCTTTCGGTTGTACTTGCCTATAAGTCTGTGTTGGGTATATGTTTAGGAGTGGAATTGCTGGGTTTTACTGTTCCCTTCTTTTTATTAGCTTTTTTGAGATAAAGAATTATATATCATTTAATGGACATTTTGGTTAATGACAGACTGCATATATGACAGTGGTCCTAACAGTCTTTACCTTATGACCTGGGTATGTAGTAGACTGTATACCATCTAGGTTTGTATATTTACATTCTCTGATGTTCATTCAGTGACAGAATCACCTAAACTATTTCTCAGAGAATATACCCATCATTAAACGACACCTGACTGAATCATATAAAATTATACCTTAAGGTATATCGTTCAGTGCATTTTAGTATATTTACTGAATTGTGCCACCATCACATAATCCCAGAACATTTTCATCACTCCAAAAGTAAACACTATATTCCGTAAGTCACTGCCCACAGCAACTACAGCATGAGTTCAGGCCCCAGCTATGGCGCTAACCTACATGGCACAGCAGACATCGCTCACCCACTGCTCCCCTTAGCTGTGATTTTCAGTAGATCCACATGTTCTGCTCCCCACTGTATCTCTGGTGAATCTTCTCACACCCTGCACCTCTGGCCTACATACCAGTTCTTCTACACAAAAATAAGTAAATAAATACACAAATTTATGGCTATTAAGAGAAATGTTATATTCCATTTATTTCACCCTTTACAGTTCATAATATGACTTAGTGTTTTGCCTTATCCTTTCCCAACTTCCAACCATTGTATTTTTTTTATTGTGTACATATACACATATATACATTCATTTGATCTTTTAAACTGCTCTGACAGGTAAATGGTTTTTCTCTTTTACAGACTCTCTCTCTATATATATTTACAGACTCTCTCTCTATATATATTTTTTTCTTTAATGAAAAATGGCAGATCCTGAAAAAACAAAAATATGGAAAGTAGAGTTCTGAATGATATGGTGAACTTTTCTAAGTTCCACAGCTGGTACTAGAATCCCAGTATAGTTCATTTTCTATTTTACCTCAGTATGGCAAGTAAGGACATGCAGAATATATCTCAGGGTTTTACACTTGATCTGGAGTTGATTATCAACCCTAGATGATTCTTTGGTGCCCTCATCTAGCATAATATATGACACTGAACCAGTCTGATGCAAATAAAAAAGATTTTGGCCATTCAGCACCCCCAGTACTAAAGTAGGCCCCAGACTCTACACTGTTCCTGTCAGGGCAGGGGGATTGAGATTGTAAACCAAACAAGATAGACCTGTACTGTAGCTCAGAAGTTTACCTGTGTCTTCTTTCAATTGTTCTAGGAAGAGTTGCAGGCCAACCTGGACCTGATTCAAACCTACAGGCTGCATATTGCCCAAGATATCAACCAAGAAAACCTTCAGCTCTTCCTGGGTTCCTATAATGGGTAAAGTTATCTCTTATCCCCTCACTTAAGTGAAGACTACTTCTAAAAAAGATAATGGAAATTTAAGAGAGAAGAGAAAGGGAAACAAACTACTTCATATATTGTGTGTGTGGTGGGATTGCTTTTGTGCTGCTTTACCATGGAAGAGGAAGGACTCACAAATAGATAGGAAAATGGCTTTCAAGAATGAATGAAGACCATCTGGACATGTTCAAATACAAGTTGTAGTTTTAAGATGAAATCACAGAGGTAATTTGAGGTAGCACAGGAAAAGTGTATGTAAGGGAGGCAGAGAAAGTTTGGACCTTGATTCACTTTGTCTTTTCTGACATCTTGCCATCAGGCAGAAGTAACCCATGGGCATTAGTGAATTATCATTTGTTTGGGTTTTCCAAACTGTCCTATCTCCCTCAGTCACTGAGAGAATGATTCTTATCTTGAAACCAGGTTATATAAGGTAAAATTGTTATCTAAACCATGCTAATTATGAAGAAAACATTTCCCCCAAACAGTTCCCTTTTCTTAAGGAATTGATTTCTTTAAGCTAGTTGGAATATTAAACTTAGGACTTGTGAATTTCAATAGCCTTGTGAAATTTGAAGCCTCTTCCTTTTAAAATCATTAGAGTCCCTCAGAGTTGAGCAAGGGCACAGGGCACTTCCTCATCAGATATGAAGGAAAGACAGTTATCACATTCCTTGATATATTTTAGTTCTCACCACCAATTCTAAGTTGTTGTGATTTTAATTGAAATGAGCATTGTTTCCTTTTCCTCTAGACGCAGAGACTTGGAGATTGAAAGACCAATTCTGGGCCAAAATGATAACAGGTCAAAGACATTAAAGTAAGTCCCTGAGTTTCGTAAGTTGCCAATTATCTTTGCCTTTATTAGAGGAATTCAGTGTCCAGGGGATTGAGTATCTGCACTGCTTACTCAATGTCACCTCTTATCTTTGTTTTCCCCCAGGTGTTCTACTTTATTGGTGGTTGGGGACAATTCACCTGCAGTTGAATCTGTGGTAAGTCCTGATATAAAAAAGAATGACATTAAAATACAGTAAAATATATATAGCATGGAGCTAGTTAGTGAACTAGAAATAGTTGGTAAATGCTAGTTTGAGTGATTTTTTTTTTCCAATTATGCATATAAGGGTTTGCTTTTGTTACACACCATTTTGGAAAATGAAATCCACATCTCATCAATCACTAGGTTTTATCAGGAAGGATCAGTGTTGTCCTTGATTGGTTTGTGTGATGTAGCTCACTTTGTGGCAAGTAGTACAATTTAAACACTATTTGCCACACTAAGCAGACTTTAACAGTTGTCAGCCTCAGCCTGCTGCAGCCACCATAAATCTGGAGCAAGTTGGATGGCTGCTGAGAACCCACATTGTTTTCTCTACCTCCTTTCAAATATGCAGTACATTACTAAAAAGGGAGAAATGAAAAAAAAAATCAGAAAATAGAAGGACATGGGAAAATATCATGGTCCCAGTACTCCAAGATAACAGATTGGATTGTATTAACTATATCACAGTTTTGGGACCTGACTATATACCAGTGTTAATAGTATATATCTTTATACTATTCAATCTTATAAATACAACTTTGTTTATTTAACATTATTCTTATATTGATTTTTTTTTTTCTGATTTGCAGTAGGATGTTGTTGTTGAACAACCTTATAAAATCTTTGCTTGAATCTTTGATCATTACCTCATTACCCTGGGTAGAATTTCCAGAAGTAGAAGTAACATGTTAAAAATCATAAACTTTTGTGAGGTTTTTGATATTTTTCTTTGCCAGATTCCATTCCAAAAAAGAATATACCAGTATGTTGCCATCAGCAATGTATGAGAATGCCTTTCACAGAACCCTGTCCAGCATTAGTTTTTTAAGTTTTTGGTTTTTGAAGATTTATTTACTTATGCATACATAACTGGGGTACAGGCCAGAGGTGCAGGAGTGGTGAGCAGATTCACCAGAGACAGAGTAGGGAGCAGAACAGGCAGATCAAGGAGGTATACTATTGAGGGGAGCAGTGAGCGGGTCAGGAGAGTTCTGCCACATCATGTGGATAAGTTCCCTGGCCTGATCAAGCTCAAGGTGAACTCAAGGTGAAGCCGCTGCTGCAGTTAGCGTCAGGGTTCTGCGCTTTAACCAATTGTACCACCAGGGAGGGCCCTGGATTTTTAAGTTTTATTAGAAGTTAATAAGTTAAAAATGGTATCCCAGGCCATCCCTGGTGGCGCAGCAAGTTAAAGCACAGCACTTAGAAGCTAAAGCCACTTCCGCATGAGTTCGATCCCCGCCTGCCCCGGAGGTGACCCACATGGTGTGGCAGACCTCTCCTGGCCCGCTGCTCCCCTCAGCAGTGTACTTCGTTGATCTGCCTGTCCTGCTCCCCACTCTGTCTCTGGTGTAGCCTCTTGCCACCCCTGAGCTTCTGGCCTGTTCCCCAGTTCTGTATGCAAATAAATAAATCTTCTTTAAAAAAAAATGATATCCCAAAACTATAATTTGTACTTCTTTGATTACAAATGAAGTTGACAGTTTTTCTTTTCCCTTCACCTAACTACCCTTGCCTGTACCCCATCTGCTTCTCTCCCCATTGGCTCCACCCTTTTTCCTATTCCCATTGGTAACCATTATCTTTTAGCTGAGTTCACATTTTAATTTTTTTCTGTTGTTTGCATGTAATTTATATTCTGTATAAGAGTGACACTTTCACTTTCTGACAGATTTCACTCAACATAATCACTTCAACATTCATCCATTGGTCCCAAATGTCACAAGTTAACAGTTTTTCATGTCTATTAGCATTTGCTTGTCTTCCCCATAGCACACATAGTTTAACTTGGTATCTCTAAAATAATGTGGTTTCCTTGGCTGGGCCTGCTAAGGCCATCAGGCCTGCTAAGGAGCAAAACCTAAGGGAGTAAGGCTTTTTGGAAAGGGATACCAATTCTTGATGTGTGCTGGTTTTTTCCCACCATTAAGTGGTTAACTCAGTTTGATTCTGACACCATCCACTTGGAAATAGCTTCAGATCTCACAAGTCAAGGGCTTAATCCCTGGTCACTACCACCCACAGGAGCCTGTGCTTCTGATCGATGATAGGTAAGATGTTCCAGCAGTCCTCTCTTTGGGTTTGATTAATTTCCCACAGAACTTTGAGAAACATTTTAGTAAATCACTGGTTATTATAAAAGGATGTAACTTAGGAATAGCTAGATGAAAGTGATGCGTACAGGACAAGATAGGGGAAAGGGTGCGGAGTTCCCATGCGCTCTCCTCCAGTTGCACCACTCTCCCTGCCCCTCCGTAAGTCCATCAAACCAGCTCTCTGACCCTGTCTTTCTGTGAGGGCTCTGTGTCACTTCAGGGTTCACCTTTTGGGGTTTTGTGGGGGCTTCATTTACAAGTATGATTAATTAAATCATTGGACATTGGTAATTGAACCCATTACCAGCCCCTCTTCCCACAGGCCAGGGTGTTGGACTGAAAGATCCAATCTCTAATCAAGTGTTTGGATCCCCTGGCAGCCTTCCTACCTCCTTAGGTTACCTAGGGTTGTTCCAAAAGTGGCTTTCTTAACATAACAGAAGACCATTTTAACTCTCTGCTTTGGAAATTCCTAGGGTTTTAGGAGCTCTGTGCCAAGAATGGTAATTAAGATCAAATGTTATATTTCTTTTTATAAATCACTATAAGAGTCTAATAAGTTATCAGAGGTATAGACATAGGTGAAAAAGTTTGTGGGGCAGGAAGAGTGTTGTAGGGTGAGACAGATATAGAGGATAATATATTCAACACTTTCCTGAATTGCCTTATAAAATATTCTGTGTCTGATGTAAAATACATGTGCAGATTAACACAGAGGCAAATAACCCTCAAATTTAAAAAACAAATACCTGAAGGGTAGTTAAGTTCAGTTTATGATCCCGATTCACTAAGAAACCTTCCATGGCTTCCTGTACGTCGCAGTCAGCTCCTGCCTTCCCAGCCTCACCGTGAAGTGTACCCTCACACCATGTTTGCCACTCTAACCCCATGTGCCCTCACATTCACTTCACATCCCTTAGGTCTTTGCTTTTGCTTTCCCCTGACTCTGGAAGCCTTCAAACGCCCACCCCTTTTTCTTACTGTATTTGGAGAAATCTTACTCATCCTTCCATACTCAGCTCAGTTGTAAAATATTTAAGTAATTTCACTCTGCCTTCTATTATTTTTTCTTGCAAGATTCCAAACTCAGCAGTCTTTCTTGGCAAGCATGTGTAAAAGGGAAGATCCTGTTGATCACATTAGCCATAAAAATATTACTGAATTCCAAAGCATTTTCTTTGAAATCTCTGTCATTTCATGTATTCAAGAATACAAGACCCCCGAAATATAAATATACAAAATTGTTATTCTTAGTCGTGATGACTGCTGTGAGAGAAAATCATAGAGTGGTACAACTTTATATGGGCTAGTCAAAGACCTTGTGGAAGAAAAGAGGCAGTATGTGAGGAATAGCAAAACCATTACTGCCAGGGCATAGGAGAGGAGTGAGAAACGGGCATAGGGTGGCATCTTTGGGGCAGTTGTACTGTGAGACCATCAAGGGACTCTAGTAGGAGAGGAACATGATTTAGTTCACTTTAAAGATGTGAGTAACTTGCCCCATGTAGCCAGTAGGAGGAACTAGATTCAAGTTGTTTTTTGAAGACTCTACTATAACAGATTCAGAAGATGAAATAGCCAGATATTTAGATCTACTAGGAAATATCAGATATAAAGTACATTCTGTCTTCCATTTTGTATTTTGATAATTTTTTGAGCTGGTTTACCCATTTCCAGATTGAACTGTCCATTTTGGAAGGTCATCTCAAGCCAAGCTAATGTTTATTTTTCTAGAAGTTTATAAAATTGCTTTCTCTCTCTATCTCTCTTTTTTAGGTTGAATGTAATTCTCGCCTGAACCCTATAAATACAACTTTGCTAAAGGTAATAACGCGTCTTCTTTCCTCACTGCCAACCCTTTGTGAATAACTTATACGTGGTTCAAATTACTGTTCTGAACTAGTCGCTCAGAAAGAAGGAAAGTTTTTCTCTCTTTTAATTTTTTTTAACTGAATATATCCTTATTGGAAAATAGCAAATAGTAGAAAGAATAAAATAAATAAAACTATCCATAGTCCAACCACCAAAAAGTTAACACCCTATGATAAAAATAATGTTTTTTTTTCCTATACATTTTTACATCATTAAGATCAGAGGTATTTACAGCCTTTATGTATTTTCCTCAGTAAGCATGTTCCTATATCATTGAAAACTTAAGCATTATGTTAGGTGTTGTGAGAATTATGATAGTGGAAATTCTTTACATTCTATAAATCCATTATATTGGTAAGAAAATCTCCAGTAACATTCTAATGAGTGTGGATGCAATTTTTCTTATCGAAAATAGAGATCAGGGCCCTCCTTGGTGTTGCAGCGGGTTGAAGCACACCACTGTGAAGCTGTCCCCAGCCACAGCAGCACGAGTTTGATCCCCAGCAAGGAGGTGACCACATGGCATGGCAGGCCTCTCCTGTCCCACATGCTGCTCCCCTCAGCAGTGTATTTCACTCGATCTGCCTGTTTTGCCCCCCATTCCATCTCTGGTGAATCCTCTCACCCCCTGCCTCTGGCCTGTACCCCTCTTGCCTGTACCCCTCTGGCCTGTACCCCAGTTCTTGTATGTATAAATAAATAAAACTCTTTAAAAAATAGAGATCAACTCTTCTGCTGAATTTCTAGGTTTCTGTCATGTTTCTCCCTCTTTTGATTGAACCCCAGGCAAGATTTCCTAGCTTTTTTAGAGCCTCTACTGAAATATTTGGGCACCTGACCTAGTTTGAACTACTATACATTTAAATGCTTTAAGTCTTCTGTCCTTATTGTTACTTTTTCAACCTGAAAGATCTCTACTTTGTTTCCTTTCTCTTTGAACTGTGCTGAAAGGGAAATACTGTCACCATAAGCAGCTCATAGTTCCTGGAAATATAGCATGAGATTAATGCTTTGAGGTTATATAATCCAAGTGATTGATGAACTAAATCTAAAAATATGAATACTCCTTTTAAGTATGTGGTTTCAAATTAGTTTTTTATTGCAGGCTTGAATCAATATTCCAAAAGCACAAAACTCTCTAGTAGCCATAGACGAGATCAGAAATGTCCATCTACAAGAGCATGATTGAATTGATTCTAACCTATTTGATAGATATCCAGCTTGAAAATAGTCTTGTAATATTCTGTCTCTGAATATGGGAAATATTTTATGTTTCTATAAGGTTTTAACTTTTATTTATTTTTTAAAAGATTTTATTTTTATTTATTTATATGCACAAGAACTGGGATGAAGGCCAGAGTTACAGGAGTGAAAGGGTTCACCAGAGCCAGAATAGGAAACAGAACAGGCATAGATCTACTGAAATATGCTAAAGGGAGCAGTGGGCAAGACAGGAGAGGTCTGCTACGCCATGTGGGTCAGCTCCCTGGTCAGGATCGAATTCATGTTGCAGTGGCTGGTGATAACTTGATAGCGCTGAGACTTTAACCCCTGTACCACCAGGGAGGCCCAGAGATTCTGATTTTTAAATGATTTTTTATTTTTAAATCATTAAATGTTTTTTTCCTGATCTTATGCTTAAAATTTTCAGGGTACTGTATCTTGTTAAGTTCAGACTCCTATGCCTTCTGTAGCATTCCAGTCTACCCTAAAGACAGTTTTCATAATAGTGACTAGAAACCATAGGTCCATAGCTCCTTTAAAAAAAAAAAAGACAGGCCCTCCCTGGTGGCACAGCGGGTTAAAGCACAGTACTAAGAAGCTTAAGCCACTTCCACATGTTCGATCCCCGCCTGCCCCGGAGGTGACCACATGGTATGGCAGACCTCTCCTGACCCGCCCGCTGCTCCCCTCAGCAGTGTACTTCGTTGATTTGACTGTTCTGCTCTCCACTCTGTCTCTGGTGAATCCTCTCACCCTCCGCATCTCTGGCCTGTACCACAGTTCTGTATGAATAAATAAATAAATCTTTAAAAAAATCTTATAAATTAAAAAAAAAAAAAAAGACAGCCACCCTGATAGGGTGCTGTCTGAACACAAAATATGCAGCAGCTGGAAGGAAGGAAGAGGATGGGCTCTTTATTGGCTATCAGATTTGTCTCCCTGGAGCTTGTTAGAATTACAAGTTCTTGAGCCCTACCCCAAACCTATTAAATCAGAATGTCTAGAGCAGGAACTCAAGAGTGAGTTTAAAAAACCCTCTAGATGTTTCCAATGCATGCTAACAAAAACCCTACTCTAGAAATCTTTCATAGATGAGAATAACCAACATTAAAGATTTGTGAAGTGAGAAACAATTGCATCACTGCAACAGTTTAATTCAGCGTCATTACCTGATTGAGAAATCTCTTTAGTCCTGGAGTGATGATAATATTTAAAAAGGAGGGCCCTCCCTGGTGGCGCAGCAGGTTGGAGCACAGCACTGTGAAGCTGCCCACAGCCACTGCAGCACAAGTTAGATTTCCGGTCAAGGAGGTGACTCACATGGTGCAGCAGACCTCTCCTGACCTGCCCGCAGCTCCCCTCAGCAGCGTCAATCTTCTTGTTTTGCACCCCACTCTGGCTCTGGTGAATCCTCTCATTCCCCTGCACCTGTGGTCTGTACCCCAGTTCTTGTATGCATAAATAAATAAATCTTAAGATAAAAAAGATTTTAAAAGGAATTTAGAAAACCTGTACTCTAAGAAGCCTGTACTCTAAGAAGTTAGGATCACAGTGTTTGAGGATTCTGAAAGTAACATTTTTCAGGTAGAGGCAGAACTGTGTTGAAGGTAGTCATTAACTTCACTATCAACCCTAACAAAACTACCTTGGGCCTGAAAGTAAGAGCGTACATCTTACTGATTAATGCGTGCTGAGCAACCTTTTCAAGTTTATGTCCAAGGTTAGTATCAGTCTTGAGTCTTTATATAAGAGTGCATTGAGGAGAAATACATTTGGGTGCAGTTAAACATGAATTTAAAAATCCTGTCCTATTTGGTAAGACTTAACGGACGTTCCGAACATTTCTCTTAAATATAATCATAACTGACTTAAATATTTTTCCTTCTAGATGGCAGACTGTGGTGGACTGCCCCAAGTAGTTCAGGTAATGAGATTTTTTTTTTTAAAGTATACACTTGATTTTCTCTCTCTGCCTGGGCAAAGATTAATGCCTTCTTATTTTGTCCCCCTAGCCTGGGAAGCTCACCGAGGCCTTCAAGTACTTTTTGCAGGGCATGGGCTACAGTGAGTAATAACACAATTTTTCTCTTTTCAAAGATTTATTGATGGTTGGTTTTTTTTTTTTTTTTTTTACATCTAGGGAGCCCACAATTCTCAGAATAACATCTGTACCAACCAGCCTTCAGTAGAAACAAAAACATTGATGGCGTTTTTGTGAGCCCATATATGTTAACACTTAACTTGTGCTAGGCACTCTCTTTATAACCATGAGGGGTAAGTTTTGTTATTAGTCCCATTTTATAAAAGGAATCTGAGGCTCAAAGAGGCACAGGATAACAAGAGCCCTGATAAACCCTGGCATATGACTCGAGAGCCCGTATTTTCAACCCCTGAAGTGTAGGCTGCCCTACTTTTGAATCTGAAATTATGATTTGCATTTAAACTCAGCTGGCTAATGATTACTGGCCTAGAGAAATGTAGTGGTAACTCTAGAAGAAAAAAGTTTGTGGCCTCAGGTAAATCCATTCTAGACAGGCAGTGATCTTACAGAGTATTTTAGAATGAATCTAAGGATATGTCTTTATTATGTGCTGCTGTCCTGGTCCCTTGTGTCGTGAGACCCCCAAGCTTTCTCATTTGTATAGAATATCTGTAGATGTTCCATTCTTGGAGTTTGGAAGAAGAAAAACCCTCTTACCCAGGTACAGAGCTCTTTACCCAATAAGGTGACTTTTCTCCCGTCTTTGGCATCTGTGTGGATGATAGCCACTGGGGAGCTGCTCTGGACAGCAGCTGAGTCCTGGGTATAGCCCTGCACCTGGCAGGCAGACTGTGTATGTCTTGTCTAGAGTGGCTGTGTCATTCTGTCTGTGAGCCACTACCAGCCGAGCCCACACCCGCCTCCTTCTGCCTCACTAAGAGCAGAAGTCCCTCTCTTAGCCCGTCCTAGGAGACAGTTTATCTTCTCTAGCCAATTTCTGATACAGAACAGAATGGAGTTCATAGTGAACAGCCTTGAGTAGTTGAGAGAAGTAGCCTCTGAGGTATTACTGAAGCACCATTCAACTTCACCTCCTCTCTGGGACCTTAAAATGAAACCTCCCTAGCTTAGAGTATTCTGTCATTGTCTACCAGGCAGTTGAGCCTGCCACTAGCACTCTTCAGGTCACTAACCTGCCTTTTCCTGTGTCCATCCTGCTTCCAGTCCCGTATGTGCAGCTCAGTCACCTGAGCACCGAGTCAGGTACCTTCCTCTGTGCTGGCCCTGCCCCTGTCTTCTAGCCACGCTCTCCTGGCTGCATTGGCTGCCTGCAGCATGTCGCGGTTTTCCTGTACAGTGAGAGCCCGATAGAACGTGGCTCATTGTGCCTCAAGAGGATTAGCCTGCAGGCCCAGCCCCGATTCCCCAGGAGAAAGAAAGGAATAGGTTGCACTAGCCAGGCTGCTGCTTACCCCAAATGCAGAGACAAAACAACAGCTGAAGCTTATATAAACGTATAAGTAGAGTAGTTCTCCCACCGCCTGATCCCTGAGTTAACCCTAGACACAGGAATCAAAGAGCAACCTTGATTCTAAATAGGAGTGTGAGGGCCTGTGACTAGAGAATTGTGCAGGTGATAGCATCTTTTGACTCCAGCACTAAAATGACACCTGGAGGTGAGGCTGGTGCCTCAGAAACATAGGCAGGGAAGTTATGCCAGGTAACACCCTATCCTGGTCAAGCCACAAGGGCCTTAGCACTCAGGTAGTGACAGAAGAGGAGTCTGAGTTAAACACCCACCCCCAGAGCTCTTTCCTGATAGGCAGCCTTTATTTACTTCACGGTCTGTGTAGACGCCGGCTGCAGGCCCATCTGCCCTCCCTACCTTCCTGCCTATCTCCTCCCCAGGCAGCAAGAGTCACCTGTGGACACGGATGGTAGTCTCGTTGTATCGGGCTTGCACTGTGTTTGTAAAACACTTTCATACTTGTGTGATTTGTCTTTGTTTGGTTTAATCTTGCATGCTCTGCAGGTTTTGGTTACCTATTTGTGTTCCCAAAGCCTCTTTCCTAATCACTGTATATTAGCTATACTCTGGACTTAGATTCCCCCTTGTTCTGCTTCAGAATAGAATCAGCTGAGATTCCCACCTGTGATCAAAGCAGCCTTGCACATTACTGCTACCAAGAGCAAATAATGCAATGTGAAGATGGATATGCTTGTTCTGTGGTCACCTTAAATGGATTGGGAAAGCTAAATGTACAGCCTTCTGTGAACCGTCTAGTTGCCAGACTTAACCAGGGCTCCATCTTCTAGTCCTCTTCGTTCTTTCTTACAGTACCATCTGCCAGCATGACCCGGCTCGCCCGATCACGAACCCACTCAATCTCGAGTAGCAGCATCGGTTCTGGAGAAAGTGCCTTCAGCCGATCTGTCACCAGCAGTCAGTCAGATGGAACTCAAGAATCCTCTGAGTCCCCTGATGTTCTGGACAGACACCAGACCATGGAGTTGTCCTGCTAAGCAGATGCTCCTCCCTTGGACCATACAAATCCATCCTCCTTCAAATGACCACTCCATTATGTAACATTTCATCCAGCAAACTGGCATCTACTATCTGTAACTCCTGCATGGCCACTGACTCTCTCTGGTATACTGGATTTATCATTCTCTCTGCCTGTCCACCCCCCTTTTTGTATGTACCAAGAACCACTTCCATACCATCACTGTAACATTCCAACATCTTTAGCTGATCGAATCGCCATATCTTCTCTTGCCAGCTTTTTCCTGTGCTTTCCTAACAATGTATCTGATAAGATTCTTTGATCCTGATGTATGTGTGTGAGCACGCGTGTCTGTTTGTGTGTGCATAGTTCTGTGATTTTAGACATGCTTTCTTGTAGAGCTTCTGCAAAAAAAAAAAAGGGATTTTTTTTTTCTTTCATTTTCAATGGTATGGTGTTTTTAGGAGAAACATACAGAACAGGTTTCTAGGTTGGATAGGCCACTGCATTATCTTTTGCTTCCAAATTGGTCAGCATGATTTTCAAAGTGACTTCAGGAGAGAGCAGCTCTGAAGAATGTGGCAGATCATAATTGCTTTTGGGCTGTTGATTGATTAGAAGGATACCTGTTATAGTGTGGTCAGCCTCCTGCTCCTTTCAGAATGAATTCACATAAATTATTCTGTAAATAAAAGGAAGGGAGATATTTTCTCAGAAGCCCACAAACATGAAGTTCTCTTGCAACATGGAGTTTTTCCCAAGAAAAACTCACTACTGGACTCTTCACCACTGGACTCTGCACAGAACAAAACACCAGACCTCCACTCTGCCAGAGCGGAACTGCTTTCCCTATAGTGTCCAATACTACTTACCAGACCTCTGTGAAAAGTGTCTCCCAGCTTTGTAATAGAGTGTTCTATCCTATGTCCCCAAAAGGAGGAGGTCTGAAAATACAAGATGGTGAGGAAATGGCTGGGAGAGAGGAACAAACACTAACCTAATACCATGTTTAATAAAGACAGTCTTGGTTTCAGCTAACTTAATGGAGCTAATTGAAATTGACACAGAACAGTTTTCTCGGAAAGATTGTTAATCCAGAGAACTTCTTTTCCTAGGAGGGAAAGGGCCAGTCTGTAAGGGCAGCCTGTAAAGGTAAAATTGTTTTCAGCTTCGTGTCGCCATATGAGAGGTCATCGCAAGCCAGAAACTATCACTGGGAAGAGAGTGAAACCAGCTGCCACACAGCAAGGGCCCAGCTCTTGAGGGCATTGAGATGTAAGCTCAGGGTCACAGCTCCGAACCTTAGGAAGGGCCTTGTCAGACACCGTGTTTGCTTTCTGCTGAGACAGGGAATGCGTTACTCTGCCCAAGTACAACTTTTTACAGATTATTAAATAAAGCTGTATATGTCTCATTGTTATCTGATTGCTGGTATTATTTCTTTCAAGACATTCACTGGGAATCAAGGTGGGACTGGGGTTACCATATTTGGGCTCCATGTTGGACATTTTCACATATTGATCATTATCCCATCCAGTGAGGAAATGAAGGCCTGAAATAAATGATCTGCCCAAAATGTTAACAGCCCAGCCAGGATTGAATCCCAGGTCTCTCTGACATGCTGTAGTCCCCTCAAAACTTAAAATCATGAGAAGCCTGACTGCAGTTTGCAGTGGAGAAGCTGTGGTCTTGGAAAGATGTTCCACATGTCTGCTCGACCATCTCTGTGGAGTGCCTGGTCCTACCCTTTGTGCAGTCATCTGCAGCTACTTGTTTGGGTTCCTCTAACAGACCAGGCTGTGTTTCTCCAGAAATGACTTATATTCACCAAGAATAAATTTCAGGAGACTCCTATCGTAGGTGAGTCTTGAATGACCAGGAGCTATTGCTCCTATAGTTCATGGATGTTGCTGTGTCAGTAGATTTGCAAAATGACATGACCTTGCTCATTCTAGTGGAGGAGATGAAACGGATGCCTGCCTGTGAACAGAATACAGGTCACCATGCTGAAGTCCTGACAGTATAGGCCAACACAGTTCTGGAGGAGATCTGATGTGGCCCAAGTGTCTTGGCCACACACAGAATGGATGGTGGCCTGCCTTCCCTCTTCAGCAGTGTACCTGAAGTCAGGCCCTAAGTGACTGTTCTTGTTTGGGCCTTACCTCACTCATTCCTCTTATTTTCACTTCCTTTCTGCTTCCTGAGTCCACAAAACTCAAAGTGCCAGCTTTGTAAGAGGCAAGGAAGTGGTATGTAGCCTTTACACAAGGTAATTGGGTAAAACTCCCATGTATGTGGTCTTACCCAGTTCTCATGGCAAGTCTGTACAGTGGATGGTGTGTGTTTGCAGACAAGGAACAGCTGATGAAAGCTAAGCAATTTGACCAAGGTCATACAGCTTGAAAAAGATTCCCAGTTCTTTCAGAATAAATGCATTTTTGTTATTCAGACTTTCATCAAGCAGCTGCTATGAATGGAGTCCTTAGCACTTTCCTGTATATTTCCTTCTATTGACCCAATTAGGTACATGCTAGTTCCATTTAATGGGTGAGGAACAGGCCCAGAAGTAACAACTTTACAAATGATTGACCAACTAGTTAAAAAAGAGGCCAGAAATGACCATTCCCTACTTCTTGCCGCATGCATGGACCTCACCTTGAGACTAGTCTGAAGATTTGCCTGTTAAAAAGGAAGGGACATCAGAATGGTTTGGAGGCAGGAGCAAAAAGTGGGTCTGTGCTCAGTGCCCTCTCTGCTCTGGGCCACATCTCATGGCCATCATCCATCCTAGCATCTTGGCTAGAACTTAAGTGAATGCATCTCCAATCTGACTCTTTGAGCCCCTCGTGCCAACTGTTCACAGATGTAAATCTCAAACCAGCCATTGCAGAAGCCTTGATAATGCTGTAAAGTGAACTGAAGTTAGGAGTCATTTTGTGTATTTGTGTGTGTGTGTGTGTGTGTGGTTTTTTTTTAAAGATTTATTTATGCATACAGAACTGGGGTACCGACCAGAGGTGTGGGGGCTATGAGAGGATTCACCAGAGACAGTGGAGTACAAAACAGGCTGACTGACGAAGTACACTGCTGAGGGGAGCAGCAGGTGGGTCAGGAGAGGTCTGGCATATCTGGATCACCTCCAGGGCAGGGATCGAACTCATGCTGAAATGGCTTTAGCTTTGACCTGCTGCACCACCAGGGAGGGGCCCATTTTGTGTGTGTTTTTTTTTTAAAGTCTGACTCTAGGAATACTAAGTTTTCTAATAGAAAGGCAGCAAAGGGGTATGTTTATTTAATGCCAATAAGCTAGGAATTTTTGTCTGATTCTCAAGCTTGAGATGTGCAGCAGAATCACCTGAAGGATTTGTGAAAACAGATTGCTGGCCCAAACCATGGGACTTCTGATTTAGTAAATTTGAGATGGAACCTGAGATGTGCATGCTTAACAAACTCCCCAAAGACGCTGATTGCTGGCCTGGGACCACAGTGGGGGACCACTATCTAGGTTTTACTACTCAGTGTGTGGCCCTCTGGCCAGCCTCAGGGGCATCATTGGGAGCTTGTTCTGCAGCATCTTGAACCCCACACCAGATCACTGAACCAGAAGCTGTATCAAACAAGATCCTCAGGGAATTCCTACACATCTTTCAAGCAGTACTTCCTAGGCATTCAAGGTTAGTCAAAGGGATCTCAGAATATTTTAAGTCAGGTTCCTAGATTGCATCTCTGGTGATTTAGATTCAAAAGATGTGGGAGGATTCCAGGTTCACATACTAGCAAGCCCCTCGGGTGTTTGATCAGGTAAGAATTCCTGCTCATTTACCATGGTTCTGTGTTCCTTGGGCAAAACCACGTCACAAAGTAAAAAAAAAATCTCTCCCTCCAGGATCATGACAGGGCAGTTGCCTCTTCCCCAGAAACAGGAACTTGGGGAAGGTGGCTCCTCTATGGTCTGTGATGCCGTCAGAGGAAACGGGTGGTTGTGAGAACCACAGAGCCTGCAGATGTGAGCTGGGAGGCCCGAAGACCCTATCAGAGCTCAAACAGCCCTGCACTGCCTCCCTGGTCCAGCTGTGCTTTCAAGGCTGTCCAGTTGGGTGTCACTAGGGAGTATGGGGCTCCTGTCCCATCTCAGGTGCACAAACTGCTGACCACTGGCAGATGAGGAGTTTCCCAAAGCGCTACCAAGAGCCTCTCTGAAGATTCTCCCAGACAAGAGTTCTGGGTGTCCTTCTACTGGGGACATTTTCAGACTTCAGAAGGGCCCCCAATGCCCTTACCTCGAAGGCCAAAGCATGCATCTTAATTGAGCCCCCACACCAAGCCTCTGATGACAGGAAACCAGTAAGTATGCTTGCTTTTGTTTTCTTATGGCCTTAGGACTGTGAGGAAAGATGGTTCACTCAGAGACGGGAGGGGATTTTACAGTTGAAAAAGGAGTTCAAAAAAAAAAAAAGAAAGAAACGTGGCTCTGCTGAGTCTGTAAAAAGGGTGGTCTCTAAGGGTCCCTGAAAGAGTAAGATTGCTCCCTTCCACCTTTGCCTTCTTGGAATATTAAAACCCCCTTTATTCCCATTCTGGCCCCACCTTGGCTACTTGTTTGCTGTGTGACCTTGTCCCTCTCTGGGCCACAGCCATCTAATGTCAGTGAATATGAGGAGTCTGGATTTTAATCTCTGAAAACACTTTGAACTCTAGTGTCTATGGTTCCTCTCAAAAAGGTGATATTTCTCAGTTGAAAGAGTGTGACAGCTTCCTTTGGCTCAATTCAAATTCTTCACTCTTACCTCTACTGCTGAGAAATCGCTTTCACAGAAAGACATGGGTTGTAAACCCAGCCCTGGCTAACAGCTATGTGATAATGAGAACAGTGCCCTCTGGCCCTGGTCATTGTATCTGAATGTATTTTGAATCTGCCAGCTTCTCAGAGGGTGAAGTGTAAGATCCAAAACAGCTATGGATAGTGTGCTAATCTGACGACCTTTTACTGTTTTCTTCTACCCACTGGCCCTGGCCCCTAAAAAGTGCCTAGCATATAGCAAATTTCTCATGTACTTCTTTAACTAATGAGTAAATTCTCCCTCTCAAAAATGTTGGCCAGTACTACCTCTTAGGCTTGGCCATCCCCTGGAAGGAAAGTGACAGGAGAGTGTGCTGGGGGGCTTCCAGAATGAGTGCAGTGCACCTGCCTCCCTCGGGCCCATCCCCCAACTACACCTACAGCAGGAAGAAGTTTCTGAGTTTTAACGCATATGGTGATTGTGGTGACTGTCTTGTTGAGGGGAAAGGAAGCGAACCTTTAGAACTCATGCCATGATAATGACAGAATGCCCACTCTGCCAGGCTGCTCCACCTCTCCCCACTATGCAGTTGGTATGTATCTGGTTCACAGGTGAGACTCACAGTCTCTGCCAACCTCAGTATGCTTTGCCTGAGCTCACACAGCTCAAGCTGGTTGGTCTGATTTAATCACTAATGCCTGCACAATTAAGTACTGGGCCAGCACCTCATACCTACGGGTAAAGGAGAGGCTGGGGAGCAGGAGAAAGGTTGAAAGCCTGACCTGAAGAGGCTGTCCAGGTTCAGGATACCAAAGTCTGAACAGGAAGTGGCTGCTAGGAGCCTTTTCCTATTAGCTGGCTTATTTTGTGTTAAAGAGCTCCTCTCCCATGAATACTGGCTCCCCATCAGAGACAGCAGCAACATCATCCAGTTATCTCCAGGCTGATGACATGACACTGCAGATGCAAGAGAAGTATCTTGCAGACACACGGGTGCTCCATCCTCTAAGGCAGGATCCTTACTCTTTAGAACTGACCAGCGAGGCTTTAGAACTCACAGCATGATAATGATAGATGCCCTTTCTCACGTGGGCAGGGGGTATTCAAAGACAGGACAGATGCAGCTGTATTACCACGCCATTCTGTGAGCTCCCAGACAGCTTCAAGTGACAGTCCTGGGGACTGATCAGTGAGTGTTACGTATACCAGGTTTGCTTGGTAAGCTAAGCAGGTAAGTGCAGACCCCTGTCCTGGGCACAGACTTGATGAATATGCTGAATGCAGCCAGTCTGGTATAAGTACACCTTGTCTTTAAAAAGAATGGAGTCAACTGAAAGAATAATAACATTTTCCCAAAATGCTTTTTTTTTTTTAGATTTATTTATTTATGCATACAAGAACTAGGGTACAGGCCAGAGGTGTGGAGCAGTGAGAGGATTCACCAGAGACAGAATGGGGAGCAGAACAGGCTGATTGAAATATGCTGCTGAAGGGAGCAGCAGGTGGGTCAGGAGAGCCCTGCCACGCCATGTGGGTCACCTCTTGTCCGGGGATCAAACTGGTGCTGCGGCAGCTGCAGAGAGCTTTAAGTGCTGCACTTTAACCCCTTGTGCCACTAGGGGGGCCCTTCCCCAAAACACTTTAATAAAATAATGGAAAAATCAGCTTTACCCTGGAAACCTGGGAATTTAAATTACTCTAATGAGACAGCTGCCCAAAGAGCTAATCATCACTTTCATTTACTTATGTATTTAATTGCCTTCCATGGGCCAAGCTAAAAGAGGTCCTTGTGTTCACTGAGCTATACAATAATGGCAGATTAGGGCCCTCCCTGGTGGTGCAGTGGTTTGAAGTGCAGCACTGCAAGCCAGCCTCAGCCTCTTCAGTGGGAGTTCAATCCCTAGCCCCGGAGGTGACCCACATGGCATAACAGACCTCTCCTGACCCGCCCACTGCTCCCCTCAGCAGTGTACTTCATCAGTCAGCTTTTCTGCTCCCCACTCTGTCTGGTGAATCCTTTCCTCGCCCCTGTGTCTCTGGCCTGTACCCCCGTTCTGTATGAATAAATAAATCTTTAGAGAAAACAAATAATGGCAGATTAAACAAGTATGTTCATGAATAATTAACACTTTGGAAGGAGCACAACAATGAGAAAGAAGGCGAGACTCCCTGCAAGGCCTCTGCTGAGTGACGGTCAGGGCCTGATAAAGGAAAAGTGGCCCCTGGCCAAGCTCCACATGTGTTATCTCTTGGACCCTTATGTTGGGTGTAGTTATCCCCATTTTTCAGATGAGGAAATAAAGGCAAAGAGGGGAAGTGGTTCGATGCCAGTTCTTCAAAGCTGTGTCATACTGTGTCACACACAGTCATCTTTGTTCTGTGAGACCAGCCGGTGTCAGTTTCACTTGTGACACCAGCGCCCAAGCCTCCTAGGATTCCCTTTGCCCACCTGACCTTAGACATGGGTACTAGTATGTCTGAAATGAACTCTGTCCTGTATTGTCCCCTGCCACCCAGCTGCAGAATGTGAGCCCAGGCCAGGAAATGGCCCAAGTAGCTATAGGAATGATAAGCGAGGGCTGGGAGTTTCAGGGAACACTTCCTGTGGAGGATGGGATCCAGGCAGGGCCAAAGAAGGGGTAGAACATTCCAGTAAATGGGAAGGGGCACAGCTTACATGAAAGCCCAGAAACAAAAATTCAAGTATAAAAAAGATGGGATACAGAAATAATGGTCCAGTTTGCAGAGAGCCTTCAGAGACAGGCAGAGGGATAGCCTGATGGGAAGGAAACCATTCACCTATGTCAGCAAGGAGTCAGCAGGGTTGAGTCGCTGGTTGAGGGGGGCAGTGTGTGAAACCAAGCCCCTCAACCACAGCTGTGTCCCCATGGCTCTGTCTACATGGCAGTTTTTCTTTCAGATGTGTGCCTCTGAAATTTCTGCGGAGGAATGATGATGGGAAGTCAACCCAGCAGAGGGAAAATGCTGCCAAGCCCGAGCTCAAGGCCCTCTGTGCTCTTGCAGACAGGTAGGCAAACAGGTAGGCCACAGGGGTCTGTCGGCGGGTGGTTCCCAGGCACTGTAAGGCTGGCCAGTGCCTTCTTTACTAGGCACTTCCACACAGCTTCAAGCGCCAGCTATTGTGTACCAGGGGGCTGCTTGGTAAGCCTCACCAGCAGCACCTGCTCTTGTGCAGCCAACATTTTAGCAGTCGGAATATTAACCAACAAATACACTGGAAAAAAAAGTGCTAACCAAGAGGGTGTGATAGCCCCCCAAATGGTTTCCCTCCTCTTCAACCAGTTTACTCAGAAACTGAATTGATAACATTACAACCGACCCCACTTCTGTGAATTCCTGCACTATTATAATAGCCGCATACTGCTATTTAACCTAAATTTAAATGAAATAAAATTTAAAATTCAACTCTTTAGTCATACTAGCCATGAGATGCTAGAGGCTATCTTAATGGATAGCACAATTATAAATTACCATCATCACAGGAAGTTCTCCAAAGTGTCTCTTCTTTTCCTGAGGAATGCTATGAAGTCCTCAAATCAGTATTAAGGCTATGTAATTGGGAAAAACTGGCACAACTATGTATATGCTTAATCCATAACCATTTTCTAACATAGACCTGGTTAAAATGCCATTTTATGGGATAATTAAGCATATTAGAAAAATACTAGAAATTCTAATATTTTGATGTCAAAATCATAACCCTCAGTCGGTTTATTTTTTATCAAAACAGCCTATAAATCCTTTCTCAAACCACATTCTGATTTGGGGTTTTGATAATGTAGTTATCAGTGTTCTCCAAAGAAACAGCTAAAAGTGTGTGTGTGTGTGTGCGTGTGTGTGTGTGTGTGTGTGTGTGTGTGTGTGTGGGTTCTGCAGGCCAGGCTAAGCGGATGGAAACCTAGGAGAGTTGATGTTTCAATCCTGAGACTGAAGGCAGAATTCCCCCTTCTTAGAATGACATTTCAGTCATATTCTTTTAAAGTCAACTCATTCGATGAGAACAACCACATTATTGAGGATAATCTGCTTTATAAATATATATATATATACAAAAAACTACTGATTTAAATATTTCGATCTAAAAAATACCTTCACAGCAACATCTAAAAAAGTTTTCAACCAACTATCTGGGTACTGCAGGCTAGCCACATTGACACAATCAACCGTCACAGATAACCGTACTTTAAATCAAGCAGAACTTCTAGGAGGAAGGACCGGGTCACACTCTTGTTTAAAATACGGCATTAAAGTAGAAAAAATACCAATGCAAAGAACATGATGAACAAAATAGCAACATTTTAAGTAAAGATGGGATCCTTACACTTTTCCCTCCCACCACTTATATCTACACTTTTCCCTCCCACCACTTATATCTGACCCTTTCCCCAGCCACAGCCTCTTCCCTCTAACCTCAGAAACCTCACTTCAGTTATCAATGCCCAATAGTTTATATATATTTTGCTTTGTCAGTTCATCCACTGAGCTCACATGTTCGATATTTGTCTTTACCTTTCTGACTTGTTTTGCTGTACACAATTCTCTCAAGCACCTTGCACATTACTGTAAAGGGTACCATTTCCTCTTTCCTTATATCTGAATATATTTCATTGTGTGGATATACAACATCTTTTTTTTATTTTAAAGATTTATTTATGCATATAAGAATTGGGGTGTAGGCCAGAGGTATAGGGGTGAGAGGATTCACCAGAGACAGAGTGGGGAACAGAACAGGCAGATCTGCTGAAATACACTGCTGAGGGGAGCAGCAGGTGAGACAGGAGAGGTCTGCTGTGCCATGTGGGTTAGTTCCCTGGCTGGGGTCAAACTCCTGCTGCAGTGGCTGCCCATAGCTTTATAACTTTATAGTTGCATGGTGCTTAGTTCCTCCACCAGGGAGGCCCTCTTTTTTTTTCTTGTCTGATTGCTCTAGTTCAAGTGACAAATACTAGATAAGCAGAGGTGAAGACAGTGGGCATCCTTGCCTTGATCCTTATCTCAAAGGGCAAGCTTTCAATTTTTCAGCATTCAGCATAAAATGGGTTGTGTGTTTATGATATATGATCTTTATGGAGCTCTAGTGAGGAAGGTTCCTTTTATTCCAGTCTTGTTAAGAATTTTTATCATTAATGGATGAGAATCTATCAAATGCTTCCTCTGAACCTATTATCATTTTTTATACTTTCTTTTGTTGCTGTAGTGTATTATACTGATTGATATGCATGTATTAAACCATTCTTGCTTTGCCAGAATAAGTCCCAGTTCATCATAATGTATAATCTTTGTACTATATTGCTGAATTTGATTGGTTAGTATTTTTTTGAGAATCTTGGCATCAGTATTCATCAGAGTTGTTGATCTGTAGTTTCCTTTTTTGTGTGTGCTGTCTTTGGTTTTAGTGTTAGGATAATGTTGGTATCATAGAATATGTTAGAAAGTATTCCCTCTTCTTATATTTTTAAAAATAACTTCAGTGAAGTGTGCATAGGGCCTCTCTGGTGGCCTAGGGGTTAAGTCTCCATGCAGTCACCACTAGGATTTGAGTTTGATTTCCAGCTAAGGAGCTACCACACATGGTGCCTGCTGCTCCCCTCAGCAGTGTATTTCAGTAAATCCCTCCACCTCCCCTGCAAAATATCTCTGATTTATAGTTACATGCTAGTTTTTTTTTTTTTCTTGATCCCTTCCCTGGTGGTGGAGAAGAATTTTTTTATTACCATTTCAAGTTCCATAATTTTGATTGATCTATTCAAGTATAATTCCTTTCTGTTTCTGTCTTGGTAAATTGTATTGTAAAAGTTTATTCATTTTTCCCAGGTTATCAAATTTGTCAGTATATAGTAATGTCTTATGAACCTTTGTATTTCTATGCTCTGTGTAGTAATTTCTCCTCTCTCATTTTTAAGTCTATTTATCAAATTTTCTCTCTTCTTTGATAACCTAGCTGAAAGTTCATTGATTTTTCTTCTCAAATAGCCAACTCTTAATTTCACTAATTTTTTTTTCAAGTTTCAGGTACTTACTAATCAGTGTAAATCCAAACACACCAACATCATTTTGTGTGTTTAGAGAGAAAATATTTTCTGGTTAAGGGGAAATTGTGCAGATGGCTTCTGGAAGCTTTATAGTGAAAGTACTTTTACAGTCTTATAGTGAAATATTTAATTTCAGAGCCTGGACCTTCTTTCTTCAGTTTGCTATAATCTACATTTTTTACATTTACTAAGTAGAACTTGTATTGATGATGGGACCCAGTTTGTTCCAGGGCTCTTGAGTTTTTCTTCCTGTCCCAACCAACATCTGGAGGCACTCAGGTACCTCCAGCTCCAATAAATACAAAGAGAGAGGTAAGCTAGGAAACTTCTTCACCTGATTGAGAATCTGGTGAACCACAGTTACAGGAGAGGTCTTGGATTGGGAAGGAGAGGACAATAAATCTACAAGGACTTTAATCTGTAATAAATCTGCTTGGACTTAGTCTCCCCTTCATTGATCTTTCGTAAGTTTGTTTATAGTTCCATTTCATTTATTTTTGCTCTGACTTTTATTATTTCCTCCCTTCTACTAACTTTGAGTCTTGTTTGTTCCTTTTTTTTTTTCAAGGTGATATTTTGATACATCCCTTAAATTTTGATAAGTTATATGTACTTATTTTCATTAATCTCCAGATTATTTAATTTCTGACCCACTGGTTACTGAGGAGTTATTTAATCCTCTCTGTGTTTAAAACATGTGTGTATTTTTTTAATAGTTGATTTCTAGCTTTATGGCATTAGAGCAAAAGAATGCTTGGTATGATTTAAGTCTTTACAAATTGACTTGTGTCCCAACATATGGTCAGTTTTTGAAAATGTTCAAAGAGCATTTGAGGAAAATATATATGCTGTAGTTCTTGGACAGACTATTCTGTAGGTGTCTATTAAATATATCTGATCTAGCTTGTCATTTAAGAGTACTGTTTTCTTATGCTGTCTTTTTTTTTTTTTTAAGATGTATTTACTATGCATACAAGAGTTAGCGTGTAGGCCAGAAGTATGGGATGGGGGGCGGAGGAATCAGTAAAGATAGAGTGGGGAGCAGAACAGGCAGATCGACAGAAATATACTCATGAGGGGAGCAGCAGGCAAGACAGGAGAGGTCTACAGTGCCATGTGGGTTAGCTCCCTGATGGAGGATCAAATTCATGCTGCAGTTGCTGGTGATAGCTTGATAGCATTGAGACTTAACCCCTGTGCCACTATGGAGGCCCCATTTCCTGATTTTTTTTTAAATTACCATTTGCTTATAGAATTGTCTTCCAGTTTTACTTTAAGCCTGTGTTTATTTTTAGTAATAAGATGAGTTTTCTATAAACAAAAGATTCAACTTGGTTTTATAATCCATTCAGCCACAATATTCCTTTTAATTGGTGATAAAACCACTTAGGGTGATTTACACTTAGGGTGATTAATGAAACATAATCTGTCTTATTGATCTACCATTTTGTTCTTTGTCATCTATTTTTATCTTTTTTTGACACCTTTGTTTGGGTTTTATTTCTGTTTTGTTTGGGTTTTATTTCTGTTTTCTTATGTGTTACTTCTCCTATGTGTTGACCTTTGTTTGAAGGTTATATGTTATTCTCTATATATATGATCTACTGAAAAATTTAATATAAACTCATTCTAATGGTGCACATATTTACTCTCCTTGTTCTCTACATTGTGAGATTTTTATGCTTGTTATTTCTAGATGGGATTTGTTGTTGCTTTGTAACAGTCCCTTTAACATTTTTTGAGAACAGAAAAGGTGAATTTGTTGAAATATATTGCTAAGAGAAGCAGCAGGTGAGACAAGAGAGGTCTACTTCATCTTTGATCTTTTAAGGCCAGGTTGCTAGTACTGCAGTTTTTTAATTTTTGTTTTACTACAAAATGCCTTGTTCCTCCTTCAGTCTTGAGTGGTACTCTGACCAGACAAGACATGGTCACATTTAAACAGAACTATAAGACTACAGAACCAAGTATCTGGGTATTCTTGTTTAGGTTGGAAGCTATCCCAAATCTGAAAACTCCCCTACAATGGCTAGAGTTCCTCCTACTCCTCAATCCCCATCTCCAGTATCCCCATCTTCCTAATATCCCTAAACCCCATAGGCATTGGTATCCTGGACCCTACAGAACTTCTTTTGGGGAGGCTGCTTTAGTTATCAGTCTGCAATGAGAGCTTGAGGCCCATCAGGCCCTGCAGGAAGACCTGGAAACCACACAGGCCTCCACGTCATTTCCTCTGAATGTAGCCACAGGCCGTGGCCCCAGAGCTGCTTTGAGTCATGCCTGGGCTGCTGCTGATGGTGGTGATTTCCCACACAGGTGACCTCCTCGGAGGTCCTCTCTGTCAGTGAGACCAGAGGGGAAGTACATTGTCCCCCAACCTCCACCCACTAGCGTCTCTAGGAGAACAGTGGGCCTCTCTCTCAGTAGTTCAACCTTTGTCTCAGCAGGTGTATGGACTTCAGGCAACCTGTCAGTGAGTTATTTGTTTGTCTCATAGCCTTGCATCCATTTTAAATCTACCAAGGCTCTACCATGTCCCAGGACCAGACGACACAGAAGTAAACAAAAGAGGCATAGTTTCTGCCTTTAGAGACAGTCAAGCCAGGGGATAGTCAAGCCAGGGGACTCTTGTGCTACTCCAAGAGTCAGTGACAATTGTGTTATATTTTGGTGATCTGATCAAGAGTATGTGCTGAGAGACTCATAAGGGAATACCTGGAGGCAGGGACATTCCAGCCAGGGAGTAAAGGAGGAAGGTGAGTTGGCCAGGGAGAGGTGCCAGTCATGGAGATAGCACATGCATGCTGCTCAGAGGCTCCAAGGGGTGCAAGACTAGGGCTCTCAGGAGAAGAGGATCTTTCAGGCCCTTATCAAAGACTTGTGGACACCCCCCACAAGACTTGTTTGCATCATTTATTCAGGCATCAGGTAGTCTCCTGCACTGTAGGGTAGCCAGCCCTACGCTAATTACAGGTGACTTAAAGAAGGAGTGACCCCTGGACTTCAGTGAGCTTGAGTCGGGTCATCACAGGGTTCTTCATGTGTGTCCGAGATGTGTGGGAAATGGTCCATTTCTAGCATCTCAGGCCCACTCTTCTCATGTTGACCCAGAGGCCCTTAGCCACAGTGTCTAGCTCTAGGTCTCTGGGTCTCCCCCACTCATTTGCTGGATCCTTTGCTGTCCATCACCCCTCCTCCACCTCAAGGGACCCCAGCCCCACCTAGAGGGCATTGTAGATTCCTTCAGGAACATCTATACCCTTGACTTCTTTCTGATCGCTGACCTTAACTGCTCTTCCTAGCTTAAAGCATTGATGTGCTGGCTAGTCTATTTTCCCTTTGTTGTAGAGGCCCTTACTGAAGCAGAAGAAGGGAAGTGAGGAAGGGGAGGGGTGCTGAGCTACAGGAGAAGCGACTCAGTAGCCTGTAGAAGACAGGTTTCTCAGGCAAGAAGGCCTGGACAGGCAAGGAAGGCTCAGGTAGATGGACTGATCTCTGATGTTGGCACAGGATTGAGTGTCCTGTGCAGAGGGAGTTGCTTGCACCTGCTGTCGAGTCTGGAAATCGAGTCTCATGGCCACTACATTACTGGATCAGTCCCGATGTGACAAGGTTTGATGTCCTCTGGTTCTGATTCCCTTTCTGGCCTCCCAGGGAGTCTGGGCACTTCTGGAAATTTGCTGTTGCTGTTTAACCCAGTGCCCCACAACCTGGGCCTGCGATCAGCCACCATGGTCACCCACCCCAACGCAAACCCATTGGAAGAGCTGTGCTCTCACTCTGGAGGAGTGTTCTGCTGAGCCTCAGTCATCTTTCTGTCCAGTGGAGCCAACTAAAGATGGCTACTTCATGTATGTGAAGGCCAAGAGGAAACATACAGCACCTAGTCAGGCATAGCACATAGCAGATTCTCAGTGTGGTGGGAACCACTTGAGTAGGTGACACTTGAATAGGTGACACTTGACACCTGTGGGCCAGTCCTAGCATAGTGGACCCTGGTGCCACACCTTTTCTCATAAAGCAGCACAGAACTATACCCACTGCTCTGTGGACAAAAACCACAGGAAAGCCACTCTGCCTAGGTGCACAGGATTCTGGAATCACAACTGTCATTTCATGGCTACTTCAGGAATCTTCATCCTCCTGGGGCCCAGTACTCATAAGTTAGTCCATCCAATGTCCACTTTATCTGTGCCTTCCAGAAACTGAGCTCAGAAATTCATGCTGATTTCTGCTTAGGACTATAGGTTTTCATTTTTCTGAGCAGCAGAAAGCCTCAAAACATCTATAAAGATCTGCTTAGAAGGAACTGAAGCCAGCAGCTTTGCTCCTCTTGTCACCCTGACCTTTACCCTAAGATGCCTCCCCAAAGCTGTCTGAGCATTTCTAGTTTCCTGCAAAGCCCCACTGGAAAAGCTTCAGATTCCAGGGTTTCCCTCCTGGGATTCCAGCAGATGTGACCCCCGCAGGGTGCCTATAGGAGGGAGACGCCACTGAACTGTACATCTTGAGAGAGGAGCTGGCAAAAAGGATGACCATTTCTGTCCCTCCATCCAGAAAAAAGCAAGACCCGAGGCGTGGCCCTGAGCAATTTTCCGGTAGGCGAGCAGTCCGAGCTGTCGCTGATACTGGGGGAGCCACTGACCATTGTCTCTGAGTAAGTGCTTCTGAGGGCCTCTGGTGGGATGCTCTGTTGCTCCCCCTGGATACACCAATTTCAGAAGGGGCTCCTGCCTCAAAAAGTAAAGAATGGTGTCTTTGATGCCCATCTCACATGCTACCCTAATGGTGGGATTTCAGGCTGCTGATACTCCTACAAGGAGAAGCAGTGAGTGGACAGGAAACCCTGAATCATTCCATCTTCCACCCAAAAGGTTCCTGGGCAACCTGGTGCAAGGAATCCTGGGAAACACAAGTGGGGCAGTGGCTCTAGGATTCAGTCTTGAGATTCCTTGTGAATTCCAAATGAGCAGTTTTCTGGGTCTTGACTCATCTGAAAGGGGTCCCCTCTCCCTTCTCTCTCAAGGAATGGAGACTGGTGGACTGTGCTGTCGGAAGTTTCAGGCAAAGGATACAGCATCCCCAGTGTGCATGTGGCCAAAATCTCCCATGGGTAAGTTCCCAGCCCAAGTCCTGCCAAGTCCTGCCCCAAGAAGGGGATCTTCCTTCCTTTTCCCACTCAGCCCTGTGCTGCGCAACAAATTAAAGCTTAGAACAAATTAAAATCAGGCCCAGGTCCTTCCCTCAAGAACAACAGGCAGTGACTGACTCTTAGGTCGGTCTGGGAAACTTGGGAGCCCAGAAGTAGAGGCTCAGGAGGACCTCACAGAGGAGAAGGCATGACCTGGGCTTTGGAAGGGGCCCCAGAATCTAGTGGTGGAGAATGCTAGAGGGGACTTACATGAAATGGGAATAGCCTATATAAATGTCTTGAGGGGAAAAAACAGAGAAGCAGCACCTATGTCATGACAAGTTGCCTCTGAGCCCTCTGGGCTCTGAGAGGTGCCTCAAAGGTGGCCTGGGTTCCCGGACCAGGGTCCCTTAAATAATGAGAACAAAACTAAATGTCACAAGAGACAGAGGATGTGAATTTCTATAGGTGAGATCTACCTGAATACCATGGAGTCAGGTGTGTGCTGAAACAGCTCAGAAAGAACAGCCACCTGTGTGCCCTGCTTTTCTGAGGCTTGACATCTGGTTCGAGTGAGAGTGCCACAGGGATCCTGAGATGTGTGGCACCTGGTAGAATCAGCTCATACAGAGGCTGTCTGAAAGTCACATGAGGCCTGCTTGGGCAGATTCCCATCTGCTTGGCCTGCTGGCCAGCAGTTTTGCATCTACAGTGTTACATCAAGTTCAAGTCAAGAAAAAACTGACTATCTCCCAGAGTCCCCTTTCCTCACTACTTCTTCCCTGACATCTTTGTATGAATGACCTGTTTTACTTACTGTAAATTTAAAGTAAGTTTGCTGCTATATCAAAATGAGTCACAGCTTCTCACATTTATTTACCTGAAAGCAACTCAGTCTGGACTCCAGCTTTGCCTGTGGGATGTGTCAGGATGGCGGAGGCAGCCATGTTCACCAAATTGGCTTCTGTAGACTTCACACCAGCAGTCACTGGGCATGACGCTTACATTATTGGGACTAGCAAATCAAAGACAATACTGAAAAACTACCCCAACTTTTCCATTGCTTAAGTCCTTTGTGGACACATATTAAGTGAGGGATTAATGGAGAAGGAAAATAGGCAATAAGAGTAATCAATAATCCTAGCAATAGGCTGCATGATCAATTAGCTGTAAGACTCTTAAAAAGTTTAGGGTGTCCTGAACATTCTAGTTCCAACCTTTCTAGCTACAAATAAACCCCTTAGACTTTGCTAGATTTCAATGAGAATGAATAAATATCATCCTGGATATCTTTCACCTGTTACAAAGTAAAAAAAAAATTAAATATTTAAACAAAATATTTACTAAAACTTAAAAAAAAAAAAAGAAACAGTTTGTGCCCTCCTTGGTGGCACAAGGGGTTAAAGCACAGCACTATGAAGCTCTCCACAGCCACCACAGCATGAGTTCAATCCTGGCCAGGGAGCTGACCCACATGGCACAGCAGACCTCTCCTGTCCCACCTGCTGCTCCCCTCAGCAGTGTGTTTCAGTTAATGTACTTGTTCTGCTCCCCACTCTCTCTGGTGAATCCTCTCACCCCCCCATACCTTTGGCCTATACCCCAGTTCTTGCATGCATAAAGACATCTTTAAAAAAAAAAAGGGGGGGAAAGAAAGAAACAATTTGCACCTTTCTAATTCTTGGGAAGGTGAATGAATAAAATGGGAGCCCTGGAGGGCTGGCCAGTGATAGAAAAGAGGCTGGAATCACCTAACATTCCTCTGGCCACATGGGAATGATGTCTCTAAACAGAAAAGACTAAGGCTAAATCCATGAGGTTGTTCTCTTGTTACAGGACAGGGAGAGGAACACAGCTGAACCCCAAAACTGTCAGCTCTAAATAGGTTCTGCCATCCATCACATCAAGACAAAACATATGAGACCTTTAATGGAAAGGAACTTTAATACAATGAGTGTGCAATGCAGCAAACATAAAGAATATAGTTTCCAGGGCTCTCCTGGTGGCACAACTGGTTAAAGCACAGCACTACGAAGCTCTCCGCAGCCACTGCAACATAAATTCAATCCCCAGCCAGGGAGGTGACCTACATGGCCCAGCAGACCTCTCCTGTCTCACCTGCTGCTCCCCTTAGCAGTGTACTTTGTCGATCTGCCTGTTCTGCTCTCCACTCTGTCTCTGGTGAATCCTCTCACCGCCCCTGCACCTCTGGCTTATGCCTCAGTTCTGTATGTATGAATAAATAGATCTTTAAATAAATAAAAGAATATCGTTTCTATATCAAACACCCAAAGTCACCCCATCCTCTTGTGAGTAAAAGTCTACCTAAAAGGGATTGGCCCAAAGCAAGGCCTGAAAACCTGCCCCAAGTCTAAAGCACCTTCTGGCAGGGGCCCATAGAAACGGGTCAGAAATGGCCAGACAAATCTGGGAGGAGAAGAACAAAATCAAAATCAAGATAAGCACTGCCATAGTTAACTTCCGCACAGGTCTCTCACCCACGTCTGTTTCAGCCAGTCCAGGACCAAGAGGAAGCAAGCGCAGTCTCTTCATATGTCTCTGCTCCATGTGCCTCCCTTAGGTCGCCTTCTCACTCTCCATCCTGCTTCCTTCCTCCTCAGTTTCCTCTCTAGATTCCTCTCTTCCCTGCTCAGCAACAACCTCCTTTGGGGGGAAGGAGCAGGTAACCTGGAAACTCCACTTTTCCTGGGGACCATCCTGTTACATTCTGAGGCCCCTGGACCCAGGACTAGGAAGACAGAGTTGGGGGACCCTTCAAGACCCTGAGACTTTTTGTGGTGCAGGTGGAGGGAGGGTCTTGCTAGAGGGTTCACAGAAGGATTGGAGAGGTTCAGTAGTCTTGTTCCACCCCACTAACTCTGTCCTCTCTCTGCTTCTCCCCATAGGTGGTTGTATGAAGGTCTGAGCCGGGAGAAAGCTGAAGAACTGCTGTTACTGCCTGGAAACCTTGGTGGGGCCTTCCTCATCCGGGAAAGCCAGACCAGAAGAGGTGAGTAAAACATGACTTACCCTCCCTGGGTGGGAGTCCTCAGGGAAGAGCCCAAGATCTTGTTCAGTGAATAAGCTATGTCCTTACTGCCCAGTCATTCCCCTTGGTGGGGAAGATGGAGACACCCTATGTGGGCAGAGGACAATCACCTCCTCTGCAAGATGCTTCATGGAGGAGTGGATCTGAGTGGAAATGCATAGGATTTTCCCATGGAAGCCCAGGCTTCCAAAATCAAATGGTGCAGGGGGTGGGGTGGGGTGGGAAGAGGAGTGACTGGTGAGCTGTACCACAGACAGTTTAGGAGAAACATCAGCCAGAGCCCAGAGGACCTCGAATGGCGAGCTAAGAAGCTGAGTTTTTCTCCCTAAGGCCACAGGAGCTATTATTCAACTAAAAGACATGGTTAGTGTTAGATATATGTTTTGGGGTGACAGTCTGTATATGTGTCCCAGTCTTACTCTGAGATAAGGGGGATGCTGTAAATCACACTTCCTGTTCATGCAGGACTTCTCAGGGCTTTAACATTGTCTAATTGGGCATTTCCCAAATACTTTTGAACACAGAAACTTTACCTCATGTAGCATCTACTATTCAAACTACATTAATTGATTTCATTCATTAAACAAATGTTTCTCAAGTACCTTCTGTGGTACCATGGGGAGGCCTCAAGGAAGGAAAAGGAACTTATGAATACCAACAGCCTCTCTGGCAAGTGAGGTCGGCCAGGTCCTTGCTTGTAGGGAACTCTCAGGTCATTGCAAGCTGGTGTTCTATGGTACCCACTCTTTGAGAAACACAACTCTATTTTCCCTCATGTCAGGGCTTATCCCTCAAATGCCAAAAGCCAAGTGTGATGTGACTTTAGTGTGTAGAGGTAGGAGGCCAAATGTAAAGGGGGAATACCTGCCTTTGGAGTCAAGCATCTGAGAGACCACCATATTTTTGCCTTGAGAGCCCTTTAGTAACAGAAATAGCCTGCATTTCTAAGCCATTGTGAATGACCCACAGCAGGGATCCAGGCTCAGCCAACACTTTGGCATTTAGGACTTGTAAGAGTATAGGCTCAGGATTTCTCAGTTCTAGCAAGCAGTGACTCCTCTCTTCCCAAGACACATTATTCTGATCTATTAGCAAAAAGTTGACTCTGCTTTGAGTCACCAGCCAATCTGAGACTGGAACATCATTTGAACTGTCTCCACTGTAACAGATGGAGAAGAAGAGGCCTGAAAAGAGGTAGGGACATATCGCATTGCATATTCATATTATGCTTCTCTCAGTTGCTGGACCCCATGTCCACATTTCTAATTCAATGGGTTGGTAGTCAAGAGAGTCTGTCTCTGATATCCCTACCTTGCTGCCTTGCTGGTTTCCTTATAGTAGGGCAAAGAGGGATTCTGGAGGTGTGGCAGTGCCCACATTTATGTTAGCCCCTTTAAGAGCCTTCAAGCAACCGTGTGGGGTGTGTGCTTTCATTGCCCCCACTTTACCATCAGACTTGGAGAAATGACTTACCGGGGAGACACACCTGAAAAGTACAGAGCTGGGATTCAAACTCAGCTGAGGTTCATCTCACTTCAGACCCTCAAGAATGCCCACATGTGGCAATAATGGTGGAAGTGTAAGTTACAGACCAGGGAGGAGAAAAAGGAGTAAGGACCAATCTCTGTGTCTGTCCTAAGAGAATGAACTGTGATGGGTTGACAAAGGCCTTTGCTCACTACCTCCGTTCTCTTCCGGGGCCTTTCTCCAGGATCTCTTTGCCTCTCCTCCTCTTCTTTGAGAGTGCCTGGGCTGATTGCTCCTAACCCCTCCTGCTATTTTCCAGGCAGTGTTAGTATCCCACCTTCAATCTCTCACCCACAGATTGGCTGAGGTGGGAGGCCAGTCCAGTGTAGCAACTATAAACAGGAAACCACAGTGGGGGTGCTGTCTGGGGCAGGGGTGTTGCAGCTGAGTCCCAGTGAGCCTGAGAAGCCACAGGAAGTGCTCTGTGCTCAGCTGCCCTATTTCCCCCCTTCCTAGCCTGGTTGAGCTCAAAAGCATAGTGACTGACCCTTATTTCCACTTGATCCCTTTCCTAAAAAAAGCACATGTACAAGAGGAACTGGCTGGAAATAGAGAAAGCAGATAAGGATTATATGTATCTTTTTTGGTTGGGTAGAGTTTTATAAGCTACTGAGGCATCTGCATCACAACCCCAGTTTCTGATTTAATTTTATAGGGTGTGACCTATAAAAGTCCCAGGTGATTCTGATGTGCAGCCAGGGTTGAAATCTGTTGACGGTGGATCTAGACCAGTGAGTGCTTGACATGAGACAGGGTTTGGGGCAAATATTGCTTGATCAAGCTGTGTTTCAGAGTTTTACAAGTATGTCTGGGGTCATGATATAAAAGTTCATACTGTGGTTTGTGGTCAAAAAGTTTAATACCACAGCTCTAGGAGCCCAAGTGACATCATGAAAGGGTGGTTCTCAGGCTCGAGTGTACAAGAATTGCCAGACTCTTGGGCCCCACTGCAGATCTACCTATTAGACTCTTAGGGGCAGAGGTCAGAAATCTGCTTCCTTCACAATCTGTCTGGATGGTTCTTACATTCTTTTATGTTTGAAAATTTTTCCAATCTAGGGAACCCACAATAAAGTAGTAAGAGGTGTTTTTATATTTACATTATGCACCTTGCCATATAAAACAGTAACCAACTGTTAAGCAAGTGAGTGAGAGTCACCGGTATCAGCTTTTCTGTGGACCAAGGTCCAGGTGAACATCGGGGGAGGGAATTCTTCAGGGTCTTTGAACATGTGTGTGGACTGACCAAGGAGAAGGCCTGGGCTTGTAAGCTCCCAAGAACATTACTCAGAGTCTGGAGCAAGGGGACGGACATTCATCTTCTCCAAAATCCTACTGCCCCCCTGGTGTGCTCTAGACTGGGGGGATTCATGGGAGAATCCAAGTCAGGCTCCAATCCTTGGTCTGTGCAGGGGCAGTGAAAACCTGGTAGAGGTTACAAAATGCTCCCGAGGTCAGTGTGAGGATCAGGACCCAGTATCATCAACCTCATCTTCCTACTGTCCTGCGATGTGTCTGTTCAGGTAGGCACTCTAGGGGAGGTTAATGCTAAGTGCGGTCCCTGCCACTGAGGGTACACTGCCCATTCAGCCAGTTGGGAAACACTGAGCATCTCCTCTAAGTCAGGCCTGATAGGCAACATGTGGTTTCTATCCTCAGACTGCAGACAGAGGAAGGTCCAATGTTCAGCCTTCCTGAGACTATGAGTTCCTTAGAAACCTTAGCAGAGGAAAGTTCAGGAGGGTCCTGCTGGACCTATCTCTCCCCCACATCTCTAACTGGATCTCCTACACCACTATGGAGCCTACCTTCCTCCCCTATGATCATCAGAACACCTGGGAAAGCATAGTACCTGAATTCAGAGGTCCTTGCTAGGCAGGTGACATTGGCTAAGCCAGCCTGAGCTTCCTGGATTCCAGACGTGTACCTTCCTTCCCTTTTTCCTGGTGAGTTCCTCTTCAGTTCCCACACCCAGCCACAATTCTATTTCCACTGTTCTTCCCTTTAGCCTGCCTTCACTGTCCACTAGAACACACCAGGTACCAAACGTTCTTTCCACTGCTGCCTCCTTGCACATGCTTCTCCCTCAGCATGGCAAGTCCTATCCTCTATTTCTTCACTTGGCAAATACACTCATCCTTCCCCACCCAGTTCAATGTATTTCTCCAGACTACTTGTCATTTTGGTGGCAAGGACTTCCCAAAACTGCTTTTAGTCACAGAGGTTCACTTATTTAGTCAACAAAGAGACATGACATAGCTACTCTGCATCAGCCCCTGTTCTAAGCACCAGGGGTTCAATGGTATAAAAAGCAGAATCCCTGCCCACAATCTCACTGACTTCAGTGGAGGTTAGTACCCTGAAGGAACATGCAGTGTAAGAGAACAGAGTGGTGGGAGGCATGCAGGATAGCACAGGCCCAGGCCAGGCGGGAGGCAGGAAGATGGGAAGGCCTGGGGCAGATCCCAGGTCATGCAGCCTTTCCAGGAAGACCTTTGGATTTATTTGGATTGTGACAGGAAGGGTGCGGAGTAGGAAACAGTATGACCTGATCCTTGATTGCTGCCACTGGAAGATCTGGCAGGGGGTAGGGAGGAAGTGGAAAGCCACGTGAGAAGTTGTTGCACTTGCTGTCAGGGTGAGAAGTGGTCAGCTTCTCGATGTCTTCTGAATGTCGCTAGCAGGCGTTTCTGTTGGGCTAGCTTGAGATGCATCCAGGATTAGTGGCTTACTAATGCAAGAGTGTTGCTGCTCTTTTCTGACATGGGAAGGTGATGGGAGGATAAATCAGAACCATTTTTCAGGAGGCTCCTGGTAGGTTTTATGTGGAGGGATGTCTAGGGTTGAAGGCCAGACAGTAGCAGAGCTAGACTTCTCGGTGCCACAAAAGCACTGGTAACTAGGCAAGGTTAGAGCTGAGGCTTCCCTCAAGCAGGGAAGCATCTGAAGAGTTGTCCCAGCATAAATGAGCTGTAAGAGGAAAGCTGGGGGTCACACAGGTAGAAGGAGCAGCACGAGCAAAGCTCGTGGTAGGAGTTACTAGATGCAAGCTTGCTACATGCCAGCCTCCATGCTGGATGCTTTTTCTGCTCTGCCATCCAGACCCCTGTAGCAAGCTGGTGAGCATGGGGCAATTTTTCTACTTTACAGAAGAAAGCAGATTTCAAAGGTCAAATAATGTACCTTAGAGACACAAATAGTGAGCATGGGGGCAGGGTTGTTATAGAACATGGCTCTGCATGGGATTTGAACCCAGGAGTCCGAGTTAAAAGGTGGTATCCTGGGAGCCTCCCTGGTGGTGCAGTGGTTAAAGTCAGCACTGTCAGGCTATTGCTGGCTGCTGCCACAGGAATTCAATTCCCAGGCAGGGGGGTGACCCATATGGCACAGCAGACTTCTCCTGTCTTGTCCTTTACTCCCGTCAGCAGTATACTTCATCGATCTGCCTGTTTTGCTCCCCACTGTCTCTGGTGAAGCCTCTCACCTATCCCACCTCCCACCTCTGGCCTGCACCTCAGTTCTTGTATGCATAAATAAAAAAAAAAAACCTTTAAAAAATATAGAGTAGGCCCTCTCTGGTGGCGCAGCGGGTTAAAGCACAGCACTAAGAAGCTAAAGCCACTTCCGCATGAGTTTGATTCCCACTTGCCC